>NC_079162.1:119404008-120029008 GCF_947563725.1 Argiope bruennichi
CTGTGTTTCTTTTTTTAGTATTTTAACTAATAAGTGGACATTATTTTGGTTTCTGCTAGTGATTGCATTTAATTTGGAATTCCACCCTTCAACAGAATTATTTGTCCTATGACGCTGTCCATATACATTCCATACTTTAATGGGCATATTTGGAGAAAGGCCTTCTCTCTCAAAAATATCGGCTTATCTCTACAACAGGTGCAAAGCTCGAAACTACACAATAGATGACATATGACTGATTAGGGAAACAACACAATAGGTGCAAAAATGTCAGCTCTGCCCACCCAGCTCCTCTCACGTGTCCGCTGTAGCCACTGTCCGCTCTGACCACGCCCGCTCTGGCCAAGTAACCAATCAAACTCCCGCTTTCTTCAACTCCCTACGAGAAAGGGACCGTCCAGGATCGCAACCAGCAGAAACAAACACCAACCAATTAAAATACCTTTCCCGATTTACATAAAGATATAGATAAACTTCTAAATCAAATTCAAACTTCTTAAAAATTTTCAGAACCTTTGAAATTTTAATCCTTTAATGTCTTTCCTTAAATTTTTACATTTTAAAATTTCTAAATTCTTTTAATTTTAAAGTTAAATCAAACTAGGTCTTTGATATATATGATAAGGGGATGCATTATACATATGATAATAGAGTTAATACATATGATAAGGGGATGCATTGAACACAGGATCCTTGGAACGTCATTACATTTTAACATTACACCGTAAACTCCATCTCTAGAACTCCTATGCATCTTATCCGATTTGGTATATACGTAGAATGACTTTATTTTTTTAAAAAAAAGGAACTATAAACAGTTACTCCGCTCCGCCCGAAGGTACATGGACAATTCTGAATGATCGAACGCCGTGGCAGCCCTTAGCTGGAACTTAGGTTGAGTCCTCGAGGTTATCACTGGCCACGGTGCAACTCAACAGAAGGTACGTGTCGTCCTCGGTAAGGGTAGCTGACCCCGCACCATTTTTGTACCCACTACGGTGGCGAGAACCAATCACCATGCCGGAAGCTTCTTATACCCATGTCTGAGGTGCCTCCGGGTTGGTTAAGAAAGGAAAAGAAAATATTGCTCAACAATTAATTACAAAGGGAAAGATAAATGATAAAAAAATATGATCATGCATAAAATTGGCACCGATGATAAAAAAGGAAAATAGATGGTATCTTAAGAACAACGACACTGAATGAATGAAAATGACAATGCATAACATAATTAAAAATGTAAAGTAATGCACAATTTGTTTTACAAAGGGTAAATAAAGAACGATAGCGTTAAGTGACAAATTCAAAATCAGAGAGAAAATAATTATTTAAAAACAAGATACCAACTACGGAATAGGAATAAAATGCGTGAGTACTGAAACTATTGTCCGAAGAAAGTTGCTATGATTACTTTAATCTGAGTAATTTTCATTATCTATTATTATAAATGTTTATGAATCTGTTTCCTGAAGACTCATTTGCTAAGAACTTTTTCATTAATTACAGACTTGGCATAACTCAAATGTTAGAGGATAGTTTACTTTTCTGCGATACTGTCAAAGATTTGTGTTTTGCCTCGGGAGAAATCAGGAAAACTTCCAGCACCTAGTCTGACCACAACAAGCAATTTTTGCTGCAGCGTATCTTGGCCTATCACCTTTTAAATAATCCTGTTTAAGAATACTTCCAGGAATAGAGCCCACAACAGTTTCCTTGATTTTATTTTATTATTTATTTATTTTATTTTATTTTATTTACTTTATTTTATTTATTTACCATGGTACGTACCAACTAATTAAGCCTCTAGTAGACCGAGAAAGTAGATGACTTAGAAATTATTCATGGTGTTTCAAACAGATAAATAGTGCTGTCACAATGTAATATATATAGTCTATCAAGAAAATATACGAAGTTTGATTACAAAAATTATCAGTCGATATCATATTATATATATTTTTACAATATCATTCCAAATTCATCTTTTACGTGAAAATATTGTTTCGGATTTTCTGCAAATAAAAGGGCACATTTAAAAATTCAGAGTTGAGTGCTTTAAATCAATAAAATTATTTATAATTATTGTTCATCATACGTAGACTCATTTTGCGTAACCGTATTCAGGGGATAAGATAGGGTGATGATTTTTTAGAATCTTATTTCACTAATTTTTTTTTTTATTTATGCGAAAACAAAACATTGCAGTCGATTTTTCTCGCGTCTTCTTGGCTTGTACGAGTTTTGAAATTTTGTGCACTGTGTTTCTTCGATTACAATATATTATTTTAATCTTCGCTGAATTTACTTATCAATTAACCTAGTGCCTTTTTTTGATTCCATGTAAGAGATGATACTTCATACTTAATATATGAAAATTTGGTTTCAAGTATCGTAATATTTATTAGAATTAATTATAAATTAAGGACAGAAAAGCGATAATTTTTAATACATTAATAAAAACACTTTAAAATTATTTTTATTAAATTTATTCTGAAACCATTTTTAAAAAAATAAAATGAATTATTCTTACTTAATATTTTAATGCTTTTAAACAGAAAAATGGAATAGTTAGGGACATCTCATTCAAAAGTGGGGCAAATCCCAGACAATTTCTTCAAGCTTAGCAAAGAATAAAAAAAGATTTATTTCAGTAGAGATTGGCTCTGCTAATTTACGATGTCCAGTTACACTGGCTTGTCCTTTTTGCTCAAGAAACGCTAAAAGTAAATTAATTAAAAATGATCAGGAAATACTCAGTTCATTAATGGCAACTCACATGATTAACGTGGACGAGATCAAAGAATTTCAGTATTTGCAGATGATCGTAATTAATTGTAATTATCTCTAGCATTTATTTTTTAACAGAAACAACTAGTAATTTTGTATTTTTATTAATATCTTCCGAAAAGCATATCACTTTCCAATTATCTAACTGGGAATTCACCCTTTCAACAACTTTCCTTAGACCATAATTTATTCATTACCAAAAATTATCTTAAAATTGCCTAAAAATTTCTTATTTAAATTAACATATTTTTACAGGAAGAACCGGGGTAAATGTCAAATAGAATGTGAATCCGGGAACAAACAGCAAACATGGCATAACCTAAGTCAAATCAACGCTCACAGTAAATAAAATCGTTGGCCAAAAACCCAGAAGGCAGCCATCTTCAACAAGTTGCCACATAAATGCTTTAGTTACGCACTTATCACTCATTCGATGAAATAAAAAGGATAAAAAATGCCATTTATCCCTTTGCAACAGCAGATGAAAGAAATTCTTTATGGTCTTATTACTTCTCCCCGGATTTTTTTCCTCTGTTTACATTAAAAACTGCGATGATACATTTTTTTTTTTTTTTTCTATCGCATTTCTGTTCTCTTACTTTCTGCAGGTGGCACTCATTCAGACAGGAGTCACTGGAGCCGTTTTAAAGAAAACCGTTAAACAAAGTTCTGGAACATTCGATTGATGAGTAATATAAATTATTAGGCTATATTTTTTTAGTCTGTTAGTTATTTTGAAGGCAAAAACTGTAAAATTAAACCGTTATTTTAAGCGGAATTTACCAAAACATCTGAAAATTCATCGCTTTGAGGAAAGGCCTTAAGCAGAGGAAAGTAAGTTGAACTACCTTTAATATGTCGTTATGTTAACATGTTAACATCTAGTATGTTGAATCTATTTATCCATTTGAATATTAATTTTTACACAAGATGTTTTATATTAACATCTATTACTTGTTATTAATACCGTTTGAATATTAATGTTTTACACAAGATGGCAGACATCTTGTGTAAAATATGTACCATCTAAGTAAAATATCAAATATTCGAACTTAAAATTTCCAAATAGCTTACCTTATATCTGAAGAGGATATTAGTTTTCAATTTAAACTTCGTTGCTGAATTTATTTAAATGATTTATATGGTTTCGGTTGTTTCGTAGTGGATTTCTTCATGCTATTCAGCATAGAAGCAGCAAGCTGAGAATAATAACAATGCTCATTTCGTTTTCAATATATGACCATTTAACTTTTTTTGTATCGTATAGAGGTTAAGGGCTATATATTAATATAGAAATTATCAGAATTTATTAAAAACAAAATTATTGGTGTTAATTGAAGCAAAAGTAATGCACATTTGTGGGTAAAAAATCTTAATTAATTATTAAAAGATTAGTTAAATTAGTTTTAATTTATCTTTTTTTTTCTGTTTCTATCTAACTGCTTTATTACGTTTATCCCAGTAAGAGATATTTGTATTTGTTCAATCTTAAATCTACTCTCTTAAATTATTCAGACATGTAAATTCTGTTCACATGAAACTTTTCAGGCGTATTTTCTTGTGTGTAATTGTGTAAATGTTACTAGCAATAAATGTACTCCAAAACAAGATATTGCTCCTAATTTGCAAGAAACTTTCTAAAATTTGAGTTTTTTAGATTTTAAAAGTTTTCAAGCTATATAAAATCTCCAAAATTTTCCTTTCAGAAATGAACACTGACTGAATGTTGTCATTGTTAATGGTTCTTAATATTATAGTTAGCAATGAAATTTAATACTTTATACTATAGTTAGTATGGTTATTTTATTTTATGATTGAAATAAGCTAAGCATTTTGTTATTTGTTATTTTTTGTAGGAATTTAGACACCATACATGAATACTATCTTCTTTTTATTCATAATAAAATTTTAGAAACTATTATCAAATTTTCAAAATTGTCACATACCATTTTTTAATAAAAAGCTTTGAAGTTATACATAATTTTCAAGATTTTCTTTCATTAATAAATTTTTTTACTTTTTATTATAACTAACTGAATGATGCTATTGCTAATGGCTTATATTGTTGCTGCTAGTAAAGATGGTAATTTACTATTTTGTATTTGAAATAAGCTAAGTATCTTGCAATTTTTTAAATTTAAAATTTCAATAAAAATATTGTTGTCTTTTTATATATATTTATAAAATTTCAAAAATTGTTGCCAAACTTTTAATAAATGTCATTCAACCAGATTTCCACAGAATTACCTTGTAGGGTTTATTTACTGTTATTTTAGAGTTGAATTCAGATGATGTCTTCTCTCAGAAACTTTTGTTTTATATAAAATTTTTCAGCAATATTTGCAATTCTGTGCAGTTATGGATATTTGTGTCATGTGCATTTTTAATCATATAAAAATAATTTTGAATAATTTAATTGTTTATCTGATTGATCTGCAAAATTTTTTGCATATAGATTTTAATGACTGTTTACTTAAAAAATTAACTTCAAGTTTGAATTTTTTAATTCTTTTTACTACATTTGACATACTTATTTAGAATAGAGATTCAGAAGATTTTAAATAAATTATGGAGTGTTATTAGCAAGAATTATTTCTGAATTAAGCAGTATATTTACATAGGTTTATAATTTTGCTTTTGGTACAGCTTTAGTATATACATAACAGAATAATTTTCCTTTGGTGCTGTGTTAAATTTGGAAAATTTGAAGCATTTAAAAATTTATTTGGATCTAGAATTTATTTCCAGTTTACTATGATTGTGGTTATTTTTTCTTCAACTGTTAACAAGTTTTGATTTTGACTTTCCATTGTGAAAATAGCAGTTACAGCAATATTTGCCTTTCTGTATAGATTAGTATATTTGAATCACTTACAATTTTAATGATATTCAAGTAATTTTGAATCATGTCCATTTTTAATCATATAAAATAATTTTTAATAATTTAATTGTTTAACTGATTCATCTGCAAAATTTTTTGCATATAGATTTTAATGACTGTTTACTTAAAAAATTACATTCAAGTTTGAATTTTTTAATTCTTTTTACTACATTTGACTTACTCATTTAGAATAGAGATTCAGATGTTTTTAAATAAATTAGGGAGTGGGGTTAGCAAGAATAATTTCTGAATCAAGCAGTATATTTGCATAAGTTTATAATTTTGCTTTTGGTACAGCTTTAGTATATACATAACAGAATAATTTTCCTTAGTGCTGTATTAAATTTGGAATATTTGATTGAAATTTGAGGCATTTTAAAAATCATTTGGATCTAGTATTGCTTTGCACTTTACTTTTATACCAGTTGTTTTTTCTTCAACTATTAATAAGTTTTGATTTTGGATGTTCATTGGGAATACTAGCAGTTTTAGCAACATTTGCTTTCCTGTATAGCTACTCATATTTGTATCACCTGCATTTTTAATCATATAAAAGTACATTTGAATAATTTACTGATTTAACTGGTGCATCTATTAATTTTTTTGCATATCGATGGGAAATACTTCAATAAAGAAAATTTGAGTAAATTTATATGGATATTAATAACTGTTTTGTTAAAAAATTAAGTTCAAGTTTGAATTTTTAAATTCTTTATACTCCATTTATTTTCTCATTTAGATTAGAGATTTAGATGATTTTAAATAAATTATGTAGTGGAAATTAGAAAGAATAATTTCTAAACTAAGAAGTATACTTAGGTTTATAATTTTGCTTTTGGTACAGCCTTAGTATATACATAACAGAATATTTTTCCTTTGGTGCTGTGTTAAATTTGGAAAATTTGATTGAAATTTGAAGCATTAAAAAATTTATTTGGATCTAGAAATTATTTCCAGTTTACTATGATTGTGGTTATTTTTTCTTCAACTGTTAACAAGTTTTGATTTTGACTTTCCATTGTGAAAATAGCAGTTACAGCAATATTTGCCTTTCTGTGTATATAAGTATATTTGAATCACCTACAATTTTAATCATATTAAAGTAATTTTGAATTATTTCATTTTTAACTGATGCATCTACTATTATTTTTTTATATAGTTGGGAAATAATGCAATAAAGAAAATTTGAGTAAATTTTATAGATTTTAATGACTGTTCAGCTAAAAACCTAAGCTTGAATTTTTAATTTCGTTTTACTATGTTTATTTTACTCATTTAGAATAGAAATTCAGATGTATTTATGCAAAATATCTCCTAAAGAGTCCTATACTGATGTTGTAACAAAAACAAATTTTAAACTTATGTAAATATAATGCTTCGTTCAGAAATTATTCTTCCAGACTCCACTCCATAATTTATTTAAAATCATCTAAATCTCTATTCTAATTGAGTAAGTCAAATGTAGTAAAAATAATTAAAAAATTCAAACTTGAACTTAATTTTTTAACAAAACAATCATTAAAATCTATAAAATTTACTCAAATTTTCTTTATTGAATTATTTCCCATCTATATGAAAAAAAATTTAATAGATGCCCCTGTTAAATCAGTAAATTATTGAAAAATACTTTTATATGATTAAAAATGCAGGCGATATAAATATGAGTAGCTATACAGAAAGGCAAATGTTGCTGGAATTTTTACTTTCCCAATGAACAGCGAAAATGAAAACTGATTAAGTGTTGAAGAAACTATAGTAGCATTAATAGTAAACTGGGAAGCAATTCGTTATCCAAATGAACTTTAAGATGCTTCAAATTTTAATCAAATATCCCAAATTTATTTACACACTAAGGAAAATTATTCTGTTAGGTATATACTAAAGCTGTACCAATAGCTCAGTATAGTGCTTAATTCAGAAATTATTCTTGCTAATTTCCACTCCAAAATTTATTTAAAATCATCTAAATCACTTAATGTAAATGAGAAAATAAATGTAGTATAAAGAATTTAAAAATTCAAAATTGAACTTAATTTTTTAGCAAAACAGTTATTAAAATCTATATAAATTTACTCAAATTTTCTTTATTGAAGTATTTCCCATCGGTATGCAAAAAATTTAACAGATGCTCCAGTTAAATCAGTAACTTATTCAAAATTACTTTTATATGATTAAAAAGGCAGGTGATACAAATATGAGTAACTACACAGGAAAACAAATGTTACTGAAACTGCTAGTTTCCCAATGAACAGCCAAAATCAAAACTTATTAATAGTTGAAGAAAAAACAACTGGTATAAAAGTAAAGTGCAAAGCAATACTAGATCCAAATGATTTTTAAAATGCCTCAAATTTCAATCAAATATTCCAAATTTAATACAACACTAAGGAAAATTATTCTGTTATGTATATACTAAAGCTGTACCAAAAGCAAAATTATAAACTTATGCAAATATACTGCTTGATTCAGAAATTATTCTTGCTAACCCCACTCCCTAATTTATTTAAAAACATCTGAATCTCTATTCTAAATGAGTAAGTCAAATGTAGTAAAAAGAATTAAAAAATTCAAACTTGAATGTAATTTTTTAAGTAAACAGTCATTAAAATCTATATGCAAAAAATTTTGCAGATGAATCAGTTAAACAATTAAATTATTAAAAATTATTTTATATGATTAAAAATGGACATGATTCAAAATTACTTGAATATCATTAAAATTGTAAGTGATTCAAATATACTAATCTATACAGAAAGGCAAATATTGCTGTAACTGCTATTTTCACAATGGAAAGTCAAAATCAAAACTTGTTAACAGTTGAAGAAAAAATAACCACAATCATAGTAAACTGGAAATAAATTCTAGATCCAAATAAATTTTTAAATGCTTCAAATTTCAATCAAATTTTCCAAATTTAACACAGCACCAAAGGAAAATTATTCTGTTATGTATATACTAAAGCTGTACCAAAAGCAAAATTATAAACCTATGTAAATATACTGCTTAATTCAGAAATAATTCTTGCTAATAACACTCCATAATTTATTTAAAATCTTCTGAATCTCTATTCTAAATAAGTATGTCAAATGTAGTAAAAAGAATTAAAAAATTCAAACTTGAAGTTAATTTTTTAAGTAAACAGTCATTAAAATCTATATGCAAAAAATTTTGCAGATCAATCAGATAAACAATTAAATTATTCAAAATTATTTTTATATGATTAAAAATGCACATGACACAAATATCCATAACTGCACAGAATTGCAAATATTGCTGAAAAATTTTATATAAAACAAAAGTTTCTGAGAGAAGACATCATCTGAATTCAACTCTAAAATAACAGTAAATAAACCCTACAAGGTAATTCTGTGGAAATCTGGTTGAATGACATTTATTAAAAGTTTGGCAACAATTTTTGAAATTTTATAAATATATATAAAAAGACAACAATATTTTTATTGAAATTTTAAATTTAAAAAATTGCAAGATACTTAGCTTATTTCAAATACAAAATAGTAAATTACCATCTTTACTAGCAGCAACAATATAAGCCATTAGCAATAGCATCATTCAGTTAGTTATAATTAAAAGTAAAAAAATTTATTAATGAAAGAAAATCTTGAAAATTATGTATAACTTCAAAGCTTTTTATTAAAAAATGGTATGTGACAATTTTGAAAAGTTGATAATAGTTTCTAAAATTTTATTATGAATAAAAAGAAGATAGTATTCATGTATGGTGTCTAAATTCCTACAAAAATAACAAATAACAAAATGCTTAGCTTATTTCAATCATAAAATAAAATAACCATACTAACTATAGTATAAAATATTAAATTTCATTGCTAACTATAATATTAAGAACCATTAACAATGACAACATTCAGTCAGTGTTCATTTCTGAAAGGAAAATTTTGGAGATTTTATATAGCTTGAAAACTTTTAAAATCTAAAAAACTCAAATTTTAATAATTTTCCTTGGTGCTGCATTCAATTTGGAATATTTGATTGAAATTTGAGGCCTTTTAAGAATCATTTGGATCTAGAATTGCTTTCTAGTTTACTATTACTGCAACTCATTTTTCTTCAACTGTTAATAAGTTTTGATTTTGTCTTTTCATTCGGAAACTAGCAGTTTCAGCAGCATTTGCCTTCCTGTGTAAATACTCATATTTGTATAACCTACACTTTAATCATATAAAAATAATTTTGAATAATTTACTGATTTAATGTCCATTTGTTAATTTTTTTGTATATAGATGGGAAATGCTGCAATAAAAATATTAATAAATTTATATAGATTTTAATGATTATTTAGTTAAAAAAATTAAGTAAAAGTTTGAATTTTTTAATTTTTTTCACTAAATTTGACTTACTTATTTAGAATAGAGATTCAGATAATTGTAAGTAAATAATAGAGTGGGGTTAGCAAGAATAATTTCTGAATCAAACAGTATATTTATATAAGTATCTTGCAATTTTTTAAATTTAAAATTTCAATAAAAATATTGTTGTCTTTTTATATATATTTATAAAATTTCAAAAATTGTTGCCAAACTTTTAATAAATGTCATTCAACCAGATTTCCACAGAATTACCTTGTAGGGTTTATTTACTGTTATTTTAGAGTTGAATTCAGATGATGTCTTCTCTCAGAAACTTTTGTTTTATATAAAATTTTTCAGCAATATTTGCAATTCTGTGCAGTTATGGATATTTGTGTCATGTGCATTTTTAATCATATAAAAATAATTTTGAATAATTTAATTGTTTATCTGATTGATCTGCAAAATTTTTTGCATATAGATTTTAATGACTGTTTACTTAAAAAATTAACTTCAAGTTTGAATTTTTTAATTCTTTTTACTACATTTGACATACTTATTTAGAATAGAGATTCAGAAGATTTTAAATAAATTATGGAGTGTTATTAGCAAGAATTATTTCTGAATTAAGCAGTATATTTACATAGGTTTATAATTTTGCTTTTGGTACAGCTTTAGTATATACATAACAGAATAATTTTCCTTTGGTGCTGTGTTAAATTTGGAAAATTTGAAGCATTTAAAAATTTATTTGGATCTAGAATTTATTTCCAGTTTACTATGATTGTGGTTATTTTTTCTTCAACTGTTAACAAGTTTTGATTTTGACTTTCCATTGTGAAAATAGCAGTTACAGCAATATTTGCCTTTCTGTATAGATTAGTATATTTGAATCACTTACAATTTTAATGATATTCAAGTAATTTTGAATCATGTCCATTTTTAATCATATAAAATAATTTTTAATAATTTAATTGTTTAACTGATTCATCTGCAAAATTTTTTGCATATAGATTTTAATGACTGTTTACTTAAAAAATTACATTCAAGTTTGAATTTTTTAATTCTTTTTACTACATTTGACTTACTCATTTAGAATAGAGATTCAGATGTTTTTAAATAAATTAGGGAGTGGGGTTAGCAAGAATAATTTCTGAATCAAGCAGTATATTTGCATAAGTTTATAATTTTGCTTTTGGTACAGCTTTAGTATATACATAACAGAATAATTTTCCTTAGTGTTGTATTAAATTTGGAATATTTGATTGAAATTTGAGGCATTTTAAAAATCATTTGGATCTAGTATTGCTTTGCACTTTACTTTTATACCAGTTGTTTTTTCTTCAACTATTAATAAGTTTTGATTTTGGCTGTTCATTGGGAAACTAGCAGTTTCAGTAACATTTGTTTTCCTGTGTAGTTACTCATATTTGTATCACCTGCCTTTTTAATCATATAAAAGTAATTTTGAATAAGTTACTGATTTAACTGGAGCATCTGTTAAATTTTTTGCATACCGATGGGAAATACTTCAATAAAGAAAATTTGAGTAAATTTATATAGATTTTAATAACTGTTTTGCTAAAAAATTAAGTTCAATTTTGAATTTTTAAATTCTTTATACTACATTTATTTTCTCATTTACATTAAGTGATTTAGATGATTTTAAATAAATTTTGGAGTGGAAATTAGCAAGAATAATTTCTGAATTAAGCACTATACTGAGCTATTGGTACAGCTTTAGTATATACCTAACAGAATAATTTTCCTTAGTGTGTAAATAAATTTGGGATATTTGATTAAAATTTGAAGCATCTTAAAGTTCATTTGGATAACGAATTGCTTCCCAGTTTACTATTAATGCTACTATAGTTTCTTCAACACTTAATCAGTTTTCATTTTCGCTGTTCATTGGGAAAGTAAAAATTCCAGCAACATTTGCCTTTCTGTATAGCTACTCATATTTATATCGCCTGCATTTTTAATCATATAAAAGTATTTTTCAATAATTTACTGATTTAACAGGGGCATCTATTAAATTTTTTTTCATATAGATGGGAAATAATTCAATAAAGAAAATTTGAGTAAATTTTATAGATTTTAATGATTGTTTTGTTAAAAAATTAAGTTCAAGTTTGAATTTTTTAATTATTTTTACTACATTTGACTTACTCAATTAGAATAGAGATTTAGATGATTTTAAATAAATTATGGAGTGGAGTCTGGAAGAATAATTTCTGAACGAAGCATTATATTTACATAAGTTTAAAATTTGTTTTTGTTACAACATCAGTATAGGACTCTTTAGGAGATATTTTGCATAAATACATCTGAATTTCTATTCTAAATGAGTAAAATAAACATAGTAAAACGAAATTAAAAATTCAAGCTTAGGTTTTTAGCTGAACAGTCATTAAAATCTATAAAATTTACTCAAATTTTCTTTATTGCATTATTTCCCAACTATATAAAAAAATAATAGTAGATGCATCAGTTAAAAATGAAATAATTCAAAATTACTTTAATATGATTAAAATTGTAGGTGATTCAAATATACTTATATACACAGAAAGGCAAATATTGCTGTAACTGCTATTTTCACAATGGAAAGTCAAAATCAAAACTTGTTAACAGTTGAAGAAAAAATAACCACAATCATAGTAAACTGGAAATAATTTCTAGATCCAAATAAATTTTTTAATGCTTCAAATTTCAATCAAATTTTCCAAATTTAACACAGCACCAAAGGAAAAATATTCTGTTATGTATATACTAAGGCTGTACCAAAAGCAAAATTATAAACCTAAGTATACTTCTTAGTTTAGAAATTATTCTTTCTAATTTCCACTACATAATTTATTTAAAATCATCTAAATCTCTAATCTAAATGAGAAAATAAATGGAGTATAAAGAATTTAAAAATTCAAACTTGAACTTAATTTTTTAACAAAACAGTTATTAATATCTATATAAATTTACTCAAATTTTCTTTATTGAAGTATTTCCCATCGATATGCAAAAAAATTAATAGATGCACCAGTTAAATCAGTAAATTATTCAAATGTACTTTTATATGATTAAAAATGCAGGTGATACAAATATGAGTAGCTATACAGGAAAGCAAATGTTGCTAAAACTGCTAGTTTTCCCAATGAACATCCAAAATCAAAACTTATTAATAGTTGAAGAAAAAACAACTGGTATAAAAGTAAAGTGCAAAGCAATACTAGATCCAAATGATTTTTAAAATGCCTCAAATTTCAATCAAATATTCCAAATTTAATACAGCACTAAGGAAAATTATTCTGTTATGTATATACTAAAGCTGTACCAAAAGCAAAATTATAAACTTATGCAAATATACTGCTTGATTCAGAAATTATTCTTGCTAACCCCACTCCCTAATTTATTTAAAAACATCTGAATCTCTATTCTAAATGAGTAAGTCAAATGTAGTAAAAAGAATTAAAAAATTCAAACTTGAATGTAATTTTTTAAGTAAACAGTCATTAAAATCTATATGCAAAAAATTTTGCAGATGAATCAGTTAAACAATTAAATTATTAAAAATTATTTTATATGATTAAAAATGGACATGATTCAAAATTACTTGAATATCATTAAAATTGTAAGTGATTCAAATATACTAATCTATACAGAAAGGCAAATATTGCTGTAACTGCTATTTTCACTATGGAAAGTCAAAATCAAAACTTGTTAACAGTTGAAGAAAAAATAACCACAATCATAGTAAACTGGAAATAAATTCTAGATCCAAATAAATTTTTAAATGCTTCAAATTTTCCAAATTTAACACAGCACCAAAGGAAAATTATTCTGTTATGTATATACTAAAGCTGTACCAAAAGCAAAATTATAAACCTATGTAAATATACTGCTTAATTCAGAAATAATTCTTGCTAATAACACTCCATAATTTATTTAAAATCTTCTGAATCTCTATTCTAAATAAGTATGTCAAATGTAGTAAAAAGAATTAAAAAATTCAAACTTGAAGTTAATTTTTTAAGTAAACAGTCATTAAAATCTATATGCAAAAAATTTTGCAGATCAATCAGATAAACAATTAAATTATTCAAAATTATTTTTATATGATTAAAAATGCACATGACACAAATATCCATAACTGCACAGAATTGCAAATATTGCTGAAAAATTTTATATAAAACAAAAGTTTCTGAGAGAAGACATCATCTGAATTCAACTCTAAAATAACAGTAAATAAACCCTACAAGGTAATTCTGTGGAAATCTGGTTGAATGACATTTATTAAAAGTTTGGCAACAATTTTTGAAATTTTATAAATATATATAAAAAGACAACAATATTTTTATTGAAATTTTAAATTTAAAAAATTGCAAGATACTTATATAAATATACTGTTTGATTCAGAAATTATTCTTGCTAACCCCACTCTATTATTTACTTACAATTATCTGAATCTCTATTCTAAATAAGTAAGTCAAATTTAGTGAAAAAAATTAAAAAATTCAAACTTTTACTTAATTTTTTTAACTAAATAATCATTAAAATCTATATAAATTTATTAATATTTTTATTGCAGCATTTCCCATCTATATACAAAAAAATTAACAAATGGACATTAAATCAGTAAATTATTCAAAATTATTTTTATATGATTAAAGTGTAGGTTATACAAATATGAGTATTTACACAGGAAGGCAAATGCTGCTGAAACTGCTAGTTTCCGAATGAAAAGACAAAATCAAAACTTATTAACAGTTGAAGAAAAATGAGTTGCAGTAATAGTAAACTAGAAAGCAATTCTAGATCCAAATGATTCTTAAAAGGCCTCAAATTTCAATCAAATATTCCAAATTGAATGCAGCACCAAGGAAAATTATTCTGTTATGTATATACTAAGGCTGTACCAAAAGCAAAATTATAAACCTATGTAAATATATTGCTTACTTCAGAAATTATTCTTGCTAACTCCACTCCATAATTTATTTAAAATCATCTGAATTATTAAATTTACTTTTGTTAGAGTTTCAGTATAGGACTCCTTTAGATATATTGTATTTCTCAAATTAATGATGGTGATTAGGCAAAATTAACAATTGGCTATAACAATGATATGATGCTTGACTTGGCAACATCATATCACTTTTTTCGCCTTTTAAAAGGATTTTCCCGGTATTATTGGTTAAAACAGAATAACCAGATGTCTATCATCTTGAAACTTCACTTAGAAAATGCCAACTTGTGCTTGAATAAGTATTACAGAAAAATTACTAAGCAAATTTATTTTTTTTAAATAAAATTTCTGAAGAGATTTTGTCAAATTTTAAAATATGTAAATATTTGATTTCTAAACGCTCCTAAAAACAACTGATACAAAAAAAGCAAAGAAACTTTTTAAAAAAATGGCCAGACTTACTGCATTAACCAAGAGTCTCAATCAGTCAAAACCACCGCAACAAAAACTTCTAAAGTTAAGACCCCCAGAATACAGGGCTCAGAGCCCATGCAAGATTTAATTGAGGCACTAAAAGAAATTAAATCGCTGCTCCGAGAATTTTCAGCTTCAAAATATAAAAGCTGCAAAAAGCAAAGAGGGGAAAAAACTTCTAATCAACTCACTCCTCTTTCCTGCCTCTTGTCGCTTCCGAACCTTCCTTACTCAATCTCCCTCACTCCCACCTTCACGCGATTGACTGCTCTCGTCATTTCAGCCAGAATGACACCCGATCCCATTTCACGGTGTTCTCAACTCAATGTCTGAATCAACAAGTTCACTCCCCTCTTTCCCAAGTCTAGTGTATTAGATAATACGAGTGCTGGGGTTGGAGGCCCCAATGAATCGCATTTCCCCCATCAACTTAGCCAAAAGTGCTTTAGTTTTTTTTTTTTTTTTTTCCGCTATCGCGGTTTAAAAAGATTTTCGTTAAAAAGTTTAAAAGTTAAACAGTTTTTAAAATTTTTTTAAAATTTTTATTTATTTATTTTTATTTAAGTAAGTAAAGGACATTAAAAAGCATATTCTGGATAACATTAAAAAATATAGTTTCTAAAAAATTTCCAATCTTTATTAAATGTAGAATATTTGCCATCTTAATTTTGTGCATAGTGATAGCTTACCATTGTTTCTCTTTCAAATATAATAAATTCGAAATCACCACCTCTTCCAAATATCGAAATTAATTAGGATCTCTATTTTCCTAATTTATGCTCTTATTTAATATTTCGTTATCGAGAGAAAAATTGCGCTTAAAAGGAAAAAATTGTAGTAAAATGATGAATAATGATAAAATAGGTAACTTTTCATACCTGAAGCATTGCTTCATTAAATGTTTTCTTTTGGGGGTGGAAATCATTTATCGACTGATGCGTTTCGGGAATAAAATAAATCATGAGGCGTCACATATTAGTGCGATAGCCTTGCTTTGCTTGACAGAAAAAAAATATCCAAATTGTCTTTTTTTTTTTTTTTTTTTTTTTAAATAAGACTAACTTTTTCTATCGTAAAATACTGTCTACTGTTAAATTTTAAAATAAGCGTCTTACGAATTTTGCTCAACTTTTATAATAATTCGAATATTTGTGTAATATATGTAAATAAATCAAAAGGAAAAGTGACAGCAAAATGCATGAATCCGACATCTACCAATCCGCCTTCTCTTCTCCAAACTTATTATCCCAGGTTAGGCGCCTATTTTATTGTTTTGCGCAACAAAGCTATGCCTGACTTATGGTTATCAGCCAGTCAGGTTCCGTATTCTCGTTTTGGAGCCGAGTTTTTTTAGGTATCCGTAATCCAAGTTACTGTATGAAGGTTAAAAAATTTGTTATGGTTGAGGCGTTTTTCAAGATTTTTGAATAAATGAAATTGCAGAGGAAGGTAAAGCTGAAAGCGAAGACATATTTTTTCCCCTACTAAAATTTTTGCGCTTTATTCTGACCCTGTGCCTGGAAAACAACATCAAAACACAATGACACAGAACCTAACGTCTAACATGGTGACCTACAACAATGCAGAACTCATTTTTATCCAGCATATTTCTTCTCTTTTCAAATTTGTAGTAGTATCTGTTATAATATAATGCACAAAACAATTACTTTTTGTTGCACTTTTTTTTTCGGTATGATCTTTAGTTGATGGTTCAATGGTATGTGCTAAAAATACATTATCATTTTTTGTTGCTAAAGCAGAACAGATTATAAGATTATAAGTTCATTATGAACATTCGAATAATCATTTGCAGTTAGAGCGTCAATTTATTTTAATATGTCTAAACAATTCTGTTTTTCTTTTATAAATATAATCTAATAAATCTTCAACAGTTTGTATCCTTGGTAGCGAATAATTCTAGGTAGGAATTCTGAACAGACTCAATACAGTCAAAATCTTCTACAGTCTTGGAAAAACGTTTCAGTTTCATTAACAAATCTAGCAATTTGCTTTTGAAATGATATTATTATGCTGATATAAGGGACGTGAAAGTCGCAATTTTTTATAGGATCTAATTTCACCTTTAGTTCCAATGATTCCTAATAAGACCCCCCCCCTAAATCTTTAAATATTAGATAATAGCCCTCCACTTAGATAAAAAAATAATCAGAACATAGAAAATGTTTCACAGTTTCTAAGAAACATCTTTCAAAAATATAAATTTTTAATAAAAATTTATAATCACATTAATATTCTGATTTTAGAAGCATTAATCTTATTAATCTAAATATTAAAAACAAATGCTAACTTCAATCAGTTACAGTTATAGATCTCTACTAATATTAATGTCGAATGTGTGTGTGTGTATTGGTGCTCTACAGGCTACACAGTTTTTCCCAGAGCTATCAAATTTGGCACATGTATAATTTGGAAGCTGGCAATGTGCACCTAAAGGCGATTTTTTTAACATTTTTATTTAAAATTTCAATTATTTGAAATTATCTCGGTTTTTCCTGATTTCTTCCGAAATTATTACAGCTCAAAAATGATTTTTACACCATCTTAAAATTCAAAACATTATCTTTTCAATGATACAACATTATCGTATACAACAATTCAAACATTATCGCATAAATTTCTACTTTTAATTTTAATTAATTTTTAAAAATATTTTAAGTGAGTTTTACAGCAATTTATTCAGTTTTTGAAATGATAAATTAATAGTTTTCATCCTGTTACAGATATTCCATACTGTCTTTCTTTTTCGTTGTTCATGACCAAGCTCCCACTTATTTTTACAAGTTTATTAGTCTTCAGTTTAAGGCACGCCTTTAACAGATTTTTTGAAATTTTGTTGTATTTACAATTAAATCTTCTTCAGAATCAAGCAGTGATGAAACATTTTAAAGAACGACCATTGTTAAGTACTGCTTTTCTTTTTAGTGATATAATTCATGCACATACACCAGAAATGCATAGCCCAATGAATAGAACGGTGTGAGATTTCTAAAGTTGTAGGAGTTATATGTCGATCAAAATTTTATATTTAAAAATATTTTGCTCGGGATGTTACAAGGACAAAGTTACTCAGAATATTTAATTGAAATTTTTAGCAAACCATTAATCTCGGCACAACAAATGGTCGCCAAAGACGGCTAGTAATAACTATTTTTTTAAATAAAACTTATCAACAGAATCATCTCATTGCAAATAAAGATATTTATTGTCTGTTTGAAATGATTTTAAATTGGAATTCATTTTAATAGTTTTAAACCAGTTTTAATAATAATTTTCGTAAAAAATATTTAATTGTTTAACAAATAAAAATAGCTGCAATTACAATATTTAAAGTTATAATGATAAAATTTATAAGCTCAATCATTATTTGAATTGTGATTAAAACGACCAGGATATTTTAAATTACAGTTTGTATTATTATTGTTATTATTGCAACTTGATTTTCTATTTCTTCATTACACTTTTTTTCTTTGCATATAGCTTCAGATTTCTTTTTGAAATTTATTTACCTTAATAAAATAAACCGAGTTAAAAGAAAGTTTTCTGCCTCTGATAAACATTTTTTTTTCTCTTTCAAATAACAGCACCTCTTCAAATGATGCGTTAGATTGTTTTTTACTCAGGCAACGTCACTTTTGAAAAGAGTTCAAGTAAAAATAGAAATTAATTATATAAAAAATTGAAATTTAAACAATGAAACAAAAAAAAATCAGTTGGAGTGATCTTCCTGAAACTTTCTTGCATACTTTTTTTAAAAAAAAGATATTATCAGCCGTCCTTGAAGTATGAAGATCAAAGCCTTAAATGCCACGGGTGCTCAGATTTTTATTTCCAGATTATCGGACATAAGCACTTAAATGCTTCATATTATACCGGAGAAAACCTAGTGTGCACTTTTTTTTCCTTTTTTTTTTAGCTATTGTTTTTTCATGCATGCTATGGTAAACTCTTTGATGAATTGAATCCCAAATATGACATAGATCTATATTTTACCTGCTAAAACCCTTAATCAGTTTTACCTTTCTAGCCATTTATATTTTGGAATTATCCTGTTCACAGTGCATTTGGATAGAGAGATAGATAAAATTTCTCTTCCTAGAGTTCGTTTAAAATTTGATAGAAATCGACAAATTTGGTGGAAAAACAAATGTTATCCATCTGTGTATTTTCTGTAAGCGGTTCAAGGTCACATTTTCTACCTCGTTATTGGTTATCTGGTACAGTAATGCGGTTATGGATACAGAGAGGTTTAAAACTTGCAAATTCTTCAAAACCTCTAAATCGAATTTTTGACTACCATAATACTTATTGTTATTAATATCCATGAGCGATTAAATGAAAGATGATTGTTTTAGGAAACATATTGGATTAAAATGTTCAATTTAAACTGTACCAACGCTGTCTAAACATGTTCTTTTATTATTTTTTTCTCTTTTTTATTGTATTATTCATTGTATCCTAGTGCCCTGAATTTAAATAACAATTTTAACGAACGTAAACCATTATTTAGTTATCCTAAAAATTTGATATGGATTAGTTGGATTCTAAAAATTTAATTGAAATTATAAATAAATTGAATTTTTACTATAATTCTGTTAATATGCTTGAGTGTACATGTTCTTTCTTCAGTTTGTTTTAATGATATTGTTAAAATGTCCGAATAAGAAATGTAATGTTTACATTTCAGTTTTTAAAAATACTGACAAAATAAATTTTTATTTTTATTCTATGCTGTCAGATCATAATTACTCGTTATTCCAGTGAACCTGATAACTGATAAATTATGATTCTTAATATACAGTAATATGTACAGATATTCCTGTTTAAATATACATAGATATGCTTAAGAGTTTTGTTTAAAAATATCTGAAGAATGAAAAACATCTCTTCGTGTAATGAAATGTATGTATAGATTATACTTCTCAAAAAATTTATTGTATATCATTTGAAATGTGATACATTTCTGTCTAGTTCAATTATTGTAATATAAATGTTTAAACAATATTTTTCATCAACAGAGACTTATCAGAGCTTCTCTAAAATATTAACAATGAACTCAGTAGGAAATCAGAAAATAAATTCACACTTGCAAATATATATATATATATATATATATATATATATATATATATATATTATCTAATTTTTCTATTTTGAATTTGTTTTTCAAAGAGATTTTTCGTACTCTTTGGTAAAAGTTAATTTTATTTGCAAAATAATTGAAAATATTGATATTAACATAAGACTAAGCATCAATATAAAAACAGCCTGCTATTAAAAATCCTTAAAACGTACAAAGCCACAGATATTTATTTGTAATTATTACACTGATAGTCTCTTGACATTATCACCATTTCAAAATAATCAAATTAGCATCTGAAAGTCACGGATATTTATCGTTATTAGTATTTGACTTCGAACTGTTCAAATTCAAAGAAATGAAAACAGTCAAACATGACATGACAACAAAGAAATCGAGGAACGATTGGACGACAAATGACATTTGCAATCAGTCATGTGGCATATTTAGAGCAATGAAAGCGATGGGCGGGAACAGCTGTTTCAGAGCAAGGTCGCGTAACAGGTGTTTGAGAATAGGAACGATACTCGAGTTACCATTCGATCGTGAGCAGATGATTGAAGTGAATTGTTATTTTACTAATTCGGCCCTTAAAGATAGTTATTTCTGAAAAATTCAATTTTCTAACTTTATTATATATGAATTGATATTCGAACGGAATTCTCCTTAATGAGAATAATGTCATATGCTAATCACCCTGATGAAGAAATCTGATTGTAATACCAAAAGTTTCAATCGATGTTTCTTTAACTCATCATACGTCTTTCCTCTTTCAATTATTATGAAGAAATATTGCTTTTTTTCCCCCCTATTTCAGTTTTGTTTTCTATTCAATTTCGTATGCACCAGATCAAAATCAGATTTTTTAGATGCATATATATATATATATATACCCTCATGTTTTGTGCAATGATAAAATGTTTTAAAATTTCTTAAATTATATTTATTTATCAACTAAATTTAATTTATATGCTAAACATGTTTCCAGATTTGTTTCCTTGACAAAAATACCTATTATCTTAACGATTCAGTACGTCTCAAAATCATAGTTTCTTTCTATATGCAATTTCTTGTGAATAAAAACAAAAAAAACAAACACGCCTTAAGTAACATACACTCCTACAATTAAGACATATTGGTAACCTTTTATAAATAATGGTTAATAATTAATAAGATCAGTTTAAATTAGTGAATATAGATTATTTTTTCATCACAAATTTTGTTTTACTTAGAAGTCTTTGCTGAATGGTTTTCTGTTATGAAATTTTAAGTGGGATGCTTACACAGGAGAAATTTATCACCTTTAACTCAAGCTTCTACAGCTAAATATGTAATATTAGCTGTAATATTAATAATAAAAAATATATACTTTTCTTTGTGGCAGATTTTTATGTTCTACAATATTTTTAGAATTGAATGTATTGCTTTCAAGTGATTTTGAGGAAATATAAATAAATATTATTTAACTCTAACTTTTCCAATTAGAAAAAAAAATCTCCGTGCATTAGTGAACTTGACATAATCATTCTGGACCCTAACTGAAATGATTAAAGGAATAAAATATTAGTCTTAATTTATATCTAAATTAAAATCTCCAGTCACTGGGTGCAGTTTTTGCTGACGACCCAAAATTTGAGCAGGGTGCAGTAGAATGTTGTCGGGAGATATAGCGTTTTATTTGTATTGATACAAATAAGGTTTATGTCAAAAAGTAATTTACCTGAAACATTTCCCAAAGAAACACTTGAATAACTGTATTTAAATAAAGTGGAATAAAACCCACCAATGATTTCTCTGTATGCCAACAAACATATATATGAGATTTGCGTTCGAATTTCTGTAATCACTTTCCGTTAACTCCCCTTTTACTAATCCAGTAATCTTAAATTTTAACTTTCAATTTTCTTGTAGCTTATAGTGCCCGATGAAGATTCCTGTGTGCATCTTATATTCTATAAATATATGTTTTAAATAAATTTATCATAATAATAGTACTTTCAAACGATATTCAAAGATAATGATTGAAATTTTAAAAAATGTATTCGTGTGGTATGCATTCAAATTTATGTACTTCTGAGCGAATGTTTTCTTATTTTGGATGAAACTTGAAGGGAAATAATATGAAGTCATTTTTGTGAGTTTAAAGAATTAATGGCCACAGACATTGCATGAAACTCTAAAACTTTTCTGTTTTGGTATAAGATCTAATCTTTATAGAATTGTTTATTCTGTGGTTAACAAATTTTGAAATTTCAATTTGTTTTATTAATATTAAACTTTTTGCCAATTTTATTTTTTATGGACAAGAGTTTTAAGCTAATACTTATATTAAATCTTTGCTTAATTTTCAATTGCTTGTTTCTGTGAGTGATGCATTAGCGTTGCTATTTTAAGTTGTCTAGTCTTAAATAAGAACGAAAGAAAAATTTCACCGCTCACATAACAAAGACTGATGGCAGCTTTAAAATTCCTCAGGCATATCAAATGTGTATTTTCATTTGAAACTCGCTTGATTCAATATTTGTAATGATTTTGTTAATGGAGAAGAGAAATCTCGCACTTTATTAATATAATTTTATTTAATTTTAAACAATCATATAACGCAAGCTATTGTCAAAAAATGGTTTCTTAGTCTGTTGCGTATATTAATTTTCCTATTATTGAGAAAGTCTGTACCTTAAATTAAAAGAGGGTGTCATGGAGAATATTAAAATTAATTTGTTTTGGCCGAATTTTCATTGTAGAATTAGGATCTGCTGAATATGAAATATGCTTTAATATGAAACAAAAAAAATTAAAAAAGATGCTTTTTCATATAAGAGTATAATGAATTTTTGATCTGTTTATATTAATCCCAGTTCCCAATAAGGAATTTAAGTGAAAATAGTCGGTTGAAATGACGAAGATAATTAACTAGATTTCCGAATTCTATTTATACTATATATGTATGTTTCCTGATTTTTAAACAACTTTTTATTTAATCCCCAATGTTTTTGTAATATATTTTATTTATTCTATGTATATTTAACCCCTTTTTACATTTTAATTACCTGTATGTGGTATAATTTAGGTGGTTTCGAAAAATACAAAATTCTTTGCTCTTATCATTAATTTTGTACATTCTAGAGGGATTGTAACTAATTTATGAGAAAGTAGCAGAAAAATCAACTTAATATTGTTCCGTGTATAAAAATCACTTTCTTTTAAACGAATGTCCAATGCATTTACAGTATTAATATTTTATTCCTTAAAGACCACGGTTTTTTAAAAATTTCTTTGGACAAGAGGTACACAGATAGCACTTCTTCTTCTATGCACACTCTTTCTTCTTTGTATTAACACTCCCAATTCCAAAATAATCTGTTTTCTGTAAAAATAGATTTTCATGATTTGGGGAGTATTAAAGTTCATTTGTTTTCGCCTAATTCTCTATTTTCATTGGAGAATTAGGATTAGCACATAAAATATTAATAAATAGCTAAAGCATAAAGACACATAACGACCAATAAGTAACTAAAGCATAACTGCAAAAACAGAGCGGTGAAAATTGCATAATATATAAATAACTTGCTTCTAAAATAATTTTTCCACTATTTCAAAATAAGAGTGTAAATGTGAGGGCTTATTACGTACATGGAGATGCAAAGCAGAGACGCGGATAAGGCAGCGCGGCGGCACAAAAGCGGAAGTGGGGAAGAAGAGAGAAATAAATTATCCTTCGTCTTATATAACCTGAGATTTTGATAGGGAAAATATTTCTTCATAGTGCTAATATATAATGAGATTCTGATGGAGATTTCTGACGCATGTCAATTACAAGTAAGGGAAACACTGGCATCTTTTAAAAAAAATGTGCTTACTGGACAGTTTTCTACTCCTTCGCGCTGAGCGTGTGGATGTGTCGACATTTAGCCGATTCAGCAATTTTATAAAGCTTCTCTTGAATTAATTAAGTAGAGAAAGTGGAATTGGATCAAGAAAGAAGAGAATGAACTTACTATGGGCTAAATTAAAATAAAATCTTTGAAATTAATTAAATTGAAATTGAGAGTTTCAAATATCATTACACACACACACACACACACACACACACACACACACACACACATATATATATATATATATATATATATATATATATATATATATATATATATATATATACACAAAAGTATAAAAATCAAGTTAATAGGAAAATCAAATAAACCAAATAAAAAAGAATCCGGCCTGAAGACTTTTTCAAGGGTCACCCTCAGGCAGGGATTCAAAGAAAGGGATTTTTTCTGTGAGGAAATCCAGACAAAGGTCTAATACTGATTCCTCGTGACTCGAAAATCCCCTGAAATTAGGCCCAAGAGATATACCATTTTAACAGAAAGGAAAATACAAAACAACAAATTAGAAGAAAATAACCACTACAAAGTAAAAATACAATAACAAAAATAACAATATAAACAAAAATATCATAAAATAGCACTAACGTGAAAACGAAAAGGCAAGCACTAACCATTAGCAGTCAAGGAAATTTTAAGCTATCGATTGTGATTCCCGCTTTTTAAAAAACATTAACGGTAAATTAGGTAAGAAATTGTAGGCCCCCAGCGCCATCTATTGAGTGATCTAATATGCAAGGAAAGATCTATTTTTATTTAAGCTAAAGGTTTAATCCCAAACCATACCTTGTTTAATTAAAAAATTGACATTACAGTAATTTCTAGGAAATTCATTTTTAATTAAATTTTTAATGAGGTTGTTTGATGCTTCAATGTAGGAATTTTTATTATTGCAAACCCTTTTGATCCTGTTAACTTGTGAGAAAATTAGATTTTTGAAAATTTTAGAGTTTAGATTGGAAATGGTAGTTACATAGTTTTGTTATTTTAAAGTTGAATTCATCCCTTTTATCGTATATACCAACTATTGTTTTATCATTAGCAATTTCGATTTTTAAATCCAGAAAAGTAGCCTCAAGTTGAATTTTAATTGATTCCGTTAGAATTAAATCTTTTGGATAGCAATTAGTAGCAATATTAGTATTGTCGAAGTTAATCAAAAGTAGATCATCAATATATCTCCACCCGTTTATATATATATACTAGCCGCCTTTGGCGACCAGCCGGTTCGCCAATCTTAATTTTCGTTAAAATTTTAATAATTAAATATTTTATGCAATTTCTACTTTAATAGCTTCTTCATCAAAATATTTTAAAACTTCAAATTTTGATTATCATATAATTCATTCATAATATTATAAAGGCCTTCAGTCATAACGTAATATGTATCTCTCTCATTTTCTGTTAGCACCCGTAGAATTTATGCTTTAAATTAAAGTGGAAAGAATTTATCTTCAATTAATATAATAATATTTTTTACTGAAACAAAGCATTTTTTTATAATCTGATTACTGAAAATAGAGTCACTCAGGATTTAAATTTTATGGGCACTAAAGAATATCTTTTTAAATTTATGTAATATCTCAAGAGTTGGTCAACAAAATTTTCTTAGATTCATTATGAGCAGATCGATTAATTAACAATGTTTAAATTTAAATGCATCAAACCCTAAGAAAATAAAACGAATCGTTTAAAATAAACGGTTGAAAACGGTAGAATTTATGCTTTAAATTAAAGTGGAAAGAATTTATCTTCAATTAATATAATAATATTTTTTACTGAAACAAAGCATTTTTTTATAATCTGATTACTGAAAATAGAGTCACTCAGCGTTTAAACTTTATGGGCACTAAAGAATATCTTTTTTAATTTATGTAATATCTCAAAAGTTGGTCAACAAAATTTTCTTAGATTCATTATGAGCAGATCGATTAATTAACAATGTTTAAATTTAAATGCATCAAATACTAAGAAAATAAAACGAATAGTTTAAAATAAACGGTTGAAAACAGGTTTTAAAAAAACTACTTAAAAAACGATGTACTTAAAACTATAAGCATATGCAAAAAATATATAACTAACATAAATACAATTTACTTACAAAAGCATGCAACTAACCCAAAAATAATTTAAATCATTCATTGATAACGTTGTCATGGCAACAATCAGAACAGAATGCGCATGCGTGAATTTTCTTCGCTGGTTACGTAACGCAAATACGTGATTTTTTCTACGCCAGTTGGGGTAACGCTATGCGGATTAGAAATTTTTAATTTCCTTTATTCTGTTTTATTTTAATTCAAAAGTACTTCAGAATGAATCTGAAAGATTGATTCATTAACAATGTTTAATTTTAAATGCACCAAACATTAAGAAAATAAACAGAACTGATTTAAATAATCCGCCGAAAAATTTTAACCCTAGCCTCATTACTGTTGGGAGAAAAAAAAAAACCTGAAGCCTTTCTCGTTTGGCGCTGGGGATAATGGAAGATTTTTTTGGCGGAAAAGTTGGCGGTGGGGAAAATGGAAGATTTTTTTTTGGCGGGAAAGTTAGTTTTTAATTAATAATTAAAATTCTAATTAAAAATTCGAAAAAAGAAACCCCAGGTGCACATTCCCAACCTCCAAGGTATACATGTATCAAATTTGGTAGCTGTATGTCAAACGGTCTGGCCAGTAGAGCGCCAACACACACACACACACACACACACATTGAGCTTTATTATAAGTATAGATATAGATATACTAAGTTCTGTATAAGATTTAGAGAGACATTTTCTTGCCTTTAGCTAATGTTGCGTTATTTCTAATACTGACAATGTATTATTCGGCACTCATATTTTTCAAGGATTCTAACTAATGTTGGAGAAAGTAGCAAAGAAATCAACGTCATACTGAAAATTGTATGAAATCCACTTTCTTATAAATGAATGTCTAATGCATTGACAATAATATTGTTGCTGATATTTTATTCTTTAAGGTCCACACTTTTTTGAAATTAATTTTGATAAGAGGTATTGAAATAGCATTTTGCCTCTTTCTTCTATGTATTAACAACCCAAATGCCAAGATAATTTGTTTTAATGTCATGAGATGGGGAATATTAAAGTTCATTTGTTCTGGCTTAATTCTCCATTTTCATAAGAGAATCAGAAAAGGCAAATGAAACAAAAAATTAAAAAGAAAACTTTTATATATTAATATTAACAGTATTTTTTATTTCAAAATTATATTGATATTTAGACCCATAATATATTTTCAGTATTCGTATTTAACATTATTGTTGTGGCTTCTTGAAAATACAAATCACATATTTATAACTTTGAATTCATATGTTTCATGAGATTTAGAAATAATTATTAATATGATAAAGCACAAAAAGTAATTATGGTTTTTGTGCCATACGAAAAAATCTTTTTTTAAATTGAATGTATTATGTATTTCCTATTCGAAAATTGTATGTTTATATTTTATGGACATTCGGTAATTCAAAATAGCATTTTCATTTCTTTATTTCTATAACACCTGTGCCAATACAAACTCTTGTAATAAAACATATAAACAGATAACAAGTTATAACGCAGGTGAAATCATTTTTCTGATTTCTAGATAATACAAGACTGTTTATTCATATTATGAATTTTGTACATTCTAGATGGATTAAATTTATTACTTAAGTAGGAAAGCAAAAAATTTACTAAATTTTGAGTCCTCAAGAAAAAAAAAAGTTGCCTTGATTCTGTATTCTTCGAAATTTACTCATTTTTTCAATTTAATTTTGTCAAGTTGTATTTGAAATGAGTAATTCCATTTCTTTCTATGTGTACATATTAACCCGCTTCGGGAGAACATCCTAGTATAATTGTTTATTAGTTTGTCGATATACAGCATTCATTCCAGTCAATCTAATTCTTTGAATAACAAAATCTGAGGCCAACGTATGACTTAAAAATAGAGTAATTTTTGGGCAGAATGATTCGGAACTAAAGTGCAATTAAGATTATATTTTTCAAAACTGTGTACATATTCTCAATTCCAAAGTGTTTCAAATCATGTGTGCTTCAAAATGGTTTCACAGCAATTTATAGACATTTTAATTTATTATGGTTCGTTTATTACTGAAAAATGGTATCGACTAACTGACAGAAATTTAGGTTAAGAACCTTGTGAATGTTTATTTAATTCTTGAAATGATCTTTACTTTTCTAAAATGTCTCAAGAGCCTCTCAGTTTCCGTTACGTGTTTTACGGTTTTGCCCTCTGTTGAATTCATTTTCTAATCGGCAGGTGAGATTTAAGTAATTTCATCTCTTTTATTGTTTTTAAAAATCCACATTATTAAGACACTCTGTATAATTTGTTTTCTGTATAAGTTTAACGAATTTAGAGAGCATAAAAAAATTCAAATGGGTTGATTGAATTCTTGGAAGTTAAAATATTAGGTGCTACAAGTGACATCTATTCTTATATAAAGCTCAATGTGTGTGTGTGTGTGTTGGCGCTCTACAGGCCAGATCATTCGACCTACAGCTACCACATTTGGCACATGCATACCTTGGAGGTCGGGAATGTGCACCTGGGGTCCCTTTTATTTGAATTTTTAATTAGAATTTTAATTATTAATTAAAAACTAACTTTCCCGCAAAAAAAATCTTTTCATTTCCCCATCGACAAATGAGTAAAGCTTAAGTTTTTTTTTTTTTTTTTTTTTTTTTTTTCCCACGCTCACACGCATGTGCATTGTGTTCTGATTGTTGACAATGGATACGGACTTGGTTTTGAAGGCTTAATATTTTTTCGACAGATTATTTCAATCAATTCGGTTTATTTTTGTAGTGTTTGATTCATATAAAACTAAACATTGTTAATTAATCGATCTGTTCATGATGAATCTGAGAAAATTTTATTGAAAACTTCTTGAGATATTATATAAATTAAGAAAAATATTCTTTAGTGCCCATAAGGTTTAAATATTCAGCGACTCTGTTTTCAGTACTCATATTTAAAAAAAAATGCTTCGTTTCAGTGAAAAAAAATATGATTATATTTATTGCAGTTTCATTTCCACTTTAATTTAAAGCATAAATTCTACGGGAGCAAATAGAAAATTAGAGAGATACATATTATATTACGGCTGAAGGCCTTTATAATATTATGAGTGAATTATATGACTATTAAAATTTGAAGTTTTAAAATATTTGAATGAAGAAGCAATTAAAATGGGAGTTCTATAAAATATTTAATTATTAAAATTTTAACGCTCATTAAGATTGGCGAACCGGCTGGTCGCCAAAGGCGGCTAGTACACAATAAAATGTAGGAAAATAGGTGTAAAAAGTGTTAAAGTATTATGACACATTTATAATTTGTTTCAAAATTTTATGTTTATTCAGTCTGAAATTGATTCTTGTTTTTTGCGTATAATGTAGATTCGAAATAAAGAATAAAAGTTGCATCAGGATCTAACATCAGCCCGTTTTTTATATCTGATAGTAAAATGGTAAATGAATACTCACGCATTACAAGATGTATTAAGATAGCAATATTGTCCTTTTCTTCTGTGTATTAAAAGTCACAGTCGCAAGATAATCTTTATAAGTAGTAGACTTTCATGAATTGGGGAGTATTAAAATTCATTTCTTTTGCCCTAATTCTTTATTTTCAATGGAGAATTAGGATCAGCACATGAAACAGAACAACCTAAAAGGAAGCTTTGTCCTATTGGTGACAACTCTATTATTCATAATTAAATTGTATTTATATTAATGCATTAGGCCCATAATACATTAGACCTATAATATATTTGAATTAATCGTAAGTGCTATAATTTGTGTCACTTCCAGAAAATACAAAATCATATATTCATATGTCGGGATTTATTAATTCTAGGAGAATTAGGAATAATTATTCACAAAAATTTTGTATTCTCTGTGAAATTGTTTTTTGTTTTGGTTTTTATTGCATGTTGAAAGAATTTTGTGTTAAAATTTTTATGTGTATTTTTAAGAGTTATTCGTTAATTTAAAATTGTTTTTTCATTTCTTTTCATTAAATCCTATTCCGAAGACTATATGTTTTAATTATTCATTAAAGCAAATAATTCATTCATTAAAGCAAATAAAATAATGTCCAGAATAGCATGTGAAATAATTTGTATGATTTGGAGAAAATCCAGGGTCATTTTCACATAATACGAGCTTTGTATGTTCTAGACGGAATAAAGTAAAAAAAAAAAAAACCATTGTGTATAAAATTTAGAGATTTTTTTTTTATTTTTTTTTTACTTTAGTTAATATTGCACTTCTTTTCTAATATTGATACTGTATTATTCGGCATTCATATTTATCGAGAATTCTAACTAATGTAGGAGAAAGTAGCAGAAAAACCAAACGTAATATTGCAAATTGTATGAAATCCAGTTTCTTATAAATGAATGTCTAATGCATTGATAATGATAATGATATTTTATTCTTTAAGGTCCAGACTTTTTAAAACTTAATTTTGATAAGAGGTATAGAAATAGCATTTTGTCTCTTTCTTCTACGTATTAACACGCCCAAAGCCAAGATAATCTGTTTTAATAATATTGATTGTCATGAAATGGGGAATATTAAAGTTCATTTGTTTTGGCCTAATTCTTCATTTTCAGTATAGAATCGGGAAAGGCAAATGAAACAAAAAATTAAAAAGAAAGATTTTTTTATGTTAATGAGAACAGAATTTTTTTATTTTAAAATTATATTTAGATCCGTAATATATTTTCAGTATTCTTATGTGAGATTATTGTTGTGGCTTCTTGAAAATATAAATCACATACTCATAACTCTGATTTTATATGTTCTATGAGAATGAGAAATAATTATTAATATGATAAACCACAAAAAGATATGGTTTTTGTCCTGCATGAATTTTTTTTTTTTTTAATTTAATGTTCTATGAATTTGCTATTCTAAAATTGTATGTTTATATTTTTAGACATTAGGTAATTCAAAATAGCATTTTCATTTCTTTATTTTTATAACACCTGTGCCAATACAATCTCTTGTAAAAATACATTAAAACAGATAACATGTCTTGTATCGCAGGTGAAATCATTTATATGATTTCTAAAAGATAAAAGATTGCTTATTCTTATTCTAGATGGATAAAATTTGATAGTTTTTATATCAAAGCACAAAAATCTACTAAACTTTGAGTCGTCTAAGAAGAAAATTGTCTTGATACTGTATTCTTCGAAATTTACTCATTTTTTGAATTTAATTTTGTCAAGCTGTATTTGAAATGAGCAATATCTTTTTTTTATGTGTGCATATGAACCCTCTTCGGTAGAACATCCTGATACAATTGTTTATTAGTTTTATCAACATACAACATACCTCCCACTCATTCTAATTCTTTGAATAACAAAATTTAGGGTCTACATATGACTTAAAAAAAGAATAATTTTTAGGCAGAATCATTCGCAACGATAATAAAATTATAATTTTACTTTTCAAAACTGTGTGCATATACTTAAAATCAAGTGATGAGAGCATGAAATTTCGCAGCAGTTTAAAGACATTTATTATGGTTCATTTATTACTTAATAACTGACAAAAATCCAGGTGAGCCAAGTTGTGAATGTTTGTTTAGTTCTTGAAATGATCGCTTCTTTTATAAAATGTCACCAATACCTTGCAATTTCCATTATGAGTTTTACTACTTTGCCCTCTTTGTTGAATTCATTTTCTAATCGGTAGGTGAGACAAGTAATTTCAACTCTTTTATTGTTTGTAAAAATCCACATTATTCAGACATTCTGTAAAATTAGCATTCTGTATAAGTTTGACGAATTTTGAGAGCATAAAAAATTCAAATGAATTGATTGAATTCTTAGAATTTTTAAAATTGGGTGCGACAAGTGACATACACACTAAAAATAGGAATTTAGGTCGAAAACGTGTTTTAATATGATGGCACATTTATTATTTGTTTTAAAATTTTATATTTATTTAGTCTCAAATTGATTCATGTTTTTTGCGTAAAATGCTGCTTTTGTCATTGCTAAGATGCATTACGATCTCTTCATTTATTTTCCGAAATACATTACTTTTTTGATAAATTGTTATTTTCTATATTTTGCATTGTAGTTCTCAAATTTTTCCTTTTTTATAACTTCCTGCTCATTTTTCTCACTCAAATTCCGCTAATATATTTAAAAATATTGCAATAGTAGTCGATTTCGTTGGTAAACGCATGTTTTAGAGTACGGCATTTTTTGTTATTTTTAAGAATGAACCTGATTCATTTTGATTTCAATAAACATTTTTTTAGATATGCCATTTTCTTAAATCTCCATGCTCTACCCCTTATATGATGATGGATGGAGGAGTAGAGTCTAATCTAATATAAATTTTCTTCTGTTCTTTTATATAAGAATAAAATGAAGTTCTACGAATTTTATCAATATCAATTATATTTATGGAAATTTTACGTTAAAATTATCGGTATAAAATAGTGATATGTTTTAATAACAGTTTCGAATTTTAATGCTGCCACTTATATAATTCACAATTTTCCTACTTGTTTTCATTTATGCCTCAGAATTTGGCAGTTATCTGCAGACAAGAAACAGCGTTGGCCTTAATTTTGTAAATCAACGCTCTAGCTGAAGAAAATGAATCTGAATTCTTGGAATTTTAATATGAAATTTCCTGTAATGCCCTAATTTTTTTCTTAGCAATAATTAATAATTTCTAAGAAATAATTAAAATTTACCATCAGTTTTATTAACTTAAAAAAATTTCTTTGAAGGATAGTCCCAACCCAATTTTTCTTAATGCAGAACATGATGATATTATTTTAAGTTATTAAGCGTTGAAGTTTCATAATTGATTTTAAAATTATTTTCATTTCGGCGGAGCCTGGTATTATGACTTTTTGCATATGTCATCGCATTGTTAAAGTACTTTTAGACTTGAATTTAAAGACATTCTCGAATCCAGTTGTCTTTCGAAAGAGAAATAGAAATATGGATTATATAAAATAAAATTAAAACTATTTGACATCCAGCATCAATTGGGAACTCATTTACTCTAATAGCTTTGTATAGCAACATTGGGTTTCAATGCATCTGCGTTCAATCATTTCGAAATTCTTACCATAAGCCGCATCTAAGGTTTTGTTCTAAACTTATAGATTCTTAACTTATACTATTGAACTTAATTATTAAAGTTAATTATTAAACTTATAGTATTTTAAACATAAAGTTGGAAACAGTTTTACTATTTTTATGAATTTGATCAGAAATTATTGGTGGTAGTATTGTTGTGTTGTTTTATTGCTTCCTCTTCAATTTCATTTAATTTCAAATTTTTTTAATCTTGTTTTTTCTTAACCACATGGTTGTACAGCAATTGTTAAATTAAAAAATTACTTGTAAGTCACATCTTGAGGTTTCCCTTTAAAGCGCAAAAAATGAGGAGCACATCAACATCGCTAATGTTTTGTACTTGTATTCTTAGTTTGATCAAAACGACCAATAAATAACTAAAGCATAAACGCACCTAAAGAGTGGTGAAATATACAAAGTAAATAAGTAACATGCTTCTAAAATAATTTTTCCACTTTTTGAAAATATGAATGTAAATATGAGGGCTTATTATGTACGTGGAGGTGCAAATTATTCTTTTCTCAATTTGATGTCATATTTTTATTATTTGCCTTAACACGATTTAGTTAAGCATAATTTTTTTAGAAGAGATATTGATTCAATTATTCTTAATCAATTAATTTCTTTTATTCCCTGAAATATTTTTTCGGAAATGTTTTTATTCATTCAATAACAGTTATTCAAAGTCTCCACAATTTAGGGACGGAATTTGTCATCTAGAATTGAACTGAAACCTTTATAAATTTCCTCTGAAGTTTGAAGGAATTGAGTTGGAAGTAGAAAAGTAAGTTTAGCCTAACTCTTCATTTTCAGTATAGAATCAGGAAAGGCAAATGAAACAAAAAATTAAAAAGAAAGATTTTTTTATGTTAATGAGAACAGTATTTTTTATTTTAAAATTATATTGATATTTAGATCCGTAATATATTTTCAGTATTCTTATGTGACATTATTGTTGTGGCTTCTTGAAAATACAAATCACATAGCCATAACTCTGAGTTTGTATATTCGATCAGAATTAGAAATAATTATTAATATGATAAAGCACAAGAAGAAATTATGTTTTTTGTCCTGTATGAAAAAATCTTATTTTAATTTGAATTTTCTAAGTATTTGCTATTCGAAAATTGTATGTTTTTATATTTAGACATTCGATAATTTAAAATAGCATTTTCATTTCTTCAACACCCGTGCCAATACAATCTCTTGTAACAATGCATTAAAACAGATAACATGTCTTGTATCGCAGGTGAAATCATTCTTATGATTTCTAGAATATACAAGATTGTTTATACATATTACGATTTGTGTACATTCTAGATGGATTAAACTTGATAGTTTATATATCAAAGCAGAAAATTCTACTTAATTTTAAGTCCTCTAAGAAAAAAATTGTCTTGATACTGTATTCTTCGAAATTCACTCATTTTTTGAATTTAATTTTGTTATGCTGTATTTGAAATGAGCAATTCCATTTCTTTTTATGTGTGCATATGAACCCCCTTCGGTAGAACATCCTGGTACAATTGTTTATTAGTTTTATCGACATACAACATTCCTTCCGCTCATTCTAATTCTTTGAATAACAAAATTGAGGGCCTACATATCATTTAAAAAGAGAATAATTTTTAGGCAGAATCATTCGCAACGATAGTAGAATTAAGATTATATTTTTCAAAGCTCTGTACGTATACTCAATGCCAAAGTGATTCAAATGGCGTGTGCATGAAAATGGTTTCGCAGCAGTTTAAAGACAATTTTCCTTTATTATGGTTCGTTTGTTTCTGAAAAATTGTATCTAATAAATGACATAAATCTAGGTTAACAATCTTGTTTGTTTTATTCTTAAAATGATTTTTACTTTTCTAAACTGTCTCAAAATCCTCTCAGTTTCCATTATGTGTTTTACTGTTTTGCTCTCTTTGTTGAATGCATTTTCAAATCGGTAGGTGAGATAAGTATTTCTTCTCTTTTATTGTTTTTAAAAATCCATATTAATAAGACACTCTCTATAATTAGCTTTCCGTAATAGTTTTACGAATTTGGAGAGCATAAAAAAATTCAAATAAATTGTTTGAATTCTTGGAATTTTAAAAATTCGGTGCGACATGTGCAAAAATAGGAAAATAGGTCGAGAAAGTGTTAAAAGATTGCGGCAAATTTATGATTTGTTTCAAAATTTCATGTTTATTGAGTCTCAAATTGATACATGTTTTTTTTTTCTTCATATAATGCGGTTTATGTCAGTGTTAAAATGTATTACTATCTTTTCATGTATGGTGCGAAATAGATAGTTTTTTTTTATCAATTCTTATTTTCTATAGTTTAAATTGTATTTCTCAAATTTTCCTCTTTTTTAACTTTTTGCTCATTTTCTCACTAATTCAGCCAATATATTTAAAAATATGGCAATAGTAGTCGATTCCGTTGGTAAACGCATGTTTTAGAGTACGGCAATTTTTGTTATTGCTAAGAATGATCCTGATTCATTTTGAATTCAATAATCATTTTTAAATTTGCTATTTTTTCATATCGCTATGCTTTACCCCTTATATGATGACGGATGGAGCAGTAGAGTGTAATCTAATTTTATATAATTTTTTCTTATATACTTTTATATAAGAATAATATAAAGTTCTGCCAATTTCATCAATATCAATTATATTTATGGAAATTTTACGTTAAAATTATCGCTATAAATAGTTACATGCTTTAATAAGAGTTCCAAATCGTAAGGCTAATACTTAGTTAATTCATGATTTTCCGACATCTTTTGATTTAATCCTCAAAATTTGGCACTTATCTACTACATACATGAAAAGGCGTTGGCCGTAATTTTCTAAATCAATGCTCTAGCTGAATGAAATGATTCTAATTTCTTTGAATTTTGATATGAATTTTCCCTTACTGCCCTGATTTTTCTTAGCAAAAATAATTAATATATACTAAGAATTTTATTGATTTATTCCCCAATTTTTTTCAATGCGGAAAATGATAATATTCTTTTAAAAATTAACGCGTTGAAATATCATAATTGCTTTAAAAATTATTTTCCTTTCTGCGGACCCTGGTGTTATGACTCTGTGCGTATGGCATTGCATTGTTGAAGTTTTTTTAGACTTTGAATTTAAAGACATTCTCGAATCCATGTTCTTTTGTAAGAAATATAGATTGAATGAAATAAAATTAAAAAGAATAGACATCCCGCATCCAATGGGAGCTGGTTTGGTCTAATAGCGTTGTATAGCAGCAAAGGGTTTCAATATATCTATGTTCAATCATTTCGAAATTCTTACTATAATCCACATTTAAGGATTTACGCTAAACAATAGCCGCTGTTGTTAGGTTTTTATACATTGAGTTGGAAAAAGTTTTAAGAGTTACATTTTACTCTTTCCTTATACTTTCCTTACGAAATTCTTTTCCTTCCCTATGTAAATTTTATCTTTTGCGTTTTATGAAATTGATTGGAAATGAATGGTGGTAATAGTATTCTTGCTTTGTTTTATTCTTCCTCTTAAATTTCATTTAATTAAAAAAAATTTTAAATTTTTTTTTATTCACATGGTTGATTTGTCCGTTGTGCTTGAAGTATACATCAATATTTAAATTAATAAATGACTTGTAAGTCACACCCTGAGGTTTCCATTTAACGTGTAAGCAATGAAGAGCACATAAACATCTCTAGTGTTTCGCATTCTTAGTTTGATCAAAACGACCAACAAATAACTAACGCATAAAGACACCTTGAGAGTAGTGAAAATTACATAGTAAATAAATAACATGCTTCTAAAAGGATTTTTTCCACTGTTTGAAAATGTAAGTGTATATGTGAGGGCTTATTATGTACGTGGAGGTGCAAATTATTTTTTTAAACTTATTTTCTCAATTTGCAGTCTTATTTTTATTATTTTCCTTAACAAGATTTTGTTAACCACAGTTTTTTTTAGAAGAGATATTGATTCAATTAATTTTAATCAATTGATTTCTTTTATTCCCTGTAATATTTTCCTGGAAATGTTTTTATTCATTCAGTAACAGTTATTCATTGTGTTCACCATTTAGGGAATATCCTTGTTATCGTGAACTGAACTGAATCCTTTGGAATGACATACCATCGATAAATTTCGTCTGACTTTCGAAGGAATTGCTGATGATGAAAGTAGAAAAGTAAGTTGGCTTAAGTCCTTATGAAGGATTTATTAATTGTTGTTTTATTTCATATGATATAAGGATAATATAACCTTTTATTTATTCAAACAAAACCATCAGCAGAATTTCAAAAAACTTGAGGAAGCACAATTTTATATTAATATATTCATGCAGGAATAAAAATTGAATTTTGGCTTTAATCTTGGATTCTTAAAATATTTTCAGAAAAAATTTCCGAAATAATGAATAAAAGGTACATTAGCATCAAATATCGGTCCGTTTTCTATATCTGAGAGTAAAATGGTAAATGAATATTGAAGCATTACTAGATGTATTCATATAGCAATATTGTCTGTTTCTTCTCTGTATTAACACCCCCAATATCAGGATAATCTGTGTTAATTATAGATTTTCATGAATTGGAAAATAGGGTGGAACGAAAATGGCCTTAATATTTTTTTTTTTAATTTTAATTTAGTAATAGTACGAAAAAGCTGCCTTTTAGGTTCAAAAACAATTTTTTAAAATTTGGTTGCAATATTATTTTGAGGTGCCGCAAAAAGCTTAAAATTTGTAAAAAAAAATTAAGAAATGAAATTTTTTAAAAAGGATTTTTAAAAAATTTTCTTAGATTAAAAAGAATTTTAAAAATTTCTTGTTGCATACAACAATACCTCGAAATACCGCAAGAATCTTAAAATTTGTAAAAAAAATTGAAAAGTTATAAACTTCGATGAAACATTTTTATGAATTTTTCGTTCATATAATGTTACAAAAGATGATTTTATATCCATATATAAGCATTACAATTGAAAAAAAAGTTATTGATTACAAAGTATGTTAAAAAAATATTTTTCATGTCATATTTTACGTTTCTTTCTTCTGTATCCTTAATGATTACAAATGTTACAGCTACAAAATATTTGTTTCGACTTCATCGCCACATTAAACTGTTGTTTTTTTTAATTAAATTTTGGCATATTCACAAGTGAGTCAATTTTTGTTCTTATGTATCCTTCTCTTGTGATTGAACTACAGACATTTTGAGTTTCACAGCTTTACCCACTGCTTGCATGTGACAAGGAAGTCTCACAAAGTCGATAACCGAGTTCCCTATATAATTTGGTTCAGTTTCAGATGCCTTCTGTATAAAGTCTTTGAGAGAGTCACTGAAAACACGCTTTAGCAAGAGGTGGTTCAGTTACGTCATTTTCAAGTCATGAGATCATGTCGATGTAATCCTTTGCATCGATGTTTATCTTTGGAACTTCAAATTCCTGACTCTGTCTTTTCTTTCTGTTCTTGCTTTTAAAACACGTCGTAAACCAAGTTCTCTTTGAATTATACGTTCATCACTTAGCATGGATTAAAGGATATTTTCTGAAGCAGGAAAGCACTCATTTCTTCGAATAATCTGATCTGTAACGTTCGTGAGATGGTCAGAGAGATAGCGTGAATATGAGATAAGGTTAAAAAGATGTTTGAAACCACAAGTGCATGAAAGGTAGTTTAATACAGGGTGTTCCACAAGGTATGCAACGTATGATACTTACAGATTCGGAAAGAACACGTTAAGACGAGTATTTTGATATCAAACATGTGGGGTCCTCGAATATAGCGTCATAGTCTCATTACACGAAGAACGTTAATTACGAATACGACAGTTTGTATTCCAAATTACAATGCATAGAACGATTACACAACATGGAAGCTTCCCTAGGTGACTATGCAAATTTGTGACATTGGATAATGAGGAGGTATGAGGCTCTGTTTTTTTTTTTTTTTTTTTTTTTTACAAAATATAAATCTATCAACCATTGACCGATTTGAATGGTTTAAAAAGGTTTGATTTTGCAAACACAATGATTAATAAGATTGAATGTGGCGAAATTGATTTTAATTGGATCTGATTCAGTGGCGAGGTGCACTTCCATCTTTAAGGATATGTTAACAAACAGAACTGGAGGTTCTGGGCCACTGTAAATCCTTATCATTCAATAATTAGTCCATTGCACCCACTTAAGCTCACAGTTTAGTATGCGTTATATACCGAAGGCATCATTGCGTCAATTTTTTTTATCGAAAATGTCACCGGTGAAACATATTTTGACGTGTCGAATGACGATTGTCATCCCATTCTTGCATGGCATAGACAAGATAAGCGATTATTGGTTTATTCAAAATGGTGCTAGACTTCATTACACTCTGCGAAACTTCGCAGCATAGCATAGCATAAAATTTTCACGATGGACTGATCGGATTGAATTCCATTACGAAAACGGACAATGGTGTCGAGTGGCCACCTTACTCCTCGGATCTTAACCCATGTGACATTTTTTATGGGAACGTCTGAAGGACACAGTGAATCTCGCACAGCCCTCAACATTAGACGACTTGAGAGCAACAATTGAAACCAAGATCAAGCAAATTGGAACAGATGTTTTGCAGAAAATAACTGCGAACTTCGATTCCATATTTCGCCATGTTCGAACGGCCGACATTTCGAAAATCTATTGTATAGAAAGTTCTGAATAAATATTGGTCTTCACGGTTTTTTCACTAAGGTTATATTAGGGGACACCACATACTATACATCAAAATGCTTGTTCTGGCGCATTCAACCCGAATCTGTAAATATTAGACACTGCATACCTTGTGGAACATCCTGTATTAACTTAATATTAAACCGCACAGGCACCTGGTAGTTTTATCTCTTCTTGTATATTTGATAGATCTGGTTGGTTTGCCTCTTTTTGTAAAGAACACTGCTGTTTTTCAGCGTTGTCATTGTCGCCAGTAGTCGTTTCTGATGCACTAGTATTTTCTGTCCGTTCTTGATAAAACTTAACTGTTCTCTTAACTATTAACTATTCTCTTTACTCTTTCTTGCTTCTTTCTTCCTCAAAGCACTTGTGTTGTAGCTTTATCAATATTACCTATAACCCTTTTTCTATTTGATTTCAATAATCAGTTTATTAGATATGCTATTTCTTCATATCACCATGCTTTAACCTTTAAATGATGCCAGTTGGAGCTAGAATCTTATCTAATTAGATATTAAGTTTTCTTATACTCTTTTAGATAAGAATGAAATGAATTCGTTTATTAATCGCATTTACATATAGGGAAATTTTAGTGAAAATTATTTGTACAGATTAATTAGAGGTTTTATTAAGTGTTTCGAATTGTAATGCTACTATTTATATATTTCATACCTTTCGTAGAATTTTTGATTTGATTCTAAGAGTTTTAAAACCTGGAGAACCTGTAAAACCGGGGAAACACTGGAAAACCAGGGAAACACAACAAAAATCGATTAAAAAACAGGGAAAATGCAGTGAAATTTGAAAATTTTCATAAAAACAAGGAATTTTAAGTTTCTTAATTATTTTTTTCCAAACTAAAAATGTCGATCCCTAAATATTGCAAGAATAAAATATTGTAGTCATTCGCTTCAAAAAACGAAAGAATACCATTCGGGATTTTGTAATGCGGAAATTCGCACCTTTTTTACTCTCCCCCTTTTTTCTGTATAGATCAGTTCATTTTCGGTTTGTGAGACAGTTATTAATTTTCCATGAGATTCCCAATTTGCAGCTAATAAGCAAGTGCGAGACTCCTTTAACTATGTGAAAGATTAGAATACATTTCTCTGGCGAGAATAGCAACATTCATTCTGCAGCGGTATCGTGGTGGTATTTAGTCACTCTCACGTGAGTTTATTGAATGGTTTATTTATCATTTGAGAAATTGTGAACTTATTCAGAGTGGATTTGAGAATTTTTTAAAGCAATGAGCTACTTAAAATACGTATTTAATACGAATTGGACTAATAAAAAAAATCGGCCCTGATTTTGCTAGGTTCTACAAGTTCCATAAAATCTGTTTGTTGCGCACTGCTTGCTCTGTAAGAAAATAATTAGTCTAAGTAATATAGGAAAACAGGACTTATTAGTCACTCCCAAAAAGGGAAACAAAATTGCGTTTCAGTCTAAAAAAGTGATAATTAATAATAGACTTGTCTAAAGGAATGAAGGAGAAAGTGATATGTCAAGTACGTAAAATTTAATGTCCGAAAATAAACCGATTTCGAACTTTTTAGTTCAAGAACAATCATTTAAAGCTGAATTTTTTATGGGCATTAAAACTTGTTGTGTCACATTCGCCCTTTAATGCATTCAATGATGTATCGGAAATATTTTTACTTAAGTTCACTGAAAGTGGAATAACTAAAAAAAATGTATATAAGTTAGGCCGTACAAAAATGACTCACCTAATTTGATAAGCAATAGATCCATAAAACTGTTAGATCAAAAATCTGCTGAAATTGATGCCCAAATTCATGAACTGGCAAAACTGAATAAATAAAAAAAAAGTAATTTTACTTTGTGATGGTTTTTTTTTTGTTTGTTTGTTTGCTTAGTAATTATTAAAAGATTTGTATCATTATAACAAAAATGATTTGTGTTTTATTTCCACCAATTCTTTAATTTTGTGTGAATTGCAATTAAAGAGCCCGAGAGGTAATATACCCCCCCCCCCTCTTAAATATATAAATTTTGTTTCGCTAATTCTGTATAATAAATATAGAAAAATTGTTTTTCTTTGCATGTAAATATCAAAGCTCTTTTAATATGCTATTATTTCAAGTAATGGAAAATTGTTGATAATTTCCTTGCTTTTTCCAATCCTTAAAATCATATTGCATTATAACTAGCACACGAAAGCTATTTATGCATTTCCTCGTATCTTGAATATAAGTACTGGGGGGACAGGGAATTTGAGTGGCAACCTTGAATATATACCCTTTGCTGTTAAAGGCTTAAAATCTGAGCAGCTAAATGAGAAAAAACATTTCATGCTTACCTATGCAATATTCCTTGGTGTATTTTTGGACGGAGAGAATAGGAATCTATAATGATTGAAACCTTTTGCCTTATTTTCCCTGTCTGAGTAGTAGGACTTTGCGATGACCGAACTTCATTATCGCTATATATCGTCAAACATATATCGATATTTTTCGATATATTGTGATATCATTATTTATTTATAGCTATTATAAGTTATAGATAGCATCTCTTACCATATTGGCTGATCAGAACGACTCCAAATAGAAGGAAGTTTCAGTTTATATGATTAAAATATTTGCTTTCTTTTGAATAAATATAGTTTTAAAATAATTTTGTTAAAAGCCCTTTAACAAAGTGTGTCAATGCCAAAACAATGCCTTCATGTTACAATTTATAACACTGCGTTTAAAGCAAGCATTTTTGTATATTAGAATATGACAGTATTTGTAGAAATACTAACTCATATTCTGTATGAAGGTGAGAAAGAATGAAGAGCAATATATAAAAAAAAAACACTAACCGGTAACCAAACTGAAATCGAAAAAACATATTACTTATGAATATTGAGTTATTGTATCGCGATTCCTCATGAATATTGAGTTATTGTATCGCGATTCCTCATGAATATTGAGTTATTGTATCGTGATTCCTTATTCATGTTCATAATTTCGATAGAACGATATTTTTTGAAAACTGGTATCGAAAAATCGATTTTTTTTTTCGATGAATCGAAAATCAGCAAAGCCCTTGAGTAGTAGTTTTTATACAGAAATTTCTCTGTTTTTGATAGTTCAAAAGCTGTGAACGCATCAGCACATTTTTTTCATTAGCTTTATTACAGAGAGCGTTTGGATATGAAATCCAGTCTTGGATAAATATATGTCTTTCAAATTATTTGAAGAGGAAAGTTGCCTTGAAATTGCTAATGGGAATAATTAAAATATATCTTTTAATGTCTTTTGTCTTTAGGCTATATTTATATAAACATGAAATGTGCAGAAAAAGAAAAAAAAACTCTTAGAGTTATTTGTATTTATACTTTTATTTTTATTAATTATTTTTATTTTTATTTATTATTTATTTTTCTTAATTTTTTATTACATACTCAAATATATTGTTTCTTTAGAGACAAAATTAGTTTTTTCCCCTTTCTTTAATGTTTGTACCAAAGTCATTTTATGAGTTATTAAATTAAAAAAATATATATAATAATCAAAATTAAAAGAAATTGATATTAATTTTTCATTTCCATGGTCCTTCTTGTATATATTGAATTTAGTAGATAATGTTTTTTTTACAATTTTATTGCCATTTTTATTTAGACATCAAATTGTTCTGAGCACTCTATCATCAATTTGTTGTTTCATACCATTTCTTTTGTTAATTCTTAAATCAGTAAAAAATTTGATACTAAAAATAAATGAGATTCTTCATTTGTTAATAATAAAATATCTATCTTTTTCTCTTCCTTTTTTTTTTTAGAAATTGCCATCAAGCCTACTGAAAGATACATTAATCTCAGTAATGGAGGGTTCAATACCTAAAAATAGTGAAAGATCATCTAATAGTATTGATAAGTTGAAAAGACGGCGTGAAGACAGAGATGATATTCTAGAAAATAAAAACGTTCCTGTATTAAAGAACATAAAGAAGATTGCGACAACAAAAACTGTTTCACAATCTGTAGTAAGTTTAGATACAGTCCTTGATCCACCAAATGCATGCTCTTCTATGTCAACAGAAAAAAACAACCTTAATCCTAATCACAGCACAAATGAAATCTCTTCTGAGCCCAGAAATAAGAACAAGCTTGACACTGCTCATGGCGATACAACAAAAGAAGAAATAAAAACATATATAAAGACAGAAAAAACTGTTTCACAATCTGTCGATAGTTTAGAAACATTCTTTTTTCCTCCTTATGAAGGCTCTTCTGCATCAACATATAATAACATTCTTGCTTCTGCTTATTACGTTGCTGAAAATACTGGAGATAACATGGGACTGAAGAAAGAAAAAATAACATCACAAAAAGAAAAGAACTTTGCTACCAAAGAAGAAAGGAAAGTAAAGGGCTTAGAAAGGAAAATAAAAACAGAATCTGTCGATAGTTTCGAAACAGTCCCTGATCCTCAAAATAAATGTTATTCAGAATCAACAAGTAATAACTATGTTTATACTGGTCAATACACAAATGAAATGTTCTCTGTTTCATCAAATCTGAACAACCTAGAATTTAGTCATGACGTTGCTGAAAATAATGGAGTTAAGGTTGAATTGCACAGTGATTTATTTCAATCCAGTAACATGCATGAACAGCTGAGAGTAGAAAGAAGAAAGAAGAGAACAAAAAGGAAACAAAGATACTACACAGGAAAAAGCAAAACTAGAAAAAGTAGGACAGGACTTAGAAAGGACACTATAGAATCTGATGAAAAGTGTACTTCTAATCGTGAATATTCTAACGGCATGCATATAGATCAAAGCATTGTCTATAACACTAATGCTCTCACTTTTGTTCATTTAAATTTTTTGATTCAAAATGTGTTAAAAGCTGTACAAAAAGATGCTACAAAAGGAAAAATAAAAGTAAAGGGCTTAGAAAGGAAAATAAAAAAAGAAGAAACTGTTTCACAATATGTCGGTAGTTTAGAAACAGTCCCTGTTCCTCAAAATGAATATTCTTCTATGTCAACAAAAAAGAACAACCGTAATGCTGATCATTACACAAAAAAAAAGTCCTCTGGGTCCACAAATCTGAACAACCTTGATTCTCATCATCACATTGCTGAAAATACTGGAAATAAGATTCACCTGCATAGTGATGTATCTAAATCAAGCCTACTAAAAAAATCAATAAAGCCTAAATCAAGAACACCTAAAATGAATGAATCTTTATCTAATATAATCAGTAAGTTAAAAAGGCGGGTTGAGGAAATAGATGATGCTCTAGAAACTGAAATCTTTCCTGCATTAAATAAAATGAAGATCATTGCGACAGAAAAAATTGTTTCACAATCTGTCGATAGTTCAGAAACAGTCCCCGATCCTCCAAATGAATGCTCTTCTGAGTCAAGAAATAAGAACAATCTTTATCCTAATCTTCACACAGGTGAAGGCTCTTCTGCATCAACATATAATAACATTCTTGCTTCTGCTTATTACGTTGCTGAAAATACTGGAGATAACATCGAACTGAAGAAAGAAAAAAGTACACCACAAAAAGGAAAAAAAGATGCGACAAAAGAAGAACGGAAAGTAAAGGGCTTAGAAAGGAAAATAAAAACAGAATCTGTCGATAGTTCCGAAACAGTCCCTGATCCTCAAAATAAATTTTATTCAGAATCAACAAGTAATAACTATCTTTATACTGGTCAATACACAAATGAAATGTTCTCTGTTTCATCAAATCTGAACAACCTAGAATTTAGTCATGACGTTGCTGAAAATAATGGAGTTAAGGTTGAATTGCACAGTGATTTATTTCAATCCAGTAACATGCATGAACAGCGGAGAGTAGAAAGAAGAAACAAGAGAACAAAAAGGAAACAAAGCTACTACTATGGAAAAAGGAAAACTAGAAAGAGAGGAAGAGGACTTAGAAAGGGCACTACAAAATCTGATGAAAAGTGTGCATCCAATATTGAACATAGTAGGAATATACATATAGATCAGAACATTGACTCGAACACTAATGCTTTCTTTGCTGATAGATTAAATTTTTTGTTTCAAAAGGTGTTAAAAACTGTACTAAATGTCCTTGATCCTCCTCATGAATGCTCTTCTGGGGCAGCCAAGAACGTCCTTAATCCTGGACATGACACAAATGAAATCTCTTCTACATTAACAAATAAGAACAACCTTGATTCAGTTTATGAAGTTGTTGAAAATACTGGAGATAAGATTCAACTGCACAGTGAGTTAACTCAATCAAGCCTACTAGAGAATGATTTATCTCAATCAAGCCTACTAATACCTAAAGAGAGTGAAAGGTTATCTAATATTATCAGTAAGTTAAAAAGGCGGCTTGAGGAAAACGATGATGATCTAGAAACTAAATTCTTCCCTGCATGAAAGAAAATGAATATTGCGACAGAAAAAACTGTTTCACAATCTGTCGATAGTTTAGAAACAGTCCTTCATCCTCCAAATGAATGCTCTTCTGAGTCAAGAAATAAGAACAATCTTTATCCTAATCTTCACACAGATGAATGCTCTTTTGTGTCAACAAATAAGAACAACCGTGGTTCTAGTTATGGCTATATGGCTATGGTTATAGTTAGTTATGGCTATGGCTATGGTTCTATTATTCAAAACGAGTGCTATGATTCAAATATCTAAAAAATGTGCGTTGGGTCAAAGAAAAATGTCTTACTTTATTTGTTACTAATTATTTCCATAAACTTGATGAATGAAAAATTTGCAAAAATTGATGCCCTAGAAATGAAAAGTAAACATCTTGTTTTGTAACGCTCTTTGTTAAGTAAACATTAAATGATTTGATAATTAAAATGTTTCATGTTTTATTTCACCCGAGTCCTTAATTTTGTATGATTTACAATTAAAGAGCATGTGATGTAATATATCCATCTCCTTTATATATAAATTTGGTTTTGCTAAATTTTAGGTAATAAATTCATTCTTCTTCTCGGTAAGTAAATATTAAAACTTTCTTTTAATATGTTATTATATCGAATAATGTTAAATTGTTGTTTTCTTTCCACGCTATCAAACCATATTCCATAATAACTAGCACATGAGTGCTATCAGCGCGTATCTTGAATATACGTACAGGGAAAACACAAGGATTTTTTTTTTTTTCCAGATTTGAGTGGGAACCCTGTTGTGGTTATGTAAAAGGTATTATTAATTATTTCAAAAGTTTCTATTCAAAGTGTTATTATTGAAGATTTTATTTATTGCAAATTATACATGATTGCACTCATTCATTAGGAACATTTCGAACAATCACCTTCAGAGAGAGTATCAAATTAATTTAATATGTCCAAACAATTTTGTTTTTTTATGTATGTGTGTGTGTTGTGTGCTCAATGTATGTGTGTGTGTTGGCGCTCTACAGAAACGACCATTTGACCTACAGCTACCAAATTTGGTACGTGTATACCTTAGCGTTCAGGAATATGCACCTGGAGTCCCTTTTTTTGAATTTTTAATTAGAATTTTAACTATTAATTAAAAACTAACTTTCCCACCAAAAAATCTCTTCATTTTCCCCAACGCCAAATGAGTAAGGCTTCAGTTTTTTTCCCCAACAGTAATGAGGCTAGGGTTAACTTTTTTCGGCCGATTATTTCAAACGATTCTGCTTATTTTCTTAATGTTTGATGCATTTAAAATTAAACATTGTTAATTAATCGATCTTTCAGATTCATTCTAAAGTACTTTTGAATTAAAATAACACTGAATAAAGGGAATTAAAAATTTCTAATCTGCATAGCGTTACCCCAACTGGCGTAGAAAAATTCAAGCATTTGCGTTACCGTAACTGACGTTGAAAATTCACGCATGCGCATTGTGTTCTGATTGTTGACAATATTATCACCGGATGATTCTTGATTTAAACTATTTTTAGGTTAGTTGCATGCTTTTGTAATTAAATTGTATTTATGTTAGTTATATATTTTTTTGTATATGCTTTTAGTTTTAAGTACATCGTTTTTTAAGTAGTTTTTTTAAACCTGTTTTCGACCGATTATTTTAAACGATTCCTTTTATTTTCTTAGTGTTTGATGAATTTAAAATCAAACATTGTTAATGAATCGATCTGTTCATGATGAATGTGAGAAAATTTTGTTAACAAAGTCTTGAGATATAACATAAGTTAAGAAAGATATTCTTTAATGCCCATAAAGTTTAAACGCTCAGTGACTCTGTTATCAGTAATAATATTATAAAAAAATGCTTTGTTTCAGTAAAAAATATTATTATATTAATTGCAGATTAATAATTTCCACTTTAATTTAAAGCATAAATTCTACGAGAGCTAACAGAAAATTATAGAGATACATATTACGTTATAATTGAAGGCCTTTATAATATTATGAGTGAATTATATGACTATCAAAATTTGAAGTTTTAAAATATTTTGATGAAGAATCTATTAAAGTAGGAATTGCGTAAAATATTTAATTATTAAAAGTTAAACGAACATTAAGATTGGCGAACGGGCTGGTAGCCAAAGGCGGCCAGTAATCCTATAAGTCTCCAATAGTTTGTGATGAGGAGTTTCAGTTGTGGAGTCTGAAACAACTTAATAAATTCCGTGTATTATTTGGAAGATGGAAATGTGTATGTAGGGATGATTTTTTTAAAAAAATTTAATTGTTTGAAGCTATGTAGTTTTTTCACCATTTCTTCCGAAATTATTAAAGCTGAAAAAATGATTTTTGCTTCATCTTGAAATTTAAAACATCTTTTTAAGGATACTAATTATACTGTGTATAATTTTTGCTTTCAATTTTAATTACTTAAAAATATTTAATGTCTTTTATGGCACTATATTTTATTGTTAATGCAAAACCATATTATTTTTTCATGCAGTTGCCAATATTTAATCCTGGCTTTCTTTTTCGTTGTTAATGATATAGATCCTGTTTATTGTTTCATATTCCTAGGAAAAACTTCTAAAATAATTTGACTTCTAAAAGATTTTTTTGTATTACAATTGACTGTTTAAGACTTCTAAAATCGTAAGAGTTACATGTATATGAAAATTTGAAATTAAAAAATATTTTGCTCGAAATGCTATAGAGAGAAATTTATATTAATTACTTAATTAAAACTTTTAGTAAGCTAACCCAATCGATAAATAAAGATATTTTTATTCGTTTAAATATTATTAAATTGTAATTAATTTTAATAATCTTAAATCGGTTTTAATAACAATTTTCCTTATAAAATATTTAACCTTTTAACCAACAAATGTAACAGCAAAAATAATATTTAATGTAATAATGATGAGGTTTACCAGTAGAATCATTATTCGAGTAGTGATTGAAACTATCACACGTTCCCAGGTATTTTTATTCTTTTCATTCATAGAACTTGATTTTCTATTTTTTTCTTTCCGGTTATATAATCGATGAAAACACACAGAAAATCATAGAAATACATAGCACGATGTATAAAACAGTGTAAGACTAATAAAATCGTAGTAGCTATATGTCTATCAAACTTTGAAATTTAAAAAAATATTCAGCTGAGGATGCTATAGAGATAAAATTAAACAAAATTCTTAATTGAAATTTTTTGCAAATCAATAATTCCGACAAAGAATTGGTCTCCAAAGGAGGCTATCAAAAGTAATTTTTTTAAAAAGTCATCAGCAAAATCATCTAAATACAAATAAAGATATTTGTTCTTTTTAAATTATTTTTAAATTGTTATTAATTTGATAATTTTAAACCAGTTTTAATAACAATTTTCTTTAAAAAAATATTTAACAATTAAAGATAGCAGTTTATGTTCATAATGTTAATTATAATGTTTAATGTTAATTAATTATAATTAATTAATGTTTAATTTTAATTAATTATAATTAATTAATGTTTAATGTTAATTATAATGTTTAAATTAATAAGATTTACCAGCCCAATCATTATCTAAATTGTGATTAAAACTAAAAGTTTTTTAAATGTTCCCAGATTTCTTAATTTTTACTTTTATTATTATTGCAACTTGATTTTAGATTTCTTTATTGCATTTTTTTTTTCATTTAGCTGCCGACCATTTTTTTTTCATAATTATTTAATTTACCATAATGCAATCGAGTTAAAAATATTTCTGTAACTGACAGACATTTTTTTAAAAATAATACTGCTTGTTGAAATCGTATATTAGATTCTGACTCATGGATCATTACCTTTTTTATAACTTTAGTAAGTAGAGGTGCTTAATGAAGGACTTCCAAAAACTCGGTGCCTTTAGATATTTTTTATTAACAATAACAGCAAAGTTTAACGCTCATGGTATATTCCATTACCGTTGAGGTCCGTGCCTGCCACGCAAGTCCCCGTTCTCGGGAGTGGTTGTAGACCAACTAAAAGTAAACAAGTGGCGGGACCGCCATCTGTGCACAATCCGCAATATTCCCCACCTGAACTTACATAAGTTCACTTTCCATATTACAAGTATAATCAAACATTGAGAAAAATACCAAATACATGAATCATAACATTACAACAATGTAAAATATTCTTCCGATTAATGAAAAATTAAATGAATTAAATTTCAATGCTCATAGCCAAACAATTCCATTATTAATTGAACATATACATTTAAGGATTTATCTCTAAATTGCAAAGAGCGGTTTATGTTTCACCCTATGGAAAAAAATTTCCGAGTCACTCCAGAAATAAACTCTTTCAGTTCAAGATGGAAAGGTGTTCTGTAAGTATTTCGCTAAGCGAGCACCGATGAGTGCTGCCATCAGTTCCAATCTCGCAAGAGTTAAGGTTTTCAATGGAGCAATCTTACTTTTAGAAATAATAAAGCTCACCTTAACCCTTCTTTCTTTGGTGATGTATCGGAAATACGCCATAGCCCCATTGGCTTTAGGACTAGCGTCACAGATGTGAAGTAAAATGTCGTTCGTTTTTAATTTCGTGAACAGTTTACGTTCAATCCGCAAGTTATCTATAACACAGAGTTCAGAGCACCAAGTGTTCCATTATTCTTCAAAAGCCTGTTGTAGCTGTTCATCCCATTCGAGGCGCTTTTTCCATAATTCTTGAATGAGAATTTTAACTGTGATTACAAAAGGGCTGATTTGTCCACAAGAATTTAAAATTTAAGATATTATTCTCAGCACATATCTTTTAAAAATTCCATTGGTGATTTCAAATTCCAAATTATTTTGGAAGGTTTTAATCAATTGATCATCCCTCTCAGAAAGGCCTTGTATTTCGCTCTGAAATTAATCTATCTCAAAAAATTTATTCAGCTCAAACAAAATAGAAGAAGAATCCATTACCAAACAAACATTCTCACAACTTTCATTCGCATCGTTCATCTTACCGACACCCCTATCAGCCACCTGAAGATTGAATTTATGACCCAGGTGTTCTGACTGACCCTTTCCCGTTAGTCATAAACAACTTCCCAAAAGGAGTCACTGCCTACTAGAATTTCCACCGCTATCTCTTTGTCAAATGAGTCGGCAAGTTATAAGTTTTTTGCCTTCTACTCGCTCGAAATAGAGTCGTCTGGAATATTTAAAGACAAATTGGAAATTATTTCTATTACAACAGTTTCAAGCAGAAGAATTTTGATCGATCATGCCTATTCTCAAGCTTCAAGCATACAATCTGAAATCGTTCTTTATGAGTCGTAGTTCGACCAAAAGAATATATAGCAAGCTCTTCGTATCTTATTGATTTGAGATTTCATGCTAAAGTTAATTTAGCCGGGATAAAACTCTTATGAGAAGCGCTATCCAAAATGGTAGTTGTTAATACCGACCGTTTATTCGAACTAGCAAGGACAGAAAAAGTTTGTAAAAAAGCTTCATTTTTCGCACTAACATTATTATGCGATACTGAAATATTCTCAACATTTTTATTTAATATCGAAGGTGAATTATAAGAATTACTTCCGATTTCTGTTTGCTTTCCAGCTACGTTTCTCATAGAGTTTATAGGATTATCATTTTCCCTACACACTGATTCATGGTGAAATTTAGAAGAACATTTTTTACAAATGATACTTGATTTACAGAATCTACTCATATGGTTTTTCTTAAAACAATTCCAAAATCTGTCCTCTGTCTTAAGTTTATTTATTTTTTCTTCGATATTCAAAAATTTACAACTTTTTGAATCATGACCGTTTATGCAATCGCAAATTATACAAACATATTTTACCTGCGTATGCAATACAGCGGCGGACGAAACATTTTTTGGCCTTAAATAATTTCTTTGATGCCTGTTATAATTTGGAGAAAAGGTGATTTGAGTTTCAGAACTTTTAGTGTTACTTATAATAGACTCACAAATTTCCCACTATTCAACCTCGTTTCTTAAGAAATCCATAATTTCCGAAACCTCGCAATTACTATCCTTACTGCGCTTCCGATGAAAATCCAAAACCAAATCTTGAGGCAATAATTTAAATAACAAAGGATTCAAGAAACGATCATAAGATCCTTCCGTAACATCTAGAGATTTTAAATTTCCTTTATTTATTTCAATATCGTCGCAAAATCTACGCAAGCCTTTAGCAATGGGATGAATTTCTAATGGGCTCTAAATTTAATAACTTAGACAAAAAGGAATTTATGATAAAATCTTTACGTCCATAATGTTGTTTTGAAAGCTGAATGCAAGAATCATAATTTTTTTCATTTAACTCGAACCCAGCAACTACATTATACGCAGGGGGGGGGGGAGAAAGCAACGATTTTAAATATTGGAATTATTCTATTTTAGTAAGTGAGTCATTAAATCCTTTTGCGCTATTATAGCATTTAAGGAATTCCATGAAATTTGAATTACCAGAAAAAGGAAGAAATTTCTTCCTTAGTTTCTAAGAGTTCAAGCAGTTCTACCAAAGCATTTAAATTATTTTTTGTCTTTTTCTTCCTCTAGAGCTACATGTGCTCTTTTTAGCAGCTTTGTGACGCTTCTGCGAACACAGTTTCTCTTCTCAATCATTTTTGTTAATTTATCTATGCTTAAATATCAAAAGGTCTTACCCGTAACCAATCCTGATTAATTTCCCGGCCGATTCACCGTATTGCAACTGTGGCCAGTGGAGGTGCTTAATGGACTTCCAAAATCTTGGTGCCTTTAGATATTATTTATTAACAATAACAACAAAGTTTAACCCTCATGATAAATTCCATTACCGTTGGGGTCCGTGCCTGCTATAGTTGCTTTTAGTATGCAAGTCCCTGTTTTTGGGAGTGGCTGTTTTCTAACAAAAAGCTAGTGTCTCAATCGCAACGTTTATCCCTGGGAGGCGAATCCATCATAAACCGGTGAGTGAAACCGGTTTTCACAGGTTTGAGTGAGTTTCACATTTGAGTGAGAGGGGCACCAGGTATAAGCGTTGTCTTTTAAATATTGAGTAGTAGCTCAATACTTTTCCCGGTTCTGTTGAATCGTTTTTCGATGAGCAGGAGAGAAAACGTTGTCATTGCTTTTGTACGTGAATGCGAATATCGGTTTTTTTTATCCAGTGAGTGTGAATAATTAATCATAAATTTCCCTTAATTAATGTCTAATTTTAAATCGCCATTTCTTATCTTTGTTATTGCTGTTTTTGCTGTTTACAAATTTGTTCTTGTGATGCATTTCATAAACAGATCATATAAAATTTTTAGAAATATATAAATTGCATTGTAAATGAAGAGGTAATGTGATATTGATATCACAGTATATGATCTGTTTATATCCATATATCTAACATAAAAATAAAACAAATCATTATCCATTCCATATATGCTGCTTTTTTATTTGGTTATTATATTACTCTTATGCTTTGTAGTTTTAAGCAAATACATGCTAAATTCTTGTAACTTATAAGTTTTAAATAATTTAAGGTGATAAACTAACAGGAATTCATATCTGTAGTCATAATTAAATAACTCATTTTATGAGTAGAAGACATATAACCAAAACTTAATGATCTAAGTCATCTTCATTTTTAAAAAATGAGTAAAACAACATTAACATCAATTTAAAAAATTAATTTAATAATAATTTAGAAATTTTTTTAAGTGCTCACTGTAAAAATAACTTGATATCATAATTAACTACTCAGGGAAAGTATTCAGTATCTTTCTCTTTCCTTATTTTCAATTATTAAGTCTTCAATTTATATCTAACTTAAATGAAGCTGACTAAACAAAACACAAAAGCTAAGCAATAACATTCATATCATAGTGGTATAATAAACATAGCATGTTGAGTAAGTAAGTATATATTGTAATTTTCGTTGTATATCAAGGCACGCTTTTATTCAAGAACCAGTTTTCTGATCATGTATTCTGATTTTATTGAAAGTATTTTGAGATTTATAATTTTAATTAATTCAAAATTAATGTTTGATTGAGATTTACCTTACTATATTCCAATATAGTGTAATATAATATAAATTTCAAAAGTTTTGAATAAAATTTTTGTTACTGCAAGTTATTAAGAGTGATAAATTAATCATTTATAAATTATAACATAATTGTAAATATACTTAAAATGTTTCCATCTGATAAAGTTATTTATCAGCCTAATTAGTATTATTTGAAAATAAGCTGCAGCTGTTAATGATTTAAATTTGCAAAGAATTGTATTTTATAGTCATTTTTTTAAACATAGAACTATTTAAATCCAATTTTTCTAATGACCATACAAGGCTATATTCGGTTACATTAAATTGTTTAAATATAATTTCCTGCTAAGGTATCGGAGGATATAAGTTTTCTTAATAGTGTTTTTCCAGCTGTTAAGTCATATTATGAAAAATTTCAAGTCCATACTTGAAGTTTTCTCAGCATGTTTCAAAATATAAAAAAAAATAATAAAAGATTAATAATAATGGTTTTGTTGATTAAAAGTAGTTAAGAATATTCATAACATTGCAGCCTGTTATTGACACTCTGAGTACAAGAAAGGAATAAACCTCTACTTTAAAAAAATAAAATTACTACATTTTTCAATTAATAATTTAAACAGAAACAGAAATGACACTGATTAATATATATATATATATATAATTAATATTATTAATTAATAATATAATTAATTTTACTTGCTAACTCATGCAGCATTTTTTTTTTTTTACATGTTAAGGAGGATGAATATAATATCCTGATAAATCTATAGTTAAGTAACAAACTAATGCTGGATTTTGAATGAAGCAATAGCACTTGGGAAAATAAAAATGGAACCAAATATCAAGTGCTATATTCTTATTGGTTTGAGAATATAATATAAATAATTAAATAGAGAGCAACATATAAAATAGTAATTAAAGAAAATAAATAATACATAGCACTATATTACTTCACAATTTTTAAACTTAATAAGTTCACATCATAATTAGGTAGTTAAGAGTGATGAAAATAAAATTTATCAATTGTCAGCTTTATATAACTATAAAATGTAAATAAATGTGTTCATGGTAATTTCTTTCAGATTGCTGTTTAGTTTCACAGAATGATATTTGCAGTGTTTGAGAATAAAGTAATACTGTCTTCCTCTTGTGAATAATTACAATATTTATTAATTTGTTTGAAAAATCTTGGTTGATTTCATCGTGTCATAAAAATAAATAGGAAGAATATATATATATATTCCTTATCAAGAGAACAGATTTTATTTAATTTGTCATAGTGCTGCATATTTATGAAATGCATAACCTGAAACATCCAAATTGCCAGCAAACAAAAATATCACTGAACAAAGGAAATTCCAGGGGTGTTTGTGCTCCGGGGATTTTGAACTTCGATACCCGGAAATTCCGGGGATCGTCGTTCAAAAGGAAGTAGGAATAATAATGAATTATTTATTTTGATCTGGGTAATTTTGTTTGCTTTGAAAGCAGAAAACGCAAGGTCAGTGTGTGTGGTGAAAACTTTTCCTTTCTTTCTCCAAAGGCAGTGATAATGCGTGGAAAGGGGGAAAAAACTTCTTTTTTGTTCTTTCCTTATTGCGAGTTATGACTCATTCCCCCGGTTCTCGGACATTCTCTTCTGGATTCTTTTCGGCAAGTAGGCGCGGCAGAAAAAAAAGGGAGAGACTTCGTTCGACCAGATGTGCGATCACGTGACTTGGGTTCAAAGGTCTTAATTTTGCAAAATTAATGGTTATTAATTTTGCAAAAAAAGTAATTCATTGAACTTTTATAATTAGGTCATTCAATACTTCATAATCGTAATTTTTCATTTCTCCCCCCCCCTTCTCGAAACTCCAAAATGTCGGTAGTAAGTCCGTAAAAGTTTCAGGGGATTTTTTGGGGTCCCACAAACACCCCTGAAATTCACAATAAAAAAGAAAAGTGCAAAACCAAACTAATTGTAATATAATGAATTTATTTCTTACTGAAATTTATCAGAGAAATATGTCATAAGTATCACTGATATTTGATATGTTTATTTGTGCATTAATAAAATAAATTTCTCGGTTTCAAAATATATTCTTGCATAATTATTTACAGAAGATTTAATGCATTGTAAATTTCAACAATGGTTATGGTAATGGAATTAAGGTATCACTAAAGGTAATGAATCAATGAATATTTATTCAGTTTTTAATTATGTTCAACTAAAAATTATTGCATGATTGTTCAAAAAAATGTTTAAAGGCATCTGTGTATTAGCAATCATATAAAAAATTAAGCATAATTTAATTACAATTATTGAACTGATAATTTTACTGAGAGAAAGAATTTTTCTTCCCAAATTAATGAATATTTCTTTTAATTTGGACTCCAGTTAAATATAGAAATAACTAAAAAAAATTATACATGTAATATAATAAATGAGTTTTTTTATAGTTCTGTTTTATGGATTAGATAATACAAAGATATTTACATAAATACTATTGATGACTTACAACTCTACGCATTATTTGGTTAAATACTGCATACCGTATTTTGGCTCATGTATTAAAATTACACCAAATAATCTAGAGAATCTGTAGAACTGCATCTTTCAAGAATCGAGAACTTGGTATTAGCTCAATGATAGTTAATAGATATTTTTAAGAAACTTTAATAATGATGATGTTCTATAAAGTATCTATTGCAATCAACTTTTTTTATTATCATTGTGGAATATAGCATAAGAAATAAAATACTTTTTTAACTTAATTTACACACAAATCTTAATTTTTTTAGTGATTTTTTTTATTCGATGGCAATTTAATTTTTTTATTGGTTTACTATATCTAATTATTAAAAAATTTAACGTTGCAGCTATATTAGAAAAAAAGCAATAATATATTTGCAAAAGCATATAATACATTTCAGCATTTCATAAATTTAATTTGTGGTATTTGACTTTTTGAGATTGAATAAACTTATGTAATAAAATATATTAAAAGACTACAATGAAAATAGTTATTTCCATTTTTGAATTAGTATATATACAAAAGTATGTTCTTTTCTATGAACAGAAATATACTTCTATAATTTTATATTATTACTTGATAAAATGAAATGAACACATAATAAGTTTGGATGAACACAAAGTTGCAAGTCTAAAAAGTCAAGGAAACAAAGTAAATACGAATGAAAGTATTTTTATTAAAGCTTATTTTAAATATTTATATACCAGTTGATTTTGTGAGATTGTTAAGAAAATTATACATTTGTTTTCATTCGGTTTGGTTGGAAATCATTATCGAAACCAGGTATGAATGGCTGCTAAGCATAGAACTTGTCATGTACTCTCAGTTAACGAAGGAGACATTGCTTACCTATAGATATTGGATAAATATTTATTCACATAAAATATAGGGATGTTACAGTGTTAAAGAACAGAATAAGAATATTTACAAATTCGTACCCTTAGGACTTCATTTAGCTGAATGATTACTAAACATTTCTTTTGGTAAATGGTTAGCAGTTAAAACAAAAATAGCAACTACAATCTGTTGTTTATTTACTGAATTATATATAAGTCTCATAACTTATAAAAATAACAATGTAAAACATTTACATGTGAATATTTCACTGAGTTAGTCCAATAAACATTGACATTGCATAATATGAGATGTCTTGGATGTAAATATTACTAAATAACTTTCGAAAATCAAATAATAAAAAAGGAAATTGCTCAGCATGTAACTAAATTGAAATACTAATATGAAATTTTTATATGTCTGTTGAGTTGTTATATTTTTCTATAATTTAGGATGTAAAATGTTAATGAATGGAATTAATACTATCAAGAGCAAAGAATAAAGATACATATTAAATGAACAAACTACATACAAGAATGCTACGCAAAATTGTATACTTTATGAAGAATAAGACAATAGATAATTTAAAAAAATATTTCAATTGAAATATATGACTACCATAATTACAATCTGAGAATCAAAAATCAATAAAATACAGAAAGATGTAAGAAGGAATTATTTATCTAATTAGTTTGAACGCTATTATATTTTCTCACAAATCATAGTCTGTTATTTATAATTAAAAAATGTTTAAGATTGAAATTGGAAATACTGCAACTGTTTAGGAATAATCAATTTTTGAGCACTTGTTACATTCTAAAATAGATCCCGTGAAATTATTTGCGAAATATTACAATATTTTACATAGATTTTTTATATATATTTTTTTAAAAAAATTCCCATTTCATAGTTATTTTTAGAAATTTTAAAACTGAAATTGTTTAAAGGAAAATAAATGCAAAACATATGAAGTTCCCTGACAGTGTCTTAAATATGTATGTATTTATGACATGAGAACATGATAGTTTTGGGAATGAAATTTTTATGCCATAAAAGTTAGCTAGAAGTATCTTTAAATGGAACTGCAGGAAATGCAAAATATCATTCCAAAATGTTTGAGTTTAAATTCTGATTCAACAACGTCTACTCTAAACTCTAATTATGTTATAGAAAATACTTCTTCAGAAAGTTTATATCAAGAAGCTTATTGTATTAAATATATATATATATATATATATATATATATATATATATATATATATATATATATATATATATATATATATATATATATATATATATATATATATATATATATATATATATATATATATATATATATATATATATATATATATATATATATATATATATATATATATATATTCTGGATGCTTCAATTCGTCAATGGATTTTTTAACTAGCTATGATTTGAAAATACAACTTTCAATAAAATCAAATTTTATTTTATGTTCGCACATCATAACTTAAAATTAGCAATAGCAGAATATAATTTAATTTATTTTTTTAGTTCATGGTAACATATAAAGACAAATAGAAATGTTGAACTTGGAAATTATAAAAAAAATAGACGTAAGCTGTTCTGGGAGTGTCAAGAGAAATATAATCATTTGCAGAATATTTCTCTCTTACAACAAAGATACTGTATTCATCAATCATATAAAGTTTTAAAAGGTGTTTTTTTTTTTTTTTTTTTTTGCAGAAACAGTGGACATTAGATTTTAATGAAAAATATGTCTTCATATTGTTCAGAAGTCTTCTGTAGAGGAATATAAGTTAAGACATTAATGTTAATTTTTTTTAAAGATCAGTACATCACCTGCTTTGAAGATGTATCAATGGAAACATCCGTTAGGCAGAAAGTACTTTTAAATAATTTCAAAATTTATTAATACCAGGAAATTCAGAACCATCTAAAATCAACAGCAGAAGTAACAAAAAAAAAAAAAAGTGGAAAACAAGTAAAAAAAACTAGAAGAAAATAAATAGTCTAAAATTTTTCGTTTGTACTGAACGATTAACACTATGTCATTTTTCTCCAGCGTTCGCTGTAGTGAAATAATATACAAAGGAACACTTATCAAAGATTAAAAGGATTTTGTATTAAATACCATTAAATAAGTAGAAAGATTACTAAAAAATATGTTTTGAGCTAACATGTCGACACATCGTTTGGAAAAAAATATCATTCCTTCCCATATCACACTGAAAAGTGCTGTGATTTTGTGATACAACTCAACTATATAAATGACAACGCTTATCCCCGGTGTCCCTCTCACTCAAACAGTCATACCTATGATAAGTACGGTTTGCGATGGATTCGTCCATCCCATAGGGATAAACCTTGCGATTGACTCGCTAGTAAACAAAAAGTAAACAAGACGCGGGAGCGCCATCTGTGCACAATCTGCAAACTATGGAAGAAAACAAACAAACAAACAAAACAGTGGGAATGAACTCACTGAAACATTGTTGCATACTTCTAAATAAAGGTGTTGCTATAATTATAATGACTAGATTTTTCCCAGTCGAGATGAAAAAGTAATATTCTTAGTTGGGATGAACTACACCTACTTTGATACCACATGAGTGCTTTTTTATTATCCCACCGATATACGTGTATGCATATAGAAATTAATATCATTGAATGCAATCTTTATTTCAATTTCTTGTTTGATAGCATACACTGTCTTTCAGAAGCAAAGCGTATAAGTTTGTTAATTTAATATAGGCGTATAATTTAAGCGTATGGGTTTAATAATTGTATTCCATTTTTTTTTTTTTTAACTAAGCAACATATAATTGTTTATTTGTGGTTATAATGACTTATTTTTGGTTAACTTTTTTATTATTGTGAACATGGGTATACTTTTATTTTTTTATTATAACTCTTGACAATGTGGCATCTATGTTTGTACAAGTACTATTGAAACAATGCTCGTTGCTTATAAATGCTATAATTAAATTAGCGTAATGAAACAGATAGGAACTTATCAATTATATATGATAAAGTGTTAATAAAATCGTCTCAATATTTTTTATTTCATTGAATTAGATTTTTTTAAAAAATTATTTGCTAATCAAGATGATAACACCTTTTTAATCAACCTGTGCCTCATTGAGTCCTGCGGCCTTAAGCAGCTGCCTAATCGGGAAATCCGACAGTACATCTTTTAGCATTGTTGATTTTGTCCAAAGTTTCATGTATATCTAATGTTTCGGGACCAAGCCTGATTATACTCTTTTATCTTACTTCGTTTTTGTGTTATCTTTTCCAAATGTCACTTGTAAATAGAACGTCAAACTTAGAATAGATCTGAAATGTCGTGTATAGACCACATGTCGAATTTCATCTATTAAGCTTTCTTCTTTTTTGAGTTCTCGGTTGTATATCTAAGCTGTCCATGAGGCAATATTCTACATGAAGTTTATCTTAATATAGCCATTGACTTTAAAGTTTACTAAAATGATTATATATTGAATTTCTACCATCCAGTTCGTTCCGTTTTAGATCTTTGCTACACTTAATATACAAACTGAAAGAATTTTAATCTTCAAACTTTTTAATCTCGATATTTTTACTATCCTCCACCTGTTAGATGTCTTCGAGTCGAACAATTAAAGTGTTTTGCGATTATATATAGTCGTCCACTAACGTAGTAACTCAAGAATGCCAAAAGATAGGAGGCGTTACATGTTTCGCAGTTCCTAGTAGGGAGAGCGACTTTCCTTTTAAGAGAATCTTACTGATTTACTTAATGTATATTGCAGAAGTGAGAGAGCTATGAAAATATTCATAGACTGAACCTTTTTAAATGGTCCAATCCCTGATTCAAAGGAAGTTATGCTACATTATAAGAAGAGAAATAGATTGACACAACCGTGCCCTTATAAGACAGAAGAGAAACTACTTATTTATACTTGAACAATTAAAAGGGGAAGCGGATAGCGAGAGAATGATCGTGCAATGTTAACGTACTTAAAAATTTTAGGAGTTGGAATGAGTTTTCCTGCACATGCTCACATTTAACTGGAGAAAATGAGTAATATTCATCCTGAACCGTAGTAAGAAATGAAAAATATAAATAAGAATTTTAATTAGAGTTGAAATCAAAGGGAAGTTTTTTTTTCTTTCTTTCTTTTCTCGCATTTGGGAATCGAAGATGGAAGATTTTAGAAAATTTACCATTGAACATTAGAAATTTTTCTGTTTACTACACGAAAACACCTGAACAATTACGGCACACTAAATTCTGTTTTGGTTGCGATTATTCATATGAAACGTCATTTGAATGATAGCAAGTTTTTGAAGAGAAATCTGCTCATATAATAAGCGCAACGAAAATAGCAATCTCGTTTCAAGAAATAAACAATGACCCCGTCCTTAATACTTTCTTCTATATCAACGCAGAGTGATCACAAAGATGTCATCGATTAGAGCCAACACCTCTTAAAGTACAAAGCCTCAGCTCTGGCTGAAATGCGAGCGAATGAGTCATAGGAAGAAGTCTGACGAATAATAGCTGACTGCAAGCTAGCAGGTGCGTAAACTGCCTTCAAACCATTGGCGACAGCTGCCCATCCTCTGTATTTCTTTCAGTAAACTATGTATTAGGCAGACATCGCATTTATTTTTTCTTAAAGAGATACTTTTTTTAATATGATAGTGCCTTTCCACTGTTCAATATTCAACAGCAAAGGAAATTCTGACAATGGTCCAAAAGTGTCCATCTTTAAATTTCCGGAGGATGAAAAATTAAAAGCACAATGGACTTGACTCACAGGCTCCTTCGTAAGGATTTCAAGTCAAGCGAAGGCTCAAAAGTAACCGTTATTCAATAATTTTCTTAAAAGATAATATTCATATAATTTTCAATTTGAATTTATATTTGAATGTATAAATGCACTCTATTTACAGCTTTCAACAGTGAATAATGTTATTAGTAACAGTTTGAACTATTTCTCCCATTTTCTCTTTGTTTCAGCTTAAATTTTTAGAATTTGTTTTTAATTTATCAATCAACTGATCGATTGGTTCAAAAATAATCTTGAATATCGACACATAACTGTAGACAAACATGTTTAGCAACGATATGATGCATTCCTAAAGTATAATTTTAATTATGTTTTAATATTTTTTTCTTGTTGCAAGTTAATTTTGTACGTTTAACAATGAAAATTTCAATCTGTTTTAATAGGAGTTTAAGTTTTAATTAATCTGTAAGTATATCCCATAATTTTAACTCCAGTTATTAAATAAACTGTATAACCAAAAAATTAAATATATGTACAAACATGATAAATGCAACATCTCAATTCATAAATTTTGAAAACACATATTAAAGAAAACAAAATGATAATGCAGTAATTTTTTAATTTGTGGGCATTTATCTACATACTAAAAATATTTTTATATATAATTTCATCATTAGTTAATTCTAATTTGTCTTCTACGCTTTCACATGTCCATGAGCTACATTTTAGAGAGGAATCTATTATAAGCAATATGGAATATTTTCATGAAGAAAGTGACAGTATTCTAATAATGTATGTTTATGTAGTTTGTTGTAAAGTATAATTAATTAGTGTAATTAATTAGTGATGTTGTGTTCATCTTGTAATATAACATGTGTGTTTGCTTTGTCTTTTCTGTATATACATTTCTAACTTACTCCACATAAAATAACTTTGTTGACACAGTTGAAGTTCATTCAAGAATTGAGAAGGCCTTGATTTGCTTTTCATGTAAAAATCTATGTAAATAAATTGACTTAAATTCCCTTATTCCTTATTTTTTTTATAAAATTTATGAGAAATTGTAATAATTGCATTCCATGATCTCTTTTAATTAGCTGTGCATCTTGTCAGAGCTTGCGTACTTTATGTAAAAATGTTTTTAAATAAAATGGTTTAAACTGTTTTATTCATGACCATTTAAGATTTATGAGAGAAATTATATAGATATCGCACTCCAGAAAATCTTTTGAATTGAATTTTTCTTCTTGTGAGAGCTTGTATACTTCATGTAAAAAAAGGTTTTTAAATAAAATGGTTTAAACTTTCCTATTCTTGACTATTTCTTTTAAGATTTGTGAGAGAAGTTATGTTATGACAATTTCGCAAACATGATTTATCAAAGGTATATAGATATTGCAATCCAGAATATTCTTTAATTTTGAATTTTTCTTCTTGTGAGAGCTTACATATCTCATGCAAAAATGTTTTTAAATGAAATTATTAAATTATCTTATGCATGCTCATTTTTTTGTAAAAAAAGGGAGGAATAACATATATTAATTCACCAGAATATTATTAAATTAAAGTCTTATAGCTACTTTCAAATGCTGCATTGTATAGATATTTTGTAATATAATTGCTAGAATAAAATTTTAAAAATCTGATTTGAATTTTAAGAAATACTATAAAGATAAAAATGCTTTATATTTAATTGAACCAATATTTTATAACAGCCCAGCGATGTCTTTACTATAGAGAAAACATGAAACTTCATCGCTCTAACCGTTAGGCTGTTGAGATCGGCAGACTTCTTTGGATGACTCATTCCAGCCGTCTGGAGGCTTTGTACTTTAGGAAGGGTTGTTAGAGCGGCCTGACATATATTTAGCCCTAAAATTTTTCTAAGTCCGATAACATTGTAAGATCGTTCTCTCGCTATCCGCTTCTTGTAAAAGGGAGAAAACAACTACAATACACAAAATTGCGCCATCTGGTGTTGGATACAAAAATTGCTACAGTATTATACACTTTGGGAATAGAAATTTTTGTCATTTTATATAAATTTCTTTTTAAACCAATAAAAAATTCTAGAATGCTTGATAGAAATGGTTCTTTCCCTATGGCATTGCATATTTTTTGTTCGAAAAATGATCTATAGTAAACAGTCGGAGTGAATTTTTAAAAAACATAACTAAATTTAATAGGCTTGTTTTATAAAGATATCTGTGATATTATTCTATCTCACTTATCCCTCTCTCTAATATGACTTATTAATTTAATTACATATTTTAAAATGTGATTAAATACATTATACTTATTGATGCAGAATTATGAATATTTTATTCTAAACAATTAAAAAATCACTTAGTTTCATGTGACCCCAACATGATGTGTGACTTTCTTCCAATGAGGATGTTCGTGATTTGCTTAAGGAAAATATTTTTTATGGTCTTCCTTTTTAAATAAATAAAATAAAATCCAAGAGTGTATGACACAAAAAAAATGAAGAGATTCTTTCTGAAAAATTTAATATATATTGAGCTGTAATGCATAAATGGTACACACGTTTTCCCATATGGTAAAAAGCTTACTTTTCTAAAATGCACATTAATTTCTAGTTTGTGAATCAATTTGTATAGTTTAAATCAAATAATTAAATCCTTCTTGGAATCTGAGCTTAATTAGATTGGATTAGTTCTAATTAAGCTAGATGATTTGGTATTATACTCTATGTAAACCCTTACGAGTCAACCCTTGTTGCTGCAAGTTGGTTCGTGATTTGCTTTCGCAACCAAAATTTTGTCGTTATTAATCGGATTTCTTTTTCAAGCAATGAAAAGGAATTATTGAATGCATGATACAAATAAATTCTTAACGATTTTCCTGAAAGCAATATAGATTTTTTTTTTTTTTGATAAATGAATCGTAAAAAAGAATTGAGGGAATATTTTCAAAAACATAAGTCAATTTTTGAAGCTTGTGTTTCTAAAGGAGAATACCGCTTATCCCTGTAATAGGATTTATAATTGGATGGTGCATTTTAAAATGTATTTATTTTAAATGACTTGCACCCACTGATGTAAATCTAGGAATGAATCTTTTGATCTAAAAAAAAAAAAATAGAAAAGTAATTCTATTTAGCATTATATTCCTAGAATTTTAAACTATCTAATTTTAGTCATTATGTGTAAACAGCGTATTAGGTAATACGTAGTAACTAATTCCTAAGGAAAGAAATATTTAATTACTATGAGTCATAGACAATTTTTTTATGAGTTTTGTGTGATTTATTTTTGAACGATTTTTTGTTTTTTTGTTTTTTGTTTTAAGGTCCTAAATGCAGTTCCAATGAAAAAAATATCAAGATGTAAGATACTAAAGCAAATAAAGAAAATAAAATAAAAATGAAGAAATTATTGATAATTTTAGTATACTTAGTACAGTGATTTTAATGTTTAATTATTTAGTGTTTGTACAATACAAAACTTATTGAAATTAATTGAAGAAAATAGAGGTAGTATGTTGAAAAGTGGTGTGTTGAAGATGCAAAACAATGCAAGAAAGTTTTCTTATTCTCTTCACGGATTAAATTTGAGTCAGTCTTAAATGCGATCATATTTGTAACAGACATTTATTGAAGTAAATTAATTATTGTGAAAGATTAAAAACCAAATATTTGAGCATATTTGAACAAATTATGCAGCCACTCAGAGTTTAACTCTGAATTTTGAAAAGAAGCGATTATTCAATTAATTCTATTTCCAAAATAAAGAAAGCTTCTGCTTTTCTTTATCTTGGATATTGGAAGCATTCGACTGGACAAATAATTAGCAAAAATTCATAAATTATTGCTACGAACTATTTTTACACGTAATATTCCATCAATGGAAAGATTATTATGAAACGAATTGGTTACGTCATTAAATCATCAAAAATTGCGACCGAGCAGAAGGCAAAATTGGTAATGTTGCACGTTGCTGGTTGTGTAGTTAGAAGCTCTAATCATGCTTTTACTTTCAACGGATTCAAAATTGTAATTACATTATTTATTAAGTTCAAAATTAAAATAAAATCATGTACAGGGTAGTGACAGAACCGAGAAATCAGGTTCTGCGAAAAGTCGGAATTTTATCGATCGTGAAAAGTAATGGAAATTCGTAGAAATAGCTGAAAACCAGTGCAAATTGCCAATGAGAACAATTTGCGCCAAGCATGCGCAACAATCGGCGAATTCGCGCTGTGATTTCTATTCATCAGATGCCGGATGTCGCCAAAGCGATTACAACAGCAACGCGGGACAGCTTTCATTGAAGGGAATGGAGACTTTTTAGAATTTCATCATTATAAGAAAAGTAATAAGCTGATGCATGTGTCTAAAAACAACCTTAATGAAACTTCAGGAAAGTTTTTTTTTTTTTTTTTTTTTTTTTTTTCTCCACTTTTCGTGGAACAGAGAGGGTTAAAAATTTTGGTTCGAGCTGCTCTTGCAATCTAATAATGACGCTATATCATTACTAAAAATTATAATATTTTGCCTTGGCAACAATAATGCGGAGAGAATTTTCGATCAATTCTCTGTAGGAGAATATGAAAGAGCAAACATTTATTGCAAGCAGAATGGTTTGTGATAGCGCTCAAGCAATTGGTGGAATAAGTAATTTTGAAGTGTCATAGCAATTGATTTTAATTGCGAAGAACTCACATTATGAAGAGTATAAAGGGGGGGGGGGATGAAAGTAATTAGGGGAAATTTTGGGAAAATAAAGGGAAGCAGAATATCAGTTTAAAGAATAAAAAGTAAAAAAATAAAATTATTGAGACAATTCAAAGAGAGTTTTAAGAATTGAGAAAGAAATTGCAGAACTCAAAATTTTGCAAAACAAGCTTTTAAAACTTTTTAATTCTCTTAAAGCAATACTGGTGATTTTAAACTATTTTTAAGTATTTTAATAATTGATGTTTCAATTTTGAATATAATTATTATTATTAATATTTTGCATTTTAAATGTAATAGGCAATCAATTGCTATTGGTTACTGGAATTATTATCTGTAAGTTAGTATCTTATGTCTAGCATTATTTATATTAATAATTGAATATAAATACTTTTATATTCATATATAAAAGCGTAGGTTTTTGATTAGTGCAATTAATTTTTGACTTGTTAAAGAAAAATGTTTTGAAGTAATACTTTAATAGTTTATATTTTCTTTCTTTTGTAAACCTTTACTAAAATACATACTATTAGGTTCCTACAATTATACTATTTTTATATTTATTCTGTAACATGTTCTTATGCAGAGATCTAATTAGTTTTAGAATTGTTTTAAAATTTTGAAAAAAAATCGCAATATTCTTTACGGTTAACGTAATGTTACATGCGAATATTTTATTTTTTCTTAGAATTCTTATTCAGTTTCAGATGCAAAGTATTTTGTGGCAATTTCCAGTATTTTTTGCTCATAAGGAATATTAAATATACTATTTTAATAGACTTTTAGGATACGCATTCCATTTTGAAAAATTAAATTTCGTAAAATTATATTATTTTTCATGTACTCAGAATAAATGTATGTTGTACAAATATATTTATTCTGAGTACGGAGAAAACAAGGACATTAATATAATTAGTAGCCATAAGTTAGGAAAATGTTGCTCGTTTAGACTGGGAAATGCGAGGAAATTTTTTTTCTGTAGCCGTCCTGTTACTGTAAATTTATAAGTGCCTCTGAGCTATAGCCCACTTACTTCATTGTGTAAGACGGCTCTGATCATATGGTCTATTTTAACCTCAATAATTACAAATTTGCACAAATTAGCATGTTTTTATTATTATTATTTAAGATCTTCATCTAGTAAAAAATTTTAAATATGAATTTTCGGACAACATCTTGTTCCATTGACCGATTTTGTCCAAAATTTGACACAATTCAGTTGCTTTATTGTCTGGACTATATCATTTTCGTAGTACTTGCTGTCGAGAGGGTTTTTTCTCATCTTTAACTATGTTTCTTTTTAAATGAATAAAAAGAAAAGAAGGAATATAGGATAAAAAGAAATGTTTGAACTTTTGTCCTCACAGTAAAAAATATATTTGCATAGAAAGATACATTGATTTCATTGTTTTTTCTTATGATAAATGTGATTTCATCACCTATGATTATCATGTTTCTTAACTGTACATTATTTCTTAGATTCAAGATGATTTTGGTTTTAGTTCTAATGAAGAAATTTGCCCCCCCCCCCAAGATTAAGATTTAAGTAGATTGGATTAGTTTAATTAAGTCTTGTTACTTTATGTTGTATTGAAAATTATATAAATCCTAGCAAAGTGAGCGACTTTCTTGTTATGTTCTTGTTAGATTGTTCGCAATTTGCTTAGGGAAAATAAATTTTACCACCATTAACCAGAATTCTTTTTAAACAATTAAAAAGAAATTCAAGAATGCATGATGCAAAGAAAATCTTACCCGTGCCAGCAGGCTGCGACACATAATTTTACGACATTTTTGCTTTGAACATTAAATGTTTACCTCATTTAATTCTCGTTTTCTTTCAGAGCGCTCGAGTGTCGTTCTTCTGCGGTGCTTATCCTTCACTGGGCGTTGATTTATCTGGTATCATTGGCAGATTTGTTTGCGAAGGCGTGTCGAAAGCTGTTCGTTGGACTGGGAGGAAAATGCAGATGTCGTGCCACACAGAATAAGTGGTTAATTATTCAGAGGCACGGTGCAGAGTCATTCTGGTACTTAAATATAAATTCCAGATATAGACATGATAATTTAATGATAAGCGCTTTGTATGAATATATTACATTTAATATTTTAACAATTTATTCAAGTTTGGCATATAAATATATATAAAAATGCTATAAACGATGGTAAGTATTTATTAAAAGAGTGACGGATTTTGAACTCGTTTTTGAGTAATGAAAATTTAAGTCTAGACGATTTGAAAAATAATTGATATTTTATTTGAATCACGATTATAAATTGTTAATTACGACCGAAATTATTTTTTCTTTAAATATGTGCACAAATATATATATATATATATATATATATATATATATATATATATATATATATATATATATATATATATATATATATATATATATATACCTGTATGAGATGTTTTTGGTGGGCTGCTGGGATTAATAGTTGCTATAAATTTCAATTAAATATTTTATTTAACTTGCATTTAAGTATTTTGTGTTTTTGTACCTTCTTCAGGAAAATATTTTTAAACTTCAAACTTTAAAGTAAATATATAACTCATGCTAATTTAGAAGCCATGCACTGTTTTATTCATTTTGCTATACATTTCCCTAAATTTCTGCCTATATATTTATATATTTATTTATATCACAAAAAAGGCAATGGTGTTTAAAATTGATTGAAAAAAGTTTAAGAAACACCACACCTTAGTCACCATTGCTTGATTACTGAGTTCAACATTAATTGCAAACACAATAAAATTTCAAAGATTTTATTAAAACCATACTTTTTATTGAAGCCTACTTAACATGGAGAAATAAGCCGAGCCTTCATATCTTGATCTTCAACGATGGAATAAATCTCCTAAGAAGTATTAGTAGCAACAATGAAAGCGATTTGAGTTTCACTTTAAGTATGATATATAGTGCAAGAGAAAATATTTATTTTTAAATCTAAAACACATTTATACCATACAAATAATATCATTGAAAAGGTAATTTTTTTAATTGTAATTTGATACAATAATTATTTTTATACCGTAATATTTTTGGAAATTATCACTGAAAGACGTCAAAACTAGGCTTAAATCTTAATTAATTAAACTTCTCAGTAAAATTTTTAAAGTCGCTCTGAATTTTACATTTCTATCCTCTAAAGTATATATATGCCAAATTTGGTAGCTTTAGGTGAAATAGTCTGATCTGTACAGCGATCGTTTTGATCACAGAAACACTGAAGTAAACACATTCATTTTTTTAAAAGTAGAGATTGTGAAATCTTTATTTCCTACGCTTAGAGTTTACCCTAGTCGGAACTGAGATGCTCATTTAAAATTAAGCTGAAATTTCCTTTTGATGCATCCTTGAGAATGCATCCTTATCCTGGATGCATTCACATACCCTCTCTTCTTCTGTTTTCTATCTTCCTAGTGAACGCGTACTTCTTGGTCAAGGATTTAATTTTTTTAAAAAAATTAAGAAATATCTAAAAACTGAGCCTCATACCTGATTATCATGAAAGAATAAAGCTTTCATTGAAAGAACTCTACGTCTGCTTCACTTAAGTTTTATTACTACTTCAGATCATTCGCCAGCAGTTTGAAGAATTTGGTTTTTCGCGTAAAAAAAGCGGCAGCTTACATGAGAGTCGCTGGTGAATGTATTTGAAATCATATTTCTTTTTGAAGATTTACATCAAAACTCTTCATTGTTGTGGAATTCAAGCTAATTTCATTGTTACATCAATTTATTTAATTACATTATCTTTTGCCTTAGTTAAAGCTATGTTTGAAGTATTTTTCTTTCATACATTATCTTTAAAGAAGACTTTTACTCGTAGTTTGATGCTACACACTTTTTAACACACATTTCTCTATAGCGAAATGATTTTTAATTTATTTGATAAATTTTCTATATTGAAATATTTTCTTGTAAAGTCCTCAACAAGAAAATTGGACACTTCCGTAACTTCGCATCTTCCGTTCATTATCGCATCTTCACAAAACTGGCTACCGATGGAAATGGCTCAAAGTCACTGGTTTATTTCTATAGGCGGATTGAATAAATAGGCTAATTAACATAATTAATTAATTAGCACCTCTGATTTTTCCATTGCATCTACCAATTTTTTTCGTACAAGTGATTGTTCGTTTTCAAATAAGGCTCCAAAAAATTTTGTAACTTTCTGATGAAAATGTAGGAATTATAAGATTTCGAAAAATGACGATTTCAGAGATAAAGGAAGGAGTCACAAAAACTTTTGGCAATATTTCGGAAACTATTATAAATAGCTGGAATTTTTTTAGTTCATTGAAAGAACATGATTTTTCTACACAAAGTGATTTTACTACACTGTAAATTCAGATACAATAAAATTAACCTTTTATGACATGACTGTGATTAAAAAAAAGGGACTTTAATGTAGTAAAATTTTGATATGGTAATAAATCTGATGTATTAAAACAAGGGAATCCTAAAATGATGAGCATATCTGTCATAGTTTTTGAAATATTTACAAAAAAATGCTGTAAAATTCCTACTGCTTAGAGGTAACGCCTTCACACGCCTACTTGTTGAGGGATCGTATATAAATAATATACGATCACTTTATAGTTTCTATCGATCTATTCGTCGTTAAACTCGAGTTTGAAATTCCGTTATGAAACCGCCTTTGAATAAATGTTGACCAGATAATTTTAATATGAAGCGTAAATAATTAATTAATTAAGTACAATGATATATATAATACATATATATATATATATATATATATATATATATATATATATATATATATATATATATATATATATATATATATATATATATATATATATATATATATATATATATATATATATATATATATATAAGCAGAAAGAATAAGCATGTAGTTGAAATGCGATCTTTAAAAATCATTTACATTTATTATCTTTCTCCCTTTGTAAAAATTTAATTATCAGTAGCTAGTTGGGCAAATAGTGTACAATTAAATTTATTTTAATAATTATGAAATTAAATGCAAATATCAATCAGTTATAATAAAAATATTTTAGATTTAGTTTAAGAGTTGACAAGTAAGGTTGCAATGACCAATGCCATATTTATAAATAAAAGTCAATAGATAGTTTCAATTTTTTTTTAATATTTGGAATGGTATTTTTTATTATTGCAATAAAAAAAATGCTGATTTATATGTATTTGATGGGCTATTTTTTTTTTTCAGAATTACAACTTTTTCTGTTCTTTAGAGATGTTTTGATGATTAAGCTTATACAACATTTCATTCAACGAGAGCTTTTCTTATTTATTATTTTGGCATAGATTTTGGGAAACAATTAATGAGACAGACTTTTTTAGATAAATTTGGTCCAAAATTTGATTCAAATTAATAATTTTGATCTAGAGATCACATTACAAATTTCATTCTTCCAACTCGTTCCGTTTTTGCTCACAGACAGGCGAGTATAATTTCAAATATTCTTTTTTTCAGGCTCAGAATGGTCTGAAATATGAAGATTCGTGAAAATATTGTGGTTCATTCACTTGAAGACTACAGGTTTTTGTCCTGTATAATTCGCATACGAACAAGTAAAACTTGTTTCTTCCAAATATTGTTTCATCTCAGGCAGTTCTTTAGCCAGATAAGTTAAATGTCATACACCTAATTAACTTTTACTCCCATAATATGCATAATTTAAATTACTAATACTCGCATAATTTAAAATTTTATTATTATAATGTTATTGGAAATCTTTATATATATATATGTAGACATTTGCTTAAAGCATAAAACAATTAAAATATTTAAGAAAAGAATTTTTAAACTTAAAATACTTAAAAAAACTTAATAATTAAAATTAAAATGACTTAATTTCTTAGGTCGGAATCAACAGAAAAGGCTGAATTATGAATTGATTTGAAAAATAATGAAAATGGCTCAATATTAAAAGAAACAAGCAGTAAAATATTTATAATTTGTAAATTTATGCGTGCAGTAAGGATTAATCGTGTTCATTATCCTTTCGAAATTTCTGCAAATAAAGACAAAAAAAAAAAAAAGTCTTATTTTTTCTTTATTTTTTTTTCTTTAATAAGATCCTCAATGGATTAGCTCTGTTTGGGTGGAGTTTTCATCAAACAAAATTAATAATGTCCCTAGAATTACTGCGAAGTAGGAATAAATTTGGAATATAAAAATGTCTGCTGGATCGAATTGTGGAAAAATATCAGTTTTAGTAATGGAAAAATTTCGAGATGGCAATTAATTGACTACATTAATTAACTCAGTTAATCAGTTTATTGATTGGAACAAACTTGTTCCTTCGAATCATTTTCATCGACACTAATATTGTGAGAATGTGAAAATAAAATTTTGAAGTGTTTTTTTTCTTTTAATCGACGACTGGGCTTCTAAAAACACATGTCCTTCATTAATGTTGATTTAAGAGTGATTAGCAGTGGCAACATCATTGCAATTCTAATTCAATCTAGACAATAAAAACTGGAATATTCTCATTGCATAACATTTTCATACGAAGATAACTAAAATAAATTAAAAAAATTTCGAATGTGATTATAGTTTGTGTTTTATTCTATTTAGACGTTTTGATTTAGAAAAAATAAAAAGAAGCTTTTAGTCAAACCAAAAATTTTCATTGTTTAGAAAATATGTAATAATTTAAATATATTTCTAGGTTCTGTTTTGTTTTTTTTAAATTGTTTTTTTTTTTCAGCTCATTGCCTGCCAAGAAATAAAAGTATTGAATTATTCATCCCTTCCTTATGTACCAATTGCATTCCATGCAGATATGTGTCGAATATTTCACTTATTCATTTTTGCTGTTAAAGTAGACCATGCGTTAACATTTAGTTTAAAGCACTTAATGTCCAAATACCTTATACCGGAAGCTGACTAAGATGAATTCCTTTACGCATAAATTTTAAGTTACATTAAATTCAGATTTTTCAATCTTATCCTACAACAAAAGTGATTAATGGTGAAATTAATTATGCAAACCGAAATCCTAATTTAACAGTCAGGAAGCAAGTGTCATCCTGTGATCACTTCTGTCCATATCTAAGCTGCAGTTGCTGGCTCACATACCACTTGGCTAACAGGAATATACACGTCGTAAAATGAGAGATACGCCGAAAACTAGGAGAAATAAAATCGTCATTGAAACGATTAAAATTTCTTTGAATATGAAAGTTTGTACCAAAAAATATTTATATGTTTCATTTCCTATTGAAACTTTTGTGAAAATTGTGCATTCAATTAATAAAAACACGTGAAATTTTGAATTCGTGTTAAATGATGATATTGGCTCAAATTATATGCTATCCTAGCTAAGTGAATAACCAAGTTGCTGAGATATTGTTTGCAGTGTTTATAAGAAAATGAATTTTCTCACCTTAAAAAGATTTGCTTCTTTAAAAGGAAAGCCATTGATTCTAGGGCACAAAGAAATGTAAAAGTTCCAACTTGCAAATAAAATTTGTTTCATTTATTTTATTTATCTGAAAGAACCAAAAGTAATTCAATTGTATTTTTACAAGTAACTTTAAAACCACTTTAATTCCTTATAAATATTAATGTTCAGAAATATTTCAATAAATTATTAGTTTTATTTATGCTTAAAACAGGGAATACTAAACGCTTCGATTTTGATCAATTAAATGCAATTTTACGAATGTGCTAAATCTATCAAACTGGAAGGTACTGAAATTACTTTACTGTGCTCGAAGGTTGTTTAGTAGTCAAGAAAATATGTAGTAAAAATAATAAAGGAATGGACATGCTTTAAAATTTTAAAATTATTGTCCGTTATGATCAAGGTCGTATTTTCTTTAAGTTTATGAAACCATTGTTTTTTCTTCAGGAAATTAAAATGCACTTTAGACTGTGAAAAAAAATGTGTTTAATATCCGTATATATAATATGCTTATATATAGGCCAAAAATATGTATATGAATACAGAGTATTAAATATAAAAAATATATATAATTTATTCGTTTAAGAAAATTTAAAAATAAATTATTTATTTAAATTTTATAAGCAAAAGTATGTGATTAATTCCTAACTTCAAGTAAACGGCTATATTCTTCTTATAAAGCCGTTAATTTTAGAAAAAATTGGAAAAATGAATCTATCATTTAAAATCTGAAATTTCTTCGACTTTAAATAAAAAACTTTAAGAAGGGTATAACATACAAGTATTCTCCGAGATTAGAAATTTAATTCAGATTGTGAATTTCACTTCTATAAGTATGAATGAATGTTTGACATTTATTTTTACAGCTTTTCGAAGCATTTTTTTTTTTTTTTTTTAGTCCACTGTATGCCTTATCCATTAAATGTATTTTGCTTATTCGCACATATATGTGAAGTATTTGATGTGGCATTTTCATTGAAAATTGTGTTTTAACATGTTTTATTATCTTATATCCCTAGTTACTCAACAACACCTTTTAGCTAAAGTTGTTTGTGTTTAATCTAGGGTAAATAAAACTGTCTCTAAATATTTATAACATTTCTTTAGTTTTGAAATGTTATGATAGTAATGACATACATATGAAGCTCACAGTATATATATATATATGTGGTGCCAGATATCTCACTTCGCACCGCTGAACAGCGCCTCTGACCTCACTTTCCACCACTAAAGCAGCTCCTCTGTTGGAGGAAACAAGAGCGAAGTGCAGTTGACGTCTAGACGAGGTGATTACAACGTGTTTAAAACGACGAAGACGAAATATTACAAAGTATTGTTAAAAAACGGACATGTCGCCGCCGATTATCCACTACATCCTGTAAATTGGTCATTATCATTTGTTCATCATTAACCTAATATTATTGTCATTCATTAAATTCCAAAATATCAACTCGAACTTGTTATTGCTTGGCCATCACACCTCCATATATATATATACAAAGAAAGATATAGATGCATATTCATATAAAATAAATATAAGTAAAAACAAATAAAAAAATCTTTGGTAGTTTGTACTATTATAAAACATAACATCATTTAAAACATTTTTTTTTTCAGTTGGAAATAAGCATATGTCTACTTCCAAAGATTTAGAAATTAGTTGATTGGCCAGGAATACGGTGAACACCTTGTATTAACACAGGCATTTTTGGGATTTAATCATCTAAAGTCTTGGAAAGGGAGCAGAATCCAATGAGTTGTAAAAGGGATGCTCTTCATTAAACATCAGATATATGATACCGCCTGCTTCCGGAAACGCGAAAAGGAAGCGGGACAAAAAAAAAAAAAAAAAAAAAAAAAGGGTAGGAGCAAGGAGTCCGACAAAGTAATCGAACAATGGATTGCGAATTTATACCCGTACACTTCTACTGATAATCGTGCTTAAAATATTTAAAGCATTTTTTTAATTCCTCAGATCAAAAATTTGAATTTATATATTTTAAATTTCATAATAAATTAAACTTTGATATAATCAGCCAATCTACTAATTGATCGTATTTGGCAGCGCCTGTCAAATATACTATTGTTGCTGGATTGCAATTTTTAACAAATCATTTATATTTATTATCATTCTATGTTAGATTTAAGGATCACTGACTAGATGCGCACGTAATCCTGTTTATGTAATTTTAAGCATTAATCCTGTAGTTTAATTTCTGTTTATTTCATTTGACATAAGGATTCGAAATAAGTACGATAAAACTGCCTTCATTATATTTGGAATTTAAAGATAGCTACGAATTTCTACTTTTCATATTGAAAAGCATTATTTATTGAAAAATTTAAAAGAATAATATTTAATATTTATTTAAGATATTTTATTAGTTGGAATTAATATCTTATCTGTACTTCAAATTTGATTTTATATTTTTCTGGAAATATGCAAATTAAGATAGCGGAATTCAAAGAAATTAAATAATGGTTAACCAATTGCCACAAAGATTGAAGTAAATAAAATTTATCTTTACTTTTTTGGCGCAGCAATAAGAGACTGCACTTTAGAATGAACCACATCTGTAAATAGCTTCATTTTAGAAATTTGAAATACAAATACCAGAAGTGATGTCCATCAAAGCCGGTATGGAATAACAAGTTTTACAATAATTTTTCTTTTTGATGGAAATGTGGGCTTTTTTCCCCCCAAATATATTCCCTTTTATATCCACTTGAGGTTAATTCAGCAATCTATTCCAATCTGAATTCTAAATAATTACACTTTAATCTTTCATGTTAATTTGATTATGTGTATTTAGAAATAGCAACACCAAAAGCATTCTCATTCCAACCAGATAAAAAAAAAATCCCTTGTTCTAACTTATACTTATTCCGCGAAGATAACTAAAATAATAGTTACAAAGGAGGAAAGTTACATAGCTTAACACAAAAGCATATTTTAAAAAATCCATGATGGTGTAATGATTCAGCTTCTTCCCTGGGTGACCACTGTGATATTCCTTTTTCCCACACTCGATAATTTACATTCCGGGCCATTCTTCATCAACTAAACTCCCACAGTGTTAAGTGCCTCCAGATTGCAAAATGGAAGACCCTCCTTTTAAGTACGGTCGTCTGGCCAATTAGTACTAATCCAGATAAGGAACCACACGTGCGTTTCCCAGGGAAATAAATCGTGTCTTCGAAAGGCGAGAGTGTCAAACACTCCAGATGTCCAGATGTCCTTCATTTTTCCCATTGTGGAGGGTGGATCATCAATGGACATTTCCCACGGGCGACCAGAGACGATTCAGGTTGTTCTGAACGGTGATTGGGTAACAGGGAGTGGACAGGAAAGGTGGAGTCTGAGAGAAAGATAAAAGGTGAGATTTTTCGGAAGAAGAGGGAGAGAGGAGCTTGGTGTGAAGGGGACTTCTGAGAAAAATTCCACCCGAAGGAAATTCGGTGGATTCCTAGAGCTAACCCTGCATTAGCCTGAGACGCTAACCGCCTGTTAGTTGTTCTTGTGAAGGCGTTTTCTCCAAATTTGTTCGAGGAACTATTCTTGTTTAAATTTCGTGCTATAAATAGCATCATTCATTTAACCTAGATGAGAAAGAGTTGTTTTTATGTAATAAAGCTGTAAATAAAGAATTTGATCATAACGCTACCTGTTATTGGATCGAGACTTTACAATGGATTCGTATTTCATATTTGGTACAATCTCGCGAATTGTGTACTCACACCTTTTTCTGTGGTCTTTGGGTCTGTATTAGTCTTTGAGTATAGTAACTTTGCTATATCCCGAAGTTCATATGGAAATTAGTGGTCACTTTTCTATTGTTTTTTATTGTGATGTATATACATTATATTATCATTATATATGTATGTATTGTATTATATATGTATATTGTGATATTGTATATATATATATATATATATATATATATATATATATATATATATATATATATATATATATATATATATATATATATATATATATATATATATATATATATATATATATATATATTATCTGTGTTATGGATGAACACTGTTATATAAAATATTCAAAAATATACAATAAGTGTTTTGTTTACTTTATAATCATAAAAACACGCCTTTTGGACATTAGCTCATTAAATCGAAAATTTGTCATATGAATAAAGTATTAGTACCAAAACTACTAATGAAAATTTTATTTATCTAACTTGTTGCATCTGTGAGAAATTTCGTTTAAGCAGGGACCGTCAGACTAATTGCCAAAAAACCATTTCATAGAACTGACACAAAATTTGATATAGATCTTTAAATCTCACGATGCATGCGTATACCAAATTTCATACATTTAGTCATTTTTTTGAGTTATCTTGTTCATTTGAACAGAGTGGGATAAACAGATATAATAACTTCTCTTAATCAATTTAGTCAGAACTTGCTACAATACCATATTTTGGGTCAAATATGAAATTTCAACAACACTAATTCGTTTCTTTCAGTCGTTCCATTTTTGAATTTCCATTCTCAAAGAAAAACGGATACAGTTACAAATAAATTTTTTTAAATCTTGGAGAGATCTAAATCATGAAGTTTCAGTTAATTTAAGGGATTGAGTTATTAGGCGATTACAATATATGGTCTTGTATAACCCCATATACGAGAAAATAAAAAAAAAATTAATTCTACTGCAATAAAGAAAAATATGTTAATTCACAGGGATGAATTGTTTCATCTCCATAAATATCACCCACAAGTTATTATTTTTACAAGAAGGAGTCAATTGAATTTTTTTTCTCACCTCATAAATTCTATTTTCTCTTCTCTAAAAAATTGTGAAATCATAAATTCTATTGTTCTGATTAAAATATTGTTCAAATCCGTTTAAAACCTAAATGTAATATCTATATTATAAACAAAAAGTAATTCCCCGCTTAGTGAATTTCCTATTTGATTTAACAATCGTTTCTATCTGAATTTTTTTTCTCCTTGAAATAAATACTAATAAAATTAATTGGCTTAAAATACCATTATGCGAATTAGTTTTTAATCGATGAAGCAAAATTTCACCTAAAAGCTCCAGAACTAATACATTTCATTCACAATTTAAAAAAAATGTATGGTTGTTATTGAATCTCTAAAGCAAGATGAATCAAAGAAGCAGATTCGAAAATATTTTGAAAAGTTATGAAATGCTTGAATTTCCAATAAATCTGAAATTCTATATGTTAATTGAAATTTGAAAATAAATGTTCATTCTTTAAGATATGACCCCACCTAAGTCACGTTTGGTTATTTATTTATTTGGAATTTCACCGAAATAAAATGAAAAAAAAAAAAGCATTTTGTTTGTTTGTTTGCTTTTAGCAATCTGAGATTTACTTAATATATAGTCCTTAGTGGGCTGGCTCTTTTCAGGCGGAGCTTCAAGCGAACAAAATTGATTTTACCTCAAGAACTACTGCGAAGTTTGGCTCGAAATTTGATACACATATAGAAAATGGCATACTGGATCGAAATATCGGAATTTAAAAATGAATGCTGATGTTAAAGATCAGTCTGAGTCACAGTTGATTAATTCTTTGGAATCTCACTGAAATGATAAGAAGGAAATGCAGTTTTTGCTTTTAGCAATCTGAGATTTACTTAATATATGGTCCTTTGTGGGTTGGCTCTTTATAGGCGGAGTTTTAAGCGAACAAAATTGATTATATCTCAAGGAATACTATGAATTTTGGAACGAAATTTTATACACATATAGGAAAAGGCACACTGGAAATTAAAAATAAATGTTAATGTTAAAAATGAGTCTGAGTCAAGTTTGGTTAAATCTTTGGAATCTCACTGAAATAATACGGAAGAAATGCATATGTTGCTTTTAGCAATCTGAGATTTACTTAATATATGGACATTAGAGGGTAGGCTCTTTTCAGGCGGAGTTTTAAGCAAAAAAATTGATTATATCTCAAGAATTACAGCGAATGTTGGAACGAAATTTAATACACAAAGAAATGATTGATAGAAAAAGGTGTACTGGGTCGAAATTTAGGAAATTTAGTCTTGATTTTAGGAAACCTGAGATTTACTTAATATATGATCATTAATGAGTTGATACTTTTCAGGCGTAGTTTTAAGCGAACGAAACTGATTATATATGAAGAAGTACTGCGATTTTGGAGCGAAATCGGATATATAGATAGAAAAAGGCATGTTGGATTGAATTATTGAATTATCATGATTTTCACAATGGAAAGATTCCGATATACTAATTAATTAATTGTATTAATTAATTCAGTTAATCAGTTTTTTAATTAAATAAATCTTTCCACTTGAACAATTTCCATCAATATAAATTTTGTAAAGATATGATAATAAACAACAATGTTACAGAGGTGTCCCTTATTTTTTTTTACGACTGGACATAAGGTAAATCTTTGGAGCACTATTAAGATAAATGATACTATAATGTTTATAAGCGATGATACATGTTATTACATTAATTATTGCGAATTTGTTTTTATTTTGTCAAAATTACATGGAGAATTTTATGATTAATCATGTTAATCTGAATTAGATACATTTGTGCACATTTTGAGTCAGTTTGTTTATATATTTTTGATAAAATATATAAACTAATAATAAAATATATAAAAAAATATAAAATATATTTGAAAATTTAAATAGATGGTAGCCGGGTAAAAGATCTTAAAATTTATCCTATCTTTTAAATTATTATAAATTAATTATTAATTTCAAAATTTTATAGTTATGATTTCATGATCTTAACAATGTACTGCTTTCTTCCAGAAAAGGAAAAAAATTCTTTATCTTAAAACTTTGAATGACGTTATTTTTGTTTTATTTTAGCATATGTAAGAATATTTTTTTTTTTTTTTTGCTAACATTTAGAAATTTTAGTTCTTTATACTGTTTGTTGATTTTGTGCATAAAAAAAAAATGTACTGACAATCACTTGGACAAAATGTTTCAAGATATTAGCATATATATGTGTAATGATATTTTAATTCTAATTTCAATTAAATTAATTTCCAAGATTTTATCTTAATTTAGCCCATCGTAACTTCATACTAAAATTGTATCTTATTTCGTGATCCAATTCCACTTTCGGTTTAATTAATCCCTTTGTAAAAATAATGCGCCATCAGAACTACGTTTCAAATGAAAGTAATACTTCTGTACCCTTGAAAAGGTGTCAAAGGTCACAACGCGTATTGAATTGGCGCATGGCCAGAAATCCTATGTTATATAAGACTAGTGATCATTTGTTCGTCCCTTTTTGCTTTCTTCTTTACTTCTGCTTTTGTGATGCACTGCACCTTCTTATAAATAATTATGCTTCCCTGGATGGATATTAAAGAGAGAATAAAACGAAATTAAAAATACCAAGTCTATTCACTGCTTCGAACCTGAATTCTACTTATTCCAAAATATGTTACATATAATTTAGTAGATAAAATTCGAAATAACATTACATGTGTGTGTGTGTGTGTGTGTATTGATAGATAGATACACTGAAATGTTGATTAAAATCAAATAAGTTTAACATATATTAAGATATACTGATCATGAGCCCCAATGGGTTGTAAACACTAATTATAGTATGTAACTTGCTATTTCCTAGAGGAATATTAAAAACGTCATTTACAACTCAGATTCATTTTTCAGTTAGAAAAGTTTGATTGCAGACTGACATAATTCGAATGAATTCGTTTGAATGACACATAACTTTGCACATTTTAAATGTATTAGCTCTCAAGAGACGAAATAAAAATGTATGGTTGCTATATTTTATTTTATTTATTTACTAACATACGCATATATTGGTTTATTCATAAAATAAGCGATGGCTTAAATAGCAATTTTCAAATATTTTCTATTTTCAAAAAATTATTTTTTAATAATCAATGTTATCTTTATTGCATATGATTTTAAAAAAATAATGCTGACCCAATAAAGCTAATAAAAAGTAAAATGAAGAATTTTAACAACAATGTTTTAAAATTTAGTGTTGTCAAATTTAATTGAAATTTTCATTAGCTGTTTACCCTAAAATAAAATATTAAAGTTTTAAACACCATCTAAATATTTTCAACTTCTGTTGTAACAAATGAGTTATTACTTAATCTTTTTTTTTCGTTTAGTTCTTTATATGAAGCTTTGAAGAGCAGGCTCAAAAAATCTGCATCTTGGCATGGATGCTCTTATGTTAGTTTATCGCTTGTTTAAAGACTTTCTGTACCATCTTGAGCAAAAAAGCAAACAACAACAGTTTCAACAATTATGTTATGGTCAAAATCATAATCTCTCTCTCTCTCTCTCTCTCTCTCTCTCTCTCTCTATATATATATATATATATATATATATATATATATATATATATATATATATATATATACAAAAGTATTAGAATCAAGTTAATAGGAAAAACAAAATCAAATAAAAATTAAACCAAAAAAAATTATTAAAAAATATTAAAAAAGAATCCGGCCTGAAGACTTTTTCAAGGGTCACCCTCAGGCAGGGATTCAAATAAAGGGATTTTTTCTGTGAGGACATACAGACATTAAGTCTAATAATGATTCCTCGTGACCCGAAAATCCCCCGAAATTATGCTCAAGAGATATACCATTTTAACAGAAAGGAAATACAAAATAACAAATTAGAAAAAAACCACAAAGTAAAAATACAATGAAAACAATAACAATAAAAACAAAAACAGCATTAAAATTAAAATTAAAAACAAAAAGGCCAGAACATACCTTCCAACAGTGAATGAAACTTTAAACAATCGATTGTGATTTCCTGTTTTTGAAAGTTAACGGTTAAATTATGTAAACAGAGGTAGGCACCCAGCGCCATCTATTGAGTGATCCAATATGCAAGTAAATTTCTATTATTATTTAAGCCAAAAGATTAATCCCAAACCATACCTTGTTTAATTAAAAAATTGACATTACAGTAATTTCTAGGAAAATCATTTTTAATTAAATTTTTAAGGAGGATATTTGATGCTTCAATATAAGAATTTTTATTATTGCAAACCCTTTTGATCCTGTTAACTTGTGAGAAAATTAGATTTTTGAAAATTTTAGAGTTTAGATTGGAATGGTAGTTACATAGTTTTGTTATTTTAAAGTTGAAATCATCCCTTTTATCGTATATACCAACTATTGTTTTATCATTAGCAATTTCGATTTTTAAATCCAGAAAGGTAGCCTCAAGTTGATTTATATTTGTATCTTTTAGAATTAAATCTTTTGGATAGCAATTAGTAATAATATTAGTATTGTCGAAGTTAATCAAGAGTAGGTCATCAATATATCTCCACCCGTTTATTAAATTATATTTAATTATTTTTTTCTCATAGTAATGCAGGAAAATATTAGCTAAAGCACTTGAGAAAGCTGTCCCCATTGGAATGCCCTTGACTTGTTTATAAAAATTAATACCATTAAACACGTAATTTTCAGTAATATTAAAATTACATAACTCAAGCCAGTTATTTTTAGGAATGATATTTTCATTTAAATATTCGTCATATATAAAAGTGCAGACCTTTATTAATTTTTCATGAGGTAGATTAGTGTATAAATTTTCGAAATCAAAAGTATTAAGTTTATTAATGTTGTTATCTTTAAGAAAATCCAATACTTCTTTGTTACTAGAAATAATAAAGTTGTCTTCATTTTTTATTTTGTCCAGGATAATTTTTAAGTATTTAAAGAAATGTTTACCCGTATAGTAATTATAACTACCAGTGCTACAGGTTACGAATCTGAATTTTAATGGATTTTTATGAAATTTAACTGTTGGGAATAAATAAGGATAGTTAAGAGAGCAAGTCTTAGTTTTGGTTTTTTTTGCAAAAGCTAGCATTCTTTTATCTAATTCCTTTTTTCCGGTGTTCTTTAACATATAAGTTGCATTAGAGTTATATTCATTAATTAAAAGTTCTTTATAATAATATTTACAAATTAAACAGAAATTATTTGCTGATTTATCTATTACTGTAATAACAAATTTTTCTTTTAAATTTTTTATTTCATTTTTTAATGTTTTACTAAAATAAATCCCACGTTCTTTAGATCTGTCAAAATCAGTATTCAATTTTATTTTAATTTCCTTTAAAATTCTCACTTTCCATTCCCCGAAACCTTCCGCAGGCCAGTGGTATTTTCTAGATAATTTGGCAATAAAAACATCCAAATCATTACCAATAGAAATCAAAATTTTGTTATGGTTTATTTTTTCTCTTAATCTAAATTTTGTTCCTCTTCCCATCAAATCTCTTAAAGAGTTGGATTCAATAATTTTTAAATTACCTGTAATAATATGACCTTTATCAATATCTATAAAATCTTTATATTTTTCCTTGTTACAGTAACAATCTGTTTTATTTATTTTATCTAAATTTTTGCTATAGTAATTATAATTACAAATTTTTTTCTTTAAAGTTGAAGTGTAACTAAACGCTATTGATACATTAGTTTTATCTGCAAGAGGAAAAAATATATTATTATTATGTATAATTTTGGGTAATTTAAGATATTCGAAGTAAATATCCAAGAATTTAATCACACAGTATTCTTTGTAAACATTATTTTTATTATTAAAAAGTAAATCGTTTTTTCCAATGTTAAGTTTACATTTAATAAGATCTAGAATAATACATTTAGTGTACGAATTTTTAAACTCTAATTCCCCGAATTTATTATTTAAAAACCATTTCATTTTATTATTTCTAAGACCAAAAATGTATTTCCTAATTCTGTGAATGTTTTCACTATTGTGTTCCAGATTACAGTAATTTTGAAATTCCTCAAATATAATTTGAAAATTGCCTCCTTTCCCTTTACCTCTTTTAAATCTTTTAGAAAAGTTATCTTTATTTAGAAAATTTTTAAAAATGTTAAATTTGTTATAAATGCAATTATTGTTTAAATCTGCATAACCTTCCCCATTTAATTTACTATTGAGACCATAAGGAAATAAAGTTTTCAGGTTGCAAATATAAATGTTTTCCAGATCTAATCTTTTGTTTAATTCGTTAATATTGTCTTCTAGAATGTAGATATTAATATTGTTAAAGTTATGGTTTTGAAAATGCTCCAGTTCGAAGTCAGTGGTCCTATTTTTTATGAAGTTTTTTATATCGGATCTGTGATTGTTAATTCTTAAATTAAGCTCGGTGCTAGTTTGGCCAATATATTTTAAATTACATTCTGAACAATTAAGGAGATAAATCAAATTTTTGTTTTTACAGAATGTTTGTAATTTTGAGTTTTCATTTTTTGATCTGTTCCTTATCTGCCAAAGGACATGTCCTACACTTTCCGTTTCCACAAATTTTATATTTTTTTGTATTTTTAAGATTTTTTAAACAAAACAATTGTGTCAGTAATTTTTTCTCCGTGAATGCTCCTGACACAAAGCTATCCACAGTGCCCCTTGGTAGAGCGCGCGACGGGCCATGCGCTATGATAAATTCGTTATTAACTTTTTGCATAGTTTAATTTATTTATTAAAATGAAAATATATCTCTCAAACGCCAAAAACAAGGAATTCTCGAAAAAGTAAAATCAGGAAAAATGATCTGAAAATTCTTAAATTTTTTAGGCAATACACCAAAAAACCTATTGAACCCCCCACCACCACCAAAAAAAACTATTAAAATTATTTTATTTAAAAATTTTGCAGTTCGTGGAACAGCGCACCTGCAGCTAAATTCCAACCAAATGCAAGAACGAGTAACCAATCTAAAGTAAGAAAAAGTTTGAAAACGAAACTAAAATGAAAACGAAACAAAACAGTTTCGAAATCGCAACTAAAATTTATTATCTATTTAAACTAAAACCAAAAAGGAACTTCATAGTATTTAGAGAGCGCAATTGCAGCTACTTCTAAAACACAGATGAATTTATACAAAAGTATTAGAATCAAGTTAATAGGAAAAACAAAATCAAATAAAAATTAAACCAAAAAAAATTATTAAAAAATATTAAAAAAGAATCCGGCCTGAAGACTTTTTCAAGGGTCACCCTCAGGCAGGGATTCAAATAAAGGGATTTTTTCTGTGAGGACATACAGACATTAAGTCTAATAATGATTCCTCGTGACCCGAAAATCCCCCGAAATTATGCTCAAGAGATATACCATTTTAACAGAAAGGAAATACAAAATAACAAATTAGAAAAAAACCACAAAGTAAAAATACAATGAAAACAATAACAATAAAAACAAAAACAGCATTAAAATTAAAATTAAAAACAAAAAGGCCAGAACATACCTTCCAACAGTGAATGAAACTTTAAACAATCGATTGTGATTTCCTGTTTTTGAAAGTTAACGGTTAAATTATGTAAACAGAGGTAGGCACCCAGCGCCATCTATTGAGTGATCCAATATGCAAGTAAATTTCTATTATTATTTAAGCCAAAAGATTAATCCCAAACCATACCTTGTTTAATTAAAAAATTGACATTACAGTAATTTCTAGGAAAATCATTTTTAATTAAATTTTTAAGGAGGATATTTGATGCTTCAATATAAGAATTTTTATTATTGCAAACCCTTTTGATCCTGTTAACTTGTGAGAAAATTAGATTTTTGAAAATTTTAGAGTTTAGATTGGAATGGTAGTTACATAGTTTTGTTATTTTAAAGTTGATTCGGTTAACAAGAAGCTCAGATATTTCGGAATTCTACTGCGCATGCTTTGACACGTAAGTTTAATAACGTTAAAAATTATCAGTTCGGTATTTCTTAGTTATATAGTATTACAATGTTGATACTTAACAAAAAAAAGAAACAATAACAGTGGGCGTGGTCTTTTCCAAAATTTCCTCGTATACTTTTTATAAAAGTGTTATCCTCCTCCTTAAACCCGAAAAAAAAATTGTGGACGTATGGCAAGGTCATGAACGCCGTGAGTGCTTAGAGTTTCAGAGACTCACACATGAGAAAAGTGTAGGTTTGTAGCATAGTAAAGAAAAGCAGTACTTGTGTGTTGTCAACTATATGCCATTTGGCGAACAATAGGTATGAAACATTCTATTAACACGCAATCTCCGACGATTAATCGCTAGGATACGGTTGAAATCCAGAAAACAGATGTATTTTGGATGCCTTTTTTCTAGCCGAATGAAACCAAAATTTGATATAGATCTAAAATTGTAATCACAAGGTGACATACCGAATTTCAGTTATTACATTTTTGAATTATTGCGTAAAATGCATGAGAATGTACAATCAATCCCTTGATGGTTTTGATTTCAAATTTGACAGAGATCTAGATGCTAAATCTCCCTTTCAAACCATTAGTTCACCACTTAGTTTTTTTTTTTCTTTATTATAAGTGTACTTCACTTATTTATAAGTGACAACCGGACAGCCAGTATGGATTTTGTTCAAAATTTGATAGGACTTTACAAATTTAGCATAAAGACCATATACCAACTTTCATCCGTTTAGCTCAAAATATTTTTGATTTATCGTGTTCTTAGATAGACAAAATGTGTATTTTGAACTTGTGCAGGTCTAAAACAGGGAATTACGTTAAAATCCGAAGTTCGAAATTTCTTGGCTATAACTCGACTTTGGATACTTCTCATATGAGAAGGGGGAAAAAAAGGGGGGTAGAGTGAGGATATTTAAAATACAGATCGCTGATAATTTTGCTGCATTTCGTTCTCTTGCTAATGCCGCATTGAAAACAGGCAGTCGGCTCTCCATGGCCGAATGGTCATAGCACTGATCACATGATCAAGAGATCGTAAGTTCGAATTCGGCTCGAGACAATGTGATACACTCTTTGTTGTTATTAAAGGGTATTATTATTTGACATCTTTACAAAGGTTTGAAACTTCACATCTTTACAAAGGTTTGGCACTTCATAAAATCTCCCGGCTTGTCTTCTACTGTCATTCTTTGAAGGGGAAAAGTGTTTTCGAAACATTTTTAGAGTTTTCAAAAAAATTACACTTTTTTATTGACGTATTGATCAGAAAACTTTTCAAGTTTCTAATATTACTTGCCAAGAGTTATTCATGTAAAATGTGGGAGTGTAAAATTTGCTACAAATTTAATTTTGAATTTAAAATTTTAATTTTTAATTAAAAAATTTTTTTTTTTAAATTGTTGAAAAAAAATTTTCAAAAATTTTTTTTTCTTCATTTTTTCAAAAAAATTTTTTTTTTTATTTTTTCAAAAAAAAACTTTTGTTAATTAAAAAAAAAATTTTTTTTTTAATTTTTTCAAAAAAATTGTTTTTTTAAATTAAATTTTTTTTTTTAATTTTTTCAAAAAAAATTTTTTTTTAATTTAAAAATTTTTTTTTTGTCAGAGTGAAGATGTGACCCACATTTTTGAAAAAAGAATTTTTCACATTTTTCCTCCGAGTGAAAATGTGACCCAAATTTTTGAAATTTTTTTCTGAGTGGTCATGATAGAATAAAATAGAATAGAATAAATAGATAGAATAATAGTGATAGAATAAAATACAGACCTTGCCATTAGTCTGTATTTTATTCTATCAAAACATAGCCCTAATGTTTGAAAAAAAAAATTCTCAGGGTTGAGGTGTGACCCAGTAGAGGTGTGACGCAAATTAATGAAAAAAAATTTTAATTTTTCGCGGAGGGTTCAGGTGTGACCCAAATTCATGAAAAAATTTAAAAAATTTTTTTTCTGAGGGTAGAGGTAACCCAGTAGAGGTAACACAAATTTATGGAAAAAAAATTTTTGAAATTTTTCTGAGGGTGGAGGGGTGACCTTGAAAGTTATGGAAAAAAAAAATTGAAATTTTTCTGAGGGTGGAAGGGTGACCTTGAAAGTTATGAAAAAAAAAAATTTTGAAATTTTTCTGAGAGTGGAGGGGTGACCTTGAAAGTTATGAAAATTTTTTTTTTTGAAAATTTACACAATCGCCCTCCTCTCCCCTTTGGGAGATGATGAAAAAAATTTTTCTGAGGGTAGAGGTAACAAATTTATGGAAAAAAAATTTTTGAAATTTTTTTTGAGGGTGGAGGGGTGACCTTGAAAGTTATGAAAAAAACATTTTTTGAAATTTTTCTGAGGGTGGAGGGGTGACCTTGAAAGTTATGAAAAAAAAAAAAATTTGAAATTTTTCTGAGGGTGGAGGGGTGAAAAAATTTATTTTCACTTTCTCCTTCATTTCCATTCTCAAATAATGTATACTTGTTAAAATCTTAAAATATATTTCAAATATATATATATATATATATATATATATATATATATATATATATATATATATATGTTTTTTTTTTTTTTTCATAATACAATAAATCTTTTCAAACTTGGCATCAAACATTTTTTAATTAGAAGCATGTTAAAAATGTATATAAAAAAACTTGTTTGTTCATAGGATTAAAATTTCATTAAATCAAATTTCCAGTCTCAACTTTTGAAATTCAAAATGGAAAGCGTGCAGATTAACGAGCAAAAAGTTTTAGATTTTTATAAAAATTTACAACATTTCATATTGCAGTATAGTACGGGTGTAACTGATGAAGAAAAAAAGAACAATGATGAAATAAATTCTCGAATGGAAAATTTGTTTAACAAAATGCTTTACATGGAGCAAAAACTTGACGTATCGGGCATCGACTCTATGGCAGAAGAATTAGAAAGTATTAAAGAAGATTTAAATCTTCCACCTTTGGACGAAGAAAAATATAAAAAACATTTGGAAACGTTGCAGAAATGTGCAGAAATCTTTATACTGGTGTTGAAAAATTCCGACAATCAAAATTTAATAGATTCGTGGTATGATTTGTCAGATTTTAAACGCTATTTTGAAGATACCAGTTTTTTTTTTTATCAGTTTTGTAACGTTTTATTTAGGATTCTTGTTGGTAATCTGTCCGACACACAAAAATATATAGACAAAGGTTGCCCAGACAAAGACGACTATTAAGACTTTTTTTCAGAAATTATATATGTAAAAAAAAAAAATGTCAATTTATATGATGTAAATAAAATGTCAATTTATAATAAAAGTGTATTGAACAATTTGTGTTTGTTTTTTTAATGTTTGATTTAATAAACGGTTTAAAAATGCTGGAGAAAAAAAATGTACATTTTTCACGTCACTCATCAAACGATTAAAATCATTTAGAAGGGGGATACTTTTAATGTTAAATGACCCCCCCCCGTTGAATATTTAATTAAATCTCTCTCTCTCTCTCTAATTTTGTGTACAAAGGTTTTACGAAATTTAATTTCAGCTAATCTGTAATAATCATGTTTACAAGAAATCGTTTCAAACCTAGCATCAAACATTTTTATAGAGAGCATGTTAAAAAATGTATATTAAAAACTCGTTTAATCAAATAAAAATTTCTATTCTCAACTTTTGAAAATCACATTCAAAAAGGGAAAGTTTGCAAATTAACGAGCAAAAAGTTTTAGATTAATTTAAAATTCAATGTTGGGTAATAAATAAATTAAATATCAATTACTCTATTGATTAGTCTGTATTTTATTCAAACACTTCCAAAGGTGGTGATATTAAAATAAACTCTCAAAGGTGGTGATTTAAAAAAAAAAAAAAAAAAAAACTTCCAAAGGTGGTGATATTAAAATAAACTCTCAAAGGTGGTGATTTTTAAAAAAAAAAACTTTCAAAGATGACTATTTTAAAAAAACTTCCAAAGATGGCTATTTTTAAAAAAACTTCCAAAGATAGCTATTTAAAAAAAAAAAAAAACTTCCAAAGACGGTTATTTTAAAAAAAACTTCCAAAGATGGTGATATTAAAATAAACTCTCAAAGGTGGTGATTTTAAAAAAGCTTCCAAAGATGGTTATTTTAAAAATCTCTCAAAGGTGGTGATATTAAAATAAACTCTCAAAGTTGGTAATATTAAAATAAACTTCCAAAGTTGGTGATATTAAAATAAACTACCAAAGATGGTTCTTTTATAAACTTCCAAAGTTGGTGATTTTAATTTCTTTTTCCAACAAATATTGCCTTTTGAAAACTTGTCGATAAATTAAAAGTTTTTTTTTCCATTATTTAAATTTTTGTCTCCCATTTAGTTTACATTTCAGTCACCTTAAACTGGTATAAAAGCTAGAGAAAATTATATCCTCTTTACTCGTCCAAGTGTTTCTAGTTTTTTAAACATGAGTCTCTTGAACGATATTGGGTTTACAGCCCACGTTCATTTCTTTCAATACAATGATTATTTACATCCCATGGAAATTGCCATTTCCGACGTTTATTCGGAAAAGACTTTTGGAACTTGTGTGGATGCTCCGTATTGTTCTAGCACGTATCGAGATTTTGATAAAAACAACTACCTGTCTAAATACGTGCACAAGGTCAAATTTCCACCTCCAAAAGTGGGATCTTTACCTTTGGACAAGGCAGAAAAATATTTAAAATCGCATTATTTATGGCGCGATCGAGGAAGAGGTCAAAGTTTGGCAGTTAGAGGTTTGAGTCAAAAACGTTTTTTTCAAGCTCTCGGATTTCGAGTAGTCGATGTCGAAACTGACATGTTTCAACGAGACTGCACGTCTTTGTTCAATTATCGTCAAGAAAAGCTACAACCAGAGGAAAGTTTTAACGAACGCAGTAACAGTATCGTATTTATAAATGACGAATCTCATCGACATAGAGTTCACGTGTCTGGTGACGATTCTCAATGTGCTGGTCGTTTAGCTGCAGAACTCGCCAATTGGATTCACAAATTGAAATTGTACAATTTTCAAGACTTGACAAACAAGACTTTGTTTAAGTTTAATTTATTGTAAAAATTGTATATATAGAAAAATGTAATTGTAAAAATGTAAATGTATGTAGAAAAATGTAATTGCACTCTATGGAAAAAGTAATAAATGTTTTTTATTCAAATTGCGGGGTTTTTTTTCTTTTCTGTATTTATATTATTTGAAGAAAAATTTAGCAAAATCTAATGTTTGGAAGAAAAATTTAGCAAAATGTAACGTTTGAAATATAAAAGTGTTTAAAATAATAATCTTATGAAAAATTTAAAGATTTGTTACGAGTCATAACGTCTGTTACATTTCGTCGCAGACACCCTTGACAGGTGCTTATCTAACTTTATCGCCGGAGCGTGTATAACCTTGAATAAAATATGAGAGTCGTAAGAATTAATTTGTGAAAATAAAATTTTAGTTGTGTAGATTATTGATGCATCCCAAAACGAAACTAGATGCATCAATAATTTACACCGGCTATTTAGATTAAAATGTATAAAATTGATTACTGGTATTATTAAAAGTAATTTCAAAATGGTAATTATTCAATTTTAATTTATTTGTTTCTGTAACAATTTATAGTTTTAAATTTTTTTATTTTGAACTCAAACTATTTCTTTTCTTACGTTCTGAACAACTAATACATCTAATTGCTTTTTCTTTAACCTCATTGCATTTATATCTATTACATCTCCTAAATGAAATTATATCTTTACAATCTATGCAATAATATTTTTCGCACATTATGCTTTCAACTTGTTATAAAATAAATTAAATCACTAAGCTCATAAAAAGAGCCAATGTGTAAAGAAATACAAACTGTTTAAAAAATTAAATTGAATTTATTTTTTACTAAAATGTACAATTAATAATACAAAAATAAATATGAATATTTACATGTGATGAATAAATATATATACAATAAATAAATAAATATATAATAAAATATATAAATAATAAATGAAATATATAAAAATTTACACAAAAACAACAACTAATCAAACAAATCTTCATACAGATCCAGTGGCAAGTCTGGAGGATTTGGTTCAAGGTTTTGTAAAAAGTCAAAATTTGGGCTCTTTAACCAATCCTTTATTGCATCTATAAGTTGCGCATCATTAGGTAATTGCGTTGGCATTTCTATAGATGCATTTTCCATCGGGATATTTAAATCCCGATCGTCCAGACCAAAATAGTCTCTACATTCATAATTTGAACATTCTAGTTGTTGAGTTTGCAAAGGTTGTGGTTGTGCATAAGGTTCGTACATGTAATAAACCCCTGGCACATTGTTTATTTGACCAATACCGGGTGGTGGTTCAACAAAACTAGAATGTTCAAAGTTTGTTGTCGAGTATGGCCCATTTTGTCCAACACTGTAACTTGGTTCGTTGTTTGACACGAATGAAACACTCTCACCAAAGCTAGTTTCTGGAATGGACGCAAAACTAGGCACAGAATGCTCAAAGCTAGTTTCGGTGACCATAGATTCACTTGTTTCAAAGCTAGTTTCGGTGACAATAGATTCATTTGTTTCAAGGCAATTTTCGGTGACACTTGCAGTAGCTTCAAAACTAGTTTCCATACTTTCAAAACTAGTTTCTGGAGCATTGTCACTTTCGGGAATGGTGGGATCAAAACTGTCATCATTGTTGGGCACATGAGGCAGAAAACTCGTCGATTCAAACTCTTCATCAACTTGCATCGTCGTTTCCATTTCTCGAGATTGTCCAGGTGGTGCAATTTCTGTTGATGAATAAGTGCACGAAACGACACTTTGAGAAATTGAGGGTAAAAAGGGTAATTTAAAACCCTCGGAATCTCGTTTTTCGTGTCGTTTCTTTCGCCCTCTTTTGGATTTGAAAAAGGATTCTGCATTGGGAGAATAGTCTTTAGGAATCACCTTTTCTTCCTCCTCTAAATAAAAATCTACCATTTGATCCATGGCCGGTGTTGCAGGTGGTAAAAAATCTTCTCCAGATTCTTGGGTGGTACATTTGGACCGCCTCACAGTTTTCGACTTTACAAATGGCTTTTGCAGTTTTTTTATGACATTGCCCCACAAATAGGTCTCACTTGTTTCCAGTAATTTTTTCACTAATTCAGATATCCAAAATCAGATGCTTGCTTACATTCTTCAAAAAAGGTCAGCTAATACAGAAAGTTGAATAAGCAGAAACACTAAAAAAATAAAAGGAAAATTTTTTTGAAACAAATTAAATAATTTCAAACTCTTAATATCTGGTCAGGAAAAACCTTTAAATTTCAAAACAGTTTAAGCAAATGTTGTAAAAATTACGCTAATAAAGATATAATATCACTGTGATACATATATTATTGAGCTTTGAGAGTTTGGTAAAGAATTTTGTTTTTTCAATATTCAATACTGGAAAGAGAGAGAGAGAGAGAGAGAGAAGATACATTGATTATAAATGGCCACATGGCAATAATTTACATATCAATTTTAAAAGTATATTTAACTGCTTGGTTAGGAATTTATAGAATTGTGACTATGTCAGTTATTAATGGCCCTAAACATTATGTACAGTATTTAATGGTTCTTTAATGTGTGTCAAATTTCTGTAAATAATGGTTGCGTCTAATAAAACGATCAGCATTTTAACGCTTTAGAAAGGAAATAAGAAACATTCAGTAATAAATAAGTCTCATGTATAAATGATGTTTTTCACATATATTTTGGATGCAATTTAATACATGTTTGATTTTTAAATGTTTCAGAAGAATCACAAGCAAGAAATACAAGATTACAAAGTTATATAAATATATCACAATTATCAATTTTTTTAAAAAAAGATATAGTCCAGCAACCTTAGAAATAATTTAATTTAAGCAGACACTTACATGAGCAGAACATTTAAGAGATAATAAAAACTGACATTAAATATTCTGTTTGAAGGGGGAGGAAAATGAAACATCGTAATAGAGAGCTCCAAGAAATTAACGATAACGTATCTAATATTAGCTCTAAACACCGAATTAATTGATTGAATGATATATTTAAATTAAACAGATTTAAATGAGAAGGCATGAATTTAAAACATAGATCTCAGAAACATTATTGACAACAATAAGCTATTAATAAGAGAAAAGGAAAATTACAGAAAAGTAACGAAATAACCAAGTTTTCAGTATTCCTAAATTAAAATACTTCCCTGTAAACATAAAGCAAATACGAAAACTGATTCAAGGATGGGAAAACGAATATGCATGTTCAAATGCAAATAAAGAGTAAATTGTCCCTAAATAAATGAAACAAATATATGCTTGTCAGAGAAATGAAAATTACTTTACTTAAAAGGAAGAAGGACTAATGTTTATACAATACTGTAGAAAGACTGATTAAATTTGAAAATATGTAGAGATGTCATATATGGAAATTCATTCATTTATTTTTGCTTGATATAGAACTTTGAGGAAACTAAATTTTGAAAATTAGATGCAAATCTCAACTTACTGTCATATAAGCAGTCATAAAAACAGAAAATAAATTCAGAATACTTTGCATGATTACTAACATTTCACTCTTATTTCAAAATTTGCATAAAAGGATATGAACAAATAATGCTATTACCAAGAAAAAAGTTAACACCTTCTTGAAGAGATTTCAGGCAGGGAAAGAAATTCAGAATACAATATAATGCCAATTTCGTAAAATAAATTAACAAGGAAAAAATATTATCAAGAATCCTTAACAAAAATTATACATTTGAAATTATTACGAATTTTCTTTCATGGGTATGAGAAAAAAACCCACAGAAAAAAATGTTTTAAAAAGAGGAAGTAGCAAAATTAGTGTAATTACTCGCTCTCCATTGAGATTTCGGGTGAATGAAATTCCAGAAAATAAATATGACATCAAATAATCTTAGTTAAATTAATTAAAAACTAAAAAACAACTCTGCTGTTGCATGATTTTCTAAATCTCTCAGAGAGAAAAATCACTTATAAAGAAAGGAAATCATATGTCCAATAACGAGACATAACAGAAAAAGTCGTTGAAAATGAATTTGTCCCCATTTAAGGGCTAAGAAGCCAAAAGTAAAAGCATTAGAGAAGAAAGACAATTGAAAATTCATGGAATTATTCCTGAAGTTTAATATTAAATAACAAGTTTTATTATATTATTTTTTGATTCAATAAGACGTTTTCTCAAGGTATTGAAACAAAATTAAAGGAAAGAATCTTTTAAGAAAGGAATAAAACAAATCAGATTATTCAAGATATCAATAAAATGAGATGGTAATCATGAAAAAATCATGCTTTTAAAATCCCTACAATTCACAAATTTTTAGGAAGATATGAAGTTAATACAAAGTTTAATTTCAACATAGGAAGAATATTATTATAACAAGTCAGATAAAAATGGATTTAAAAAAAAGCAGGCATATCTATTCTTACTGTCATTAAAGAAGTAATTATAGTACAAATAAATTCCAGGGGCTTCAAATCATTAATAACTTTTTATTTCTGTTTCAAATTTTCTAAAAATCAAAATTAAAATAACCATAAACACTCTGTTTGGAAAAGATTTCAAGAGAATAGGAATACAGAATAAAATATATTGCTAATTAAAAATTTAAATTTGGTTGAAAAAGTTATGAAGATTTCTTTTGTGAAAGATTTTCCCAAATGTGACAGAGTTGAAGTCATATTATCTTTGAAGGAGCACATTAATTAAATAAAATATACTTTGAATGGACACTATTCAATAAATAATAAACACTTGCAGAAAAAAAAAAAAAGTCACTTGAAGGAAAATATCCTCACTTATACAATAATGTAAAGCAATATATTACAGAAAATGAAAATGCAAGAAAAAATTGACAGGTAAAAACAGAATATCTAACTTTAAATTATGCAAATCATTTCTCAACATTTATATAGAATATATCTACAAAGTAGCTCAATTTGAATATTAAAAAATATCAAAACAAAACTGAAATAAACAGACCTTCTTGATGTCAGCAGGTTTTTCTTTTTCATCTCAGTAATACACAATGCCGACAGCACCTATAAAAAATTAGCAAAAATGTGTAAATAATTATTACAATATGTCTACAAAAAACAGTTACTTCAATAAACAATCATTAAAAAATCAAATCATAAATATGCAAGCATGTCAAATTCATTCCAAAATATATGTGTCGAAAACACTTTTTTTCTCCTAATTTTTTCATTGATTCAGATATCAAAAATCTGATGTTTGCTTACAAAGATATAATATGACTGTGATACATATATTATTGAGCTTTGAGAGTTTGGTAATGCCATTTGTTTTTTTAAATATTCAGTAGTGAAAAAAAAAATCAGAGAGGATACAATGATTATAAAATGCCACATGGCAACAGTTTACATATCAAAATTTTGAAAAGTATATTTAAGTGCTCGGTTAGGAGTTTATAGAATTGTGACTATGTCAGTTATTAATGGCCTTAAACATTATGTACAGTATTTAATGGTTCTTTAATGTGTGTCAAATTTCTGTAAATAATGGTTGCGTCTAATAAAACGATCAGCATTTTAACGCTTTAGAAAGGAAATAAGAAACATTCAGTAATAAATAAGTCTCATGTATAAATGATGTTTTTCACATATATTTTGGATGCAATTTAATACATGTTTGATTTTTAAATGTTTCAGAAGAATCACAAGCAAGAAATACAAGATTACAAAGTTATATAAATATATCACAATTATCAATTTTTTTAAAAAAAGATATAGTCCAGCAACCTTAGAAATAATTTAATTTAAGCAGACACTTACATGAGCAGAACATTTAAGAGATAATAAAAACTGACATTAAATATTCTGTTTGGAGGGGGAGGAAAATGAAACATCGTAATAGAGAGCTGCAAGAAATTAACGATAACGTATCTAATATTAGCTCTAAACACCGAATTAATTGATTGAATGATATATTTAAATTAAACAGATTTAAATGAGAAGGCATGAATTTAAAACATAGATCCCAGAAACGTTATTGACAACAATAAGCTATTAATAAGAGAAAAGGAAAATTACAGAAAAGTAACGAAATAACCAAGTTTTCAGTATTCCTAAATTAAAATACTTCCCTGTAAACATAAAGCAAATACAAAAACTGATTCAAGGATGGGAAAAAGAATATGCATGTTCAAATGCTAATAAAGAGTAAATTGTCCCTAAATAAATGAAACAAATATATGCTTGTCAGAGAAATGAAAATTACTTTACTTAAAAGGAAGAAGGACTAATGTTTATACAATACTGTAGAAAGACTGATTAAATTTGAAAATATGTAGAGATGTCATATATGGAAATTCATTCATTTATTTTTGCTTGATATAGAACTTTGAGGAAACTAAATTTTGAAAATTACATGCAAATCTCAACTTACTGTCATATAAGCAGTCATAAAAACAGAAAATAAATTCAGAATACTTTGCATGATTACTAACATTTCACTCTTATTTCAAAATTTGCATAAAAGGATATGAACAAATAATGCTATTACCAAGAAAAAAGTTAACACCTTCTTGAAGAGATTTCAGGCAGGGAAAGAAATTCAGAATACAATATAATGCCAATTTCGTAAAATAAATTAACAAGGAAAAAATATTATCAAGAATCCTTAACAAAAATTATACATTTGAAATTATTACTAATTTTCTTTCATGGGTATGAGAAAAAAGCCCACAGAAAAAAATGTTTTAAAAAGAGGAAGTAGCAAAATTAGTGTAATTACTCGCTCTCCATTGAGATTTCGGGTGAATGAAATTCCAGAAAATAAAAATGACATGAAATAATCTTAATTCAATTGATTAAAAACTAAAAAACAACTTTTCTTTTGCAGGATTTTCTAAATCTCTCAGAGTGAAAAATCACTTATAAAGAAAGGAAGTTATACGTCCAATAACAAGACATAACAGAAAAAGTCATTGAAAATGAATTTGTCCCCATTTAGGTGCTAAGAAGCCAAAAGTAAAAGCATTAGAGAAGAAAGTCAATTTCAAATTCATGGAATTATTCCTGAAGTTTAATATTAAATAACAAGTTTTATTATATTATTTTTTGATTCAATAAGACGTTTTCTCAAGGTATTGAAACAAAATTAAAGGAAAGAATCTTTTAAGAAAGGAATAAAACAAATCAGATTATTCAAGATATAAATAAAATGAGATGGTAATCATGAAAAAATCATGCTTTTAAAATCCCTACAATTCACAAATTTTTAGGAAGATATGAAGTTAATACAAAGTTTAATTTCAACATAGGAAGAATATTATTATAACAAGTCAGATAAAAATGGATTTAAAAAAAGCAGGCATATCTATTCTTACTGTCATTAAAGAAGTAATTATAGTACAAATAAATTCCAGAGGCTTCCCATCATTAATAACTTTTTATTTCTGTTTCAAATTTTCTGAAAATCAAAATTAAAATAACCATAAACACTTTGTTTGGAAAAGATTTCAAGAAAATAGGAATACAGAATAAAATATATTGCTAATTAAGAATTTAAATTTGGTTGAAAAAGTTATGAAGATTTCTTTTGTGAAAGATTTTCCCAAATGTGACAGAGTTGAAGTCATATTATCTTTGAAGGAGCACATTAATTAAATAAAATATACTTTGAATGGACACTATTCAATGAATAATAAACACTTGCAGAAAAAAAAAAAAAAAAAAGTCACTTGAAGGAAAATATCCTCACTTATACAATAATGTAAAGCAATATATTACAGAAAGTGAAAATGCAAGAAAAAATTGACAGGTAAAAACAGAATATCTAACTTTAAATTATGCAAATCATTTCTCAACATTTATATAGAATATATCTACAAAGTAGCTAAATTTGAATATTAAAAAATATCAAAACAAAACTGAAATAAACAGACCTTCTTGATGTCAGCAGGTTTTTCTTTTTCATCTCAGTAATACACAATGCCGACAGCACCTATAAAAAATTAGCAAAAATGTGTAAATAATTATAACAATATGTCTACAAAAAACAGTTACTTCAATAAACAATCATTAAAAAATCAAATCATAAATATGCAAGCATGTCAAATTCATTCCAAAATATATTTGTCGAAAACACTTTTTTTCTCCTAATTTTTTCATTGATTCAGATATCAAAAACCTGATGCTTGCTTACAAAGATATAATATGACTGTGATACATATATTATTGAGCTTTGAGAGTTTGGTAATGCCATTTGTTTTTTTAAATATTCAGTAGTGAAAAAAAAATCAGAGAGGATACAATGATTATAAAATGCCACATGGCAACAGTTTACATATCAAAATTTTGAAAAGTATATTTAAGTGCTCGGTTAGGAGTTTATAGAATTGTGTCTATGTCAGTTATTAATAGCCCTAAACATTATGTACAGTATTTAATGGTCCTTTTATGTGTGTCAAATTTCTGTAAATACTGGTTGCAACTAATAAAACGATCAGCATTTTAACACTTTAGAAAGGAAATAAAAAACATTCAGTATTAAATAAATCTCATGTATAAATGATGTTTTTCACATATATTTTGGATGCAATTTAAAACATGTTTGATTTTCAAATGTTTCAGGAGAATCACAAGTAAGAAATATATGATTACAAAGTTGTATAAATATATCACAATTATCAAAATTTTAACCAAAAAGATATAGTCCAGCAACCTTAGAAATAATTTAATTTATGCAGACACTTACATGAGCAGAACATTTAAGAGATAATAAAAATTGACATTAAATATTCTGTTTGGAAGAGGAAAATGAAACATTGTAATAGAGAGATGCAAGAAATTAACGATAAAGTATCTAATTTTTGCTCTAAACACCAAATTTATTGATTGAACGATATATTTAAATTAAACAGAATTAAATGAGAACAGAGAAGGCATGAATTTAAAACATAGAGCTCAGAAACGTAATTGACAACAATAAGCTAATAATAAGAGAAAAGCAAAATTACAGAAAAGTAGCAAAATAACCAAGTTTTCAGTATTCCTAAATCAAAATACTTCCCTGTAAACTTAAAGCAAATACAAAAACTGATTCAAGGATGGGAAAAAGAATATGCATGTTCAAATGCTAATAAAGAGTAAATTGTCCCTAAATTAAATGAAACAAATATATGCTTGACAGAGAAATGAAAATTACTTTACTTAAAAGGAAGAAGGACTAATGTTTATACAATACTGTAGAAAGACTGATTAAATTTGAAAATATGTAGAGATGTCATATATGGAAATTCATTCATTTATTTTTGCTTGATATAGAACATTGAGGAAACTCAATTTTGAAAATTAGATGCAAATCTCAACTTACTGTCATATAAGCAGTCATAAAAACAGAAAATAAATTCAGAATACTTTGCATGATTACTAACATTTCACTCTTGTTTCAAAATTTGCATAAAAGGATATGAACAAATAATGCTATTACCAAGAAAAAAGTTAATACCTTCTTGAAGAGATTTCAAGCAGGGAAAGAAATTCAGAATACAATATAATGTCAATTTCTTAAAATAAATTAACGAGGAAAAAAAATTATCAAGAATCCTTAAAAAAAATTATACATTTGAAATTATTATAAATTTTTTTTGATGGGTATGAGAAAACAACGCACAGAAAAAAATGCTTTAAAAGGAGGAAGTTGCAAAATTAGTGTAATTACTCCCACTCCGTTGAGATTTCGGGTGAAGGAAATTTCAGAAAATAACAATGACATGAAATAATCTTAATTAAATTGATTAAAAACTAAAAAACAACTTTTCTTTTGCAGGATTTTCTAAATCTCTCAGAGTGAAAAATCACTTATAATGAAAGGAAGTTATATGTCCAATAACAAGACATAACAGAAAAAGTCATTGAAAATGAATTTGTCCCCATTTAGGTGCTAAGAAGCCAAAAGTAAAAGCATTAGAGAAGAAAGTCAATTTCAAATTCATGGAATTATTCCTGAAGTTTAATATTAAATAACAAGTTTTATTATATTATTTTTTGATTCAATAAGACGTTTTCTCAAGGTATTGAAACAAAATTAAAGGAAAGAATCTTTTAAGAAAGGAATAAAACAAATCAGATTATTCAAGATATAAATAAAATGAGATGGTAATCATGAAAAAATCATGCTTTTAAAATCCCTACAATTCACAAATTTTTAGGAAGATATGAAGTTAATACAAAGTTTAATTTCAACATAGGAAGAATATTATTATAACAAGTCAGATAAAAATGGATTTAAAAAAAGCAGGCATATCTATTTTTACTGTCATTAAAGAAGTAATTATAGTACAAATAAATTCCAGAGGCTTCCCATCATTAATAACTTTTTATTTCTGTTTCAAATTTTCTGAAAATCAAAATTAAAATAACCATAAACACTTTGTTTGGAAAAGATTTCAAGAAAATAGGAATACAGAATAAAATATATTGCTAATTAAGAATTTAAATTTGGTTGAAAAAGTTATGAAGAATTCTTTTGTGAAAGATTTTCCCAAATGTGACAGAGTTGAAGTCATATTATCTTTGAAGGAGCACATTAATTAAATAAAATATACTTTGAAAGGACACTATTCAATGAATAATAAACACTTGCAGAAAAAAAAAAAGTCACTTGAAGGAAAATATCCTCACTTATACAATAATGTAAAGCAATATATTACAGAAAGTGAAAATGCAAGAAAAAATTGACAGGTAAAAACAGAATATCTAACTTTAAATTATGCAAATCATTTCTCAACATTTATATAGAATATATCTACAAAGTAGCTAAATTTGAATATTAAAAAATATCAAAACAAAACTGAAATAAACAGACCTTCTTGATGTCAGCAGGTTTTTCTTTTTCATCTCAGTAATACACAATGCCGACAGCACCTATAAAAAATTAGCAAAAATGTGTAAATAATTATAACAATATGTCTACAAAAAACAGTTACTTCAATAATCAATCATTAAAAAATCAAATCATAAATATGCAAGCATGTCAAATTCATTCCAAAATATATTTGTCGAAAACACTTTTTTTCTCCTAATTTTTTCATTGATTCAGATATCAAAAACCTGATGCTTGCTTACAAAGATATAATATGACTGTGATACATATATTATTGAGCTTTGAGAGTTTGGTAATGCCATTTGTTTTTTTAAATATTCAGTAGTGAAAAAAAAATCAGAGAGGATACAATGATTATAAAATGCCACATGGCAACAGTTTACATATCAAAATTTTGAAAAGTATATTTAAGTGCTCGGTTAGGAGTTTATAGAATTGTGTCTATGTCAGTTATTAATAGCCCTAAACATTATGTACAGTATTTAATGGTCCTTTTATGTGTGTCAAATTTCTGTAAATACTGGTTGCAACTAATAAAACGATCAGCATTTTAACACTTTAGAAAGGAAATAAAAAACATTCAGTATTAAATAAATCTCATGTATAAATGATGTTTTTCACATATATTTTGGATGCAATTTAAAACATGTTTGATTTTCAAATGTTTCAGGAGAATCACAAGTAAGAAATATATGATTACAAAGTTGTATAAATATATCACAATTATCAAAATTTTAACCAAAAAGATATAGTCCAGCAACCGTAGAAATAATTTAATTTATGCAGACACTTACATGAGCAGAACATTTAAGAGATAATAAAAACTGACATTAAATCTTCTGTTTGGAGGAGGAAAATGAAACATTGTAATAGAGAGATGCAAGAAATTAACGATAAAGTATCTAATTTTTGCTCTAAACACCAAATTTATTGATTGAACGATATATTTAAATTAAACAGAATTAAATGAGAACAGAGAAGGCATGAATTTAAAACATAGAGCTCAGAAACGTAATTGACAACAATAAGCTAATAATAAGAGAAAAGCAAAATTACAGAAAAGTAGCAAAATAACCAAGTTTTCAGTATTCCTAAATCAAAATACTTCCCTGTAAACTTAAAGCAAATACAAAAACTGATTCAAGGATGGGAAAAAGAATATGCATGTTCAAATGCTAATAAAGAGTAAATTGTCCCTAAATTAAATGAAACAAATATATGCTTGACAGAGAAATGAAAATTACTTTACTTAAAAGGAAGAAGGACTAATGTTTATACAATACTGTAGAAAGACTGATTAAATTTGAAAATATGTAGAGATGTCATATATGGAAATTCATTCATTTATTTTTGCTTGATATAGAACATTGAGGAAACTCAATTTTGAAAATTAGATGCAAATCTCAACTTACTGTCATATAAGCAGTCATAAAAACAGAAAATAAATTCAGAATACTTTGCATGATTACTAACATTTCACTCTTGTTTCAAAATTTGCATAAAAGGATATGAACAAATAATGCTATTACCAAGAAAAAAGTTAATACCTTCTTGAAGAGATTTCAAGCAGGGAAAGAAATTCAGAATACAATATAATGCCAATTTCTTAAAATAAATTAACGAGGAAAAAAAATTATCAAGAATCCTTAAAGAAAATTATACATTTGAAATTATTATAAATTTTTTTTGATGGGTATGAGAAAACAACGCACAGAAAAAAATGCTTTAAAAGGAGGAAGTTGCAAAATTAGTGTAATTACTCCCACTCCGTTGAGATTTCGGGTGAAGGAAATTTCAGAAAATAACAATGACATGAAATAATCTTAATTAAATTGATTAAAAACTAAAAAACAACTTTTCTTTTGCAGGATTTTCTAAATCTCTCAGAGTGAAAAATCACTTATAATGAAAGGAAGTTATACGTCCAATAACAAGACATAACAGAAAAAGTCATTGAAAATGCATTTGTCCCCATTTAGGTGCTAAGAAGCCAAAAGTAAAAGCATTAGAGAAGAAAGTCAATTTCAAATTCATGGAATTATTCCTGAAGTTTAATATTAAATAACAAGTTTTATTATATTATTTTTTGATTCAATAAGACGTTTTCTCAAGGTATTGAAACAAAATTAAAGGAAAGAATCTTTTAAGAAAGGAATAAAACAAATCAGATTATTCAAGATATAAATAAAATGAGATGGTAATCATGAAAAAATCATGCTTTTAAAATCCCTACAATTCACAAATTTTTAGGAAGATATGAAGTTAATACAAAGTTTAATTTCAACATAGGAAGAATATTATTATAACAAGTCAGATAAAAATGGATTTAAAAAAAGCAGGCATATCTATTCTTACTGTCATTAAAGAAGTAATTATAGTACAAATAAATTCCAGAGGCTTCCCATCATTAATAACTTTTTATTTCTGTTTCAAATTTTCTGAAAATCAAAATTAAAATAACCATAAACACTTTGTTTGGAAAAGATTTCAAGAAAATAGGAATACAGAATAAAATATATTGCTAATTAAGAATTTAAATTTGGTTGAAAAAGTTATGAAGATTTCTTTTGTGAAAGATTTTCCCAAATGTGACAGAGTTGAAGTCATATTATCTTTGAAGGAGCACATTAATTAAATAAAATATACTTTGAATGGACACTATTCAATGAATAATAAACACTTGCAGAAAAAAAAAAAAAAAAAAGTCACTTGAAGGAAAATATCCTCACTTATACAATAATGTAAAGCAATATATTACAGAAAGTGAAAATGCAAGAAAAAATTGACAGGTAAAAACAGAATATCTAACTTTAAATTATGCAAATCATTTCTCAACATTTATATAGAATATATCTACAAAGTAGCTAAATTTGAATATTAAAAAATATCAAAACAAAACTGAAATAAACAGACCTTCTTGATGTCAGCAGGTTTTTCTTTTTCATCTCAGTAATACACAATGCCGACAGCACCTATAAAAAATTAGCAAAAATGTGTAAATAATTATAACAATATGTCTACAAAAAACAGTTACTTCAATAAACAATCATTAAAAAATCAAATCATAAATATGCAAGCATGTCAAATTCATTCCAAAATATATTTGTCGAAAACACTTTTTTTCTCCTAATTTTTTCATTGATTCAGATATCAAAAACCTGATGCTTGCTTACAAAGATATAATATGACTGTGATACATATATTATTGAGCTTTGAGAGTTTGGTAATGCCATTTGTTTTTTTAAATATTCAGTAGTGAAAAAAAAATCAGAGAGGATACAATGATTATAAAATGCCACATGGCAACAGTTTACATATCAAAATTTTGAAAAGTATATTTAAGTGCTCGGTTAGGAGTTTATAGAATTGTGTCTATGTCAGTTATTAATAGCCCTAAACATTATGTACAGTATTTAATGGTCCTTTTATGTGTGTCAAATTTCTGTAAATACTGGTTGCAACTAATAAAACGATCAGCATTTTAACACTTTAGAAAGGAAATAAAAAACATTCAGTATTAAATAAATCTCATGTATAAATGATGTTTTTCACATATATTTTGGATGCAATTTAAAACATGTTTGATTTTCAAATGTTTCAGGAGAATCACAAGTAAGAAATATATGATTACAAAGTTGTATAAATATATCACAATTATCAAAATTTTAACCAAAAAGATATAGTCCAGCAACCTTAGAAATAATTTAATTTATGCAGACACTTACATGAGCAGAACATTTAAGAGATAATAAAAATTGACATTAAATATTCTGTTTGGAAGAGGAAAATGAAACATTGTAATAGAGAGATGCAAGAAATTAACGATAAAGTATCTAATTTTTGCTCTAAACACCAAATTTATTGATTGAACGATATATTTAAATTAAACAGAATTAAATGAGAACAGAGAAGGCATGAATTTAAAACATAGAGCTCAGAAACGTAATTGACAACAATAAGCTAATAATAAGAGAAAAGCAAAATTACAGAAAAGTAGCAAAATAACCAAGTTTTCAGTATTCCTAAATCAAAATACTTCCCTGTAAACTTAAAGCAAATACAAAAACTGATTCAAGGATGGGAAAAAGAATATGCATGTTCAAATGCTAATAAAGAGTAAATTGTCCCTAAATTAAATGAAACAAATATATGCTTGACAGAGAAATGAAAATTACTTTACTTAAAAGGAAGAAGGACTAATGTTTATACAATACTGTAGAAAGACTGATTAAATTTGAAAATATGTAGAGATGTCATATATGGAAATTCATTCATTTATTTTTGCTTGATATAGAACATTGAGGAAACTCAATTTTGAAAATTAGATGCAAATCTCAACTTACTGTCATATAAGCAGTCATAAAAACAGAAAATAAATTCAGAATACTTTGCATGATTACTAACATTTCACTCTTGTTTCAAAATTTGCATAAAAGGATATGAACAAATAATGCTATTACCAAGAAAAAAGTTAATACCTTCTTGAAGAGATTTCAAGCAGGGAAAGAAATTCAGAATACAATATAATGTCAATTTCTTAAAATAAATTAACGAGGAAAAAAAATTATCAAGAATCCTTAAAAAAAATTATACATTTGAAATTATTATAAATTTTTTTTGATGGGTATGAGAAAACAACGCACAGAAAAAAATGCTTTAAAAGGAGGAAGTTGCAAAATTAGTGTAATTACTCCCACTCCGTTGAGATTTCGGGTGAAGGAAATTTCAGAAAATAACAATGACATGAAATAATCTTAATTAAATTGATTAAAAACTAAAAAACAACTTTTCTTTTGCAGGATTTTCTAAATCTCTCAGAGTGAAAAATCACTTATAATGAAAGGAAGTTATACGTCCAATAACAAGACATAACAGAAAAAGTCATTGAAAATGAATTTGTCCCCATTTAGGTGCTAAGAAGCCAAAAGTAAAAGCATTAGAGAAGAAAGTCAATTTCAAATTCATGGAATTATTCCTGAAGTTTAATATTAAATAACAAGTTTTATTATATTATTTTTTGATTCAATAAGACGTTTTCTCAAGGTATTGAAACAAAATTAAAGGAAAGAATCTTTTAAGAAAGGAATAAAACAAATCAGATTATTCAAGATATAAATAAAATGAGATGGTAATCATGAAAAAATCATGCTTTTAAAATCCCTACAATTCACAAATTTTTAGGAAGATATGAAGTTAATACAAAGTTTAATTTCAACATAGGAAGAATATTATTATAACAAGTCAGATAAAAATGGATTTAAAAAAAGCAGGCATATCTATTCTTACTGTCATTAAAGAAGTAATTATAGTACAAATAAATTCCAGAGGCTTCCCATCATTAATAACTTTTTATTTCTGTTTCAAATTTTCTGAAAATCAAAATTAAAATAACCATAAACACTTTGTTTGGAAAAGATTTCAAGAAAATAGGAATACAGAATAAAATATATTGCTAATTAAGAATTTAAATTTGGTTGAAAAAGTTATGAAGAATTCTTTTGTGAAAGATTTTCCCAAATGTGACAGAGTTGAAGTCATATTATCTTTGAAGGAGCACATTAATTAAATAAAATATACTTTGAATGGACACTATTCAATGAATAATAAACACTTGCAGAAAAAAAAAAAAAGTCACTTGAAGGAAAATATCCTCACTTATACAATAATGTAAAGCAATATATTACAGAAAGTGAAAATGCAAGAAAAAATTGACAGGTAAAAACAGAATATCTAACTTTAAATTATGCAAATCATTTCTCAACATTTATATAGAATATATCTACAAAGTAGCTAAATTTGAATATTAAAAAATATCAAAACAAAACTGAAATAAACAGACCTTCTTGATGTCAGCAGGTTTTTCTTTTTCATCTCAGTAATACACAATGCCGACAGCACCTATAAAAAATTAGCAAAAATGTGTAAATAATTATAACAATATGTCTACAAAAAACAGTTACTTCAATAAACAATCATTAAAAAAATCAAATCATAAATATGCAAGCATGTCAAATTCATTCCAAAATATATTTGTCGAAAACACTTTTTTTCTCCTAATTTTTTCATTGATTCAGATATCAAAAACCTGATGCTTGCTTACAAAGATATAATATGACTGTGATACATATATTATTGAGCTTTGAGAGTTTGGTAATGCCATTTGTTTTTTTAAATATTCAGTAGTGAAAAAAAAATCAGAGAGGATACAATGATTATAAAATGCCACATGGCAACAGTTTACATATCAAAATTTTGAAAAGTATATTTAAGTGCTCGGTTAGGAGTTTATAGAATTGTGTCTATGTCAGTTATTAATAGCCCTAAACATTATGTACAGTATTTAATGGTCCTTTTATGTGTGTCAAATTTCTGTAAATACTGGTTGCAACTAATAAAACGATCAGCATTTTAACACTTTAGAAAGGAAATAAAAAACATTCAGTATTAAATAAATCTCATGTATAAATGATGTTTTTCACATATATTTTGGATGCAATTTAAAACATGTTTGATTTTCAAATGTTTCAGGAGAATCACAAGTAAGAAATATATGATTACAAAGTTGTATAAATATATCACAATTATCAAAATTTTAACCAAAAAGATATAGTCCAGCAACCGTAGAAATAATTTAATTTATGCAGACACTTACATGAGCAGAACATTTAAGAGATAATAAAAACTGACATTAAATCTTCTGTTTGGAGGAGGAAAATGAAACATTGTAATAGAGAGATGCAAGAAATTAACGATAAAGTATCTAATTTTTGCTCTAAACACCAAATTTATTGATTGAACGATATATTTAAATTAAACAGAATTAAATGAGAACAGAGAAGGCATGAATTTAAAACATAGAGCTCAGAAACGTAATTGACAACAATAAGCTAATAATAAGAGAAAAGCAAAATTACAGAAAAGTAGCAAAATAACCAAGTTTTCAGTATTCCTAAATCAAAATACTTCCCTGTAAACTTAAAGCAAATACAAAAACTGATTCAAGGATGGGAAAAAGAATATGCATGTTCAAATGCTAATAAAGAGTAAATTGTCCCTAAATTAAATGAAACAAATATATGCTTGACAGAGAAATGAAAATTACTTTACTTAAAAGGAAGAAGGACTAATGTTTATACAATACTGTAGAAAGACTGATTAAATTTGAAAATATGTAGAGATGTCATATATGGAAATTCATTCATTTATTTTTACTTGATATAGAACATTGAGGAAACTCAATTTTGAAAATTAGATGCAAATCTCAACTTACTGTCATATAAGCAGTCATAAAAACAGAAAATAAATTCAGAATACTTTGCATGATTACTAACATTTCACTCTTGTTTCAAAATTTGCATAAAAGGATATGAACAAATAATGCTATTACCAAGAAAAAAGTTAATACCTTCTTGAAGAGATTTCAAGCAGGGAAAGAAATTCAGAATACAATATAATGCCAATTTCTTAAAATAAATTAACGAGGAAAAAAAATTATCAAGAATCCTTAAAGAAAATTATACATTTGAAATTATTATAAATTTTTTTTGATGGGTATGAGAAAACAACGCACAGAAAAAAATGCTTTAAAAGGAGGAAGTTGCAAAATTAGTGTAATTACTCCCACTCCGTTGAGATTTCGGGTGAAGGAAATTTCAGAAAATAACAATGACATGAAATAATCTTAATTAAATTGATTAAAAACTAAAAAACAACTTTTCTTTTGCAGGATTTTCTAAATCTCTCAGAGTGAAAAATCACTTATAATGAAAGGAAGTTATACGTCCAATAACAAGACATAACAGAAAAAGTCATTGAAAATGAATTTGTCCCCATTTAGGTGCTAAGAAGCCAAAAGTAAAAGCATTAGAGAAGAAAGTCAATTTCAAATTCATGGAATTATTCCTGAAGTTTAATATTAAATAACAAGTTTTATTATATTATTTTTTGATTCAATAAGACGTTTTCTCAAGGTATTGAAACAAAATTAAAGGAAAGAATCTTTTAAGAAAGGAATAAAACAAATCAGATTATTCAAGATATAAATAAAATGAGATGGTAATCATGAAAAAATCATGCTTTTAAAATCCCTACAATTCACAAATTTTTAGGAAGATATGAAGTTAATACAAAGTTTAATTTCAACATAGGAAGAATATTATTATAACAAGTCAGATAAAAATGGATTTAAAAAAAGCAGGCATATCTATTCTTACTGTCATTAAAGAAGTAATTATAGTACAAATAAATTCCAGAGGCTTCCCATCATTAATAACTTTTTATTTCTGTTTCAAATTTTCTGAAAATCAAAATTAAAATAACCATAAACACTTTGTTTGGAAAAGATTTCAAGAAAATAGGAATACAGAATAAAATATATTGCTAATTAAGAATTTAAATTTGGTTGAAAAAGTTATGAAGAATTCTTTTGTGAAAGATTTTCCCAAATGTGACAGAGTTGAAGTCATATTATCTTTGAAGGAGCACATTAATTAAATAAAATATACTTTGAATGGACACTATTCAATGAATAATAAACACTTGCAGAAAAAAAAAAAAAGTCACTTGAAGGAAAATATCCTCACTTATACAATAATGTAAAGCAATATATTACAGAAAGTGAAAATGCAAGAAAAAATTGACAGGTAAAAACAGAATATCTAACTTTAAATTATGCAAATCATTTCTCAACATTTATATAGAATATATCTACAAAGTAGCTAAATTTGAATATTAAAAAATATCAAAACAAAACTGAAATAAACAGACCTTCTTGATGTCAGCAGGTTTTTCTTTTTCATCTCAGTAATACACAATGCCGACAGCACCTATAAAAAATTAGCAAAAATGTGTAAATAATTATAACAATATGTCTACAAAAAACAGTTACTTCAATAAACAATCATTAAAAAAATCAAATCATAAATATGCAAGCATGTCAAATTCATTCCAAAATATATTTGTCGAAAACACTTTTTTTCTCCTAATTTTTTCATTGATTCAGATATCAAAAACCTGATGCTTGCTTACAAAGATATAATATGACTGTGATACATATATTATTGAGCTTTGAGAGTTTGGTAATGCCATTTGTTTTTTTAAATATTCAGTAGTGAAAAAAAAAAATCAGAGAGGATACAATGATTATAAAATGCCACATGGCAACAGTTTACATATCAAAATTTTGAAAAGTATATTTAAGTGCTCGGTTAGGAGTTTATAGAATTGTGTCTATGTCAGTTATTAATAGCCCTAAACATTATGTACAGTATTTAATGGTCCTTTTATGTGTGTCAAATTTCTGTAAATACTGGTTGCAACTAATAAAACGATCAGCATTTTAACACTTTAGAAAGGAAATAAAAAACATTCAGTATTAAATAAATCTCATGTATAAATGATGTTTTTCACATATATTTTGGATGCAATTTAAAACATGTTTGATTTTCAAATGTTTCAGGAGAATCACAAGTAAGAAATATATGATTACAAAGTTGTATAAATATATCACAATTATCAAAATTTTAACCAAAAAGATATAGTCCAGCAACCGTAGAAATAATTTAATTTATGCAGACACTTACATGAGCAGAACATTTAAGAGATAATAAAAACTGACATTAAATCTTCTGTTTGGAGGAGGAAAATGAAACATTGTAATAGAGAGATGCAAGAAATTAACGATAAAGTATCTAATTTTTGCTCTAAACACCAAATTTATTGATTGAACGATATATTTAAATTAAACAGAATTAAATGAGAACAGAGAAGGCATGAATTTAAAACATAGAGCTCAGAAACGTAATTGACAACAATAAGCTAATAATAAGAGAAAAGCAAAATTACAGAAAAGTAGCAAAATAACCAAGTTTTCAGTATTCCTAAATCAAAATACTTCCCTGTAAACTTAAAGCAAATACAAAAACTGATTCAAGGATGGGAAAAAGAATATGCATGTTCAAATGCTAATAAAGAGTAAATTGTCCCTAAATTAAATGAAACAAATATATGCTTGACAGAGAAATGAAAATTACTTTACTTAAAAGGAAGAAGGACTAATGTTTATACAATACTGTAGAAAGACTGATTAAATTTGAAAATATGTAGAGATGTCATATATGGAAATTCATTCATTTATTTTTACTTGATATAGAACATTGAGGAAACTCAATTTTGAAAATTAGATGCAAATCTCAACTTACTGTCATATAAGCAGTCATAAAAACAGAAAATAAATTCAGAATACTTTGCATGATTACTAACATTTCACTCTTGTTTCAAAATTTGCATAAAAGGATATGAACAAATAATGCTATTACCAAGAAAAAAGTTAATACCTTCTTGAAGAGATTTCAAGCAGGGAAAGAAATTCAGAATACAATATAATGCCAATTTCTTAAAATAAATTAACGAGGAAAAAAAATTATCAAGAATCCTTAAAGAAAATTATACATTTGAAATTATTATAAATTTTTTTTGATGGGTATGAGAAAACAACGCACAGAAAAAAATGCTTTAAAAGGAGGAAGTTGCAAAATTAGTGTAATTACTCCTACTCCGTTGAGATTTCGGGTGAAGGAAATTTCAGAAAATAACAATGACATGAAATAATCTTAATTAAATTGATTAAAAACTAAAAAACAACTTTTCTTTTGCAGGATTTTCTAAATCTCTCAGAGTGAAAAATCACTTATAATGAAAGGAAGTTATACGTCCAATAACAAGACATAACAGAAAAAGTCATTGAAAATGAATTTGTCCCCATTTAGGTGCTAAGAAGCCAAAAGTAAAAGCATTAGAGAAGAAAGTCAATTTCAAATTCATGGAATTATTCCTGAAGTTTAATATTAAATAACAAGTTTTATTATATTATTTTTTGATTCAATAAGACGTTTTCTCAAGGTATTGAAACAAAATTAAAGGAAAGAATCTTTTAAGAAAGGAATAAAACAAATCAGATTATTCAAGATATAAATAAAATGAGATGGTAATCATGAAAAAATCATGCTTTTAAAATCCCTACAATTCACAAATTTTTAGGAAGATATGAAGTTAATACAAAGTTTAATTTCAACATAGGAAGAATATTATTATAACAAGTCAGATAAAAATGGATTTAAAAAAAGCAGGCATATCTATTCTTACTGTCATTAAAGAAGTAATTATAGTACAAATAAATTCCAGAGGCTTCCCATCATTAATAACTTTTTATTTCTGTTTCAAATTTTCTGAAAATCAAAATTAAAATAACCATAAACACTTTGTTTGGAAAAGATTTCAAGAAAATAGGAATACAGAATAAAATATATTGCTAATTAAGAATTTAAATTTGGTTGAAAAAGTTATGAAGAATTCTTTTGTGAAAGATTTTCCCAAATGTGACAGAGTTGAAGTCATATTATCTTTGAAGGAGCACATTAATTAAATAAAATATACTTTGAATGGACACTATTCAATGAATAATAAACACTTGCAGAAAAAAAAAAAAAGTCACTTGAAGGAAAATATCCTCACTTATACAATAATGTAAAGCAATATATTACAGAAAGTGAAAATGCAAGAAAAAATTGACAGGTAAAAACAGAATATCTAACTTTAAATTATGCAAATCATTTCTCAACATTTATATAGAATATATCTACAAAGTAGCTAAATTTGAATATTAAAAAATATCAAAACAAAACTGAAATAAACAGACCTTCTTGATGTCAGCAGGTTTTTCTTTTTCATCTCAGTAATACACAATGCCGACAGCACCTATAAAAAATTAGCAAAAATGTGTAAATAATTATAACAATATGTCTACAAAAAACAGTTACTTCAATAAACAATCATTAAAAAAATCAAATCATAAATATGCAAGCATGTCAAATTCATTCCAAAATATATTTGTCGAAAACACTTTTTTTCTCCTAATTTTTTCATTGATTCAGATATCAAAAACCTGATGCTTGCTTACAAAGATATAATATGACTGTGATACATATATTATTGAGCTTTGAGAGTTTGGTAATGCCATTTGTTTTTTTAAATATTCAGTAGTGAAAAAAAAATCAGAGAGGATACAATGATTATAAAATGCCACATGGCAACAGTTTACATATCAAAATTTTGAAAAGTATATTTAAGTGCTCGGTTAGGAGTTTATAGAATTGTGTCTATGTCAGTTATTAATAGCCCTAAACATTATGTACAGTATTTAATGGTCCTTTTATGTGTGTCAAATTTCTGTAAATACTGGTTGCAACTAATAAAACGATCAGCATTTTAACACTTTAGAAAGGAAATAAAAAACATTCAGTATTAAATAAATCTCATGTATAAATGATGTTTTTCACATATATTTTGGATGCAATTTAAAACATGTTTGATTTTCAAATGTTTCAGGAGAATCACAAGTAAGAAATATATGACTACAAAGTTGTATAAATATATCACAATTATCAAAATTTTAACCAAAAAGATATAGTCCAGCAACCGTAGAAATAATTTAATTTATGCAGACACTTACATGAGCAGAACATTTAAGAGATAATAAAAACTGACATTAAATCTTCTGTTTGGAGGAGGAAAATGAAACATTGTAATAGAGAGATGCAAGAAATTAACGATAAAGTATCTAATTTTTGCTCTAAACACCAAATTTATTGATTGAACGATATATTTAAATTAAACAGAATTAAATGAGAACAGAGAAGGCATGAATTTAAAACATAGAGCTCAGAAACGTAATTGACAACAATAAGCTAATAATAAGAGAAAAGCAAAATTACAGAAAAGTAGCAAAATAACCAAGTTTTCAGTATTCCTAAATCAAAATACTTCCCTGTAAACTTAAAGCAAATACAAAAACTGATTCAAGGATGGGAAAAAGAATATGCATGTTCAAATGCTAATAAAGAGTAAATTGTCCCTAAATTAAATGAAACAAATATATGCTTGACAGAGAAATGAAAATTACTTTACTTAAAAGGAAGAAGGACTAATGTTTATACAATACTGTAGAAAGACTGATTAAATTTGAAAATATGTAGAGATGTCATATATGGAAATTCATTCATTTATTTTTACTTGATATAGAACATTGAGGAAACTCAATTTTGAAAATTAGATGCAAATCTCAACTTACTGTCATATAAGCAGTCATAAAAACAGAAAATAAATTCAGAATACTTTGCATGATTACTAACATTTCACTCTTGTTTCAAAATTTGCATAAAAGGATATGAACAAATAATGCTATTACCAAGAAAAAAGTTAATACCTTCTTGAAGAGATTTCAAGCAGGGAAAGAAATTCAGAATACAATATAATGCCAATTTCTTAAAATAAATTAACGAGGAAAAAAAATTATCAAGAATCCTTAAAGAAAATTATACATTTGAAATTATTATAAATTTTTTTTGATGGGTATGAGAAAACAACGCACAGAAAAAAATGCTTTAAAAGGAGGAAGTTGCAAAATTAGTGTAATTACTCCCACTCCGTTGAGATTTCGGGTGAAGGAAATTTCAGAAAATAACAATGACATGAAATAATCTTAATTAAATTGATTAAAAACTAAAAAACAACTTTTCTTTTGCAGGATTTTCTAAATCTCTCAGAGTGAAAAATCACTTATAATGAAAGGAAGTTATACGTCCAATAACAAGACATAACAGAAAAAGTCATTGAAAATGAATTTGTCCCCATTTAGGTGCTAAGAAGCCAAAAGTAAAAGCATTAGAGAAGAAAGTCAATTTCAAATTCATGGAATTATTCCTGAAGTTTAATATTAAATAACAAGTTTTATTATATTATTTTTTGATTCAATAAGACGTTTTCTCAAGGTATTGAAACAAAATTAAAGGAAAGAATCTTTTAAGAAAGGAATAAAACAAATCAGATTATTCAAGATATAAATAAAATGAGATGGTAATCATGAAAAAATCATGCTTTTAAAATCCCTACAATTCACAAATTTTTAGGAAGATATGAAGTTAATACAAAGTTTAATTTCAACATAGGAAGAATATTATTATAACAAGTCAGATAAAAATGGATTTAAAAAAAGCAGGCATATCTATTCTTACTGTCATTAAAGAAGTAATTATAGTACAAATAAATTCCAGAGGCTTCCCATCATTAATAACTTTTTATTTCTGTTTCAAATTTTCTGAAAATCAAAATTAAAATAACCATAAACACTTTGTTTGGAAAAGATTTCAAGAAAATAGGAATACAGAATAAAATATATTGCTAATTAAGAATTTAAATTTGGTTGAAAAAGTTATGAAGAATTCTTTTGTGAAAGATTTTCCCAAATGTGACAGAGTTGAAGTCATATTATCTTTGAAGGAGCACATTAATTAAATAAAATATACTTTGAATGGACACTATTCAATGAATAATAAACACTTGCAGAAAAAAAAAAAAAGTCACTTGAAGGAAAATATCCTCACTTATACAATAATGTAAAGCAATATATTACAGAAAGTGAAAATGCAAGAAAAAATTGACAGGTAAAAACAGAATATCTAACTTTAAATTATGCAAATCATTTCTCAACATTTATATAGAATATATCTACAAAGTAGCTAAATTTGAATATTAAAAAATATCAAAACAAAACTGAAATAAACAGACCTTCTTGATGTCAGCAGGTTTTTCTTTTTCATCTCAGTAATACACAATGCCGACAGCACCTATAAAAAATTAGCAAAAATGTGTAAATAATTATAACAATATGTCTACAAAAAACAGTTACTTCAATAAACAATCATTAAAAAAATCAAATCATAAATATGCAAGCATGTCAAATTCATTCCAAAATATATTTGTCGAAAACACTTTTTTTCTCCTAATTTTTTCATTGATTCAGATATCAAAAACCTGATGCTTGCTTACAAAGATATAATATGACTGTGATACATATATTATTGAGCTTTGAGAGTTTGGTAATGCCATTTGTTTTTTTAAATATTCAGTAGTGAAAAAAAAAAATCAGAGAGGATACAATGATTATAAAATGCCACATGGCAACAGTTTACATATCAAAATTTTGAAAAGTATATTTAAGTGCTCGGTTAGGAGTTTATAGAATTGTGTCTATGTCAGTTATTAATAGCCCTAAACATTATGTACAGTATTTAATGGTCCTTTTATGTGTGTCAAATTTCTGTAAATACTGGTTGCAACTAATAAAACGATCAGCATTTTAACACTTTAGAAAGGAAATAAAAAACATTCAGTATTAAATAAATCTCATGTATAAATGATGTTTTTCACATATATTTTGGATGCAATTTAAAACATGTTTGATTTTCAAATGTTTCAGGAGAATCACAAGTAAGAAATATATGATTACAAAGTTGTATAAATATATCACAATTATCAAAATTTTAACCAAAAAGATATAGTCCAGCAACCGTAGAAATAATTTAATTTATGCAGACACTTACATGAGCAGAACATTTAAGAGATAATAAAAACTGACATTAAATCTTCTGTTTGGAGGAGGAAAATGAAACATTGTAATAGAGAGATGCAAGAAATTAACGATAAAGTATCTAATTTTTGCTCTAAACACCAAATTTATTGATTGAACGATATATTTAAATTAAACAGAATTAAATGAGAACAGAGAAGGCATGAATTTAAAACATAGAGCTCAGAAACGTAATTGACAACAATAAGCTAATAATAAGAGAAAAGCAAAATTACAGAAAAGTAGCAAAATAACCAAGTTTTCAGTATTCCTAAATCAAAATACTTCCCTGTAAACTTAAAGCAAATACAAAAACTGATTCAAGGATGGGAAAAAGAATATGCATGTTCAAATGCTAATAAAGAGTAAATTGTCCCTAAATTAAATGAAACAAATATATGCTTGACAGAGAAATGAAAATTACTTTACTTAAAAGGAAGAAGGACTAATGTTTATACAATACTGTAGAAAGACTGATTAAATTTGAAAATATGTAGAGATGTCATATATGGAAATTCATTCATTTATTTTTACTTGATATAGAACATTGAGGAAACTCAATTTTGAAAATTAGATGCAAATCTCAACTTACTGTCATATAAGCAGTCATAAAAACAGAAAATAAATTCAGAATACTTTGCATGATTACTAACATTTCACTCTTGTTTCAAAATTTGCATAAAAGGATATGAACAAATAATGCTATTACCAAGAAAAAAGTTAATACCTTCTTGAAGAGATTTCAAGCAGGGAAAGAAATTCAGAATACAATATAATGCCAATTTCTTAAAATAAATTAACGAGGAAAAAAAATTATCAAGAATCCTTAAAGAAAATTATACATTTGAAATTATTATAAATTTTTTTTGATGGGTATGAGAAAACAACGCACAGAAAAAAATGCTTTAAAAGGAGGAAGTTGCAAAATTAGTGTAATTACTCCTACTCCGTTGAGATTTCGGGTGAAGGAAATTTCAGAAAATAACAATGACATGAAATAATCTTAATTAAATTGATTAAAAACTAAAAAACAACTTTTCTTTTGCAGGATTTTCTAAATCTCTCAGAGTGAAAAATCACTTATAATGAAAGGAAGTTATACGTCCAATAACAAGACATAACAGAAAAAGTCATTGAAAATGAATTTGTCCCCATTTAGGTGCTAAGAAGCCAAAAGTAAAAGCATTAGAGAAGAAAGTCAATTTCAAATTCATGGAATTATTCCTGAAGTTTAATATTAAATAACAAGTTTTATTATATTATTTTTTGATTCAATAAGACGTTTTCTCAAGGTATTGAAACAAAATTAAAGGAAAGAATCTTTTAAGAAAGGAATAAAACAAATCAGATTATTCAAGATATAAATAAAATGAGATGGTAATCATGAAAAAATCATGCTTTTAAAATCCCTACAATTCACAAATTTTTAGGAAGATATGAAGTTAATACAAAGTTTAATTTCAACATAGGAAGAATATTATTATAACAAGTCAGATAAAAATGGATTTAAAAAAAGCAGGCATATCTATTCTTACTGTCATTAAAGAAGTAATTATAGTACAAATAAATTCCAGAGGCTTCCCATCATTAATAACTTTTTATTTCTGTTTCAAATTTTCTGAAAATCAAAATTAAAATAACCATAAACACTTTGTTTGGAAAAGATTTCAAGAAAATAGGAATACAGAATAAAATATATTGCTAATTAAGAATTTAAATTTGGTTGAAAAAGTTATGAAGAATTCTTTTGTGAAAGATTTTCCCAAATGTGACAGAGTTGAAGTCATATTATCTTTGAAGGAGCACATTAATTAAATAAAATATACTTTGAATGGACACTATTCAATGAATAATAAACACTTGCAGAAAAAAAAAAAAAGTCACTTGAAGGAAAATATCCTCACTTATACAATAATGTAAAGCAATATATTACAGAAAGTGAAAATGCAAGAAAAAATTGACAGGTAAAAACAGAATATCTAACTTTAAATTATGCAAATCATTTCTCAACATTTATATAGAATATATCTACAAAGTAGCTAAATTTGAATATTAAAAAATATCAAAACAAAACTGAAATAAACAGACCTTCTTGATGTCAGCAGGTTTTTCTTTTTCATCTCAGTAATACACAATGCCGACAGCACCTATAAAAAATTAGCAAAAATGTGTAAATAATTATAACAATATGTCTACAAAAAACAGTTACTTCAATAAACAATCATTAAAAAATCAAATCATAAATATGCAAGCATGTCAAATTCATTCCAAAATATATTTGTCGAAAACACTTTTTTTCTCCTAATTTTTTCATTGATTCAGATATCAAAAACCTGATGCTTGCTTACAAAGATATAATATGACTGTGATACATATATTATTGAGCTTTGAGAGTTTGGTAATGCCATTTGTTTTTTTAAATATTCAGTAGTGAAAAAAAAATCAGAGAGGATACAATGATTATAAAATGCCACATGGCAACAGTTTACATATCAAAATTTTGAAAAGTATATTTAAGTGCTCGGTTAGGAGTTTATAGAATTGTGTCTATGTCAGTTATTAATAGCCCTAAACATTATGTACAGTATTTAATGGTCCTTTTATGTGTGTCAAATTTCTGTAAATACTGGTTGCAACTAATAAAACGATCAGCATTTTAACACTTTAGAAAGGAAATAAAAAACATTCAGTATTAAATAAATCTCATGTATAAATGATGTTTTTCACATATATTTTGGATGCAATTTAAAACATGTTTGATTTTCAAATGTTTCAGGAGAATCACAAGTAAGAAATATATGATTACAAAGTTGTATAAATATATCACAATTATCAAAATTTTAACCAAAAAGATATAGTCCAGCAACCGTAGAAATAATTTAATTTATGCAGACACTTACATGAGCAGAACATTTAAGAGATAATAAAAACTGACATTAAATCTTCTGTTTGGAGGAGGAAAATGAAACATTGTAATAGAGAGATGCAAGAAATTAACGATAAAGTATCTAATTTTTGCTCTAAACACCAAATTTATTGATTGAACGATATATTTAAATTAAACAGAATTAAATGAGAACAGAGAAGGCATGAATTTAAAACATAGAGCTCAGAAACGTAATTGACAACAATAAGCTAATAATAAGAGAAAAGCAAAATTACAGAAAAGTAGCAAAATAACCAAGTTTTCAGTATTCCTAAATCAAAATACTTCCCTGTAAACTTAAAGCAAATACAAAAACTGATTCAAGGATGGGAAAAAGAATATGCATGTTCAAATGCTAATAAAGAGTAAATTGTCCCTAAATTAAATGAAACAAATATATGCTTGACAGAGAAATGAAAATTACTTTACTTAAAAGGAAGAAGGACTAATGTTTATACAATACTGTAGAAAGACTGATTAAATTTGAAAATATGTAGAGATGTCATATATGGAAATTCATTCATTTATTTTTACTTGATATAGAACATTGAGGAAACTCAATTTTGAAAATTAGATGCAAATCTCAACTTACTGTCATATAAGCAGTCATAAAAACAGAAAATAAATTCAGAATACTTTGCATGATTACTAACATTTCACTCTTGTTTCAAAATTTGCATAAAAGGATATGAACAAATAATGCTATTACCAAGAAAAAAGTTAATACCTTCTTGAAGAGATTTCAAGCAGGGAAAGAAATTCAGAATACAATATAATGCCAATTTCTTAAAATAAATTAACGAGGAAAAAAAATTATCAAGAATCCTTAAAGAAAATTATACATTTGAAATTATTATAAATTTTTTTTGATGGGTATGAGAAAACAACGCACAGAAAAAAATGCTTTAAAAGGAGGAAGTTGCAAAATTAGTGTAATTACTCCCACTCCGTTGAGATTTCGGGTGAAGGAAATTTCAGAAAATAACAATGACATGAAATAATCTTAATTAAATTGATTAAAAACTAAAAAACAACTTTTCTTTTGCAGGATTTTCTAAATCTCTCAGAGTGAAAAATCACTTATAATGAAAGGAAGTTATACGTCCAATAACAAGACATAACAGAAAAAGTCATTGAAAATGAATTTGTCCCCATTTAGGTGCTAAGAAGCCAAAAGTAAAAGCATTAGAGAAGAAAGTCAATTTCAAATTCATGGAATTATTCCTGAAGTTTAATATTAAATAACAAGTTTTATTATATTATTTTTTGATTCAATAAGACGTTTTCTCAAGGTATTGAAACAAAATTAAAGGAAAGAATCTTTTAAGAAAGGAATAAAACAAATCAGATTATTCAAGATATAAATAAAATGAGATGGTAATCATGAAAAAATCATGCTTTTAAAATCCCTACAATTCACAAATTTTTAGGAAGATATGAAGTTAATACAAAGTTTAATTTCAACATAGGAAGAATATTATTATAACAAGTCAGATAAAAATGGATTTAAAAAAAGCAGGCATATCTATTCTTACTGTCATTAAAGAAGTAATTATAGTACAAATAAATTCCAGAGGCTTCCCATCATTAATAACTTTTTATTTCTGTTTCAAATTTTCTGAAAATCAAAATTAAAATAACCATAAACACTTTGTTTGGAAAAGATTTCAAGAAAATAGGAATACAGAATAAAATATATTGCTAATTAAGAATTTAAATTTGGTTGAAAAAGTTATGAAGAATTCTTTTGTGAAAGATTTTCCCAAATGTGACAGAGTTGAAGTCATATTATCTTTGAAGGAGCACATTAATTAAATAAAATATACTTTGAATGGACACTATTCAATGAATAATAAACACTTGCAGAAAAAAAAAAAAGTCACTTGAAGGAAAATATCCTCACTTATACAATAATGTAAAGCAATATATTACAGAAAGTGAAAATGCAAGAAAAAATTGACAGGTAAAAACAGAATATCTAACTTTAAATTATGCAAATCATTTCTCAACATTTATATAGAATATATCTACAAAGTAGCTAAATTTGAATATTAAAAAATATCAAAACAAAACTGAAATAAACAGACCTTCTTGATGTCAGCAGGTTTTTCTTTTTCATCTCAGTAATACACAATGCCGACAGCACCTATAAAAAATTAGCAAAAATGTGTAAATAATTATAACAATATGTCTACAAAAAACAGTTACTTCAATAAACAATCATTAAAAAATCAAATCATAAATATGCAAGCATGTCAAATTCATTCCAAAATATATTTGTCGAAAACACTTTTTTTCTCCTAATTTTTTCATTGATTCAGATATCAAAAACCTGATGCTTGCTTACAAAGATATAATATGACTGTGATACATATATTATTGAGCTTTGAGAGTTTGGTAATGCCATTTGTTTTTTTAAATATTCAGTAGTGAAAAAAAAATCAGAGAGGATACAATGATTATAAAATGCCACATGGCAACAGTTTACATATCAAAATTTTGAAAAGTATATTTAAGTGCTCGGTTAGGAGTTTATAGAATTGTGTCTATGTCAGTTATTAATAGCCCTAAACATTATGTACAGTATTTAATGGTCCTTTTATGTGTGTCAAATTTCTGTAAATACTGGTTGCAACTAATAAAACGATCAGCATTTTAACACTTTAGAAAGGAAATAAAAAACATTCAGTATTAAATAAATCTCATGTATAAATGATGTTTTTCACATATATTTTGGATGCAATTTAAAACATGTTTGATTTTCAAATGTTTCAGGAGAATCACAAGTAAGAAATATATGATTACAAAGTTGTATAAATATATCACAATTATCAAAATTTTAACCAAAAAGATATAGTCCAGCAACCGTAGAAATAATTTAATTTATGCAGACACTTACATGAGCAGAACATTTAAGAGATAATAAAAACTGACATTAAATCTTCTGTTTGGAGGAGGAAAATGAAACATTGTAATAGAGAGATGCAAGAAATTAACGATAAAGTATCTAATTTTTGCTCTAAACACCAAATTTATTGATTGAACGATATATTTAAATTAAACAGAATTAAATGAGAACAGAGAAGGCATGAATTTAAAACATAGAGCTCAGAAACGTAATTGACAACAATAAGCTAATAATAAGAGAAAAGCAAAATTACAGAAAAGTAGCAAAATAACCAAGTTTTCAGTATTCCTAAATCAAAATACTTCCCTGTAAACTTAAAGCAAATACAAAAACTGATTCAAGGATGGGAAAAAGAATATGCATGTTCAAATGCTAATAAAGAGTAAATTGTCCCTAAATTAAATGAAACAAATATATGCTTGACAGAGAAATGAAAATTACTTTACTTAAAAGGAAGAAGGACTAATGTTTATACAATACTGTAGAAAGACTGATTAAATTTGAAAATATGTAGAGATGTCATATATGGAAATTCATTCATTTATTTTTACTTGATATAGAACATTGAGGAAACTCAATTTTGAAAATTAGATGCAAATCTCAACTTACTGTCATATAAGCAGTCATAAAAACAGAAAATAAATTCAGAATACTTTGCATGATTACTAACATTTCACTCTTGTTTCAAAATTTGCATAAAAGGATATGAACAAATAATGCTATTACCAAGAAAAAAGTTAATACCTTCTTGAAGAGATTTCAAGCAGGGAAAGAAATTCAGAATACAATATAATGCCAATTTCTTAAAATAAATTAACGAGGAAAAAAAATTATCAAGAATCCTTAAAGAAAATTATACATTTGAAATTATTATAAATTTTTTTTGATGGGTATGAGAAAACAACGCACAGAAAAAAATGCTTTAAAAGGAGGAAGTTGCAAAATTAGTGTAATTACTCCCACTCCGTTGAGATTTCGGGTGAAGGAAATTTCAGAAAATAACAATGACATGAAATAATCTTAATTAAATTGATTAAAAACTAAAAAACAACTTTTCTTTTGCAGGATTTTCTAAATCTCTCAGAGTGAAAAATCACTTATAATGAAAGGAAGTTATACGTCCAATAACAAGACATAACAGAAAAAGTCATTGAAAATGAATTTGTCCCCATTTAGGTGCTAAGAAGCCAAAAGTAAAAGCATTAGAGAAGAAAGTCAATTTCAAATTCATGGAATTATTCCTGAAGTTTAATATTAAATAACAAGTTTTATTATATTATTTTTTGATTCAATAAGACGTTTTCTCAAGGTATTGAAACAAAATTAAAGGAAAGAATCTTTTAAGAAAGGAATAAAACAAATCAGATTATTCAAGATATAAATAAAATGAGATGGTAATCATGAAAAAATCATGCTTTTAAAATCCCTACAATTCACAAATTTTTAGGAAGATATGAAGTTAATACAAAGTTTAATTTCAACATAGGAAGAATATTATTATAACAAGTCAGATAAAAATGGATTTAAAAAAAGCAGGCATATCTATTCTTACTGTCATTAAAGAAGTAATTATAGTACAAATAAATTCCAGAGGCTTCCCATCATTAATAACTTTTTATTTCTGTTTCAAATTTTCTGAAAATCAAAATTAAAATAACCATAAACACTTTGTTTGGAAAAGATTTCAAGAAAATAGGAATACAGAATAAAATATATTGCTAATTAAGAATTTAAATTTGGTTGAAAAAGTTATGAAGAATTCTTTTGTGAAAGATTTTCCCAAATGTGACAGAGTTGAAGTCATATTATCTTTGAAGGAGCACATTAATTAAATAAAATATACTTTGAATGGACACTATTCAATGAATAATAAACACTTGCAGAAAAAAAAAAAAAGTCACTTGAAGGAAAATATCCTCACTTATACAATAATGTAAAGCAATATATTACAGAAAGTGAAAATGCAAGAAAAAATTGACAGGTAAAAACAGAATATCTAACTTTAAATTATGCAAATCATTTCTCAACATTTATATAGAATATATCTACAAAGTAGCTAAATTTGAATATTAAAAAATATCAAAACAAAACTGAAATAAACAGACCTTCTTGATGTCAGCAGGTTTTTCTTTTTCATCTCAGTAATACACAATGCCGACAGCACCTATAAAAAATTAGCAAAAATGTGTAAATAATTATAACAATATGTCTACAAAAAACAGTTACTTCAATAAACAATCATTAAAAAAATCAAATCATAAATATGCAAGCATGTCAAATTCATTCCAAAATATATTTGTCGAAAACACTTTTTTTCTCCTAATTTTTTCATTGATTCAGATATCAAAAACCTGATGCTTGCTTACAAAGATATAATATGACTGTGATACATATATTATTGAGCTTTGAGAGTTTGGTAATGCCATTTGTTTTTTTAAATATTCAGTAGTGAAAAAAAAATCAGAGAGGATACAATGATTATAAAATGCCACATGGCAACAGTTTACATATCAAAATTTTGAAAAGTATATTTAAGTGCTCGGTTAGGAGTTTATAGAATTGTGTCTATGTCAGTTATTAATAGCCCTAAACATTATGTACAGTATTTAATGGTCCTTTTATGTGTGTCAAATTTCTGTAAATACTGGTTGCAACTAATAAAACGATCAGCATTTTAACACTTTAGAAAGGAAATAAAAAACATTCAGTATTAAATAAATCTCATGTATAAATGATGTTTTTCACATATATTTTGGATGCAATTTAAAACATGTTTGATTTTCAAATGTTTCAGGAGAATCACAAGTAAGAAATATATGATTACAAAGTTGTATAAATATATCACAATTATCAAAATTTTAACCAAAAAGATATAGTCCAGCAACCTTAGAAATAATTTAATTTATGCAGACACTTACATGAGCAGAACATTTAAGAGATAATAAAAATTGACATTAAATATTCTGTTTGGAAGAGGAAAATGAAACATTGTAATAGAGAGATGCAAGAAATTAACGATAAAGTATCTAATTTTTGCTCTAAACACCAAATTTATTGATTGAACGATATATTTAAATTAAACAGAATTAAATGAGAACAGAGAAGGCATGAATTTAAAACATAGAGCTCAGAAACGTAATTGACAACAATAAGCTAATAATAAGAGAAAAGCAAAATTACAGAAAAGTAGCAAAATAACCAAGTTTTCAGTATTCCTAAATCAAAATACTTCCCTGTAAACTTAAAGCAAATACAAAAACTGATTCAAGGATGGGAAAAAGAATATGCATGTTCAAATGCTAATAAAGAGTAAATTGTCCCTAAATTAAATGAAACAAATATATGCTTGACAGAGAAATGAAAATTACTTTACTTAAAAGGAAGAAGGACTAATGTTTATACAATACTGTAGAAAGACTGATTAAATTTGAAAATATGTAGAGATGTCATATATGGAAATTCATTCATTTATTTTTGCTTGATATAGAACATTGAGGAAACTCAATTTTGAAAATTAGATGCAAATCTCAACTTACTGTCATATAAGCAGTCATAAAAACAGAAAATAAATTCAGAATACTTTGCATGATTACTAACATTTCACTCTTGTTTCAAAATTTGCATAAAAGGATATGAACAAATAATGCTATTACCAAGAAAAAAGTTAATACCTTCTTGAAGAGATTTCAAGCAGGGAAAGAAATTCAGAATACAATATAATGCCAATTTCTTAAAATAAATTAACGAGGAAAAAAAATTATCAAGAATCCTTAAAAAAAATTATACATTTGAAATTATTATAAATTTTTTTTGATGGGTATGAGAAAACAACGCACAGAAAAAAATGCTTTAAAAGGAGGAAGTTGCAAAATTAGTGTAATTACTCCCACTCCGTTGAGATTTCGGGTGAAGGAAATTTCAGAAAATAACAATGACATGAAATAATCTTAATTAAATTGATTAAAAACTAAAAAACAACTTTTCTTTTGCAGGATTTTCTAAATCTCTCAGAGTGAAAAATCACTTATAATGAAAGGAAGTTATACGTCCAATAACAAGACATAACAGAAAAAGTCATTGAAAATGAATTTGTCCCCATTTAGGTGCTAAGAAGCCAAAAGTAAAAGCATTAGAGAAGAAAGTCAATTTCAAATTCATGGAATTATTCCTGAAGTTTAATATTAAATAACAAGTTTTATTATATTATTTTTTGATTCAATAAGACGTTTTCTCAAGGTATTGAAACAAAATTAAAGGAAAGAATCTTTTAAGAAAGGAATAAAACAAATCAGATTATTCAAGATATAAATAAAATGAGATGGTAATCATGAAAAAATCATGCTTTTAAAATCCCTACAATTCACAAATTTTTAGGAAGATATGAAGTTAATACAAAGTTTAATTTCAACATAGGAAGAATATTATTATAACAAGTCAGATAAAAATGGATTTAAAAAAAGCAGGCATATCTATTCTTACTGTCATTAAAGAAGTAATTATAGTACAAATAAATTCCAGAGGCTTCCCATCATTAATAACTTTTTATTTCTGTTTCAAATTTTCTGAAAATCAAAATTAAAATAACCATAAACACTTTGTTTGGAAAAGATTTCAAGAAATTGGAATACAGAATAAAATATATTGCTAATTAAGAATTTAAATTTGGTTGAAAAAGTTATGAAGAATTCTTTTGTGAAAGATTTTCCCAAATGTGACAGAGTTGAAGTCATATTATCTTTGAAGGAGCACATTAATTAAATAAAATATACTTTGAATGGACACTATTCAATGAATAATAAACACTTGCAGAAAAAAAAAAAGTCACTTGAAGGAAAATATCCTCACTTATACAATAATGTAAAGCAATATATTACAGAAAGTGAAAATGCAAGAAAAAATTGACAGGTAAAAACAGAATATCTAACTTTAAATTATGCAAATCATTTCTCAACATTTATATAGAATATATCTACAAAGTAGCTAAATTTGAATATTAAAAAATATCAAAACAAAACTGAAATAAACAGACCTTCTTGATGTCAGCAGGTTTTTCTTTTTCATCTCAGTAATACACAATGCCGACAGCACCTATAAAAAATTAGCAAAAATGTGTAAATAATTATAACAATATGTCTACAAAAAACAGTTACTTCAATAAACAATCATTAAAAAATCAAATCATAAATATGCAAGCATGTCAAATTCATTCCAAAATATATTTGTCGAAAACACTTTTTTTCTCCTAATTTTTTCATTGATTCAGATATCAAAAACCTGATGCTTGCTTACAAAGATATAATATGACTGTGATACATATATTATTGAGCTTTGAGAGTTTGGTAATGCCATTTGTTTTTTTAAATATTCAGTAGTGAAAAAAAAATCAGAGAGGATACAATGATTATAAAATGCCACATGGCAACAGTTTACATATCAAAATTTTGAAAAGTATATTTAAGTGCTCGGTTAGGAGTTTATAGAATTGTGTCTATGTCAGTTATTAATAGCCCTAAACATTATGTACAGTATTTAATGGTCCTTTTATGTGTGTCAAATTTCTGTAAATACTGGTTGCAACTAATAAAACGATCAGCATTTTAACACTTTAGAAAGGAAATAAAAAACATTCAGTATTAAATAAATCTCATGTATAAATGATGTTTTTCACATATATTTTGGATGCAATTTAAAACATGTTTGATTTTCAAATGTTTCAGGAGAATCACAAGTAAGAAATATATGATTACAAAGTTGTATAAATATATCACAATTATCAAAATTTTAACCAAAAAGATATAGTCCAGCAACCGTAGAAATAATTTAATTTATGCAGACACTTACATGAGCAGAACATTTAAGAGATAATAAAAACTGACATTAAATCTTCTGTTTGGAGGAGGAAAATGAAACATTGTAATAGAGAGATGCAAGAAATTAACGATAAAGTATCTAATTTTTGCTCTAAACACCAAATTTATTGATTGAACGATATATTTAAATTAAACAGAATTAAATGAGAACAGAGAAGGCATGAATTTAAAACATAGAGCTCAGAAACGTAATTGACAACAATAAGCTAATAATAAGAGAAAAGCAAAATTACAGAAAAGTAGCAAAATAACCAAGTTTTCAGTATTCCTAAATCAAAATACTTCCCTGTAAACTTAAAGCAAATACAAAAACTGATTCAAGGATGGGAAAAAGAATATGCATGTTCAAATGCTAATAAAGAGTAAATTGTCCCTAAATTAAATGAAACAAATATATGCTTGACAGAGAAATGAAAATTACTTTACTTAAAAGGAAGAAGGACTAATGTTTATACAATACTGTAGAAAGACTGATTAAATTTGAAAATATGTAGAGATGTCATATATGGAAATTCATTCATTTATTTTTACTTGATATAGAACATTGAGGAAACTCAATTTTGAAAATTAGATGCAAATCTCAACTTACTGTCATATAAGCAGTCATAAAAACAGAAAATAAATTCAGAATACTTTGCATGATTACTAACATTTCACTCTTGTTTCAAAATTTGCATAAAAGGATATGAACAAATAATGCTATTACCAAGAAAAAAGTTAATACCTTCTTGAAGAGATTTCAAGCAGGGAAAGAAATTCAGAATACAATATAATGCCAATTTCTTAAAATAAATTAACGAGGAAAAAAAATTATCAAGAATCCTTAAAGAAAATTATACATTTGAAATTATTATAAATTTTTTTTGATGGGTATGAGAAAACAACGCACAGAAAAAAATGCTTTAAAAGGAGGAAGTTGCAAAATTAGTGTAATTACTCCCACTCCGTTGAGATTTCGGGTGAAGGAAATTTCAGAAAATAACAATGACATGAAATAATCTTAATTAAATTGATTAAAAACTAAAAAACAACTTTTCTTTTGCAGGATTTTCTAAATCTCTCAGAGTGAAAAATCACTTATAATGAAAGGAAGTTATACGTCCAATAACAAGACATAACAGAAAAAGTCATTGAAAATGAATTTGTCCCCATTTAGGTGCTAAGAAGCCAAAAGTAAAAGCATTAGAGAAGAAAGTCAATTTCAAATTCATGGAATTATTCCTGAAGTTTAATATTAAATAACAAGTTTTATTATATTATTTTTTGATTCAATAAGACGTTTTCTCAAGGTATTGAAACAAAATTAAAGGAAAGAATCTTTTAAGAAAGGAATAAAACAAATCAGATTATTCAAGATATAAATAAAATGAGATGGTAATCATGAAAAAATCATGCTTTTAAAATCCCTACAATTCACAAATTTTTAGGAAGATATGAAGTTAATACAAAGTTTAATTTCAACATAGGAAGAATATTATTATAACAAGTCAGATAAAAATGGATTTAAAAAAAGCAGGCATATCTATTCTTACTGTCATTAAAGAAGTAATTATAGTACAAATAAATTCCAGAGGCTTCCCATCATTAATAACTTTTTATTTCTGTTTCAAATTTTCTGAAAATCAAAATTAAAATAACCATAAACACTTTGTTTGGAAAAGATTTCAAGAAAATAGGAATACAGAATAAAATATATTGCTAATTAAGAATTTAAATTTGGTTGAAAAAGTTATGAAGAATTCTTTTGTGAAAGATTTTCCCAAATGTGACAGAGTTGAAGTCATATTATCTTTGAAGGAGCACATTAATTAAATAAAATATACTTTGAATGGACACTATTCAATGAATAATAAACACTTGCAGAAAAAAAAAAAAAAAAGTCACTTGAAGGAAAATATCCTCACTTATACAATAATGTAAAGCAATATATTACAGAAAGTGAAAATGCAAGAAAAAATTGACAGGTAAAAACAGAATATCTAACTTTAAATTATGCAAATCATTTCTCAACATTTATATAGAATATATCTACAAAGTAGCTAAATTTGAATATTAAAAAATATCAAAACAAAACTGAAATAAACAGACCTTCTTGATGTCAGCAGGTTTTTCTTTTTCATCTCAGTAATACACAATGCCGACAGCACCTATAAAAAATTAGCAAAAATGTGTAAATAATTATAACAATATGTCTACAAAAAACAGTTACTTCAATAAACAATCATTAAAAAAATCAAATCATAAATATGCAAGCATGTCAAATTCATTCCAAAATATATTTGTCGAAAACACTTTTTTTCTCCTAATTTTTTCATTGATTCAGATATCAAAAACCTGATGCTTGCTTACAAAGATATAATATGACTGTGATTTATATATTATTGAGCTTTGAGAGTTTGGTAATGCCATTTGTTTTTTTAAATATTCAGTAGTGAAAAAAAAAATCAGAGAGGATACAATGATTATAAAATGCCACATGGCAACAGTTTACATATCAAAATTTTGAAAAGTATATTTAAGTGCTCGGTTAGGAGTTTATAGAATTGTGTCTATATCAGTTATTAATAGCCCTAAACATTATGTACAGTATTTAATGGTCCTTTTATGTGTGTCAAATTTCTGTAAATACTGGTTGCAACTAATAAAACGATCAGCATTTTAACACTTTAGAAAGGAAATAAAAAACATTCAGTATTAAATAAATCTCATGTATAAATGATGTTTTTCACATATATTTTGGATGCAATTTAAAACATGTTTGATTTTCAAATGTTTCAGGAGAATCACAAGTAAGAAATATATGATTACAAAGTTGTATAAATATATCACAATTATCAAAATTTTAACCAAAAAGATATAGTCCAGCAACCGTAGAAATAATTTAATTTATGCAGACACTTACATGAGCAGAACATTTAAGAGATAATAAAAACTGACATTAAATCTTCTGTTTGGAGGAGGAAAATGAAACATTGTAATAGAGAGATGCAAGAAATTAACGATAAAGTATCTAATTTTTGCTCTAAACACCAAATTTATTGATTGAACGATATATTTAAATTAAACAGAATTAAATGAGAACAGAGAAGGCATGAATTTAAAACATAGAGCTCAGAAACGTAATTGACAACAATAAGCTAATAATAAGAGAAAAGCAAAATTACAGAAAAGTAGCAAAATAACCAAGTTTTCAGTATTCCTAAATCAAAATACTTCCCTGTAAACTTAAAGCAAATACAAAAACTGATTCAAGGATGGGAAAAAGAATATGCATGTTCAAATGCTAATAAAGAGTAAATTGTCCCTAAATTAAATGAAACAAATATATGCTTGACAGAGAAATGAAAATTACTTTACTTAAAAGGAAGAAGGACTAATGTTTATACAATACTGTAGAAAGACTGATTAAATTTGAAAATATGTAGAGATGTCATATATGGAAATTCATTCATTTATTTTTGCTTGATATAGAACATTGAGGAAACTCAATTTTGAAAATTAGATGCAAATCTCAACTTACTGTCATATAAGCAGTCATAAAAACAGAAAATAAATTCAGAATACTTTGCATGATTACTAACATTTCACTCTTGTTTCAAAATTTGCATAAAAGGATATGAACAAATAATGCTATTACCAAGAAAAAAGTTAATACCTTCTTGAAGAGATTTCAAGCAGGGAAAGAAATTCAGAATACAATATAATGCCAATTTCTTAAAATAAATTAACGAGGAAAAAAAATTATCAAGAATCCTTAAAAAAAATTATACATTTGAAATTATTATAAATTTTTTTTGATGGGTATGAGAAAACAACGCACAGAAAAAAATGCTTTAAAAGGAGGAAGTTGCAAAATTAGTGTAATTACTCCCACTCCGTTGAGATTTCGGGTGAAGGAAATTTCAGAAAATAACAATGACATGAAATAATCTTAATTAAATTGATTAAAAACTAAAAAACAACTTTTCTTTTGCAGGATTTTCTAAATCTCTCAGAGTGAAAAATCACTTATAATGAAAGGAAGTTATACGTCCAATAACAAGACATAACAGAAAAAGTCATTGAAAATGAATTTGTCCCCATTTAGGTGCTAAGAAGCCAAAAGTAAAAGCATTAGAGAAGAAAGTCAATTTCAAATTCATGGAATTATTCCTGAAGTTTAATATTAAATAACAAGTTTTATTATATTATTTTTTGATTCAATAAGACGTTTTCTCAAGGTATTGAAACAAAATTAAAGGAAAGAATCTTTTAAGAAAGGAATAAAACAAATCAGATTATTCAAGATATAAATAAAATGAGATGGTAATCATGAAAAAATCATGCTTTTAAAATCCCTACAATTCACAAATTTTTAGGAAGATATGAAGTTAATACAAAGTTTAATTTCAACATAGGAAGAATATTATTATAACAAGTCAGATAAAAATGGATTTAAAAAAAGCAGGCATATCTATTCTTACTGTCATTAAAGAAGTAATTATAGTACAAATAAATTCCAGAGGCTTCCCATCATTAATAACTTTTTATTTCTGTTTCAAATTTTCTGAAAATCAAAATTAAAATAACCATAAACACTTTGTTTGGAAAAGATTTCAAGAAAATAGGAATACAGAATAAAATATATTGCTAATTAAGAATTTAAATTTGGTTGAAAAAGTTATGAAGATTTCTTTTGTGAAAGATTTTCCCAAATGTGACAGAGTTGAAGTCATATTATCTTTGAAGGAGCACATTAATTAAATAAAATATACTTTGAATGGACACTATTCAATGAATAATAAACACTTGCAGAAAAAAAAAAAAGTCACTTGAAGGAAAATATCCTCACTTATACAATAATGTAAAGCAATATATTACAGAAAGTGAAAATGCAAGAAAAAATTGACAGGTAAAAACAGAATATCTAACTTTAAATTATGCAAATCATTTCTCAACATTTATATAGAATATATCTACAAAGTAGCTAAATTTGAATATTAAAAAATATCAAAACAAAACTGAAATAAACAGACCTTCTTGATGTCAGCAGGTTTTTCTTTTTCATCTCAGTAATACACAATGCCGACAGCACCTATAAAAAATTAGCAAAAATGTGTAAATAATTATAACAATATGTCTACAAAAAACAGTTACTTCAATAAACAATCATTAAAAAATCAAATCATAAATATGCAAGCATGTCAAATTCATTCCAAAATATATTTGTCGAAAACACTTTTTTTCTCCTAATTTTTTCATTGATTCAGATATCAAAAACCTGATGCTTGCTTACAAAGATATAATATGACTGTGATACATATATTATTGAGCTTTGAGAGTTTGGTAATGCCATTTGTTTTTTTAAATATTCAGTAGTGAAAAAAAAATCAGAGAGGATACAATGATTATAAAATGCCACATGGCAACAGTTTACATATCAAAATTTTGAAAAGTATATTTAAGTGCTCGGTTAGGAGTTTATAGAATTGTGTCTATGTCAGTTATTAATAGCCCTAAACATTATGTACAGTATTTAATGGTCCTTTTATGTGTGTCAAATTTCTGTAAATACTGGTTGCAACTAATAAAACGATCAGCATTTTAACACTTTAGAAAGGAAATAAAAAACATTCAGTATTAAATAAATCTCATGTATAAATGATGTTTTTCACATATATTTTGGATGCAATTTAAAACATGTTTGATTTTCAAATGTTTCAGGAGAATCACAAGTAAGAAATATATGATTACAAAGTTGTATAAATATATCACAATTATCAAAATTTTAACCAAAAAGATATAGTCCAGCAACCTTAGAAATAATTTAATTTATGCAGACACTTACATGAGCAGAACATTTAAGAGATAATAAAAATTGACATTAAATATTCTGTTTGGAAGAGGAAAATGAAACATTGTAATAGAGAGATGCAAGAAATTAACGATAAAGTATCTAATTTTTGCTCTAAACACCAAATTTATTGATTGAACGATATATTTAAATTAAACAGAATTAAATGAGAACAGAGAAGGCATGAATTTAAAACATAGAGCTCAGAAACGTAATTGACAACAATAAGCTAATAATAAGAGAAAAGCAAAATTACAGAAAAGTAGCAAAATAACCAAGTTTTCAGTATTCCTAAATCAAAATACTTCCCTGTAAACTTAAAGCAAATACAAAAACTGATTCAAGGATGGGAAAAAGAATATGCATGTTCAAATGCTAATAAAGAGTAAATTGTCCCTAAATTAAATGAAACAAATATATGCTTGACAGAGAAATGAAAATTACTTTACTTAAAAGGAAGAAGGACTAATGTTTATACAATACTGTAGAAAGACTGATTAAATTTGAAAATATGTAGAGATGTCATATATGGAAATTCATTCATTTATTTTTGCTTGATATAGAACATTGAGGAAACTCAATTTTGAAAATTAGATGCAAATCTCAACTTACTGTCATATAAGCAGTCATAAAAACAGAAAATAAATTCAGAATACTTTGCATGATTACTAACATTTCACTCTTGTTTCAAAATTTGCATAAAAGGATATGAACAAATAATGCTATTACCAAGAAAAAAGTTAATACCTTCTTGAAGAGATTTCAAGCAGGGAAAGAAATTCAGAATACAATATAATGCCAATTTCTTAAAATAAATTAACGAGGAAAAAAAGTTATCAAGAATCCTTAAAGAAAATTATACATTTGAAATTATTATAAATTTTTTTTGATGGGTATGAGAAAACAACGCACAGAAAAAAATGCTTTAAAAGGAGGAAGTTGCAAAATTAGTGTAATTACTCCCACTCCGTTGAGATTTCAGGTGAAGGAAATTTCAGAAAATAACAATGACATGAAATAATCTTAATTCAATTGATTGAAAACTAAAAAGCAACTTTTCTTTTGCAGGATTTTCTAAATCTCTCAGAGTGAAAAATCACTTATAATGAAAGGAAGTTATATGTCCAATAACAAGACATAACAGAAAAAGTCATTGAAAATGAATTTGTCCCCATTTAGGTGCTAAGAAGCCAAAAGTAAAAGCATTAGAGAAGAAAGTCAATTTCAAATTCATGGAATTATTCCTGAAGTTTAATATTAAATAACAAGTTTTATTATATTATTTTTTGATTCAATAAGACGTTTTCTCAAGGTATTGAAACAAAATTAAAGGAAAGAATCTTTTAAGAAAGGAATAAAACAAATCAGATTATTCAAGATATAAATAAAATGAGATGGTAATCATGAAAAAATCATGCTTTTAAAATCCCTACAATTCACAAATTTTTAGGAAGATATGAAGTTAATACAAAGTTTAATTTCAACATAGGAAGAATATTATTATAACAAGTCAGATAAAAATGGATTTAAAAAAAGCAGGCATATCTATTCTTACTGTCATTAAAGAAGTAATTATAGTACAAATAAATTCCAGAGGCTTCCCATCATTAATAACTTTTTATTTCTGTTTCAAATTTTCTGAAAATCAAAATTAAAATAACCATAAACACTTTGTTTGGAAAAGATTTCAAGAAAATAGGAATACAGAATAAAATATATTGCTAATTAAGAATTTAAATTTGGTTGAAAAAGTTATGAAGAATTCTTTTGTGAAAGATTTTCCCAAATGTGACAGAGTTGAAGTCATATTATCTTTGAAGGAGCACATTAATTAAATAAAATATACTTTGAATGGACACTATTCAATGAATAATAAACACTTGCAGAAAAAAAAAAAAAAGTCACTTGAAGGAAAATATCCTCACTTATACAATAATGTAAAGCAATATATTACAGAAAGTGAAAATGCAAGAAAAAATTGACAGGTAAAAACAGAATATCTAACTTTAAATTATGCAAATCATTTCTCAACATTTATATAGAATATATCTACAAAGTAGCTAAATTTGAATATTAAAAAATATCAAAACAAAACTGAAATAAACAGACCTTCTTGATGTCAGCAGGTTTTTCTTTTTCATCTCAGTAATACACAATGCCGACAGCACCTATAAAAAATTAGCAAAAATGTGTAAATAATTATAACAATATGTCTACAAAAAACAGTTACTTCAATAAACAATCATTAAAAAATCAAATCATAAATATGCAAGCATGTCAAATTCATTCCAAAATATATTTGTCGAAAACACTTTTTTTCTCCTAATTTTTTCATTGATTCAGATATCAAAAATCTGATGCTTGCTTACAAAGATATAATATGACTGTGATACATATATTATTGAACTTTGAGAGTTTGGTAATGCCATTTGTTTTTTTAAATATTCAGTAGTGAAAAAAAAAATCAGAGAGGATACAATGATTATAAAATGCCACATGGCAACAGTTTACATATCAAAATTTTGAAAAGTATATTTAAGTGCTCGGTTAGGAGTTTATAGAATTGTGTCTATGTCAGTTATTAATAGCCCTAAACATTATGTACAGTATTTAATGGTCCTTTTATGTGTGTCAAATTTCTGTAAATACTGGTTGCAACTAATAAAACGATCAGCATTTTAACACTTTAGAAAGGAAATAAAAAACATTCAGTATTAAATAAATCTCATGTATAAATGATGTTTTTCACATATATTTTGGATGCAATTTAAAACATGTTTGATTTTCAAATGTTTCAGGAGAATCACAAGTAAGAAATATATGATTACAAAGTTGTATAAATATATCACAATTATCAAAATTTTAACCAAAAAGATATAGTCCAGCAACCTTAGAAATAATTTAATTTATGCAGACACTTACATGAGCAGAACATTTAAGAGATAATAAAAATTGACATTAAATATTCTGTTTGGAGGAGGAAAATGAAACATTGTAATAGAGAGATGCAAGAAATTAACGATAAAGTATCTAATTTTTGCTCTAAACACCAAATTTATTGATTGAACGATATATTTAAATTAAACAGAATTAAATGAGAACAGAGAAGGCATGAATTTAAAACATAGAGCTCAGAAACGTAATTGACAACAATAAGCTAATAATAAGAGAAAAGCAAAATTACAGAAAAGTAGCAAAATAACCAAGTTTTCAGTATTCCTAAATCAAAATACTTCCCTGTAAACTTAAAGCAAATACAAAAACTGATTCAAGGATGGGAAAAAGAATATGCATGTTCAAATGCTAATAAAGAGTAAATTGTCCCTAAATTAAATGAAACAAATATATGCTTGACAGAGAAATGAAAATTACTTTACTTAAAAGGAAGAAGGACTAATGTTTATACAATACTGTAGAAAGACTGATTAAATTTGAAAATATGTAGAGATGTCATATATGGAAATTCATTCATTTATTTTTGCTTGATATAGAACATTGAGGAAACTCAATTTTGAAAATTAGATGCAAATCTCAACTTACTGTCATATAAGCAGTCATAAAAACAGAAAATAAATTCAGAATACTTTGCATGATTACTAACATTTCACTCTTGTTTCAAAATTTGCATAAAAGGATATGAACAAATAATGCTATTACCAAGAAAAAAGTTAATACCTTCTTGAAGAGATTTCAAGCAGGGAAAGAAATTCAGAATACAATATAATGCCAATTTCTTAAAATAAATTAACGAGGAAAAAAAATTATCAAGAATCCTTAAAGAAAATTATACATTTGAAATTATTATAAATTTTTTTTGATGGGTATGAGAAAACAACGCACAGAAAAAAATGCTTTAAAAGGAGGAAGTTGCAAAATTAGTGTAATTACTCCCACTCCGTTGAGATTTCGGGTGAAGGAAATTTCAGAAAATAACTATGACATGAAATAATCTTAATTAAATTGATTAAAAACTAAAAAACAACTTTTCTTTTGCAGGATTTTCTAAATCTCTCAGAGTGAAAAATCACTTATAATGAAAGGAAGTTATACGTCCAATAACAAGACATAACAGAAAAAGTCATTGAAAATGAATTTGTCCCCATTTAGGTGCTAAGAAGCCAAAAGTAAAAGCATTAGAGAAGAAAGTCAATTTCAAATTCATGGAATTATTCCTGAAGTTTAATATTAAATAACAAGTTTTATTATATTATTTTTTGATTCAATAAGACGTTTTCTCAAGGTATTGAAACAAAATTAAAGGAAAGAATCTTTTAAGAAAGGAATAAAACAAATCAGATTATTCAAGATATAAATAAAATGAGATGGTAATCATGAAAAAATCATGCTTTTAAAATCCCTACAATTCACAAATTTTTAGGAAGATATGAAGTTAATACAAAGTTTAATTTCAACATAGGAAGAATATTATTATAACAAGTCAGATAAAAATGGATTTAAAAAAAGCAGGCATATCTATTCTTACTGTCATTAAAGAAGTAATTATAGTACAAATAAATTCCAGAGGCTTCCCATCATTAATAACTTTTTATTTCTGTTTCATATTTTCTGAAAATAAAAATTAAAATAACCATAAACACTTTGTTTGGAAAAGATTTCAAGAAAATAGGAATACAGAATAAAATATATTGCTAATTAAGAATTTAAATTTGGTTGAAAAAGTTATGAAGAATTCTTTTGTGAAAGATTTTCCCAAATGTGACAGAGTTGAAGTCATATTATCTTTGAAGGAGCACATTAATTAAATAAAATATACTTTGAATGGACACTATTCAATGAATAATAAACACTTGCAGAAGAAAAAAAAAGTCACTTGAAGGAAAATATCCTCACTTATACAATAATGTAAAGCAATATATTACAGAAAGTGAAAATGCAAGAAAAAATTGACAGGTAAAAACAGAATATCTAACTTTATATTATGCAAATCATTTCTCAACATTTATATAGAATATATCTACAAAGTAGCTCAATTTGAATATTAAAAAATATCAAAACAAAACTGAAATAAACAGACCTTCTTGATGTCAGCAGGTTTTTCTTTTTCATCTCAGTAATACACAATGCCGACAGCACCTATAAAAAATTAGCAAAAATGTGTAAATAATTATAACAATATGTCTACAAAAAACAGTTACTTCAATAAACAATCATTAAAAAATCAAATCATAAATATGCAAGCATGTCAAATTCATTCCAAAATATATTTGTCGAAAACACTTTTTTTCTAATAATTTTTTCATTGATTCAGATATCAAAAATCTGATGCTTGCTTACAAAGATATGATATGACTGTGATACATATATTATTGAGCTTTGAGAGTTTGGTAATGCCATTTGTTTTTTTAAATATTCAGTAGTGAAAAAAAAATCAGAGAGGATACAATGATTATAAAATGCCACATGGCAACAGTTTACATATCAAAATTTTGAAAAGTATATTTAAGTGCTCGGTTAGGAGTTTATAGAATTGTGTCTATGTCAGTTATTAATAGCCCTAAACATTATGTACAGTATTTAATGGTCCTTTTATGTGTGTCAAATTTCTGTAAATACTGGTTGCAACTAATAAAACGATCAGCATTTTAACACTTTAGAAAGGAAATAAAAAACATTCAGTATTAAATAAATCTCATGTATAAATGATGTTTTTCACATATATTTTGGATGCAATTTAAAACATGTTTGATTTTCAAATGTTTCAGGAGAATCACAAGTAAGAAATATATGATTACAAAGTTGTATAAATATATCACAATTATCAAAATTTTAACCAAAAAGATATAGTCCAGCAACCGTAGAAATAATTTAATTTATGCAGACACTTACATGAGCAGAACATTTAAGAGATAATAAAAACTGACATTAAATCTTCTGTTTGGAGGAGGAAAATGAAACATTGTAATAGAGAGATGCAAGAAATTAACGATAAAGTATCTAATTTTTGCTCTAAACACCAAATTTATTGATTGAACGATATATTTAAATTAAACAGAATTAAATGAGAACAGAGAAGGCATGAATTTAAAACATAGAGCTCAGAAACGTAATTGACAACAATAAGCTAATAATAAGAGAAAAGCAAAATTACAGAAAAGTAGCAAAATAACCAAGTTTTCAGTATTCCTAAATCAAAATACTTCCCTGTAAACTTAAAGCAAATACAAAAACTGATTCAAGGATGGGAAAAAGAATATGCATGTTCAAATGCTAATAAAGCGTAAATTGTCCCTAAATTACATGAAACAAATATATGCTTGACAGAGAAATGAAAATTACTTTACTTAAAAGGAAGAAGGACTAATGTTTATACAATACTGTAGAAAGACTGATTAAATTTGAAAATATGTAGAGATGTCATATATGGAAATTCATTCATTTATTTTTGCTTGATATAGAACATTGAGGAAACTTAATTTTGAAAATTAGATGCAAATCTCAACTTACTGTCATATAAGCAGTCATAAAAACAGAAAATAAATTCAGAATACTTTGCATGATTACTAACATTTCACTCTTGTTTCAAAATTTGCATAAAAGGATATGAACAAATAATGCTATTACCAAGAAAAAAGTTAATACCTTCTTGAAGAGATTTCAAGCAGGGAAAGAAATTCAGAATACAATATAATGCCAATTTCTTAAAATAAATTAACGAGGAAAAAAAATTATCAAGAATACTTAAAGAAAATTATACATTTGAAATTATTATAAATTTTTTTTGATGGGTATGAGAAAACAACGCACAGAAAAAAATGCTTTAAAAGGAGGAAGTTGCAAAATTAGTGTAATTACTCCCACTCCGTTGAGATTTCGGGTGAAGGAAATTTCAGAAAATAACAATGACATGAAATAATCTTAATTAAATTGATTAAAAACTAAAAAACAACTTTTCTTTTGCAGGATTTTCTAAATCTCTCAGAGTGAAAAATCACTTATAATGAAAGGAAGTTATATGTCCAATAACAAGACATAACAGAAAAAGTCATTGAAAATGAATTTGTCCCCATTTAGGTGCTAAGAAGCCAAAAGTAAAAGCATTAGAGAAGAAAGTCAATTTCAAATTCATGGAATTATTCCTGAAGTTTAATATTAAATAACAAGTTTTATTATATTATTTTTTGATTCAATAAGACGTTTTCTCAAGGTATTGAAACAAAATTAAAGGAAAGAATCTTTTAAGAAAGGAATAAAACAAATCAGATTATTCAAGATATAAATAAAATGAGATGGTAATCATGAAAAAATCATGCTTTTAAAATCCCTACAATTCACAAATTTTTAGGAAGATATGAAGTTAATACAAAGTTTAATTTCAACATAGGAAGAATATTATTATAACAAGTCAGATAAAAATGGATTTAAAAAAAGCAGGCATATCTATTTTTACTGTCATTAAAGAAGTAATTATAGTACAAATAAATTCCAGAGGCTTCCCATCATTAATAACTTTTTATTTCTGTTTCAAATTTTCTGAAAATCAAAATTAAAATAACCATAAACACTTTGTTTGGAAAAGATTTCAAGAAAATAGGAATACAGAATAAAATATATTGCTAATTAAGAATTTAAATTTGGTTGAAAAAGTTATGAAGAATTCTTTTGTGAAAGATTTTCCCAAATGTGACAGAGTTGAAGTCATATTATCTTTGAAGGAGCACATTAATTAAATAAAATATACTTTGAATGGACACTATTCAATGAATAATAAACACTTGCAGAAAAAAAAAAAAGTCACTTGAAGGAAAATATCCTCACTTATACAATAATGTAAAGCAATATATTACAGAAAGTGAAAATGCAAGAAAAAATTGACAGGTAAAAACAGAATATCTAACTTTAAATTATGCAAATCATTTCTCAACATTTATATAGAATATATCTACAAAGTAGCTAAATTTGAATAAAAAAAATATCAAAACAAAACTGAAATAAACAGACCTTCTTGATGTCAGCAGGTTTTTCTTTTTCATCTCAGTAATACACAATGCCGACAGCACCTATAAAAAATTAGCAAAAATGTGTAAATAATTATAACAATATGTCTACAAAAAACAGTTACTTCAATAAACAATCATTAAAAAATCAAATCATAAATATGCAAGCATGTCAAATTCATTCCAAAATATATTTGTCGAAAACACTTTTTTTCTAATAATTTTTTCATTGATTCAGATATCAAAAATCTGATGCTTGCTTACAAAGATATGATATGACTGTGATACATATATTATTGAGCTTTGAGAGTTTGGTAATGCCATTTGTTTTTTTAAATATTCAGTAGTGAAAAAAAAATCAGAGAGGATACAATGATTATAAAATGCCACATGGCAACAGTTTACATATCAAAATTTTGAAAAGTATATTTAAGTGCTCGGTTAGGAGTTTATAGAATTGTGTCTATGTCAGTTATTAATAGCCCTAAACATTATGTACAGTATTTAATGGTCCTTTTATGTGTGTCAAATTTCTGTAAATACTGGTTGCAACTAATAAAACGATCAGCATTTTAACACTTTAGAAAGGAAATAAAAAACATTCAGTATTAAATAAATCTCATGTATAAATGATGTTTTTCACATATATTTTGGATGCAATTTAAAACATGTTTGATTTTCAAATGTTTCAGGAGAATCACAAGTAAGAAATATATGATTACAAAGTTGTATAAATATATCACAATTATCAAAATTTTAACCAAAAAGATATAGTCCAGCAACCGTAGAAATAATTTAATTTATGCAGACACTTACATGAGCAGAACATTTAAGAGATAATAAAAACTGACATTAAATCTTCTGTTTGGAGGAGGAAAATGAAACATTGTAATAGAGAGATGCAAGAAATTAACGATAAAGTATCTAATTTTTGCTCTAAACACCAAATTTATTGATTGAACGATATATTTAAATTAAACAGAATTAAATGAGAACAGAGAAGGCATGAATTTAAAACATAGAGCTCAGAAACGTAATTGACAACAATAAGCTAATAATAAGAGAAAAGCAAAATTACAGAAAAGTAGCAAAATAACCAAGTTTTCAGTATTCCTAAATCAAAATACTTCCCTGTAAACTTAAAGCAAATACAAAAACTGATTCAAGGATGGGAAAAAGAATATGCATGTTCAAATGCTAATAAAGAGTAAATTGTCCCTAAATTAAATGAAACAAATATATGCTTGACAGAGAAATGAAAATTACTTTACTTAAAAGGAAGAAGGACTAATGTTTATACAATACTGTAGAAAGACTGATTAAATTTGAAAATATGTAGAGATGTCATATATGGAAATTCATTCATTTATTTTTGCTTGATATAGAACATTGAGGAAACTCAATTTTGAAAATTAGATGCAAATCTCAACTTACTGTCATATAAGCAGTCATAAAAACAGAAAATAAATTCAGAATACTTTGCATGATTACTAACATTTCACTCTTGTTTCAAAATTTGCATAAAAGGATATGAACAAATAATGCTATTACCAAGAAAAAAGTTAATACCTTCTTGAAGAGATTTCAAGCAGGGAAAGAAATTCAGAATACAATATAATGCCAATTTCTTAAAATAAATTAACGAGGAAAAAAAATTATCAAGAATCCTTAAAGAAAATTATACATTTGAAATTATTATAAATTTTTTTTGATGGGTATGAGAAAACAACGCACAGAAAAAAATGCTTTAAAAGGAGGAAGTTGCAAAATTAGTGTAATTACTCCCACTCCGTTGAGATTTCGGGTGAAGGAAATTTCAGAAAATAACAATGACATGAAATAATCTTAATTAAATTGATTAAAAACTAAAAAACAACTTTTCTTTTGCAGGATTTTCTAAATCTCTCAGAGTGAAAAATCACTTATAATGAAAGGAAGTTATACGTCCAATAACAAGACATAACAGAAAAAGTCATTGAAAATGAATTTGTCCCCATTTAGGTGCTAAGAAGCCAAAAGTAAAAGCATTAGAGAAGAAAGTCAATTTCAAATTCATGGAATTATTCCTGAAGTTAAATATTAAATAACAAGTTTTATTATATTATTTTTTGATTCAATAAGACGTTTTCTCAAGGTATTGAAACAAAATTAAAGGAAAGAATCTTTTAAGAAAGGAATAAAACAAATCAGATTATTCAAGATATAAATAAAATGAGATGGTAATCATGAAAAAATCATGCTTTTAAAATCCCTACAATTCACAAATTTTTAGGAAGATATGAAGTTAATACAAAGTTTAATTTCAACATAGGAAGAATATTATTATAACAAGTCAGATAAAAATGGATTTAAAAAAAGCAGGCATATCTATTCTTACTGTCATTAAAGAAGTAATTATAGTACAAATAAATTCCAGAGGCTTCCCATCATTAATAACTTTTTATTTCTGTTTCAAATTTTCTGAAAATCAAAATTAAAATAACCATAAACACTTTGTTTGGAAAAGATTTCAAGAAAATAGGAATACAGAATAAAATATATTGCTAATTAAAAATTTAAATTTGGTTGAAAAAGTTATGAAGAATTCTTTTGTGAAAGATTTTCCCAAATGTGACAGAGTTGAAGTCATATTATCTTTGAAGGAGCACATTAATTAAATAAAATATACTTTGAATGGACACTATTCAATGAATAATAAACACTTGCAGAAAAAAAAAAAAGTCACTTGAAGGAAAATATCCTCACTTATACAATAATGTAAAGCAATATATTACAGAAAGTGAAAATGCAAGAAAAAATTGACAGGTAAAAACAGAATATCTAACTTTAAATTATGCAAATCATTTCTCAACATTTATATAGAATATATCTACAAAGTAGCTAAATTTGAATATTAAAAAATATCAAAACAAAACTGAAATAAACAGACCTTCTTGATGTCAGCAGGTTTTTCTTTTTCATCTCAGTAATACACAATGCCGACAGCACCTATAAAAAATTAGCAAAAATGTGTAAATAATTATAACAATATGTCTACAAAAAACAGTTACTTCAATAAACAATCATTAAAAAATCAAATCATAAATATGCAAGCATGTCAAATTCATTCCAAAATATATTTGTCGAAAACACTTTTTTTCTAATAATTTTTTCATTGATTCAGATATCAAAAATCTGATGCTTGCTTACAAAGATATAATATGACTGTGATACATATATTATTGAGCTTTGAGAGTTTGGTAATGCCATTTGTTTTTTTAAATATTCAGTAGTGAAAAAAAAATCAGAGAGGATACAATGATTATAAAATGCCACATGGCAACAGTTTACATATCAAAATTTTGAAAAGTATATTTAAGTGCTCGGTTAGGAGTTTATAGAATTGTGTCTATGTCAGTTATTAATAGCCCTAAACATTATGTACAGTATTTAATGGTCCTTTTATGTGTGTCAAATTTCTGTAAATACTGGTTGCAACTAATAAAACGATCAGCATTTTAACACTTTAGAAAGGAAATAAAAAACATTCAGTATTAAATAAATCTCATGTATAAATGATGTTTTTCACATATATTTTGGATGCAATTTAAAACATGTTTGATTTTCAAATGTTTCAGGAGAATCACAAGTAAGAAATATATGATTACAAAGTTGTATAAATATATCACAATTATCAAAATTTTAACCAAAAAGATATAGTCCAGCAACCGTAGAAATAATTTAATTTATGCAGACACTTACATGAGCAGAACATTTAAGAGATAATAAAAACTGACATTAAATCTTCTGTTTGGAGGAGGAAAATGAAACATTGTAATAGAGAGATGCAAGAAATTAACGATAAAGTATCTAATTTTTGCTCTAAACACCAAATTTATTGATTGAACGATATATTTAAATTAAACAGAATTAAATGAGAACAGAGAAGGCATGAATTTAAAACATAGAGCTCAGAAACGTAATTGACAACAATAAGCTAATAATAAGAGAAAAGCAAAATTACAGAAAAGTAGCAAAATAACCAAGTTTTCAGTATTCCTAAATCAAAATACTTCCCTGTAAACTTAAAGCAAATACAAAAACTGATTCAAGGATGGGAAAAAGAATATGCATGTTCAAATGCTAATAAAGAGTAAATTGTCCCTAAATTAAATGAAACAAATATATGCTTGACAGAGAAATGAAAATTACTTTACTTAAAAGGAAGAAGGACTAATGTTTATACAATACTGTAGAAAGACTGATTAAATTTGAAAATATGTAGAGATGTCATATATGGAAATTCATTCATTTATTTTTGCTTGATATAGAACATTGAGGAAACTCAATTTTGAAAATTAGATGCAAATCTCAACTTACTGTCATATAAGCAGTCATAAAAACAGAAAATAAATTCAGAATACTTTGCATGATTACTAACATTTCACTCTTGTTTCAAAATTTGCATAAAAGGATATGAACAAATAATGCTATTACCAAGAAAAAAGTTAATACCTTCTTGAAGAGATTTCAAGCAGGGAAAGAAATTCAGAATACAATATAATGCCAATTTCTTAAAATAAATTAACGAGGAAAAAAAATTATCAAGAATCCTTAAAGAAAATTATACATTTGAAATTATTATAAATTTTTTTTGATGGGTATGAGAAAACAACGCACAGAAAAAAATGCTTTAAAAGGAGGAAGTTGCAAAATTAGTGTAATTACTCCCACTCCGTTGAGATTTCGGGTGAAGGAAATTTCAGAAAATAACTATGACATGAAATAATCTTAATTAAATTGATTAAAAACTAAAAAACAACTTTTCTTTTGCAGGATTTTCTAAATCTCTCAGAGTGAAAAATCACTTATAATGAAAGGAAGTTATACGTCCAATAACAAGACATAACAGAAAAAGTCATTGAAAATGAATTTGTCCCCATTTAGGTGCTAAGAAGCCAAAAGTAAAAGCATTAGAGAAGAAAGTCAATTTCAAATTCATGGAATTATTCCTGAAGTTTAATATTAAATAACAAGTTTTATTATATTATTTTTTGATTCAATAAGACGTTTTCTCAAGGTATTGAAACAAAATTAAAGGAAAGAATCTTTTAAGAAAGGAATAAAACAAATCAGATTATTCAAGATATAAATAAAATGAGATGGTAATCATGAAAAAATCATGCTTTTAAAATCCCTACAATTCACAAATTTTTAGGAAGATATGAAGTTAATACAAAGTTTAATTTCAACATAGGAAGAATATTATTATAACAAGTCAGATAAAAATGGATTTAAAAAAAGCAGGCATATCTATTCTTACTGTCATTAAAGAAGTAATTATAGTACAAATAAATTCCAGAGGCTTCCCATCATTAATAACTTTTTATTTCTGTTTCAAATTTTCTGAAAATCAAAATTAAAATAACCATAAACACTTTGTTTGGAAAAGATTTCAAGAAAATAGGAATACAGAATAAAATATATTGCTAATTAAGAATTTAAATTTGGTTGAAAAAGTTATGAAGAATTCTTTTGTGAAAGATTTTCCCAAATGTGACAGAGTTGAAGTCATATTATCTTTGAAGGAGCACATTAATTAAATAAAATATACTTTGAATGGACACTATTCAATGAATAATAAACACTTGCAGAAAAAAAAAAAAGTCACTTGAAGGAAAATATCCTCACTTATACAATAATGTAAAGCAATATATTACAGAAAGTGAAAATGCAAGAAAAAATTGACAGGTAAAAACAGAATATCTAACTTTAAATTATGCAAATCATTTCTCAACATTTATATAGAATATATCTACAAAGTAGCTAAATTTGAATATTAAAAAATATCAAAACAAAACTGAAATAAACAGACCTTCTTGATGTCAGCAGGTTTTTCTTTTTCATCTCAGTAATACACAATGCCGACAGCACCTATAAAAAATTAGCAAAAATGTGTAAATAATTATAACAATATGTCTACAAAAAACAGTTACTTCAATAAACAATCATTAAAAAATCAAATCATAAATATGCAAGCATGTCAAATTCATTCCAAAATATATTTGTCGAAAACACTTTTTTTCTAATAATTTTTTCATTGATTCAGATATCAAAAATCTGATGCTTGCTTACAAAGATATAATATGACTGTGATACATATATTATTGAGCTTTGAGAGTTTGGTAATGCCATTTGTTTTTTTAAATATTCAGTAGTGAAAAAAAAATCAGAGAGGATACAATGATTATAAAATGCCACATGGCAACAGTTTACATATCAAAATTTTGAAAAGTATATTTAAGTGCTCGGTTAGGAGTTTATAGAATTGTGTCTATGTCAGTTATTAATAGCCCTAAACATTATGTACAGTATTTAATGGTCCTTTTATGTGTGTCAAATTTCTGTAAATACTGGTTGCAACTAATAAAACGATCAGCATTTTAACACTTTAGAAAGGAAATAAAAAACATTCAGTATTAAATAAATCTCATGTATAAATGATGTTTTTCACATATATTTTGGATGCAATTTAAAACATGTTTGATTTTCAAATGTTTCAGGAGAATCACAAGTAAGAAATATATGATTACAAAGTTGTATAAATATATCACAATTATCAAAATTTTAACCAAAAAGATATAGTCCAGCAACCGTAGAAATAATTTAATTTATGCAGACACTTACATGAGCAGAACATTTAAGAGATAATAAAAACTGACATTAAATCTTCTGTTTGGAGGAGGAAAATGAAACATTGTAATAGAGAGATGCAAGAAATTAACGATAAAGTATCTAATTTTTGCTCTAAACACCAAATTTATTGATTGAACGATATATTTAAATTAAACAGAATTAAATGAGAACAGAGAAGGCATGAATTTAAAACATAGAGCTCAGAAACGTAATTGACAACAATAAGCTAATAATAAGAGAAAAGCAAAATTACAGAAAAGTAGCAAAATAACCAAGTTTTCAGTATTCCTAAATCAAAATACTTCCCTGTAAACTTAAAGCAAATACAAAAACTGATTCAAGGATGGGAAAAAGAATATGCATGTTCAAATGCTAATAAAGAGTAAATTGTCCCTAAATTAAATGAAACAAATATATGCTTGACAGAGAAATGAAAATTACTTTACTTAAAAGGAAGAAGGACTAATGTTTATACAATACTGTAGAAAGACTGATTAAATTTGAAAATATGTAGAGATGTCATATATGGAAATTCATTCATTTATTTTTGCTTGATATAGAACATTGAGGAAACTCAATTTTGAAAATTAGATGCAAATCTCAACTTACTGTCATATAAGCAGTCATAAAAACAGAAAATAAATTCAGAATACTTTGCATGATTACTAACATTTCACTCTTGTTTCAAAATTTGCATAAAAGGATATGAACAAATAATGCTATTACCAAGAAAAAAGTTAATACCTTCTTGAAGAGATTTCAAGCAGGGAAAGAAATTCAGAATACAATATAATGCCAATTTCTTAAAATAAATTAACGAGGAAAAAAAATTATCAAGAATCCTTAAAGAAAATTATACATTTGAAATTATTATAAATTTTTTTTGATGGGTATGAGAAAACAACGCACAGAAAAAAATGCTTTAAAAGGAGGAAGTTGCAAAATTAGTGTAATTACTCCCACTCCGTTGAGATTTCGGGTGAAGGAAATTTCAGAAAATAAAAATGACATGAAATAATCTTAATTAAATTGATTAAAAACTAAAAAACAACTTTTCTTTTGCAGGATTTTCTAAATCTCTCAGAGTGAAAAATCACTTATAATGAAAGGAAGTTATACGTCCAATAACAAGACATAACAGAAAAAGTCATTGAAAATGAATTTGTCCCCATTTAGGTGCTAAGAAGCCAAAAGTAAAAGCATTAGAGAAGAAAGTCAATTTCAAATTCATGGAATTATTCCTGAAGTTTAATATTAAATAACAAGTTTTATTATATTATTTTTTGATTCAATAAGACGTTTTCTCAAGGTATTGAAACAAAATTAAAGGAAAGAATCTTTTAAGAAAGGAATAAAACAAATCAGATTATTCAAGATATAAATAAAATGAGATGGTAATCATGAAAAAATCATGCTTTTAAAATCCCTACAATTCACAAATTTTTAGGAAGATATGAAGTTAATACAAAGTTTAATTTCAACATAGGAAGAATATTATTATAACAAGTCAGATAAAAATGGATTTAAAAAAAGCAGGCATATCTATTCTTACTGTCATTAAAGAAGTAATTATAGTACAAATAAATTCCAGAGGCTTCCCATCATTAATAACTTTTTATTTCTGTTTCAAATTTTCTGAAAATCAAAATTAAAATAACCATAAACACTTTGTTTGGAAAAGATTTCAAGAAAATAGGAATACAGAATAAAATATATTGCTAATTAAGAATTTAAATTTGGTTGAAAAAGTTATGAAGAATTCTTTTGTGAAAGATTTTCCCAAATGTGACAGAGTTGAAGTCATATTATCTTTGAAGGAGCACATTAATTAAATAAAATATACTTTGAATGGACACTATTCAATGAATAATAAACACTTGCAGAAAAAAAAAAGTCACTTGAAGGAAAATATCCTCACTTATACAATAATGTAAAGCAATATATTACAGAAAGTGAAAATGCAAGAAAAAATTGACAGGTAAAAACAGAATATCTAACTTTAAATTATGCAAATCATTTCTCAACATTTATATAGAATATATCTACAAAGTAGCTAAATTTGAATATTAAAAAATATCAAAACAAAACTGAAATAAACAGACCTTCTTGATGTCAGCAGGTTTTTCTTTTTCATCTCAGTAATACACAATGCCGACAGCACCTATAAAAAATTAGCAAAAATGTGTAAATAATTATAACAATATGTCTACAAAAAACAGTTACTTCAATAAACAATCATTAAAAAATCAAATCATAAATATGCAAGCATGTCAAATTCATTCCAAAATATATTTGTCGAAAACACTTTTTTTCTCCTAATTTTTTCATTGATTCAGATATCAAAAACCTGATGCTTGCTTACAAAGATATAATATGACTGTGATACATATATTATTGAGCTTTGAGAGTTTGGTAATGCCATTTGTTTTTTTAAATATTCAGTAGTGAAAAAAAAATCAGAGAGGATACAATGATTATAAAATGCCACATGGCAACAGTTTACATATCAAAATTTTGAAAAGTATATTTAAGTGCTCGGTTAGGAGTTTATAGAATTGTGTCTATGTCAGTCATTAATAGCCCTAAACATTATGTACAGTATTTAATGGTCCTTTTATGTGTGTCAAATTTCTGTAAATACTGGTTGCAACTAATAAAACGATCAGCATTTTAACACTTTAGAAAGGAAATAAAAAACATTCAGTATTAAATAAATCTCATGTATAAATGATGTTTTTCACATATATTTTGGATGCAATTTAAAACATGTTTGATTTTCAAATGTTTCAGGAGAATCACAAGTAAGAAATATATGATTACAAAGTTGTATAAATATATCACAATTATCAAAATTTTAACCAAAAAGATATAGTCCAGCAACCGTAGAAATAATTTAATTTATGCAGACACTTACATGAGCAGAACATTTAAGAGATAATAAAAACTGACATTAAATCTTCTGTTTGGAGGAGGAAAATGAAACATTGTAATAGAGAGATGCAAGAAATTAACGATAAAGTATCTAATTTTTGCTCTAAACACCAAATTTATTGATTGAACGATATATTTAAATTAAACAGAATTAAATGAGAACAGAAAAGGCATGAATTTAAAACATAGAGCTCAGAAACGTAATTGACAACAATAAGCTAATAATAAGAGAAAAGCAAAATTACAGAAAAGTAGCAAAATAACCAAGTTTTCAGTATTCCTATATCAAAATACTTCCCTGTAAACTTAAAGCAAATACAAAAACTGATTCAAGGATGGGAAAAAGAATATGCATGTTCAAATGCTAATAAAGAGTAAATTGTCCCTAAATTAAATGAAACAAATATATGCTTGACAGAGAAATGAAAATTACTTTACTTAAAAGGAAGAAGGACTAATGTTTATACAATACTGTAGAAAGACTGATTAAATTTGAAAATATGTAGAGATGTCATATATGGAAATTCATTCATTTATTTTTGCTTGATATAGAACATTGAGGAAACTCAATTTTGAAAATTAGATGCAAATCTCAACTTACTGTCATATAAGCAGTCATAAAAACAGAAAATAAATTCAGAATACTTTGCATGATTACTAACATTTCACTCTTGTTTCAAAATTTGCATAAAAGGATATGAACAAATAATGCTATTACCAAGAAAAAAGTTAATACCTTCTTGAAGAGATTTCAAGCAGGGAAAGAAATTCAGAATACAATATAATGCCAATTTCTTAAAATAAATTAACGAGGAAAAAAAATTATCAAGAATCCTTAAAGAAAATTATACATTTGAAATTATTATAAATTTTTTTTGATGGGTATGAGAAAACAACGCACAGAAAAAAATGCTTTAAAAGGAGGAAGTTGCAAAATTAGTGTAATTACTCCCCCTCCGTTGAGATTTCGGGTGAAGGAAATTTCAGAAAATAACAATGACATGAAATAATCTTAATTAAATTGATTAAAAACTAAAAAACAACTTTTCTTTTGCAGGATTTTCTAAATCTCTCAGAGTGAAAAATCACTTATAATGAAAGGAAGTTATACGTCCCATAACAAGACATAACAGAAAAAGTCATTGAAAATGAATTTGTCCCCATTTAGGTGCTAAGAAGCCAAAAGTAAAAGCATTAGAGAAGAAAGTCAATTTCAAATTCATGGAATTATTCCTGAAGTTTAATATTAAATAACAAGTTTTATTATATTATTTTTTGATTCAATAAGACGTTTTCTCAAGGTATTGAAACAAAATTAAAGGAAAGAATCTTTTAAGAAAGGAATAAAACAAATCAGATTATTCAAGATATAAATAAAATGAGATGGTAATCATGAAAAAATCATGCTTTTAAAATCCCTACAATTCACAAATTTTTAGGAAGATATGAAGTTAATACAAAGTTTAATTTCAACATAGGAAGAATATTATTATAACAAGTCAGATAAAAATGGATTTAAAAAAAGCAGGCATATCTATTCTTACTGTCATTAAAGAAGTAATTATAGTACAAATAAATTCCAGAGGCTTCCCATCATTAATAACTTTTTATTTCTGTTTCAAATTTTCTGAAAATCAAAATTAAAATAACCATAAACACTTTGTTTGGAAAAGATTTCAAGAAAATAGGAATACAGAATAAAATATATTGCTAATTAAGAATTTAAATTTGGTTGAAAAAGTTATGAAGATTTCTTTTGTGAAAGATTTTCCCAAATGTGACAGAGTTGAAGTCATATTATCTTTGAAGGAGCACATTAATTAAATAAAATATACTTTGAATGGACACTATTCAATGAATAATAAACACTTGCAGAAAAAAAAAAAAGTCACTTGAAGGAAAATATCCTCACTTATACAATAATGTAAAGCAATATATTACAGAAAGTGAAAATGCAAGAAAAAATTGACAGGTAAAAACAGAATATCTAACTTTAAATTATGCAAATCATTTCTCAACATTTATATAGAATATATCTACAAAGTAGCTAAATTTGAATATTAAAAAATATCAAAACAAAACTGAAATAAACAGACCTTCTTGATGTCAGCAGGTTTTTCTTTTTCATCTCAGTAATACACAATGCCGACAGCACCTATAAAAAATTAGCAAAAATGTGTAAATAATTATAACAATATGTCTACAAAAAACAGTTACTTCAATAAACAATCATTAAAAAATCAAATCATAAATATGCAAGCATGTCAAATTCATTCCAAAATATATTTGTCGAAAACACTTTTTTTCTCCTAATTTTTTCATTGATTCAGATATCAAAAACCTGATGCTTGCTTACAAAGATATAATATGACTGTGATACATATATTATTGAGCTTTGAGAGTTTGGTAATGCCATTTGTTTTTTTAAATATTCAGTAGTGAAAAAAAAATCAGAGAGGATACAATGATTATAAAATGCCACATGGCAACAGTTTACATATCAAAATTTTGAAAAGTATATTTAAGTGCTCGGTTAGGAGTTTATAGAATTGTGTCTATGTCAGTTATTAATAGCCCTAAACATTATGTACAGTATTTAATGGTCCTTTTATGTGTGTCAAATTTCTGTAAATACTGGTTGCAACTAATAAAACGATCAGCATTTTAACACTTTAGAAAGGAAATAAAAAACATTCAGTATTAAATAAATCTCATGTATAAATGATGTTTTTCACATATATTTTGGATGCAATTTAAAACATGTTTGATTTTCAAATGTTTCAGGAGAATCACAAGTAAGAAATATATGATTACAAAGTTGTATAAATATATCACAATTATCAAAATTTTAACCAAAAAGATATAGTCCAGCAACCGTAGAAATAATTTAATTTATGCAGACACTTACATGAGCAGAACATTTAAGAGATAATAAAAACTGACATTAAATCTTCTGTTTGGAGGAGGAAAATGAAACATTGTAATAGAGAGATGCAAGAAATTAACGATAAAGTATCTAATTTTTGCTCTAAACACCAAATTTATTGATTAAACGATATATTTAAATTAAACAGAATTAAATGAGAACAGAGAAGGCATGAATTTAAAACATAGAGCTCAGAAACGTAATTGACAACAATAAGCTAATAATAAGAGAAAAGCAAAATTACAGAAAAGTAGCAAAATAACCAAGTTTTCAGTATTCCTAAATCAAAATACTTCCCTGTAAACTTAAAGCAAATACAAAAACTGATTCAAGGATGGGAAAAAGAATATGCATGTTCAAATGCTAATAAAGAGTAAATTGTCCCTAAATTAAATGAAACAAATATATGCTTGACAGAGAAATGAAAATTACTTTACTTAAAAGGAAGAAGGACTAATGTTTATACAATACTGTAGAAAGACTGATTAAATTTGAAAATATGTAGAGATGTCATATATGGAAATTCATTCATTTATTTTTGCTTGATATAGAACATTGAGGAAACTCAATTTTGAAAATTAGATGCAAATCTCAACTTACTGTCATATAAGCAGTCATAAAAACAGAAAATAAATTCAGAATACTTTGCATGATTACTAACATTTCACTCTTGTTTCAAAATTTGCATAAAAGGATATGAACAAATAATGCTATTACCAAGAAAAAAGTTAATACCTTCTTGAAGAGATTTCAAGCAGGGAAAGAAATTAAGAAAACAATATAATGCCAATTTCTTAAAATAAATTAACGAGGAAAAAAAATTATCAAGAATCCTTAAAGAAAATTATACATTTGAAATTATTATAAATTTTTTTTGATGGGTATGAGAAAACAACGCACAGAAAAAAATGCTTTAAAAGGAGGAAGTTGCAAAATTAGTGTAATTACTCCCACTCCGTTGAGATTTCGGGTGAAGGAAATTTCAGAAAATAACAATGACATGAAATAATCTTAATTAAATTGATTAAAAACTAAAAAACAACTTTTCTTTTGCAGGATTTTCTAAATCTCTCAGAGTGAAAAATCACTTATAATGAAAGGAAGTTATACGTCCAATAACAAGACATAACAGAAAAAGTCATTGAAAATGAATTTGTCCCCATTTAGGTGCTAAGAAGCCAAAAGTAAAAGCATTAGAGAAGAAAGTCAATTTCAAATTCATGGAATTATTCCTGAAGTTTAATATTAAATAACAAGTTTTATTATATTATTTTTTGATTCAATAAGACGTTTTCTCAAGGTATTGAAACAAAATTAAAGGAAAGAATCTTTTAAGAAAGGAATAAAACAAATCAGATTATTCAAGATATAAATAAAATGAGATGGTAATCATGAAAAAATCATGCTTTTAAAATCCCTACAATTCACAAATTTTTAGGAAGATATGAAGTTAATACAAAGTTTAATTTCAACATAGGAAGAATATTATTATAACAAGTCAGATAAAAATGGATTTAAAAAAAGCAGGCATATCTATTCTTACTGTCATTAAAGAAGTAATTATAGTACAAATAAATTCCAGAGGCTTCCCATCATTAATAACTTTTTATTTCTGTTTCAAATTTTCTGAAAATCAAAATTAAAATAACCATAAACACTTTGTTTGGAAAAGATTTCAAGAAAATAGGAATACAGAATAAAATATATTGCTAATTAAGAATTTAAATTTGGTTGAAAAAGTTATGAAGAATTCTTTTGTGAAAGATTTTCCCAAATGTGACAGAGTTGAAGTCATATTATCTTTGAAGGAGCACATTAATTAAATAAAATATACTTTGAATGGACACTATTCAATGAATAATAAACACTTGCAGAAAAAAAAAAAAGTCACTTGAAGGAAAATATCCTCACTTATACAATAATGTAAAGCAATATATTACAGAAAGTGAAAATGCAAGAAAAAATTGACAGGTAAAAACAGAATATCTAACTTTAAATTATGCAAATCATTTTTCAACATTTATATAGAATATATCTACAAAGTAGCTAAATTTGAATATTAAAAAATATCAAAACAAAACTGAAATAAACAGACCTTCTTGATGTCAGCAGGTTTTTCTTTTTCATCTCAGTAATACACAATGCCGACAGCACCTATAAAAAATTAGCAAAAATGTGTAAATAATTATAACAATATGTCTACAAAAAACAGTTACTTCAATAAACAATCATTAAAAAATCAAATCATAAATATGCAAGCATGTCAAATTCATTCCAAAATATATTTGTCGAAAACACTTTTTTTCTCCTAATTTTTTCATTGATTCAGATATCAAAAATCTGATGCTTGCTTACAAAGATATAATATGACTGTGATACATATATTATTGAGCTTTGAGAGTTTGGTAATGCCATTTGTTTTTTTAAATATTCAGTAGTGAAAAAAAAATCAGAGAGGATACAATGATTATAAAATGCCACATGGCAACAGTTTACATTTCAAAATTTTGAAAAGTATATTTAAGTGCTTGGTTAGGAGTTTATAGAATTGTGTCTATGTCAGTTATTAATAGCCCTAAACATTATGTACAGTATTTAATGGTCCTTTTATGTGTGTCAAATTTCTGTAAATACTGGTTGCAACTAATAAAACGATCAGCATTTTAACACTTTAGAAAGGAAATAAAAAACATTCAGTATTAAATAAATCTCATGTATAAATGATGTTTTTCACATATATTTTGGATGCAATTTAAAACATGTTTGATTTTCAAATGTTTCAGGAGAATCACAAGTAAGAAATATATGATTACAAAGTTGTATAAATATATCACAATTATCAAAATTTTAACCAAAAAGATATAGTCCAGCAACCTTAGAAATAATTTAATTTATGCAGACACTTACATGAGCAGAACATTTAAGAGATAATAAAAATTGACATTAAATATTCTGTTTGGAAGAGGAAAATGAAACATTGTAATAGAGAGATGCAAGAAATTAACGATAAAGTATCTAATTTTTGCTCTAAACACCAAATTTATTGATTGAACGATATATTTAAATTAAACAGAATTAAATGAGAACAGAGAAGGCATGAATTTAAAACATAGAGCTCAGAAACGTAATTGACAACAATAAGCTAATAATAAGAGAAAAGCAAAATTACAGAAAAGTAGCAAAATAACCAAGTTTTCAGTATTCCTAAATCAAAATACTTCCCTGTAAACTTAAAGCAAATACAAAAACTGATTCAAGGATGGGAAAAAGAATATGCATGTTCAAATGCTAATAAAGAGTAAATTGTCCCTAAATTAAATGAAACAAATATATGCTTGACAGAGAAATGAAAATTACTTTACTTAAAAGGAAGAAGGACTAATGTTTATACAATACTGTAGAAAGACTGATTAAATTTGAAAATATGTAGAGATGTCATATATGGAAATTCATTCATTTATTTTTGCTTGATATAGAACATTGAGGAAACTCAATTTTGAAAATTAGATGCAAATCTCAACTTACTGTCATATAAGCAGTCATAAAAACAGAAAATAAATTCAGAATACTTTGCATGATTACTAACATTTCACTCTTGTTTCAAAATTTGCATAAAAGGATATGAACAAATAATGCTATTACCAAGAAAAAAGTTAATACCTTCTTGAAGAGATTTCAAGCAGGGAAAGAAATTAAGAAAACAATATAATGCCAATTTCTTAAAATAAATTAACGAGGAAAAAAAATTATCAAGAATCCTTAAAGAAAATTATACATTTGAAATTATTATAAATTTTTTTTGATGGGTATGAGAAAACAACGCACAGAAAAAAATGCTTTAAAAGGAGGAAGTTGCAAAATTAGTGTAATTACTCCCACTCCGTTGAGATTTCGGGTGAAGGAAATTTCAGAAAATAACAATGACATGAAATAATCTTAATTAAATTGATTAAAAACTAAAAAACAACTTTTCTTTTGCAGGATTTTCTAAATCTCTCAGAGTGAAAAATCACTTATAATGAAAGGAAGTTATACGTCCAATAACAAGACATAACAGAAAAAGTCATTGAAAATGAATTTGTCCCCATTTAGGTGCTAAGAAGCCAAAAGTAAAAGCATTAGAGAAGAAAGTCAATTTCAAATTCATGGAATTATTCCTGAAGTTTAATATTAAATAACAAGTTTTATTATATTATTTTTTGATTCAATAAGACGTTTTCTCAAGGTATTGAAACAAAATTAAAGGAAAGAATCTTTTAAGAAAGGAATAAAACAAATCAGATTATTCAAGATATAAATAAAATGAGATGGTAATCATGAAAAAATCATGCTTTTAAAATCCCTACAATTCACAAATTTTTAGGAAGATATGAAGTTAATACAAAGTTTAATTTCAACATAGGAAGAATATTATTATAACAAGTCAGATAAAAATGGATTTAAAAAAAGCAGGCATATCTATTCTTACTGTCATTAAAGAAGTAATTATAGTACAAATAAATTCCAGAGGCTTCCCATCATTAATAACTTTTTATTTCTGTTTCAAATTTTCTGAAAATCAAAATTAAAATAACCATAAACACTTTGTTTGGAAAAGATTTCAAGAAAATAGGAATACAGAATAAAATATATTGCTAATTAAGAATTTAAATTTGGTTGAAAAAGTTATGAAGAATTCTTTTGTGAAAGATTTTCCCAAATGTGACAGAGTTGAAGTCATATTATCTTTGAAGGAGCACATTAATTAAATAAAATATACTTTGAATGGACACTATTCAATGAATAATAAACACTTGCAGAAAAAAAAAAAAAAGTCACTTGAAGGAAAATATCCTCACTTATACAATAATGTAAAGCAATATATTACAGAAAGTGAAAATGCAAGAAAAAATTGACAGGTAAAAACAGAATATCTAACTTTAAATTATGCAAATCATTTCTCAACATTTATATAGAATATATCTACAAAGTAGCTCAATTTGAATATTAAAAAATATCAAAACAAAACTGAAATAAACAGACCTTCTTGATGTCAGCAGGTTTTTCTTTTTCATCTCAGTAATACACAATGCCGACAGCACCTATAAAAAATTAGCAAAAATGTGTAAATAATTATAACAATATGTCTACAAAAAACAGTTACTTCAATAAACAATCATTAAAAAATCAAATCATAAATATGCAAGCATGTCAAATTCATTCCAAAATATATTTGTCGAAAACACTTTTTTTCTCCTAATTTTTTCATTGATTCAGATATCAAAAATCTGATGCTTGCTTACAAAGATATAATATGACTGTGATACATATATTATTGAGCTTTGAGAGTTTGGTAATGCCATTTGTTTTTTTAAATATTCAGTAGTGAAAAAAAAATCAGAGAGGATACAATGATTATAAAATGCCACATGGCAACAGTTTACATATCAAAATTTTGAAAAGTATATTTAAGTGCTCGGTTAGGAGTTTATAGAATTGTGTCTATGTCAGTTATTAATAGCCCTAAACATTATGTACAGTATTTAATGGTCCTTTTATGTGTGTCAAATTTCTGTAAATACTGGTTGCAACTAATAAAACGATCAGCATTTTAACACTTTAGAAAGGAAATAAAAAACATTCAGTATTAAATAAATCTCATGTATAAATGATGTTTTTCACATATATTTTGGATGCAATTTAAAACATGTTTGATTTTCAAATGTTTCAGGAGAATCACAAGTAAGAAATATATGATTACAAAGTTGTATAAATATATCACAATTATCAAAATTTTAACCAAAAAGATATAGTCCAGCAACCTTAGAAATAATTTAATTTATGCAGACACTTACATGAGCAGAACATTTAGGAGATAATAAAAACTGACATTAAATCTTCTGTTTGGAGGAGGAAAATGAAACATTGTAATAGAGAGATGCAAGAAATTAACGATAAAGTATCTAATTTTTGCTCTAAACACCAAATTTATTGATTGAACGATATATTTAAATTAAACAGAATTAAATGAGAACAGAGAAGGCATGAATTTAAAACATAGAGCTCAGAAACGTAATTGACAACAATAAGCTAATAATAAGAGAAAAGCAAAATTACAGAAAAGTAGCAAAATAACCAAGTTTTCAGTATTCCTAAATCAAAATACTTCCCTGTAAACTTAAAGCAAATACAAAAACTGATTCAAGGATGGGAAAAAGAATATGCATGTTCAAATGCTAATAAAGAGTAAATTGTCCCTAAATTAAATGAAACAAATATATGCTTGACAGAGAAATGAAAATTACTTTACTTAAAAGGAAGAAGGACTAATGTTTATACAATACTGTAGAAAGACTGATTAAATTTGAAAATATGTAGAGATGTCATATATGGAAATTCATTCATTTATTTTTGCTTGATATAGAACATTGAGGACACTCAATTTTGAAAATTAGATGCAAATCTCAACTTACTGTCATATAAGCAGTCATAAAAACAGAAAATAAATTCAGAATACTTTGCATGATTACTAACATTTCACTCTTGTTTCAAAATTTGCATAAAAGGATATGAACAAATAATGCTATTACCAAGAAAAAAGTTAATACCTTCTTGAAGAGATTTCAAGCAGGGAAAGAAATTAAGAAAACAATATAATGCCAATTTCTTAAAATAAATTAACGAGGAAAAAAAATTATCAAGAATCCTTAAAGAAAATTATACATTTGAAATTATTATAAATTTTTTTTGATGGGTATGAGAAAACAACGCACAGAAAAAAATGCTTTAAAAGGAGGAAGTTGCAAAATTAGTGTAATTACTCCCACTCCGTTGAGATTTCGGGTGAAGGAAATTTCAGAAAATAACAATGACATGAAATAATCTTAATTAAATTGATTAAAAACTAAAAAACAACTTTTCTTTTGCAGGATTTTCTAAATCTCTCAGAGTGAAAAATCACTTATAATGAAAGGAAGTTATACGTCCAATAACAAGACATAACAGAAAAAGTCATTGAAAATGAATTTGTCCCCATTTAGGTGCTAAGAAGCCAAAAGTAAAAGCATTAGAGAAGAAAGTCAATTTCAAATTCATGGAATTATTCCTGAAGTTTAATATTAAATAACAAGTTTTATTATATTATTTTTTGATTCAATAAGACGTTTTCTCAAGGTATTGAAACAAAATTAAAGGAAAGAATCTTTTAAGAAAGGAATAAAACAAATCAGATTATTCAAGATATAAATAAAATGAGATGGTAATCATGAAAAAATCATGCTTTTAAAATCCCTACAATTCACAAATTTTTAGGAAGATATGAAGTTAATACAAAGTTTAATTTCAACATAGGAAGAATATTATTATAACAAGTCAGATAAAAATGGATTTAAAAAAAGCAGGCATATCTATTCTTACTGTCATTAAAGAAGTAATTATAGTACAAATAAATTCCAGAGGCTTCCCATCATTAATAACTTTTTATTTCTGTTTCAAATTTTCTGAAAATCAAAATTAAAATAACCATAAACACTTTGTTTGGAAAAGATTTCAAGAAAATAGGAATACAGAATAAAATATATTGCTAATTAAGAATTTAAATTTGGTTGAAAAAGTTATGAAGATTTCTTTTGTGAAAGATTTTCCCAAATGTGACAGAGTTGAAGTCATATTATCTTTGAAGGAGCACATTAATTAAATAAAATATACTTTGAATGGACACTATTCAATGAATAATAAACACTTGCAGAAAGAAAAAAAAAAAGTCACTTGAAGGAAAATATCCTCACTTATACAATAATGTAAAGCAATATATTACAGAAAGTGAAAATGCAAGAAAAAATTGACAGGTAAAAACAGAATATCTAACTTTAAATTATGCAAATCATTTCTCAACATTTATATAGAATATATCTACAAAGTAGCTCAATTTGAATATTAAAAAATATCAAAACAAAACTGAAATAAACAGACCTTCTTGATGTCAGCAGGTTTTTCTTTTTCATCTCAGTAATACACAATGCCGACAGCACCTATAACAAATTAGCAAAAATGTGTAAATAATTATAACAATATATCTACAAAAAACAGTTACTTCAATAAACAATCATTAAAAAATCAAATCATAAATATGCAAGCATGTCAAATTCATTCCAAAATATATTTGTCGAAAACACTTTTTTTCTCCTAATTTTTTCATTGATTCAGATATCAAAAATCTGATGCTTGCTTACAAAGATATAATATGACTGTGATACATATATTATTGAGCTTTGAGAGTTTGGTAATGCCATTTGTTTTTTTAAATATTCAGTAGTGAAAAAAAAATCAGAGAGGATACAATGATTATAAAATGCCACATGGCAACAGTTTACATATCAAAATTTTGAAAAGTATATTTAAGTGCTCGGTTAGGAGTTTATAGAATTGTGTCTATGTCAGTTATTAATAGCCCTAAACATTATGTACAGTATTTAATGGTCCTTTTATGTGTGTCAAATTTCTGTAAATACTGGTTGCAACTAATAAAACGATCAGCATTTTAACACTTTAGAAAGGAAATAAAAAACATTCAGTATTAAACAAATCTCATGTATAAATGATGTTTTTCACATATATTTTGGATGCAATTTAAAACATGTTTGATTTTCAAATGTTTCAGGAGAATCACAAGTAAGAAATATATGATTACAAAGTTGTATAAATATATCACAATTATCAAAATTTTAACCAAAAAGATATAGTCCAGCAACCTTAGAAATAATTTAATTTATGCAGACACTTACATGAGCAGAACATTTAAGAGATAATAAAAACTGACATTAAATCTTCTGTTTGGAGGAGGAAAATGAAACATTGTAATAGAGAGATGCAAGAAATTAACGATAAAGTATCTAATTTTTGCTCTAAACACCAAATTTATTGATTGAACGATATATTTAAATTAAACAGAATTAAATGAGAACAGAGAAGGCATGAATTTAAAACATAGAGCTCAGAAACGTAATTGACAACAATAAGCTAATAATAAGAGAAAAGCAAAATTACAGAAAAGTAGCAAAATAACCAAGTTTTCAGTATTCCTAAATCAAAATACTTCCCTGTAAACTTAAAGCAAATACAAAAACTCATTCAAGGATGGGAAAAAGAATATGAATGTTCAAATGCTAATAAAGAGTAAATTGTCCCTAAATTAAATGAAACAAATATATGCTTGACAGAGAAATGAAAATTACTTTACTTAAAAGGAAGAAGGACTAATGTTTATACAATACTGTAGAAAGACTGATTAAATTTGAAAATATGTAGAGATGTCATATATGGAAATTCATTCATTTATTTTTGCTTGATATAGAACATTGAGGAAACTCAATTTTGAAAATTAGATGGAAATCTCAACTTACTGTCATATAAGCAGTCATAAAAACAGAAAATAAATTCAGAATACTTTGCATGATTACTAACATTTCACTCTTGTTTCAAAATTTGCATAAAAGGATATGAACAAATAATGCTATTACCAAGAAAAAAGTTAATACCTTCTTGAAGAGATTTCAAGCAGGGAAAGAAATTCAGAATACAATATAATGCCAATTTCTTAAAATAAATTAACGAGGAAAAAAAATTATCAAGAATCCTTAAAGAAAATTATACATTTGAAATTATTATAAATTTTTTTTGATGGGTATGAGAAAACAACGCACAGAAAAAAATGCTTTAAAAGGAGGAAGTTGCAAAATTAGTGTAATTACTCCCACTCCGTTGAGATTTCAGGTGAAGGAAATTTCAGAAAATAACAATGACATGAAATAATCTTAATTCAATTGATTGAAAACTAAAAAGCAACTTTTCTTTTGCAGGATTTTCTAAATCTCTCAGAGTGAAAAATCACTTATAAAGAAAGGAAGTTATACGTCCAATAACAAGACATAACAGAAAAAGTCATTGAAAATGAATTTGTCCCCATTTAGGTGCTAAGAAGCCAAAAGTAAAAGCATTAGAGAAGAAAGTCAATTTCAAATTCATGGAATTATTCCTGAAGTTTAATATTAAATAACAAGTTTTATTATATTATTTTTTGATTCAATAAGACGTTTTCTCAAGGTATTGAAACAAAATTAAAGGAAAGAATCTTTTAAGAAAGGAATAAAACAAATCAGATTATTCAAGATATAAATAAAATGAGATGGTAATCATGAAAAAATCATGCTTTTAAAATCCCTACAATTCACAAATTTTTAGGAAGATATGAAGTTAATACAAAGTTTAATTTCAACATAGGAAGAATATTATTATAACAAGTCAGATAAAAATGGATTTAAAAAAAGCAGGCATATCTATTCTTACTGTCATTAAAGAAGTAATTATAGTACAAATAAATTCCAGAGGCTTCCCATCATTAATAACTTTTTATTTCTGTTTCAAATTTTCTGAAAATCAAAATTAAAATAACCATAAACACTTTGTTTGGAAAAGATTTCAAGAAAATAGGAATACAGAATAAAATATATTGCTAATTAAGAATTTAAATTTGGTTGAAAAAGTTATGAAGATTTCTTTTGTGAAAGATTTTCCCAAATGTGACAGAGTTGAAGTCATATTATCTTTGAAGGAGCACATTAATTAAATAAAATATACTTTGAATGGACACTATTCAATGAATAATAAACACTTGCAGAAAGAAAAAAAAAAAGTCACTTGAAGGAAAATATCCTCACTTATACAATAATGTAAAGCAATATATTACAGAAAGTGAAAATGCAAGAAAAAATTGACAGGTAAAAACAGAATATCTAACTTTAAATTATGCAAATCATTTCTCAACATTTATATAGAATATATCTACAAAGTAGCTCAATTTGAATATTAAAAAATATCAAAACAAAACTGAAATAAACAGACCTTCTTGATGTCAGCAGGTTTTTCTTTTTCATCTCAGTAATACACAATGCCGACAGCACCTATAACAAATTAGCAAAAATGTGTAAATAATTATAACAATATATCTACAAAAAACAGTTACTTCAATAAACAATCATTAAAAAATCAAATCATAAATATGCAAGCATGTCAAATTCATTCCAAAATATATTTGTCGAAAACACTTTTTTTCTCCTAATTTTTTCATTGATTCAGATATCAAAAATCTGATGCTTGCTTACAAAGATATAATATGACTGTGATACATATATTATTGAGCTTTGAGAGTTTGGTAATGCCATTTGTTTTTTTAAATATTCAGTAGTGAAAAAAAAATCAGAGAGGATACAATGATTATAAAATGCCACATGGCAACAGTTTACATATCAAAATTTTGAAAAGTATATTTAAGTGCTCGGTTAGGAGTTTATAGAATTGTGTCTATGTCAGTTATTAATAGCCCTAAACATTATGTACAGTATTTAATGGTCCTTTTATGTGTGTCAAATTTCTGTAAATACTGGTTGCAACTAATAAAACGATCAGCATTTTAACACTTTAGAAAGGAAATAAAAAACATTCAGTATTAAACAAATCTCATGTATAAATGATGTTTTTCACATATATTTTGGATGCAATTTAAAACATGTTTGATTTTCAAATGTTTCAGGAGAATCACAAGTAAGAAATATATGATTACAAAGTTGTATAAATATATCACAATTATCAAAATTTTAACCAAAAAGATATAGTCCAGCAACCTTAGAAATAATTTAATTTATGCAGACACTTACATGAGCAGAACATTTAAGAGATAATAAAAACTGACATTAAATCTTCTGTTTGGAGGAGGAAAATGAAACATTGTAATAGAGAGATGCAAGAAATTAACGATAAAGTATCTAATTTTTGCTCTAAACACCAAATTTATTGATTGAACGATATATTTAAATTAAACAGAATTAAATGAGAACAGAGAAGGCATGAATTTAAAACATAGAGCTCAGAAACGTAATTGACAACAATAAGCTAATAATAAGAGAAAAGCAAAATTACAGAAAAGTAGCAAAATAACCAAGTTTTCAGTATTCCTAAATCAAAATACTTCCCTGTAAACTTAAAGCAAATACAAAAACTCATTCAAGGATGGGAAAAAGAATATGAATGTTCAAATGCTAATAAAGAGTAAATTGTCCCTAAATTAAATGAAACAAATATATGCTTGACAGAGAAATGAAAATTACTTTACTTAAAAGGAAGAAGGACTAATGTTTATACAATACTGTAGAAAGACTGATTAAATTTGAAAATATGTAGAGATGTCATATATGGAAATTCATTCATTTATTTTTGCTTGATATAGAACATTGAGGAAACTCAATTTTGAAAATTAGATGGAAATCTCAACTTACTGTCATATAAGCAGTCATAAAAACAGAAAATAAATTCAGAATACTTTGCATGATTACTAACATTTCACTCTTGTTTCAAAATTTGCATAAAAGGATATGAACAAATAATGCTATTACCAAGAAAAAAGTTAATACCTTCTTGAAGAGATTTCAAGCAGGGAAAGAAATTCAGAATACAATATAATGCCAATTTCTTAAAATAAATTAACGAGGAAAAAAAATTATCAAGAATCCTTAAAGAAAATTATACATTTGAAATTATTATAAATTTTTTTTGATGGGTATGAGAAAACAACGCACAGAAAAAAATGCTTTAAAAGGAGGAAGTTGCAAAATTAGTGTAATTACTCCCACTCCGTTGAGATTTCAGGTGAAGGAAATTTCAGAAAATAACAATGACATGAAATAATCTTAATTCAATTGATTGAAAACTAAAAAGCAACTTTTCTTTTGCAGGATTTTCTAAATCTCTCAGAGTGAAAAATCACTTATAAAGAAAGGAAGTTATACGTCCAATAACAAGACATAACAGAAAAAGTCATTGAAAATGAATTTGTCCCCATTTAGGTGCTAAGAAGCCAAAAGTAAAAGCATTAGAGAAGAAAGTCAATTTCAAATTCATGGAATTATTCCTGAAGTTTAATATTAAATAACAAGTTTTATTATATTATTTTTTGATTCAATAAGACGTTTTCTCAAGGTATTGAAACAAAATTAAAGGAAAGAATCTTTTAAGAAAGGAATAAAACAAATCAGATTATTCAAGATATAAATAAAATGAGATGGTAATCATGAAAAAATCATGCTTTTAAAATCCCTACAATTCACAAATTTTTAGGAAGATATGAAGTTAATACAAAGTTTAATTTCAACATAGGAAGAATATTATTATAACAAGTCAGATAAAAATGGATTTAAAAAAAGCAGGCATATCTATTCTTACTGTCATTAAAGAAGTAATTATAGTACAAATAAATTCCAGAGGCTTCCCATCATTAATAACTTTTTATTTCTGTTTCAAATTTTCTGAAAATCAAAATTAAAATAACCATAAACACTTTGTTTGGAAAAGATTTCAAGAAAATAGGAATACAGAATAAAATATATTGCTAATTAAGAATTTAAATTTGGTTGAAAAAGTTATGAAGATTTCTTTTGTGAAAGATTTTCCCAAATGTGACAGAGTTGAAGTCATATTATCTTTGAAGGAGCACATTAATTAAATAAAATATACTTTGAATGGACACTATTCAATGAATAATAAACACTTGCAGAAAAAAAAAAAAAAAGTCACTTGAAGGAAAATATCCTCACTTATACAATAATGTAAAGCAATATATTACAGAAAGTGAAAATGCAAGAAAAAATTGACAGGTAAAAACAGAATATCTAACTTTAAATTATGCAAATCATTTCTCAACATTTATATAGAATATATCTACAAAGTACCTCAATTTGAATATTAAAAAATATCAAAACAAAACTGAAATAAACAGACCTTCTTGATGTCAGCAGGTTTTTCTTTTTCATCTCAGTAATACACAATGCCGACAGCACCTATAAAAAATTAGCAAAAATGTGTAAATAATTATAACAATATGTCTACAAAAAACAGTTACTTCAATAAACAATCATTAAAAAATCAAATCATAAATATGCAAGCATGTCAAATTCATTCCAAAATATATTTGTCGAAAACACTTTTTTTCTCCTAATTTTTTCATTGATTCAGATATCAAAAATCTGATGCTTGCTTACAAAGATATAATATGACTGTGATACATATATTATAGAGCTTTGAGAGTTTGGTAATGCCATTTGTTTTTTTAAATATTCAGTAGTGAAAAAAAAATCAGAGAGGATACAATGATTATAAAATGCCACATGGCAACAGTTTACATATCAAAATTTTGAAAAGTATATTTAAGTGCTCGGTTAGGAGTTTATAGAATTGTGTCTATGTCAGTTATTAATAGCCCTAAACATTATGTACAGTATTTAATGGTCCTTTTATGTGTGTCAAATTTCTGTAAATACTGGTTGCAACTAATAAAACGATCAGCATTTTAACACTTTAGAAAGGAAATAAAAAACATTCAGTATTAAATAAATCTCATGTATAAATGATGTTTTTCACATATATTTTGGATGCAATTTAAAACATGTTTGATTTTCAAATGTTTCAGGAGAATCACAAGTAAGAAATATATGATTACAAAGTTGTATAAATATATCACAATTATCAAAATTTTAACCAAAAAGATATAGTCCAGCAACCTTAGAAATAATTTAATTTATGCAGACACTTACATGAGCAGAACATTTAGGAGATAATAAAAACTGACATTAAATCTTCTGTTTGGAGGAGGAAAATGAAACATTGTAATAGAGAGATGCAAGAAATTAACGATAAAGTATCTAATTTTTGCTCTAAACACCAAATTTATTGATTGAACGATATATTTAAATTAAACAGAATTAAATGAGAACAGAGAAGGCATGAATTTAAAACATAGAGCTCAGAAACGTAATTGACAACAATAAGCTAATAATAAGAGAAAAGCAAAATTACAGAAAAGTAGCAAAATAACCAAGTTTTCAGTATTCCTAAATCAAAATACTTCCCTGTAAACTTAAAGCAAATACAAAAACTGATTCAAGGATGGGAAAAAGAATATGCATGTTCAAATGCTAATAAAGAGTAAATTGTCCCTAAATTAAATGAAACAAATATATGCTTGACAGAGAAATGAAAATTACTTTACTTAAAAGGAAGAAGGACTAATGTTTATACAATACTGTAGAAAGACTGATTAAATTTGAAAATATGTAGAGATGTCATATATGGAAATTCATTCATTTATTTTTGCTTGATATAGAACATTGAGGACACTCAATTTTGAAAATTAGATGCAAATCTCAACTTACTGTCATATAAGCAGTCATAAAAACAGAAAATAAATTCAGAATACTTTGCATGATTACTAACATTTCACTCTTGTTTCAAAATTTGCATAAAAGGATATGAACAAATAATGCTATTACCAAGAAAAAAGTTAATACCTTCTTGAAGAGATTTCAAGCAGGGAAAGAAATTAAGAAAACAATATAATGCCAATTTCTTAAAATAAATTAACGAGGAAAAAAAATTATCAAGAATCCTTAAAGAAAATTATACATTTGAAATTATTATAAATTTTTTTTGATGGGTATGAGAAAACAACGCACAGAAAAAAATGCTTTAAAAGGAGGAAGTTGCAAAATTAGTGTAATTACTCCCACTCCGTTGAGATTTCGGGTGAAGGAAATTTCAGAAAATAACAATGACATGAAATAATCTTAATTAAATTGATTAAAAACTAAAAAACAACTTTTCTTTTGCAGGATTTTCTAAATCTCTCAGAGTGAAAAATCACTTATAATGAAAGGAAGTTATACGTCCAATAACAAGACATAACAGAAAAAGTCATTGAAAATGAATTTGTCCCCATTTAGGTGCTAAGAAGCCAAAAGTAAAAGCATTAGAGAAGAAAGTCAATTTCAAATTCATGGAATTATTCCTGAAGTTTAATATTAAATAACAAGTTTTATTATATTATTTTTTGATTCAATAAGACGTTTTCTCAAGGTATTGAAACAAAATTAAAGGAAAGAATCTTTTAAGAAAGGAATAAAACAAATCAGATTATTCAAGATATAAATAAAATGAGATGGTAATCATGAAAAAATCATGCTTTTAAAATCCCTACAATTCACAAATTTTTAGGAAGATATGAAGTTAATACAAAGTTTAATTTCAACATAGGAAGAATATTATTATAACAAGTCAGATAAAAATGGAATTAAAAAAAGCAGGCATATCTATTCTTACTGTCATTAAAGAAGTAATTATAGTACAAATAAATTCCAGAGGCTTCCCATCATTAATAACTTTTTATTTCTGTTTCAAATTTTCTGAAAATCAAAATTAAAATAACCATAAACACTTTGTTTGGAAAAGATTTCAAGAAAATAGGAATACAGAATAAAATATATTGCTAATTAAGAATTTAAATTTGGTTGAAAAAGTTATGAAGATTTCTTTTGTGAAAGATTTTCCCAAATGTGACAGAGTTGAAGTCATATTATCTTTGAAGGAGCACATTAATTAAATAAAATATACTTTGAATGGACACTATTCAATGAATAATAAACACTTGCAGAAAAAAAAAAAAAGTCACTTGAAGGAAAATATCCTCACTTATACAATAATGTAAAGCAATATATTACAGAAAGTGAAAATGCAAGAAAAAATTGACAGGTAAAAACAGAATATCTAACTTTAAATTATGCAAATCATTTCTCAACATTTATATAGAATATATCTACAAAGTAGCTCAATTTGAATATTAAAAAATATCAAAACAAAACTGAAATAAACAGACCTTCTTGATGTCAGCAGGTTTTTCTTTTTCATCTCAGTAATACACAATGCCGACAGCACCTATAACAAATTAGCAAAAATGTGTAAATAATTATAACAATATATCTACAAAAAACAGTTACTTCAATAAACAATCATTAAAAAATCAAATCATAAATATGCAAGCATGTCAAATTCATTCCAAAATATATTTGTCGAAAACACTTTTTTTCTCCTAATTTTTTCATTGATTCAGATATCAAAAATCTGATGCTTGCTTACAAAGATATAATATGACTGTGATACATATATTATTGAGCTTTGAGAGTTTGGTAATGCCATTTGTTTTTTTAAATATTCAGTAGTGAAAAAAAAATCAGAGAGGATACAATGATTATAAAATGCCACATGGCAACAGTTTACATATCAAAATTTTGAAAAGTATATTTAAGTGCTCGGTTAGGAGTTTATAGAATTGTGTCTATGTCAGTTATTAATAGCCCTAAACATTATGTACAGTATTTAATGGTCCTTTTATGTGTGTCAAATTTCTGTAAATACTGGTTGCAACTAATAAAACGATCAGCATTTTAACACTTTAGAAAGGAAATAAAAAACATTCAGTATTAAACAAATCTCATGTATAAATGATGTTTTTCACATATATTTTGGATGCAATTTAAAACATGTTTGATTTTCAAATGTTTCAGGAGAATCACAAGTAAGAAATATATGATTACAAAGTTGTATAAATATATCACAATTATCAAAATTTTAACCAAAAAGATATAGTCCAGCAACCTTAGAAATAATTTAATTTATGCAGACACTTACATGAGCAGAACATTTAAGAGATAATAAAAACTGACATTAAATCTTCTGTTTGGAGGAGGAAAATGAAACATTGTAATAGAGAGATGCAAGAAATTAACGATAAAGTATCTAATTTTTGCTCTAAACACCAAATTTATTGATTGAACGATATATTTAAATTAAACAGAATTAAATGAGAACAGAGAAGGCATGAATTTAAAACATAGAGCTCAGAAACGTAATTGACAACAATAAGCTAATAATAAGAGAAAAGCAAAATTACAGAAAAGTAGCAAAATAACCAAGTTTTCAGTATTCCTAAATCAAAATACTTCCCTGTAAACTTAAAGCAAATACAAAAACTCATTCAAGGATGGGAAAAAGAATATGAATGTTCAAATGCTAATAAAGAGTAAATTGTCCCTAAATTAAATGAAACAAATATATGCTTGACAGAGAAATGAAAATTACTTTACTTAAAAGGAAGAAGGACTAATGTTTATACAATACTGTAGAAAGACTGATTAAATTTGAAAATATGTAGAGATGTCATATATGGAAATTCATTCATTTATTTTTGCTTGATATAGAACATTGAGGAAACTCAATTTTGAAAATTAGATGCAAATCTCAACTTACTGTCATATAAGCAGTCATAAAAACAGAAAATAAATTCAGAATACTTTGCATGATTACTAACATTTCACTCTTGTTTCAAAATTTGCATAAAAGGATATGAACAAATAATGCTATTACCAAGAAAAAAGTTAATACCTTCTTGAAGAGATTTCAAGCAGGGAAAGAAATTCAGAATACAATATAATGCCAATTTCTTAAAATAAATTAACGAGGAAAAAAAATTATCAAGAATCCTTAAAGAAAATTATACATTTGAAATTATTATAAATTTTTTTTGATGGGTATGAGAAAACAACGCACAGAAAAAAATGCTTTAAAAGGAGGAAGTTGCAAAATTAGTGTAATTACTCCCACTCCGTTGAGATTTCAGGTGAAGGAAATTTCAGAAAATAACAATGACATGAAATAATCTTAATTCAATTGATTGAAAACTAAAAAGCAACTTTTCTTTTGCAGGATTTTCTAAATCTCTCAGAGTGAAAAATCACTTATAAAGAAAGGAAGTTATACGTCCAATAACAAGACATAACAGAAAAAGTCATTGAAAATGAATTTGTCCCCATTTAGGTGCTAAGAAGCCAAAAGTAAAAGCATTAGAGAAGAAAGTCAATTTCAAATTCATGGAATTATTCCTGAAGTTTAATATTAAATAACAAGTTTTATTATATTATTTTTTGATTCAATAAGACGTTTTCTCAAGGTATTGAAACAAAATTAAAGGAAAGAATCTTTTAAGAAAGGAATAAAACAAATCAGATTATTCAAGATATAAATAAAATGAGATGGTAATCATGAAAAAATCATGCTTTTAAAATCCCTACAATTCACAAATTTTTAGGAAGATATGAAGTTAATACAAAGTTTAATTTCAACATAGGAAGAATATTATTATAACAAGTCAGATAAAAATGGATTTAAAAAAAGCAGGCATATCTATTCTTACTGTCATTAAAGAAGTAATTATAGTACAAATAAATTCCAGAGGCTTCCCATCATTAATAACTTTTTATTTCTGTTTCAAATTTTCTGAAAATCAAAATTAAAATAACCATAAACACTTTGTTTGGAAAAGATTTCAAGAAAATAGGAATACAGAATAAAATATATTGCTAATTAAGAATTTAAATTTGGTTGAAAAAGTTATGAAGATTTCTTTTGTGAAAGATTTTCCCAAATGTGACAGAGTTGAAGTCATATTATCTTTGAAGGAGCACATTAATTAAATAAAATATACTTTGAATGGACACTATTCAATGAATAATAAACACTTGCAGAAAAAAAAAAAAAAAAGTCACTTGAAGGAAAATATCCTCACTTATACAATAATGTAAAGCAATATATTACAGAAAGTGAAAATGCAAGAAAAAATTGACAGGTAAAAACAGAATATCTAACTTTAAATTATGCAAATCATTTCTCAACATTTATATAGAATATATCTACAAAGTAGCTCAATTTGAATATTAAAAAATATCAAAACAAAACTGAAATAAACAGACCTTCTTGATGTCAGCAGGTTTTTCTTTTTCATCTCAGTAATACACAATGCCGACAGCACCTATAAAAAATTAGCAAAAATGTGTAAATAATTATAACAATATGTCTACAAAAAACAGTTACTTCAATAAACAATCATTAAAAAATCAAATCATAAATATGCAAGCATGTCAAATTCATTCCAAAATATATTTGTCGAAAACACTTTTTTTCTCCTAATTTTTTCATTGATTCAGATATCAAAAATCTGATGCTTGCTTACAAAGATATAATATGACTGTGATACATATATTATTGAGCTTTGAGAGTTTGGTAATGCCATTTGTTTTTTTAAATATTCAGTAGTGAAAAAAAAATCAGAGAGGATACAATGATTATAAAATGCCACATGGCAACAGTTTACATATCAAAATTTTGAAAAGTATATTTAAGTGCTCGGTTAGGAGTTTATAGAATTGTGTCTATGTCAGTTATTAATGGCCCTAAACATTATGTACAGTACTTAATGGTCCTTTTATGTGTGTCAAATTTCTGTAAATACTGGTTGCAACTAATAAAACGATCAGCATTTTAACACTTTAGAAAGGAAATAAAAAACATTCAGTATTAAATAAATCTCATGTATAAATGATGTTTTTCACATATATTTTGGATGCAATTTAAAACATGTTTGATTTTCAAATGTTTCAGGAGAATCACAAGCAAGAAATATATGATTACAAAGTTGTATAAATATATCACAATTATCAAAATTTTAACCAAAAAGATATAGTCCAGCAACCTTAGAAATAATTTAATTTATGCAGACACTTACATGAGCAGAACATTTAAGAGATAATAAAAACTGACATTAAATATTTTGTTTGGAGGAGGAAAATGAAACATTGTAATAGAGAGATGCAAGAAATTAACGATAAAGTATCTAATTTTTGTTCTAAACACCAAATTTATTGATTGAACGATATATTTAAATTAAACAGAATTAAATGAGAACAGAGAAGGCATGAATTTAAAGCATAGAGCTCAGAAACGTAATTGACAACAATAAGCTAATAATAAGAGAAAAGCAAAATTACAGAAAAGTAGCAAAATAACCAAGTTTTCAGTATTCCTAAATCAAAATACTTCCCTGTAAACTTAAAGCAAATACAAAAACTGATTCAAGGATGGGAAAAAGAATATGCATGTTCAAATGCTAATAAAGAGTAAATTGTCCCTAAATTAAATGAAACAAATATATGCTTGACAGAGAAATGAAAATTACTTTACTTAAAAGGAAGAAGGACTAATGTTTATACAATACTGTAGAAAGACTGATTAAATTTGAAAATATGTAGAGATGTCATATATGGAAATTCATTCATTTATTTTTGCTTGATATAGAACATTGAGGAAACTCAATTTTGAAAATTAGATGCAAATCTCAACTTACTGTCATATAAGCAGTCATAAAAACAGAAAATAAATTCAGAATACTTTGCATGATTACTAACATTTCACTCTTGTTTCAAAATTTGCATAAAAGGATATGAACAAATAATGCTATTACCAAGAAAAAAGTTAATACCTTCTTGAAGAGATTTCAAGCAGGGAAAGAAATTCAGAATACAATATAATGCCAATTTCTTAAAATAAATTAACGAGGAAAAAAAATTATCAAGAATCCTTAAAGAAAATTATACATTTGAAATTATTATAAATTTTTTTTGATGGGTATGAGAAAACAACGCACAGAAAAAAATGCTTTAAAAGGAGGAAGTTGCAAAATTAGTGTAATTACTCCCACTCCGTTGAGATTTCAGGTGAAGGAAATTTCAGAAAATAACAATGACATGAAATAATCTTAATTCAATTGATTGAAAACTAAAAAGCAACTTTTCTTTTGCAGGATTTTCTAAATCTCTCAGAGTGAAAAATCACTTATAAAGAAAGGAAGTTATACGTCCAATAACAAGACATAACAGAAAAAGTCATTGAAAATGAATTTGTCCCCATTTAGGTGCTAAGAAGCCAAAAGTAAAAGCATTAGAGAAGAAAGTCAATTTCAAATTCATGGAATTATTCCTGAAGTTTAATATTAAATAACAAGTTTTATTATATTATTTTTTGATTCAATAAGACGTTTTCTCAAGGTATTGAAACAAAATTAAAGGAAAGAATCTTTTAAGAAAGGAATAAAACAAATCAGATTATTCAAGATATAAATAAAATGAGATGGTAATCATGAAAAAATCATGCTTTTAAAATCCCTACAATTCACAAATTTTTAGGAAGATATGAAGTTAATACAAAGTTTAATTTCAACATAGGAAGAATATTATTATAACAAGTCAGATAAAAATGGATTTAAAAAAAGCAGGCATATCTATTCTTACTGTCATTAAAGAAGTAATTATAGTACAAATAAATTCCAGAGGCTTCCCATCATTAATAACTTTTTATTTCTGTTTCAAATTTTCTGAAAATCAAAATTAAAATAACCATAAACACTTTGTTTGGAAAAGATTTCAAGAAAATAGGAATACAGAATAAAATATATTGCTAATTAAGAATTTAAATTTGGTTGAAAAAGTTATGAAGATTTCTTTTGTGAAAGATTTTCCCAAATGTGACAGAGTTGAAGTCATATTATCTTTGAAGGAGCACATTAATTAAATAAAATATACTTTGAATGGACACTATTCAATGAATAATAAACACTTGCAGAAAAAAAAAAAAAAAAGTCACTTGAAGGAAAATATCCTCACTTATACAATAATGTAAAGCAATATATTACAGAAAGTGAAAATGCAAGAAAAAATTGACAGGTAAAAACAGAATATCTAACTTTAAATTATGCAAATCATTTCTCAACATTTATATAGAATATATCTACAAAGTAGCTCAATTTGAATATTAAAAAATATCAAAACAAAACTGAAATAAACAGACCTTCTTGATGTCAGCAGGTTTTTCTTTTTCATCTCAGTAATACACAATGCCGACAGCACCTATAAAAAATTAGCAAAAATGTGTAAATAATTATAACAATATGTCTACAAAAAACAGTTACTTCAATAAACAATCATTAAAAAATCAAATCATAAATATGCAAGCATGTCAAATTCATTCCAAAATATATTTGTCGAAAACACTTTTTTTCTCCTAATTTTTTCATTGATTCAGATATCAAAAATCTGATGCTTGCTTACAAAGATATAATATGACTGTGATACATATATTATTGAGCTTTGAGAGTTTGGTAATGCCATTTGTTTTTTTAAATATTCAGTAGTGAAAAAAAAATCAGAGAGGATACAATGATTATAAAATGCCACATGGCAACAGTTTACATATCAAAATTTTGAAAAGTATATTTAAGTGCTCGGTTAGGAGTTTATAGAATTGTGTCTATGTCAGTTATTAATGGCCCTAAACATTATGTACAGTACTTAATGGTCCTTTTATGTGTGTCAAATTTCTGTAAATACTGGTTGCAACTAATAAAACGATCAGCATTTTAACACTTTAGAAAGGAAATAAAAAACATTCAGTATTAAATAAATCTCATGTATAAATGATGTTTTTCACATATATTTTGGATGCAATTTAAAACATGTTTGATTTTCAAATGTTTCAGGAGAATCACAAGCAAGAAATATATGATTACAAAGTTGTATAAATATATCACAATTATCAAAATTTTAACCAAAAAGATATAGTCCAGCAACCTTAGAAATAATTTAATTTATGCAGACACTTACATGAGCAGAACATTTAAGAGATAATAAAAACTGACATTAAATATTTTGTTTGGAGGAGGAAAATGAAACATTGTAATAGAGAGATGCAAGAAATTAACGATAAAGTATCTAATTTTTGTTCTAAACACCAAATTTATTGATTGAACGATATATTTAAATTAAACAGAATTAAATGAGAACAGAGAAGGCATGAATTTAAAGCATAGAGCTCAGAAACGTAATTGACAACAATAAGCTAATAATAAGAGAAAAGCAAAATTACAGAAAAGTAGCAAAATAACCAAGTTTTCAGTATTCCTAAATCAAAATACTTCCCTGTAAACTTAAAGCAAATACAAAAACTGATTCAAGGATGGGAAAAAGAATATGCATGTTCAAATGCTAATAAAGAGTAAATTGTCCCTAAATTAAATGAAACAAATATATGCTTGACAGAGAAATGAAAATTACTTTACTTAAAAGGAAGAAGGACTAATGTTTATACAATACTGTAGAAAGACTGATTAAATTTGAAAATATGTAGAGATGTCATATATGGAAATTCATTCATTTATTTTTGCTTGATATAGAACATTGAGGAAACTCAATTTTGAAAATTAGATGCAAATCTCAACTTACTGTCATATAAGCAGTCATAAAAACAGAAAATAAATTCAGAATACTTTGCATGATTACTAACATTTCACTCTTGTTTCAAAATTTGCATAAAAGGATATGAACAAATAATGCTATTACCAAGAAAAAAGTTAATACCTTCTTGAAGAGATTTCAAGCAGGGAAAGAAATTCAGAATACAATATAATGCCAATTTCTTAAAATAAATTAACAAAGAAAAAAAGTTATCAAGAATCCTTAAAGAAAATTATACATTTGAAATTATTATAAATTTTTTTTGATGGGTATGAGAAAACAACGCACAGAAAAAAATGCTTTAAAAGGAGGAAGTTGCAAAATTAGTGTAATTACTCCCACTCCGTTGAGATTTCAGGTGAAGGAAATTTCAGAAAATAACAATGACATGAAATAATCTTAATTCAATTGATTGAAAACTAAAAAGCAACTTTTCTTTTGCAGGATTTTCTAAATCTCTCAGAGTGAAAAATCACTTATAAAGAAAGGAAGTTATACGTCCAATAACAAGACATAACAGAAAAAGTCATTGAAAATGAATTTGTCCCCATTTAGGTGCTAAGAAGCCAAAAGTAAAAGCATTAGAGAAGAAAGTCAATTTCAAATTCATGGAATTATTCCTGAAGTTTAATATTAAATAACAAGTTTTATTATATTATTTTTTGATTCAATAAGACGTTTTCTCAAGGTATTGAAACAAAATTAAAGGAAAGAATCTTTTAAGAAAGGAATAAAACAAATCAGATTATTCAAGATATAAATAAAATGAGATGGTAATCATGAAAAAATCATGCTTTTAAAATCCCTACAATTCACAAATTTTTAGGAAGATATGAAGTTAATACAAAGTTTAATTTCAACATAGGAAGAATATTATTATAACAAGTCAGATAAAAATGGATTTAAAAAAAGCAGGCATATCTATTCTTACTGTCATTAAAGAAGTAATTATAGTACAAATAAATTCCAGAGGCTTCCCATCATTAATAACTTTTTATTTCTGTTTCAAATTTTCTGAAAATCAAAATTAAAATAACCATAAACACTTTGTTTGGAAAAGATTTCAAGAAAATAGGAATACAGAATAAAATATATTGCTAATTAAGAATTTAAATTTGGTTGAAAAAGTTATGAAGATTTCTTTTGTGAAAGATTTTCCCAAATGTGACAGAGTTGAAGTCATATTATCTTTGAAGGAGCACATTAATTAAATAAAATATACTTTGAATGGACACTATTCAATGAATAATAAACACTTGCAGAAAAAAAAAAAAAAAAGTCACTTGAAGGAAAATATCCTCACTTATACAATAATGTAAAGCAATATATTACAGAAAGTGAAAATGCAAGAAAAAATTGACAGGTAAAAACAGAATATCTAACTTTAAATTATGCAAATCATTTCTCAACATTTATATAGAATATATCTACAAAGTAGCTCAATTTGAATATTAAAAAATATCAAAACAAAACTGAAATAAACAGACCTTCTTGATGTCAGCAGGTTTTTCTTTTTCATCTCAGTAATACACAATGCCGACAGCACCTATAAAAAATTAGCAAAAATGTGTAAATAATTATAACAATATGTCTACAAAAAACAGTTACTTCAATAAACAATCATTAAAAAATCAAATCATAAATATGCAAGCATGTCAAATTCATTCCAAAATATATTTGTCGAAAACACTTTTTTTCTCCTAATTTTTTCATTGATTCAGATATCAAAAATCTGATGCTTGCTTACAAAGATATAATATGACTGTGATACATATATTATTGAGCTTTGAGAGTTTGGTAATGCCATTTGTTTTTTTAAATATTCAGTAGTGAAAAAAAAATCAGAGAGGATACAATGATTATAAAATGCCACATGGCAACAGTTTACATATCAAAATTTTGAAAAGTATATTTAAGTGCTCGGTTAGGAGTTTATAGAATTGTGTCTATGTCAGTTATTAATGGCCCTAAACATTATGTACAGTACTTAATGGTCCTTTTATGTGTGTCAAATTTCTGTAAATACTGGTTGCAACTAATAAAACGATCAGCATTTTAACACTTTAGAAAGGAAATAAAAAACATTCAGTATTAAATAAATCTCATGTATAAATGATGTTTTTCACATATATTTTGGATGCAATTTAAAACATGTTTGATTTTCAAATGTTTCAGGAGAATCACAAGCAAGAAATATATGATTACAAAGTTGTATAAATATATCACAATTATCAAAATTTTAACCAAAAAGATATAGTCCAGCAACCTTAGAAATAATTTAATTTATGCAGACACTTACATGAGCAGAACATTTAAGAGATAATAAAAACTGACATTAAATATTTTGTTTGGAGGAGGAAAATGAAACATTGTAATAGAGAGATGCAAGAAATTAACGATAAAGTATCTAATTTTTGTTCTAAACACCAAATTTATTGATTGAACGATATATTTAAATTAAACAGAATTAAATGAGAACAGAGAAGGCATGAATTTAAAGCATAGAGCTCAGAAACGTAATTGACAACAATAAGCTAATAATAAGAGAAAAGCAAAATTACAGAAAAGTAGCAAAATAACCAAGTTTTCAGTATTCCTAAATCAAAATACTTCCCTGTAAACTTAAAGCAAATACAAAAACTGATTCAAGGATGGGAAAAAGAATATGCATGTTCAAATGCTAATAAAGAGTAAATTGTCCCTAAATTAAATGAAACAAATATATGCTTGACAGAGAAATGAAAATTACTTTACTTAAAAGGAAGAAGGACTAATGTTTATACAATACTGTAGAAAGACTGATTAAATTTGAAAATATGTAGAGATGTCATATATGGAAATTCATTCATTTATTTTTGCTTGATATAGAACATTGAGGAAACTCAATTTTGAAAATTAGATGCAAATCTCAACTTACTGTCATATAAGCAGTCATAAAAACAGAAAATAAATTCAGAATACTTTGCATGATTACTAACATTTCACTCTTGTTTCAAAATTTGCATAAAAGGATATGAACAAATAATGCTATTACCAAGAAAAAAGTTAATACCTTCTTGAAGAGATTTCAAGCAGGGAAAGAAATTCAGAATACAATATAATGCCAATTTCTTAAAATAAATTAACAAAGAAAAAAAGTTATCAAGAATCCTTAAAGAAAATTATACATTTGAAATTATTATAAATTTTTTTTGATGGGTATGAGAAAACAACGCACAGAAAAAAATGCTTTAAAAGGAGGAAGTTGCAAAATTAGTGTAATTACTCCCACTCCGTTGAGATTTCAGGTGAAGGAAATTTCAGAAAATAACAATGACATGAAATAATCTTAATTCAATTGATTGAAAACTAAAAAGCAACTTTTCTTTTGCAGGATTTTCTAAATCTCTCAGAGTGAAAAATCACTTATAAAGAAAGGAAGTTATACGTCCAATAACAAGACATAACAGAAAAAGTCATTGAAAATGAATTTGTCCCCATTTAGGTGCTAAGAAGCCAAAAGTAAAAGCATTAGAGAAGAAAGTCAATTTCAAATTCATGGAATTATTCCTGAAGTTTAATATTAAATAACAAGTTTTATTATATTATTTTTTGATTCAATAAGACGTTTTCTCAAGGTATTGAAACAAAATTAAAGGAAAGAATCTTTTAAGAAAGGAATAAAACAAATCAGATTATTCAAGATATAAATAAAATGAGATGGTAATCATGAAAAAATCATGCTTTTAAAATCCCTACAATTCACAAATTTTTAGGAAGATATGAAGTTAATACAAAGTTTAATTTCAACATAGGAAGAATATTATTATAACAAGTCAGATAAAAATGGATTTAAAAAAAGCAGGCATATCTATTCTTACTGTCATTAAAGAAGTAATTATAGTACAAATAAATTCCAGAGGCTTCCCATCATTAATAACTTTTTATTTCTGTTTCAAATTTTCTGAAAATCAAAATTAAAATAACCATAAACACTTTGTTTGGAAAAGATTTCAAGAAAATAGGAATACAGAATAAAATATATTGCTAATTAAGAATTTAAATTTGGTTGAAAAAGTTATGAAGATTTCTTTTGTGAAAGATTTTCCCAAATGTGACAGAGTTGAAGTCATATTATCTTTGAAGGAGCACATTAATTAAATAAAATATACTTTGAATGGACACTATTCAATGAATAATAAACACTTGCAGAAAAAAAAAAAAAAAAGTCACTTGAAGGAAAATATCCTCACTTATACAATAATGTAAAGCAATATATTACAGAAAGTGAAAATGCAAGAAAAAATTGACAGGTAAAAACAGAATATCTAACTTTAAATTATGCAAATCATTTCTCAACATTTATATAGAATATATCTACAAAGTAGCTCAATTTGAATATTAAAAAATATCAAAACAAAACTGAAATAAACAGACCTTCTTGATGTCAGCAGGTTTTTCTTTTTCATCTCAGTAATACACAATGCCGACAGCACCTATAAAAAATTAGCAAAAATGTGTAAATAATTATAACAATATGTCTACAAAAAACAGTTACTTCAATAAACAATCATTAAAAAATCAAATCATAAATATGCAAGCATGTCAAATTCATTCCAAAATATATTTGTCGAAAACACTTTTTTTCTCCTAATTTTTTCATTGATTCAGATATCAAAAATCTGATGCTTGCTTACAAAGATATAATATGACTGTGATACATATATTATTGAGCTTTGAGAGTTTGGTAATGCCATTTGTTTTTTTAAATATTCAGTAGTGAAAAAAAAATCAGAGAGGATACAATGATTATAAAATGCCACATGGCAACAGTTTACATATCAAAATTTTGAAAAGTATATTTAAGTGCTCGGTTAGGAGTTTATAGAATTGTGTCTATGTCAGTTATTAATGGCCCTAAACATTATGTACAGTACTTAATGGTCCTTTTATGTGTGTCAAATTTCTGTAAATACTGGTTGCAACTAATAAAACGATCAGCATTTTAACACTTTAGAAAGGAAATAAAAAACATTCAGTATTAAATAAATCTCATGTATAAATGATGTTTTTCACATATATTTTGGATGCAATTTAAAACATGTTTGATTTTCAAATGTTTCAGGAGAATCACAAGCAAGAAATATATGATTACAAAGTTGTATAAATATATCACAATTATCAAAATTTTAACCAAAAAGATATAGTCCAGCAACCTTAGAAATAATTTAATTTATGCAGACACTTACATGAGCAGAACATTTAAGAGATAATAAAAACTGACATTAAATATTTTGTTTGGAGGAGGAAAATGAAACATTGTAATAGAGAGATGCAAGAAATTAACGATAAAGTATCTAATTTTTGTTCTAAACACCAAATTTATTGATTGAACGATATATTTAAATTAAACAGAATTAAATGAGAACAGAGAAGGCATGAATTTAAAGCATAGAGCTCAGAAACGTAATTGACAACAATAAGCTAATAATAAGAGAAAAGCAAAATTACAGAAAAGTAGCAAAATAACCAAGTTTTCAGTATTCCTAAATCAAAATACTTCCCTGTAAACTTAAAGCAAATACAAAAACTGATTCAAGGATGGGAAAAAGAATATGCATGTTCAAATGCTAATAAAGAGTAAATTGTCCCTAAATTAAATGAAACAAATATATGCTTGACAGAGAAATGAAAATTACTTTACTTAAAAGGAAGAAGGACTAATGTTTATACAATACTGTAGAAAGACTGATTAAATTTGAAAATATGTAGAGATGTCATATATGGAAATTCATTCATTTATTTTTGCTTGATATAGAACATTGAGGAAACTCAATTTTGAAAATTAGATGCAAATCTCAACTTACTGTCATATAAGCAGTCATAAAAACAGAAAATAAATTCAGAATACTTTGCATGATTACTAACATTTCACTCTTGTTTCAAAATTTGCATAAAAGGATATGAACAAATAATGCTATTACCAAGAAAAAAGTTAATACCTTCTTGAAGAGATTTCAAGCAGGGAAAGAAATTCAGAATACAATATAATGCCAATTTCTTAAAATAAATTAACGAGGAAAAAAAATTATCAAGAATCCTTAAAGAAAATTATACATTTGAAATTATTATAAATTTTTTTTGATGGGTATGAGAAAACAACGCACAGAAAAAAATGCTTTAAAAGGAGGAAGTTGCAAAATTAGTGTAATTACTCCCACTCCGTTGAGATTTCAGGTGAAGGAAATTTCAGAAAATAACAATGACATGAAATAATCTTAATTCAATTGATTGAAAACTAAAAAGCAACTTTTCTTTTGCAGGATTTTCTAAATCTCTCAGAGTGAAAAATCACTTATAAAGAAAGGAAGTTATACGTCCAATAACAAGACATAACAGAAAAAGTCATTGAAAATGAATTTGTCCCCATTTAGGTGCTAAGAAGCCAAAAGTAAAAGCATTAGAGAAGAAAGTCAATTTCAAATTCATGGAATTATTCCTGAAGTTTAATATTAAATAACAAGTTTTATTATATTATTTTTTGATTCAATAAGACGTTTTCTCAAGGTATTGAAACAAAATTAAAGGAAAGAATCTTTTAAGAAAGGAATAAAACAAATCAGATTATTCAAGATATAAATAAAATGAGATGGTAATCATGAAAAAATCATGCTTTTAAAATCCCTACAATTCACAAATTTTTAGGAAGATATGAAGTTAATACAAAGTTTAATTTCAACATAGGAAGAATATTATTATAACAAGTCAGATAAAAATGGATTTAAAAAAAGCAGGCATATCTATTCTTACTGTCATTAAAGAAGTAATTATAGTACAAATAAATTCCAGAGGCTTCCCATCATTAATAACTTTTTATTTCTGTTTCAAATTTTCTGAAAATCAAAATTAAAATAACCATAAACACTTTGTTTGGAAAAGATTTCAAGAAAATAGGAATACAGAATAAAATATATTGCTAATTAAGAATTTAAATTTGGTTGAAAAAGTTATGAAGATTTCTTTTGTGAAAGATTTTCCCAAATGTGACAGAGTTGAAGTCATATTATCTTTGAAGGAGCACATTAATTAAATAAAATATACTTTGAATGGACACTATTCAATGAATAATAAACACTTGCAGAAAAAAAAAAAAAAAAGTCACTTGAAGGAAAATATCCTCACTTATACAATAATGTAAAGCAATATATTACAGAAAGTGAAAATGCAAGAAAAAATTGACAGGTAAAAACAGAATATCTAACTTTAAATTATGCAAATCATTTCTCAACATTTATATAGAATATATCTACAAAGTAGCTCAATTTGAATATTAAAAAATATCAAAACAAAACTGAAATAAACAGACCTTCTTGATGTCAGCAGGTTTTTCTTTTTCATCTCAGTAATACACAATGCCGACAGCACCTATAAAAAATTAGCAAAAATGTGTAAATAATTATAACAATATGTCTACAAAAAACAGTTACTTCAATAAACAATCATTAAAAAATCAAATCATAAATATGCAAGCATGTCAAATTCATTCCAAAATATATTTGTCGAAAACACTTTTTTTCTCCTAATTTTTTCATTGATTCAGATATCAAAAATCTGATGCTTGCTTACAAAGATATAATATGACTGTGATACATATATTATTGAGCTTTGAGAGTTTGGTAATGCCATTTGTTTTTTTAAATATTCAGTAGTGAAAAAAAAATCAGAGAGGATACAATGATTATAAAATGCCACATGGCAACAGTTTACATATCAAAATTTTGAAAAGTATATTTAAGTGCTCGGTTAGGAGTTTATAGAATTGTGTCTATGTCAGTTATTAATGGCCCTAAACATTATGTACAGTACTTAATGGTCCTTTTATGTGTGTCAAATTTCTGTAAATACTGGTTGCAACTAATAAAACGATCAGCATTTTAACACTTTAGAAAGGAAATAAAAAACATTCAGTATTAAATAAATCTCATGTATAAATGATGTTTTTCACATATATTTTGGATGCAATTTAAAACATGTTTGATTTTCAAATGTTTCAGGAGAATCACAAGCAAGAAATATATGATTACAAAGTTGTATAAATATATCACAATTATCAAAATTTTAACCAAAAAGATATAGTCCAGCAACCTTAGAAATAATTTAATTTATGCAGACACTTACATGAGCAGAACATTTAAGAGATAATAAAAACTGACATTAAATATTTTGTTTGGAGGAGGAAAATGAAACATTGTAATAGAGAGATGCAAGAAATTAACGATAAAGTATCTAATTTTTGTTCTAAACACCAAATTTATTGATTGAACGATATATTTAAATTAAACAGAATTAAATGAGAACAGAGAAGGCATGAATTTAAAGCATAGAGCTCAGAAACGTAATTGACAACAATAAGCTAATAATAAGAGAAAAGCAAAATTACAGAAAAGTAGCAAAATAACCAAGTTTTCAGTATTCCTAAATCAAAATACTTCCCTGTAAACTTAAAGCAAATACAAAAACTGATTCAAGGATGGGAAAAAGAATATGCATGTTCAAATGCTAATAAAGAGTAAATTGTCCCTAAATTAAATGAAACAAATATATGCTTGACAGAGAAATGAAAATTACTTTACTTAAAAGGAAGAAGGACTAATGTTTATACAATACTGTAGAAAGACTGATTAAATTTGAAAATATGTAGAGATGTCATATATGGAAATTCATTCATTTATTTTTGCTTGATATAGAACATTGAGGAAACTCAATTTTGAAAATTAGATGCAAATCTCAACTTACTGTCATATAAGCAGTCATAAAAACAGAAAATAAATTCAGAATACTTTGCATGATTACTAACATTTCACTCTTGTTTCAAAATTTGCATAAAAGGATATGAACAAATAATGCTATTACCAAGAAAAAAGTTAATACCTTCTTGAAGAGATTTCAAGCAGGGAAAGAAATTCAGAATACAATATAATGCCAATTTCTTAAAATAAATTAACAAAGAAAAAAAGTTATCAAGAATCCTTAAAGAAAATTATACATTTGAAATTATTATAAATTTTTTTTGATGGGTATGAGAAAACAACGCACAGAAAAAAATGCTTTAAAAGGAGGAAGTTGCAAAATTAGTGTAATTACTCCCACTCCGTTGAGATTTCAGGTGAAGGAAATTTCAGAAAATAACAATGACATGAAATAATCTTAATTCAATTGATTGAAAACTAAAAAGCAACTTTTCTTTTGCAGGATTTTCTAAATCTCTCAGAGTGAAAAATCACTTATAAAGAAAGGAAGTTATACGTCCAATAACAAGACATAACAGAAAAAGTCATTGAAAATGAATTTGTCCCCATTTAGGTGCTAAGAAGCCAAAAGTAAAAGCATTAGAGAAGAAAGTCAATTTCAAATTCATGGAATTATTCCTGAAGTTTAATATTAAATAACAAGTTTTATTATATTATTTTTTGATTCAATAAGACGTTTTCTCAAGGTATTGAAACAAAATTAAAGGAAAGAATCTTTTAAGAAAGGAATAAAACAAATCAGATTATTCAAGATATAAATAAAATGAGATGGTAATCATGAAAAAATCATGCTTTTAAAATCCCTACAATTCACAAATTTTTAGGAAGATATGAAGTTAATACAAAGTTTAATTTCAACATAGGAAGAATATTATTATAACAAGTCAGATAAAAATGGATTTAAAAAAAGCAGGCATATCTATTCTTACTGTCATTAAAGAAGTAATTATAGTACAAATAAATTCCAGAGGCTTCCCATCATTAATAACTTTTTATTTCTGTTTCAAATTTTCTGAAAATCAAAATTAAAATAACCATAAACACTTTGTTTGGAAAAGATTTCAAGAAAATAGGAATACAGAATAAAATATATTGCTAATTAAGAATTTAAATTTGGTTGAAAAAGTTATGAAGATTTCTTTTGTGAAAGATTTTCCCAAATGTGACAGAGTTGAAGTCATATTATCTTTGAAGGAGCACATTAATTAAATAAAATATACTTTGAATGGACACTATTCAATGAATAATAAACACTTGCAGAAAAAAAAAAAAAAAGTCACTTGAAGGAAAATATCCTCACTTATACAATAATGTAAAGCAATATATTACAGAAAGTGAAAATGCAAGAAAAAATTGACAGGTAAAAACAGAATATCTAACTTTAAATTATGCAAATCATTTCTCAACATTTATATAGAATATATCTACAAAGTACCTCAATTTGAATATTAAAAAATATCAAAACAAAACTGAAATAAACAGACCTTCTTGATGTCAGCAGGTTTTTCTTTTTCATCTCAGTAATACACAATGCCGACAGCACCTATAAAAAATTAGCAAAAATGTGTAAATAATTATAACAATATGTCTACAAAAAACAGTTACTTCAATAAACAATCATTAAAAAATCAAATCATAAATATGCAAGCATGTCAAATTCATTCCAAAATATATTTGTCGAAAACACTTTTTTTCTCCTAATTTTTTCATTGATTCAGATATCAAAAATCTGATGCTTGCTTACAAAGATATAATATGACTGTGATACATATATTATTGAGCTTTGAGAGTTTGGTAATGCCATTTGTTTTTTTAAATATTCAGTAGTGAAAAAAAAATCAGAGAGGATACAATGATTATAAAATGCCACATGGCAACAGTTTACATATCAAAATTTTGAAAAGTATATTTAAGTGCTCGGTTAGGAGTTTATAGAATTGTGTCTATGTCAGTTATTAATGGCCCTAAACATTATGTACAGTACTTAATGGTCCTTTTATGTGTGTCAAATTTCTGTAAATACTGGTTGCAACTAATAAAACGATCAGCATTTTAACACTTTAGAAAGGAAATAAAAAACATTCAGTATTAAATAAATCTCATGTATAAATGATGTTTTTCACATATATTTTGGATGCAATTTAAAACATGTTTGATTTTCAAATGTTTCAGGAGAATCACAAGCAAGAAATATATGATTACAAAGTTGTATAAATATATCACAATTATCAAAATTTTAACCAAAAAGATATAGTCCAGCAACCTTAGAAATAATTTAATTTATGCAGACACTTACATGAGCAGAACATTTAAGAGATAATAAAAACTGACATTAAATATTTTGTTTGGAGGAGGAAAATGAAACATTGTAATAGAAAGATGCAAGAAATTAACGATAAAGTATCTAATTTTTGTTCTAAACACCAAATTTATTGATTGAACGATATATTTAAATTAAACAGAATTAAATGAGAACAGAGAAGGCATGAATTTAAAGCATAGAGCTCAGAAACGTAATTGACAACAATAAGCTAATAATAAGAGAAAAGCAAAATTACAGAAAAGTAGCAAAATAACCAAGTTTTCAGTATTCCTAAATCAAAATACTTCCCTGTAAACTTAAAGCAAATACAAAAACTGATTCAAGGATGGGAAAAAGAATATGCATGTTCAAATGCTAATAAAGAGTAAATTGTCCCTAAATTAAATGAAACAAATATATGCTTGACAGAGAAATGAAAATTACTTTACTTAAAAGGAAGAAGGACTAATGTTTATACAATACTGTAGAAAGACTGATTAAATTTGAAAATATGTAGAGATGTCATATATGGAAATTCATTCATTTATTTTTGCTTGATATAGAACATTGAGGAAACTCAATTTTGAAAATTAGATGCAAATCTCAACTTACTGTCATATAAGCAGTCATAAAAACAGAAAATAAATTCAGAATACTTTGCATGATTACTAACATTTCACTCTTGTTTCAAAATTTGCATAAAAGGATATGAACAAATAATGCTATTACCAAGAAAAAAGTTAATACCTTCTTGAAGAGATTTCAAGCAGGGAAAGAAATTCAGAATACAATATAATGCCAATTTCTTAAAATAAATTAACGAGGAAAAAAAGTTATCAAGAATCCTTAAAGAAAATTATACATTTGAAATTATTATAAATTTTTTTTGATGGGTATGAGAAAACAACGCACAGAAAAAAATGCTTTAAAAGGAGGAAGTAGCAAAATTAGTGTAATTACTCCCACTCCGTTGAGATTTCAGGTGAAGGAAATTTCAGAAAATAACAATGACATGAAATAATCTTAATTAAATTGATTAAAAACTAAAAAACAACTTTTCTTTTGCAGGATTTTCTAAATCTCTCAGAGTGAAAAATCACTTATAAAGAAAGGAAGTTATACGTCCAATAACAAGACATAACAGAAAAAGTCATTGAAAATGAATTTGTCTCCATTTAGGTGCTAAGAAGCCGAAAGTAAAAGCATTAGAGAAGAAAGTCAATTTCAAATTCATGGAATTATTCCTGAAGTTTAATATTAAATAACAAGTTTTATTATATTATTTTTTGATTCAATAAGACGTTTTCTCAAGGTATTGAAACAAAATTAAAGGAAAGAATCTTTTAAGAAAGGAATAAAACAAATCAGATTATTCAAGATATAAATAAAATGAGATGGTAATCATGAAAAAATCATGCTTTTAAAATGCCTACAATTCACAAATTTTTAGGAAGATATGAAGTTAATACAAAGTTTAATTTCAACATAGGAAGAATATTATTATAACAAGTCAGATAAAAATGGATTTAAAAAAAGCAGGCATATCTATTCTTACTGTCATTAAAGAAGTAATTATAGTACAAATAAATTCCAGAGGCTTCCCATCACTAATAACTTTTTATTTCTGTTTCAAATTTTCTGAAAATCAAAATTAAAATAACCATAAACACTCTGTTTGGAAAAGATTTCAAGAGAATAGGAATACAGAATAAAATATATTGCTAATTAAAAATTTAAATTTGGTTGAAAAAGTTATGAAGATTTCTTTTGTGAAAGATTTTCCCAAATGTGACAGAGTTGAAGTCATATTATCTTTGAAGGAGCACATTAATTAAATAAAATATTTTTTGAATGGACACTATTCAATGAATAATAAACAATGCAGAAAAAAAAAAAAGTCACTTGAAGGAAAATATCCTCACTTATACAATAATGTAAAGCAATATATTACAGAAAATGAAAATGCAAGAAAAAATTGACAGGTAAAAACAGAATATCTAACTTTAAATTATGCAAATCATTTCTCAACATTTATATAGAATATATCTACAAAGTAGCTCAATTTGAATATTAAAAAATATCAAAACAAAACTGAAATAAACAGACCTTCTTGATGTCAGTAGGTTTTTCTTTTTCATCTCAGTAATAAACAATGCCGACAGCACCTATAAAAACTTAGCAAAAATGTGTAAATAATTATTACAATATGTCTACAAAAAACAGTTACTTCAATAAACAATCATTAAAAAATCAAATCATAAATATGCAAGCATGACAAATTCATTCCAAAATATATTTGTCGAAAACACTTTTTTTCTCCTAATTTTTTCATTGATTCAGATATCAAAAATCTGATGCTTGCTTACAAAGATATAATATGACTGTGATACATATATTATTGAGCTTTGAGAGTTTGGTAATGCCATTTGTTTTTTTAAATATTCAGTAGTGAAAAAAAAATCAGAGAGGATACAATGATTATAAAATGCCACATGGCAACAGTTTACATATCAAAATTTTGAAAAGTATATTTAAGAGCTCGGTTAGGAGTTTATAGAATTGTGTCTATGTCTGTTATTAATGGCCCTAAACATTATGTACAGTATTTAATGGTCCTTTTATGTGTGTGTCAAATTTCTGTAAATACTGGTTGCAACTAATAAAAAGATCAGCATTTTAACACTTTAGAAAGGAAATAAAAAACATTCAGTATTAAATAAATCTCATGTATAAATGATGTTTTTCACATATATTTTGGATGCAATTTAAAACATGTTTGATTTTCAAATGTTTCAGGAGAATCACAAGCAAGAAATATATGATTACAAAGTTATATAAATATATCACAATTATCAAAATTTTAACCAAAAAGATATAGTCCAGCAACCTTAGAAATAATTTAATTTATGCAGACGCTTACATGAGCAGAACATTTAAGAGATAATAAAAACTGACATTAAATCTTCTGTTTGGAGGAGAAAAATGAAACATTGTAATAGAGAGATGCAAGAAATTAACGATAAAGTATCTAATTTTTGCTCTAAACAGCAAATTTATTGATTAAACGATATATTTAAATTAAACAGAATTAAATGAGAACAGAGAAGGCATGAATTTAAAACATAGAGCTCAGAAACGTAATTGACAACAATAAGCTAATAATAAGAGAAAAGCAAAATTACAGAAAAGTAGCAAAATAACCAAGTTTTCAGTATTCCTAAATCAAAATACTTCCCTGTAAACTTAAAGCAAATACAAAAACTCATTCAAGGATGGGAAAAAGAATATGCATGTTCAAATGCTAATAAAGAGTAAATTGTCCCTAAACTAAATGAAACAAATATATGCTTGACAGAGAAATGAAAATTACTTTACTTAAAAGGAAGAAGGACTAATGTTTATACAATACTGTATAAAGACTGATTAAATTTGAAAATATGTAGAGATGTCATATATGGAAATTCATTCATTTATTTTTGCTTGATATAGAACATTGAGGAAACTCAATTTTGAAAATTAGATGCAAATCTCAACTTACTGTCATATAAGCAGTCATAAAAACAGAAAATAAATTCAGAATACTTTGCATGATTACTAACATTTCACTCTTGTTTCAAAATTTGCATAAAAGGATATGAACAAATAATGCTATTACCAAGAAAAAAGTCAATACCTTCTTGAAGAGATTTCAAGCAGGGAAAGAAATTCGGAATACAATATAATGCCAATTTCTTAAAATAAATTAACAAAAAAAAAAAAATTATCAAGAATCCTTAAAAAAAATTATACATTTGAAATTATTATAAATTTTTTTTGATGGGTATGAGAAAACAACGCACAGAAAAAAATGCTTTAAAAGGAGGAAGTTGCAAAATTAGTGTAACCGTTGAGATTTCGGGTGAAGGAAATTTCAGAAAATAACAATGACATGAAATAATCTTAATTAAATTGATTAAAAACTAAAAAACAACTTTTCTTTTGCAGGATTTTCTAAATCTCTCAGAGTGAAAAATCACTTATAAAGAAAGGAAGTTATACGTCCAATAACAAGACATAACAGAAAAAGTCAATGAAAATGAATTTGTCCCCATTTAGGTGCTAAGAAGCCGAAAGTAAAAGCATCAGAGAAGAAAGTCAATTTCAAATTCATGGAATTATTCCTGAAGTTTAATATTAAATAACAAGTTTTATTATATTATTTTTTGATTCAATAAGACGTTTTCTCAAGGTATTGAAACAAAATTGAAGGAAAGAATCTTTTAAGAAAGGAATAAAACAAATCAGATTATTCAAGATATAAATAAAATGAGATGGTAATCATGAAAAAATCATGCTTTTAAAACCCCTACAATTCACAAATTTTTAGGAAGATATGAAGTTAATACAAAGTTTAATTTCAACATAGGAAGAATATTATTAGAACAAGTCAGATAAAAATGGATTTAAAAAAAGCAGGCATATCAATTCTTACTGTCATTAAAGAAGTAATTATAGTACAAATAAATTCCAGAGGCTTCCCATCATTAATAACTTTTTATTTCTGTTTCAAATTTTCTGAAAATCAAAATTAAAATAACCATAAACACTCTGTTTGGAAAAGATTTCAAGAGAATAGGAATACAGAATAAAATATATTGCTAATTAAAAATTTAAATTTGGTTGAAAAAGTTATGAAGATTTCTTTTGTGAAAGATTTTCCCAAATGTGACAGAGTTGAAGTCATATTATCTTTGAAGGAACACATTTATTAAATAAAATATTTTTTGAATGGACACTATTCAATGAATAATAAACAATTCAGAAAAAAAAAAAAAGTCACTTGAGGGAAAATATCCTTACTTATACAATAATGTAAAGCAATATATTACAGAAAATGAAAATGCAAGAAAAAATTGACAGGTAAAAACAGAATATCTAACTTTAAATTATGCAAATCATTTCTCAACATTTATATAGAATATATCTACAAAGTAGCTCAATTTGAATATTAAAAAATATCAAAACAAAACTGAAATAAACAGACCTTCTTGATGTCAGCATGTTTTTCTTTTTCATCTCAGTAATACACAATGCCGACAGCACCTATAAAAAATTAGCAAAAATGTGTAAATAATTATAACAATATGTCTACAAAAAACAGTTACTTCAATAAACAATCATTAAAAAATCAAATCATAAATATGCAAGCATGTCAAATTCATTCCAAAATATATTTGTCGAAAACACTTTTTTTCTCCTAATTTTTTCATTGATTCAGATATCAAAAATCTGATGCTTGCTTACAAAGATATAATATGACTGTGATACATATATTATTGAGCTTTGAGAGTTTGGTAATGCCATTTGTTTTTTTAAATATTCAGTAGTGAAAAAAAAATCAGAGAGGATACAATGATTATAAAATGCCACATGGCAACAGTTTACATATCAAAATTTTGAAAAGTATATTTAAGTGCTCGGTTAGGAGTTTATAGAATTGTGTCTATGTCAATTATTAATGGCCCTAAACATTATGTACAGTATTTAATGGTCCTTTTATGTGTGTGTCAAATTTCTGTAAAAACTGGTTGCAACTAATAAAACGATCAGCATTTTAACACTTTAGAAAGGAAATAAAAAACATTCAGTATTAAATAAATCTCATGTATAAATGATGTTTTTCACATATATTTTGGATGCAATTTAAAACATGTTTGATTTTCAAATGTTTCAGGAGAATCACAAGCAAGAAATATATGATTACAAAGTTATATAAATATATCACAATTATCAAAATTTTAACCAAAAAGATATAGTCCAGCAACCTTAGAAATAATTTAATTTATGCAGACGCTTACATGAGCAGAACATTTAAGAGATAATAAAAACTGACATTAAATCTTCTGTTTGGAGGAGGAAAATGAAACATTGTAATAGAGAGATGCAAGAAACTAACGATAAAGTATCTAATTTTTGCTCTAAACACCAAATTTATTGATTGAACGATATATTTAAATTAAACAGAATTAAATGAGAACAGAGAAGGCATGAATTTAAAACATAGAGCTCAGAAACGTAATTGACAACAATAAGCTAATAATAAGAGAAAAGCAAAATTACAGAAAAGTAGCAAAATAACCAAGTTTTCAGTATTCCTAAATCAAAATACTTCCCTGTAAACTTAAAGCAAATACAAAAACTGATTCAAGGATGGGAAAAAGAATATGCATGTTTAAATGCTAATAAAGAGTAAATTGTCCCTAAATTAAATGAAACAAATATATGCTTGACAGAGAAATGAAAATTACTTTACTTAAAAGGAAGAAGGACTAATGTTTATACAATACTGTAGAAAGACTGATTAAATTTGAAAATATGTAGAGATGTCATATATGGAAATTCATTCATTTATTTTTGCTTGATATAGAACATTGAGGAAACTCAATTTTGAAAATTAGATGCAAATCTCAACTTACTGTCATATAAGCAGTCATAAAAACAGAAAATAAATTCAGAATACTTTGCATGATTACTAACATTTCACTCTTGTTTCAAAATTTGCATAAAAGGATATGAACAAATAATGCTATTACCAAGAAAAAAGTTAATACCTTCTTGAAGAGATTTCAAGCAGGGAAAGAAATTCAGAATACAATATAATGCCAATTTCTTAAAATAAATTAACGAGGGAAAAAAATTATCAAGAATCCTTAAAGAAAATTATACATTTGAAATTATTATAAATTTTTTTTGATGGGTATGAGAAAACAACGCACAGAAAAAAATGCTTTAAAAGGAGGAAGTTGCAAAATTAGTGTAATTACTCCCACTCCGTTGAGATTTCGGGTGAAGGAAATTTCAGAAAATAACAATGACATGAAATAATCTTAATTAAATTGATTAAAAACTAAAAAACAACTTTTCTTTTGCAGGATTTTCTAAATCTCTCAGAGTGAAAAATCACTTATAATGAAAGGAAGTTATACGTCCAATAACAAGACATAACAGAAAAAGTCATTGAAAATGAATTTGTCCCCATTTAGGTGCTAAGAAGCCAAAAGTAAAAGCATTAGAGAAGAAAGTCAATTTCAAATTCATGGAATTATTCCTGAAGTTTAATATTAAATAACAAGTTTTATTATATTATTTTTTGATTCAATAAGACGTTTTCTCAAGGTATTGAAACAAAATTAAAGGAAAGAATCTTTTAAGAAAGGAATAAAACAAATCAGATTATTCAAGATATAAATAAAATGAGATGGTAATCATGAAAAAATCATGCTTTTAAAATCCCTACAATTCACAAATTTTTAGGAAGATATGAAGTTAATACAAAGTTTAATTTCAACATAGGAAGAATATTATTATAACAAGTCAGATAAAAATGGATTTAAAAAAAGCAGGCATATCTATTCTTACTGTCATTAAAGAAGTAATTATAGTACAAATAAATTCCAGAGGCTTCCCATCATTAATAACTTTTTATTTCTGTTTCAAATTTTCTGAAAATCAAAATTAAAATAACCATAAACACTTTGTTTGGAAAAGATTTCAAGAAAATAGGAATACAGAATAAAATATATTGCTAATTAAGAATTTAAATTTGGTTGAAAAAGTTATGACGAATTCTTTTGTGAAAGATTTTCCCAAATGTGACAGAGTTGAAGTCATATTATCTTTGAAGGAGCACATTAATTAAATAAAATATACTTTGAATGGACACTATTCAATGAATAATAAACACTTGCAGAAAGAAAAAAAAAAAGTCACTTGAAGGAAAATATCCTCACTTATACAATAATGTAAAGCAATATATTACAGAAAGTGAAAATGCAAGAAAAAATTGACAGGTAAAAACAGAATATCTAACTTTAAATTATGCAAATCATTTCTCAACATTTATATAGAATATATCTACAAAGTAGCTCAATTTGAATATTAAAAAATATCAAAACAAAACTGAAATAAACCGACCTTCTTGATGTCAGCAGGTTTTTCTTTTTCATCTCAGTAATACACAATGCCGACAGCACCTATAAAAAATTAGCAAAAATGTGTAAATAATTATAACAATATGTCTACAAAAAACAGTTACTTCAATAAACAATCATTAAAAAATCAAATCATAAATATGCAAGCATGTCAAATTCATTCCAAAATATATTTGTCGAAAACACTTTTTTTCTCCTAATTTTTTCATTGATTCAGATATCAAAAATCTGATGCTTGCTTACAAAGATATAATATGACTGTGATACATATATTATTGAGCTTTGAGAGTTTGGTAATGCCATTTGTTTTTTTAAATATTCAGTAGTGAAAAAAAAATCAGAGAGGATACAATGATTATAAAATGCCACATGGCAACAGTTTACATATCAAAATTTTGAAAAGTATATTTAAGTGCTCGGTTAGGAGTTTATAGAATTGTGTCTATGTCAGTTATTAATAGCCCTAAACATTATGTACAGTATTTAATGGTCCTTTTATGTGTGTCAAATTTCTGTAAATACTGGTTGCAACTAATAAAACGATCAGCATTTTAACACTTTAGAAAGGAAATAAAAAACATTCAGTATTAAATAAATCTCATGTATAAATGATGTTTTTCACATATATTTTGGATGCAATTTAAAACATGTTTGATTTTCAAATGTTTCAGGAGAATCACAAGTAAGAAATATATGATTACAAAGTTGTATAAATATATCACAATTATCAAAATTTTAACCAAAAAGATATAGTCCAGCAACCTTAGAAATAATTTAATTTATGCAGACACTTACATGAGCAGAACATTTAAGAGATAATAAAAACTGACATTAAATCTTCTGTTTGGAGGAGGAAAATGAAACATTGTAATAGAGAGATGCAAGAAATTAACGATAAAGTATCTAATTTTTGCTCTAAACACCAAATTTATTGATTGAACGATATATTTAAATTAAACAGAATTAAATGAGAACAGAGAAGGCATGAATTTAAAACATAGAGCTCAGAAACGTAATTGACAACAATAAGCTAATAATAAGAGAAAAGCAAAATTACAGAAAAGTAGCAAAATAACCAAGTTTTCAGTATTCCTAAATCAAAATACTTCCCTGTAAACTTAAAGCAAATACAAAAACTGATTCAAGGATGGGAAAAAGAATATGCATGTTCAAATGCTAATAAAGAGTAAATTGTCCCTAAATTAAATGAAACAAATATATGCTTGACAGAGAAATGAAAATTACTTTACTTAAAAGGAAGAAGGACTAATGTTTATACAATACTGTAGAAAGACTGATTAAATTTGAAAATATGTAGAGATGTCATATATGGAAATTCATTCATTTATTTTTGCTTGATATAGAACATTGAGGAAACTCAATTTTGAAAATTAGATGCAAATCTCAACTTACTGTCATATAAGCAGTCATAAAAACAGAAAATAAATTCAGAATACTTTGCATGATTACTAACATTTCACTCTTGTTTCAAAATTTGCATAAAAGGATATGAACAAATAATGCTATTACCAAGAAAAAAGTTAATACCTTCTTGAAGAGATTTCAAGCAGGGAAAGAAATTAAGAAAACAATATAATGCCAATTTCTTAAAATAAATTAACGAGGAAAAAAAATTATCAAGAATCCTTAAAGAAAATTATACATTTGAAATTATTATAAATTTTTTTTGATGGGTATGAGAAAACAACGCACAGAAAAAAATGCTTTAAAAGGAGGAAGTTGCAAAATTAGTGTAATTACTCCCACTCCGTTGAGATTTCGGGTGAAGGAAATTTCAGAAAATAACAATGACATGAAATAATCTTAATTAAATTGATTAAAAACTAAAAAACAACTTTTCTTTTGCAGGATTTTCTAAATCTCTCAGAGTGAAAAATCACTTATAATGAAAGGAAGTTATACGTCCAATAACAAGACATAACAGAAAAAGTCATTGAAAATGAATTTGTCCCCATTTAGGTGCTAAGAAGCCAAAAGTAAAAGCATTAGAGAAGAAAGTCAATTTCAAATTCATGGAATTATTCCTGAAGTTTAATATTAAATAACAAGTTTTATTATATTATTTTTTGATTCAATAAGACGTTTTCTCAAGGTATTGAAACAAAATTAAAGGAAAGAATCTTTTAAGAAAGGAATAAAACAAATCAGATTATTCAAGATATAAATAAAATGAGATGGTAATCATGAAAAAATCATGCTTTTAAAATCCCTACAATTCACAAATTTTTAGGAAGATATGAAGTTAATACAAAGTTTAATTTCAACATAGGAAGAATATTATTATAACAAGTCAGATAAAAATGGATTTAAAAAAAGCAGGCATATCTATTCTTACTGTCATTAAAGAAGTAATTATAATACAAATAAATTCCAGAGGCTTCCCATCATTAATAACTTTTTATTTCTGTTTCAAATTTTCTGAAAATCAAAATTAAAATAACCATAAACACTTTGTTTGGAAAAGATTTCAAGAAAATAGGAATACAGAATAAAATATATTGCTAATTAAGAATTTAAATTTGGTTGAAAAAGTTATGAAGAATTCTTTTGTGAAAGATTTTCCCAAATGTGACAGAGTTGAAGTCATATTATCTTTGAAGGAGCACATTAATTAAATAAAATATACTTTGAATGGACACTATTCAATGAATAATAAACACTTGCAGAAAAAAAAAAAAGTCACTTGAAGGAAAATATCCTCACTTATACAATAATGTAAAGCAATATATTACAGAAAGTGAAAATGCAAGAAAAAATTGACAGGTAAAAACAGAATATCTAACTTTAAATTATGCAAATCATTTCTCAACATTTATATAGAATATATCTACAAAGTAGCTCAATTTGAATATTAAAAAATATCAAAACAAAACTGAAATAAACCGACCTTCTTGATGTCAGCAGGTTTTTCTTTTTCATCTCAGTAATACACAATGCCGACAGCACCTATAAAAAATTAGAAAAATGTGTAAATAATTATAACAATATGTCTACAAAAAACAGTTACTTCAATAAACAATCATTAAAAAATCAAATCATAAATATGCAAGCATGTCAAATTCATTCCAAAATATATTTGTCGAAAACACTTTTTTTCTCCTAATTTTTTCATTGATTCAGATATCAAAAATCTGATGCTTGCTTACAAAGATATAATATGACTGTGATACATATATTATTGAGCTTTGAGAGTTTGGTAATGCCATTTGTTTTTTTAAATATTCAGTAGTGAAAAAAAAATCAGAGAGGATACAATGATTATAAAATGCCACATGGCAACAGTTTACATATCAAAATTTTGAAAAGTATATTTAAGTGCTCGGTTAGGAGTTTATAGAATTGTGTCTATGTCAGTTATTAATAGCCCTAAACATTATGTACAGTATTTAATGGTCCTTTTATGTGTGTCAAATTTCTGTAAATACTGGTTGCAACTAATAAAACGATCAGCATTTTAACACTTTAGAAAGGAAATAAAAAACATTCAGTATTAAATAAATCTCATGTATAAATGATGTTTTTCACATATATTTTGGATGCAATTTAAAACATGTTTGATTTTCAAATGTTTCAGGAGAATCACAAGTAAGAAATATATGATTACAAAGTTGTATAAATATATCACAATTATCAAAATTTTAACCAAAAAGATATAGTCCAGCAACCTTAGAAATAATTTAATTTATGCAGACACTTACATGAGCAGAACATTTAAGAGATAATAAAAACTGACATTAAATCTTCTGTTTGGAGGAGGAAAATGAAACATTGTAATAGAGAGATGCAAGAAATTAACGATAAAGTATCTAATTTTTGCTCTAAACACCAAATTTATTGATTGAACGATATATTTAAATTAAACAGAATTAAATGAGAACAGAGAAGGCATGAATTTAAAACATAGAGCTCAGAAACGTAATTGACAACAATAAGCTAATAATAAGAGAAAAGCAAAATTACAGAAAAGTAGCAAAATAACCAAGTTTTCAGTATTCCTAAATCAAAATACTTCCCTGTAAACTTAAAGCAAATACAAAAACTCATTCAAGGATGGGAAAAAGAATATGCATGTTCAAATGCTAATAAAGAGTAAATTGTCCCTAAATTAAATGAAACAAATATATGCTCGACAGAGAAATGAAAATTACTTTACTTAAAAGGAAGAAGGACTAATGTTTATACAATACTGTAGAAAGACTGATTAAATTTGAAAATATGTAGAGATGTCATATATGGAAATTCATTCATTTATTTTTGCTTGATATAGAACATTGAGGAAACTCAATTTTGAAAATTAGATGGAAATCTCAACTTACTGTCATATAAGCAGTCATAAAAACAGAAAATAAATTCAGAATACTTTGCATGATTACTAACATTTCACTCTTGTTTCAAAATTTGCATAAAAGGATATGAACAAATAATGCTATTACCAAGAAAAAAGTTAATACCTTCTTGAAGAGATTTCAAGCAGGGAAAGAAATTCAGAATACAATATAATGCCAATTTCTTAAAATAAATTAACGAGGAAAAAAAATTATCAAGAATCCTTAAAGAAAATTATACATTTGAAATTATTATAAATTTTTTTTGATGGGTATGAGAAAACAACGCACAGAAAAAAATGCTTTAAAAGGAGGAAGTTGCAAAATTAGTGTAATTACTCCCACTCCGTTGAGATTTCAGGTGAAGGAAATTTCAGAAAATAACAATGACATGAAATAATCTTAATTCAATTGATTGAAAACTAAAAAGCAACTTTTCTTTTGCAGGATTTTCTAAATCTCTCAGAGTGAAAAATCACTTATAAAGAAAGGAAGTTATACGTCCAATAACAAGACATAACAGAAAAAGTCATTGAAAATGAATTTGACCCCATTTAGGTGCTAAGAAGCCAAAAGTAAAAGCATTAGAGAAGAAAGTCAATTTCAAATTCATGGAATTATTCCTGAAGTTTAATATTAAATAACAAGTTTTATTATATTATTTTTTGATTCAATAAGACGTTTTCTCAAGGTATTGAAACAAAATTAAAGGAAAGAATCTTTTAAGAAAGGAATAAAACAAATCAGATTATTCAAGATATAAATAAAATGAGATGGTAATCATGAAAAAATCATGCTTTTAAAATCCCTACAATTCACAAATTTTTAGGAAGATATGAAGTTAATACAAAGTTTAATTTCAACATAGGAAGAATATTATTATAACAAGTCAGATAAAAATGGATTTAAAAAAAGCAGGCATATCTATTCTTACTGTCATTAAAGAAGTAATTATAGTACAAATAAATTCCAGAGGCTTCCCATCATTAATAACTTTTTATTTCTGTTTCAAATTTTCTGAAAATCAAAATTAAAATAACCATAAACACTTTGTTTGGAAAAGATTTCAAGAAAATAGGAATACAGAATAAAATATATTGCTAATTAAGAATTTAAATTTGGTTGAAAAAGTTATGAAGATTTCTTTTGTGAAAGATTTTCCCAAATGTGACAGAGTTGAAGTCATATTATCTTTGAAGGAGCACATTAATTAAATAAAATATACTTTGAATGGACACTATTCAATGAATAATAAACACTTGCAGAAAAAAAAAAAAAAGTCACTTGAAGGAAAATATCCTCACTTATACAATAATGTAAAGCAATATATTACAGAAAGTGAAAATGCAAGAAAAAATTGACAGGTAAAAACAGAATATCTAACTTTAAATTATGCAAATCATTTCTCAACATTTATATAGAATATATCTACAAAGTAGCTCAATTTGAATATTAAAAAATATCAAAACAAAACTGAAATAAACAGACCTTTTTGATGTCAGCAGGTTTTTCTTTTTCATCTCAGTAATACACAATGCCGACAGCACCTATAAAAAATTAGCAAAAATGTGTAAATAATTATAACAATATGTCTACAAAAAACAGTTACTTCAATAAACAATCATTAAAAAATCAAATCATAAATATGCAAGCATGTCAAATTCATTCCAAAATATATTTGTCGAAAACACTTTTTTTCTCCTAATTTTTTCATTGATTCAGATATCAAAAATCTGATGCTTGCTTACAAAGATATAATATGACTGTGATACATATATTATTGAGCTTTGAGAGTTTGGTAATGCCATTTGTTTTTTTAAATATTCAGTAGTGAAAAAAAAATCAGAGAGGATACAATGATTATAAAATGCCACATGGCAACAGTTTACATATCAAAATTTTGAAAAGTATATTTAAGTGCTCGGTTAGGAGTTTATAGAATTGTGTCTATGTCAGTTATTAATGGCCCTAAACATTATGTACAGTACTTAATGGTCCTTTTATGTGTGTCAAATTTCTGTAAATACTGGTTGCAACTAATAAAACGATCAGCATTTTAACACTTTAGAAAGGAAATAAAAAACATTCAGTATTAAATAAATCTCATGTATAAATGATGTTTTTCACATATATTTTGGATGCAATTTAAAACATGTTTGATTTTCAAATGTTTCAGGAGAATCACAAGCAAGAAATATATGATTACAAAGTTGTATAAATATATCACAATTATCAAAATTTTAACCAAAAAGATATAGTCCAGCAACCTTAGAAATAATTTAATTTATGCAGACACTTACATGAGCAGAACATTTAAGAGATAATAAAAACTGACATTAAATATTTTGTTTGGAGGAGGAAAATGAAACATTGTAATAGAGAGATGCAAGAAATTAACGATAAAGTATCTAATTTTTGTTCTAAACACCAAATTTATTGATTGAACGATATATTTAAATTAAACAGAATTAAATGAGAACAGAGAAGGCATGAATTTAAAGCATAGAGCTCAGAAACGTAATTGACAACAATAAGCTAATAATAAGAGAAAAGCAAAATTACAGAAAAGTAGCAAAATAACCAAGTTTTCAGTATTCCTAAATCAAAATACTTCCCTGTAAACTTAAAGCAAATACAAAAACTGATTCAAGGATGGGAAAAAGAATATGCATGTTCAAATGCTAATAAAGAGTAAATTGTCCCTAAATTAAATGAAACAAATATATGCTTGACAGAGAAATGAAAATTACTTTACTTAAAAGGAAGAAGGACTAATGTTTATACAATACTGTAGAAAGACTGATTAAATTGGAAAATATGTAGAGATGTCATATATGGAAATTCATTCATTTATTTTTGCTTGATATAGAACATTGAGGAAACTCAATTTTGAAAATTAGATGCAAATCTCAACTTACTGTCATATAAGCAGTCATAAAAACAGAAAATAAATTCAGAATACTTTGCATGATTACTAACATTTCACTCTTGTTTCAAAATTTGCATAAAAGGATATGAACAAATAATGCTATTACCAAGAAAAAAGTTAATACCTTCTTGAAGAGATTTCAAGCAGGGAAAGAAATTCAGAATACAATATAATGCCAATTTCTTAAAATAAATTAACGAGGAAAAAAAGTTATCAAGAATCCTTAAAGAAAATTATACATTTGAAATTATTATAAATTTTTTTTGATGGGTATGAGAAAACAACGCACAGAAAAAAATGCTTTAAAAGGAGGAAGTTGCAAAATTAGTGTAATTACTCCCACTCCGTTGAGATTTCAGGTGAAGGAAATTTCAGAAAATAACAATGACATGAAATAATCTTAATTCAATTGATTGAAAACTAAAAAGCAACTTTTCTTTTGCAGGATTTTCTAAATCTCTCAGAGTGAAAAATCACTTATAAAGAAAGGAAGTTATACGTCCAATAACAAGACATAACAGAAAAAGTCATTGAAAATGCATTTGTCCCCATTTAGGTGCTAAGAAGCCAAAAGTAAAAGCATTAGAGAAGAAAGTCAATTTCAAATTCATGGAATTATTCCTGAAGTTTAATATTAAATAACAAGTTTTATTATATTATTTTTTGATTCAATAAGACGTTTTCTCAAGGTATTGAAACAAAATTAAAGGAAAGAATCTTTTAAGAAAGGAATAAAACAAATCAGATTATTCAAGATATAAATAAAATGAGATGGTAATCATGAAAAAATCATGCTTTTAAAATCCCTACAATTCACAAATTTTTAGGAAGATATGAAGTTAATACAAAGTTTAATTTCAACATAGGAAGAATATTATTATAACAAGTCAGATAAAAATGGATTTAAAAAAAGCAGGCATATCTATTCTTACTGTCATTAAAGAAGTAATTATAGTACAAATAAATTCCAGAGGCTTCCCATCATTAATAACTTTTTATTTCTGTTTCAAATTTTCTGAAAATCAAAATTAAAATAACCATAAACACTTTGTTTGGAAAAGATTTCAAGAAAATAGGAATACAGAATAAAATATATTGCTAATTAAGAATTTAAATTTGGTTGAAAAAGTTATGAAGATTTCTTTTGTGAAAGATTTTCCCAAATGTGACAGAGTTGAAGTCATATTATCTTTGAAGGAGCACATTAATTAAATAAAATATACTTTGAATGGACACTATTCAATGAATAATAAACACTTGCAGAAAAAAAAAAAAAAAAAGTCACTTGAAGGAAAATATCCTCACTTATACAATAATGTAAAGCAATATATTACAGAAAGTGAAAATGCAAGAAAAAATTGACAGGTAAAAACAGAATATCTAACTTTAAATTATGCAAATCATTTCTCAACATTTATATAGAATATATCTACAAAGTAGCTCAATTTGAATATTAAAAAATATCAAAACAAAACTGAAATAAACAGACCTTCTTGATGTCAGCAGGTTTTTCTTTTTCATCTCAGTAATACACAATGCCGACAGCACCTATAAAAAATTAGCAAAAATGTGTAAATAATTATAACAATATGTCTACAAAAAACAGTTACTTCAATAAACAATCATTAAAAAATCAAATCATAAATATGCAAGCATGTCAAATTCATTCCAAAATATATTTGTCGAAAACACTTTTTTTCTCCTAATTTTTTCATTGATTCAGATATCAAAAATCTGATGCTTGCTTACAAAGATATAATATGACTGTGATACATATATTATTGAGCTTTGAGAGTTTGGTAATGCCATTTGTTTTTTTAAATATTCAGTAGTGAAAAAAAAATCAGAGAGGATACAATGATTATAAAATGCCACATGGCAACAGTTTACATATCAAAATTTTGAAAAGTATATTTAAGTGCTCGGTTAGGAGTTTATAGAATTGTGTCTATGTCAGTTATTAATGGCCCTAAACATTATGTACAGTACTTAATGGTCCTTTTATGTGTGTCAAATTTCTGTAAATACTGGTTGCAACTAATAAAATGATCAGCATTTTAACACTTTAGAAAGGAAATAAAAAACATTCAGTATTAAATAAATCTCATGTATAAATGATGTTTTTCACATATATTTTGGATGCAATTTAAAACATGTTTGATTTTCAAATGTTTCAGGAGAATCACAAGCAAGAAATATATGATTACAAAGTTGTATAAATATATCACAATTATCAAAATTTTAACCAAAAAGATATAGTCCAGCAACCTTAGAAATAATTTAATTTATGCAGACACTTACATGAGCAGAACATTTAAGAGATAATAAAAACTGACATTAAATATTTTGTTTGGAGGAGGAAAATGAAACATTGTAATAGAGAGATGCAAGAAATTAACGATAAAGTATCTAATTTTTGTTCTAAACACCAAATTTATTGATTGAACAATATATTTAAATTAAACAGAATTAAATGAGAACAGAGAATGCATGAATTTATAACATAGAGCTCAGAAACGTAATTGACAACAATAAGCTAATAATAAGAGAAAAGCAAAATTACAGAAAAGTAGCAAAATAACCAAGTTTTCAGTATTCCTAAATCAAAATACTTCCCTGTAAACTTAAAGCAAATACAAAAACTGATTCAAGGATGGGAAAAAGAATATGCATGTTCAAATGCTAATAAAGAGTAAATTGTCCCTAAATTAAATGAAACAAATATATGCTTGACAGAGAAATGAAAATTACTTTACTTAAAAGGAAGAAGGACTAATGTTTATACAATACTGTAGAAAGACTGATTAAATTTGAAAATATGTAGAGATGTCATATATGGAAATTCATTCATTTATTTTTGCTTGATATAGAACATTGAGGAAACTCAATTTTGAAAATTAGATGCAAATCTCAACTTACTGTCATATAAGCAGTCATAAAAACAGAAAATAAATTCAGAATACTTTGCATGATTACTAACATTTCACTCTTGTTTCAAAATTTGCATAAAAGGATATGAACAAATAATGCTATTACCAAGAAAAAAGTTAATACCTTCTTGAAGAGATTTCAAGCAGGGAAAGAAATTCAGAATACAATATAATGCCAATTTCTTAAAATAAATTAACGAGGAAAAAAAGTTATCAAGAATCCTTAAAGAAAATTATACATTTGAAATTATTATAAATTTTTTTTGATGGGTATGAGAAAACAACGCACAGAAAAAAATGCTTTAAAAGGAGGAAGTTGCAAAATTAATGTAACCGTTGAGATTTCGGGTGAAGGAAATTTCAGAAAATAACAATGACATGAAATAATCTTAATTAAATTGATTAAAAACTAAAAAACAACTTTTCTTTTGCAGGATTTTCTAAATCTCTCAGAGTGAAAAATCACTTATAAAGAAAGGAAGTTATACGTCCAATAACAAGACATAACAGAAAAAGTCATTGAAAATGAATTTGTCCCCATTTAGGTGCTAAGAAGCCGAAAGTAAAAGCATCAGAGAAGAAAGTCAATTTCAAATTCATGGAATTATTCCTGAAGTTTAATATTAAATAACAAGTTTTATTATATTATTTTTTGATTCAATAAGACGTTTTCTCAAGGTATTGAAACAAAATTGAAGGAAAGAATCTTTTAAGAAAGGAATAAAACAAATCAGATTATTCAAGATATAAATAAAATGAGATGGTAATCATGAAAAAATCATGCTTTTAAAACCCCTACAATTCACAAATTTTTAGGATGATATGAAGTTAATACAAAGTTTAATTTCAACATAGGAAGAATATTATTAGAACAAGTCAGATAAAAATGGATTTAAAAAAAGCAGGCATATCAATTCTTACTGTCATTAAAGAAGTAATTATAGTACAAATAAATTCCAGAGGCTTCCCATCATTAATAACTTTTTATTTCTGTTTCAAATTTTCTGAAAATCAAAATTAAAATAACCATAAACACTCTGTTTGGAAAAGATTTCAAGAGAATAGGAATACAGAATAAAATATATTGCTAATTAAAAATTTAAATTTGGTTGAAAAAGTTATGAAGATTTCTTTTGTGAAAGATTTTCCCAAATGTGACAGAGTTGAAGTCATATTATCTTTGAAGGAACACATTAATTAAATAAAATATTTTTTGAATGGACACTATTCAATGAATAATAAACAATTCAGAAAAGAAAAAAAAAAAGTCACTTGAAGGAAAATATCCTCACTTATACAATAATGTAAAGCAATATATTACAGAAAATGAAAATGCAAGAAAAAATTGACAGGTAAAAACAGAATATCTAACTTTAAATTATGCAAATCATTTCTCAACATTTATATAGAATATATCTACAAAGTAGCTCAATTTGAATATTAAAAAATATCAAAACAAAACTGAAATAAACAGACCTTCTTGATGTCAGCAGGTTTTTCTTTTTCATCTCAGTAATACACAATGCCGACAGCACCTATAAAAAATTAGCAAAAATGTGTAAATAATTATTACAATATGTCTACAAAAAACAGTTACTTCAATAAACAATCATTAAAAAATCAAATCATAAATATGCAAGCATTTCAAATTCATTCCAAAATATATTTGTCGAAAACACTTTTTTTCTCCTAACTTTTTCATTGATTCAGATATCAAAAATCTGATGCTTGCTTACAAAGATATAATATGACTGTGATACATATATTATTGAGCTTTGAGAGTTTGGTAATGCCATTTGTTTTTTTAAATATTCAGTAGTGAAAAAAAAATCAGAGAGGATACAATGATTATAAAATGCCACATGGCAACAGTTTACATATCAAAATTTTGAAAAGTATATTTAAGTGCTCGGTTAGGAGTTTATAGAATTGTGTCTATGTCAATTATTAATGGCCCTAAACATTATGTACAGTATTTAATGGTCCTTTTATGTGTGTGTCAAATTTCTGTAAAAACTGGTTGCAACTAATAAAACGATCAGCATTTTAACACTTTAGAAAGGAAATAAAAAACATTCAGTATTAAATAAATCTCATGTATAAATGATGTTTTTCACATATATTTTGGATGCAATTTAAAACATGTTTGATTTTCAAATGTTTCAGGAGAATCACAAGCAAGAAATATATGATTACAAAGTTATATAAATATATCACAATTATCAAAATTTTAACCAAAAAGATATAGTCCAGCAACCTTAGAAATAATTTAATTTATGCAGACGCTTACATGAGCAGAACATTTAAGAGATAATAAAAACTGACATTAAATCTTCTGTTTGGAGGAGGAAAATGAAACATTGTAATAGAGAGATGCAAGAAATTAACGATAAAGTATCTAATTTTTGCTCTAAACACCAAATTTATTGATTGAACGATATATTTAAATTAAACAGAATTAAATGAGAACAGAGAAGGCATGAATTTAAAACATAGAGCTCAGAAACGTAATTAACAACAATAAGCTAATAATAAGAGAAAAGCAAAATTACAGAAAAGTAGCAAAATAACCAAGTTTTCAGTATTCCTAAATCAAAATACTTCCCTGTAAACTTAAAGCAAATACAAAAACTGATTCAAGGATGGGAAAAAGAATATGCATGTTCAAATGCTAATAAAGAGTAAATTGTCCCTAAATTAAATGAAACAAATATATGCTTGACAGAGAAATGAAAATTACTTTACTTAAAAGGAAGAAGGACTAATGTTTATACAATACTGTAGAAAGACTGATTAAATTTGAAAATATGTAGAGATGTCATATATGGAAATTCATTCATTTATTTTTGCTTGATATAGAACATTGAGGAAACTCAATTTTGAAAATTAGATGCAAATCTCAACTTACTGTCATACAGTCGGCCACAAAATAAGTTGAGCACCGGTACCCTACCCGATTTTTTCAAGATGCTGAAAAATCGATAATCGATTAAATTGTATCGATTACACTATCGATTTAAAATTCAATGTTGGGTAGTTGATATAAATTAATCAATATAAAATAATCAATTAAGTAGTATCGATTATTTTATATCGATTATATCAATTTAAAATTCAATGTTGGGTAATAAATAAATTAAATATAGATTACTCTATCGATTAGTCTGTATCGATTATTTTATATCAATTTAAAATTCAATGTTGTGTAATTGATATAAAATAATCAATTGTGTAGTATCGATTATTTTATATCGATTTAAATTTCAATGTTGGGTAATAAATAAATTAAATATCGATATTTCAATTGTTATTCAAACATGGTTATATAAAAAAACTCCCAAAAGTGATGATTTAAAAAAAACTTTCAAAGATGGTAATTTAAAAAACTACCAAAGGTGGTGGTTTTATTAAAAATCTACCAAAGGTGGTAATTGTTTATTAATCTTCCAAATGTGGTTATTTTATTAAAAAACTTCTAAAGATGGTGATTTAAAAAAACTCCTAAAGATGGTGATTTAAAAAAACTCCCAAAGGTGATGATTTGTTTATTAAACTCCCAAATATGGTAACTTGTTTATTTATTTATTTTTATTTATTTTTTTTAAAGTTGGTAATTTTAAAAAATCCAAAAATGATATTTTTTTATTAAACTTTTAAACATGGTTATTTGTTTATTAAATTCAAATATAATGATTTTTTGATAAACTTCCAAAGATGGTGATTTATCCAAATTTAATGATTTGTTTATTTAAAAATAAATCTAACGTAATTTTATGTTTGGGAAAAATGTACAATTTAATTTAACATAAATTTCCCGTTTTTAATAATGAAATTTTGATTTATTAATAAGTTTTGACAAATATCCCCCTATAAACAGTTTGTACCAATATGAAATTATAAATAATCTCTAAAAATAAAACATTTAAAAAATTAATTAGTTAACATTTCGAGCGGTGTTTTTTGATCTACTCCTGTCTAAATTAAAAGAGGAAGCAATTATTCAACGGCTGTCAATAAACCTTAAAAGTATTATAAAGTGATCTGTTATTTTTACTAGTTCGTTAACATTTCGATTTCCACCCGTTTCAAGACGAGACAGGAAGCGATTATTCAAAGGTTTCAAATAAACCTTTTATTTTTACTAGTTACTATTAGTATAAAAAAAATTATGAATAGGGTACAAGTCGTTAACATATCAATTTTCCAGACGAGACAGGAAGTAATATTCAACCGGGGTTAATAAACCTTGTTGTTTTTACTAGTTACTATTAGTATAAAAGAGCGTAAAAATTGTGAATATATCTATTCGAATTTATTGAATAAGAAAATGGCACTTGTACCCTTTGGTAAGTATATTTTACATACTTCAAACTCTAAAATATTTTAACCAAATATTATGTTAGTTATAAGATTTTTATTGAATTTTAGGAGCAGTTGCAATGAATAATAATCGTAAGTATTTTTTATATCTTAATATCAATTATATGTTTTACACTTTAATCACCAAGTATGAATTATATCATACTGTGTTATTTGAGATTTTTGTACGAAAAAACTCATAGTATATCAGTTCTATTTTTATATTACCTTTTCACTTTAAGATTACAATTATTCCGACTCAGATAGAAGCGATACCGAGGATAAATTCTAAAATATTTTAACCAAATATTATGTTAGTTATAAGATTATTATTGAATTTTAGGAGCAGTCGAGAAAAAGAATCATTGTAATTATATTTTATATCTTAATATATAAATTACGTGTCACGTTGTTTGTCCGCGATTGACTCCTAAACTATTTGACCGATTTTAATCAAATTTGTACACCGTGTGTAGTTTAATATAACTTAAAAGATATGATAACTTACATCTCAATTATAACTACAATATTATTTTATTGCAAATTTATTAATTAAAAACTAACTTTCCCACCAAAAAATCTTTAATTTTCCCACCGCCAAACGAGTAAGGTTTTTATCCAACAGTAATGAGGCTAGGCTTAAGATTTATCGGCTGATTATTTTCAAATGATTCTGTTTATTTTCTTAATGTTTGATGCATTTAAAATTAAACATTGTTAATTAATTGGTCTTTCAGATTCATTCTGAAGTACTTTATCGGTCTTTCAGATTCATTCTGAAGTACTTTTGAATTAAAACAGTGTTACCCAAACAGGCGTAGAAAAATTCACCCATGCGTATTGTGTTTTAATTGTTGACAATATTATCAACAGATAATTCTTTAGTTTTAGCTTTTGTAATTAAATTTTATTTATGTTCGTTCTATATTTTTTGTACATGTATATAGTTTTAAGTACATTATTTTTTAAGAAGTTTTTTTTAAACATGTTTTTGATCGATTATTTAATACGATTCATTTTATTTTCTTAGTGTTTGATGCATTTAAAATTTAATTAATAAATCTTCTCACGATTAATCTGAGAAAATTTTGTTAACCAATTCTTGAAATATTACATAAATTAAGATATATATTCTTTAGTACCCATAAATTGTAAGTAAATTATTATTTATTATGTAAATAATTTTTTCTTATGCGGTATTATAATACTTATCCGATTGAGAGGAAACTGAATATTTTATACATGTTCTTTTTTTTATTTCAGTTAAAAATCTAAACCAAGCCGCCCAAAATAAAATTTTCCAAGACCTAATATCTATGATTAGATTTTTTATTAGGCACAAGTATGTATATAAAGAATTACTTATAATTATATTCATCTATAATAACTGCACAGCGAGCATATATTTCTCCGCATAGTGTTTTAACTCTCGAAATGTGCAATTGTGGTAGATATATATTCATTCCTAATGATTCAAATATATGATACCTATAGTTTTATTTATTAATTTTTTGTACATTTAGTTACATAACATGATGTATAACAAAAGACATCTAATTTATTGTTCAAATAAAAAAAAAAATTCTAGTCTCAAATGTCATATTAAATCACACATGTAAATTTATTTATAATTTTGTTATTTTTTTTTTTTTTTTCAGAAACTTCAAGGATTTGATTATCACATCTAAACACCTAGAGGCATTAGAATTATTCACAAAAAAGATGTATAAGGAATATAAAAAAAAAATAAGACAAACAGAATTGAAACAAGAAGGTTTTTGAAAAATTTTACAATTGTAACTGGAAAAAAATTATATGTTATTAAATAAAATTCTATGTGTTGAGAAAAGTGTATAGTTTCAATTTACAATTATTATTATAAAATGAATATTATGAATCTAGAGATTATTTTGGTCTGGACGATCGGGATTTAAATATCCCGATCGAAAATGCATCTATAGAAATGCCAACGCAATTACCTAATGATGCACAACTTATAGATGCAATAAAGGATTGGTTAAAGAGCCCAAATTTTGACTTTTTACAAAACCTTGAACCAAATCCTCCAGACTTGCCACTGAATCTGTATGAAGATTTGTTTGATTAGTTGTTGTTTTTGTGTAAATTTTTATATATTTCATTTATTATTTATATATTTTATTATTTATTTATTTATTTATTGTATATATATTTATTCATCACATGTAAATATTCATATTTATTTTTGTATTATTAATTGTACATTTTAGTAAAAAATAAATTCAATTTAATTTTTTAAACAGTTTGTATTTCTTTACACATTGGCTCTTTTTATGAGCTTAGTGATTTAATTTATTTTATAACAAGTTGAAAGCATAATGTGCGAAAAATATTAATGCATAGATTGTAAAGATATAATTTCATTTAGGAGATGTAATAGATATAAATGCAATGAGGTTAAAGAAAAAGCAATTAGATGTATTAGTTGTTCAGAACTTAAGAAAAGAAATAGTTTGAGTTCAAAATAAAAAAATTTTAAACTATAAATTGTTACAGAAACAAATAAATTAAAATTGAATAATTACCATTTTGAAATTACTTTTAATAATACCAGTAATCAATTTTATACATTTTAATCTAAATAGCCGGTGTAAATTATTGATGCATCTAGTTTCGTTTTGGGATGCATCAATAATCTACACAACTAAAATTTTATTTTCACAAATTAATTCTTACGACTCTCATATTTTATTCAAGGTTATACACGCTCCGGCGATAAAGTTAGATAAGCACCTGTCAAGGGCGTCTGCGACGAAATGTAATAGACGCTATGACTCGTAACAAATCTTTAAATTTTTCAAAAGATTATTATTTTAAACACTTTAATATTTCAAACGTTACATTTTGCTAAATTTTTCTTCCAAGCATTAGATTTTGCTATTCTTCAAATAATAAAAATAATATAGAAAAAAAAACACTCGCAATTTGAATAAAGAAACATTTATTACCTTTTTCCATAGAGTGCAATTACATTTTTCTACATTTACATTTTTCTATATATACAATTTTTACAATAAATTAAACTTTAACAAAGTCTTGTTTGTCAAGTCTTGAAAATTGTCCAATTTCAATTTGTGAATCCAATTGGCGAGTTCTGCAGCTAAACGACCTGCACATTGAGAATCGTCACCAGACACGTGAACTCTATGTCGATGAGACTCGTCATTTATAAACACGATACTGTTACTGCGTTCATTAAAACTTGTCTCTGGTTGTAGCTTTTCTTGACGATAATTGAACAAAGACGTGCAGTCTCGTTGAAACATGTCAGTTTCCACATCGACGACTCGAAATCCAAGAGCTTGAAAAAAACGTTTTTGACTCAAACCTCTAACTGCCAAACTTTGACCCTTCCTCGATCGAGCCATAAATAATGCGATTTTAAATATTTTTCTGCCTTATCCAAAGGTAAAGATCCCATTTTTGGAGGTGGAAATTTGACCTTGTGCACGTATTTAGATAGGTAGTTGTTTTTATCAAAATCCCGATACGTGCTGGAACAATACGGAGCATCCACACAAGTTCCAAAAGTCTTTTCCGAATAAACGTCGGAAATGGCAATTTCCACGGGATGTAAATAATCATTGTATTGAAAAAAATGAACGTGGGCTGTAAACCCAATATCGTTCAAAAGACTCATGTTTAAAAAAAACTAGAAACACTCGAACGAGTAAAGAGGATATAATTTTCTCATTTTGTCTAGCTTTTATACCAGTTTAAGGTGACTGAAATGTAAACTAAATGGGGGATTAAGATGTAAATAATGTAAAAAAAAAAATTAATTTATCGACAAATTTTGAAAAAGGCAATATTTGTTGGAAAAAGAAATTAAAATCTCCAACTTTGGAAGTTTATTTTAATATCACCATCTTTCGAAATTTATTTTAATATCACCATCTTTCGAAATTTATTTTAATATAACCAACTTTGGAAATTTATTTTAATATCACCAACTTTGGAAATTTATTTTAATATTATCAAATTTCAAAATTTAGGTCACATCTTCACTCAGAAAAAAAATTTCAAAAATTTAGGTCACATCTTCACTCAGAAATTTTTTTTTTTAAAATTTGGGTTACATCTTCACTCAAAAAAAATTTGTTTTTTAATTTTTTTGAAAATTTTTTTTTGAAAAATTTTTGTTTGAAAAAATTTTTTTTGAAAAATTTAAAAAAAAAAATTTTTTTTTTGCAAATTTTTTTGTTAAACATTTTTTTAAAAAATAATTTTTTTTGAAAAATTAAAAAAAAAATTTGAGAAATTTTTTAGAAAAATTTTTTTGACACATTTTTTTTTATTTAAACATTTTTTTCAAAGCAATTTTTTGAGAAATAATCATTATTTACACATGCTTCGTTTTCCTCAAACTCTTAACCATTCTTTTATGGAAGGATCCGATTTGGGAATTTCAAACGTCAATTGACTCTCAAATCCACATTCTGGACAAACGGGATGTTTCCAACTGCACTCGTAATGAAAAGGAGTAAACATGCAACAAAATCTCTCAAAATGTTGGTCTTGTGTCACAATTTCTTGACAAATGGCACATTTTAGTAACTGTTGGTACGTACAGTCCAGCAAAGTTCCATACGTCAAACTATTGCACCTGAAACACGAATAGTAATTGCACGGTATGGGAAAAATGGGATAGTCTGGATTCTTTGATTCAATGTCCTTGTTCTCAAACATGACTGGATTTTAACACCATTTACAGTACAAATTGTCATATTTATTGAATGGTTTTGCAGAATCTCCGTATCCTAATTTTCTTCTGTTTAAAAAAGATCCGTCGTAGGGTTTCAAGTCTGATAAAATCTCTTTAATGGCTAATGGTATGTTTGACGATTTATTCATGTAGCTGCAATTGATGTAGCAGAAATTACAATGGTGGTTAAAGACAAATCTCAGTCGAATGGAATCTAAAGTCAAAGAAATTTTCTTGACCAGTTTCCAGTTGCAATAAGTGCATTGCATGTCATCCAATTGAGTAAACAGGTCACGCACAGGAAAATCCAATTTCTTTATAATATAAACCTTGCATTTCAAACATTTTTTCAAGTCACCCTGTTTTATTTTCTCGTTCCAACATTCCTCGTGAAAATAGCAACCACAAGGCGTCTTGTACGGCTTCTCGAGGATAAGGTCGTAGCAAATTTTACACTCCCACATTTTACAAGAATAACGCTTGGCAAGTAATAATAGAGTCTTAAAAGTTTTTTCCGATCAATACGTCAATAAAACTAAAAATATTTCGAAAACATCCCCTCCCTTTTCAAAGAATGACTGTAGGAGAGAGGTCGGGAGTTTTTATAAAGTATTGTTTGAAACCTCTGTGAATATGTTTCAAAGAATATTTTTTGTATTAAAAAAAAAACTAGTTTATAATCTAAATATATTTACTAGTATTTATTCTAATTATTATTTAAAAAAATTATATATACATATAAAATTATATTCAATATATATATATATATATATATATATATATATATATATATATATATATATATATATATATATATATATATATATATTCTTCAATATTCTAGGAGAGATTTTACTGAGTGGTTCGACAATTTCCTTGTTTGACCATTTAATATTTCCACTCATCATTTTATAAAGAATTTTTTCTCGATAAAAAAATTTCATTACGCCAATTTAGCTACATAAATATAGTTTTTTTTTTGCTTTTCATAATAAACGCAGAATGAGTGACGACGAAAGGATAGAATACATTCATCAATTTTTGAATTTTCAATTGAAAATAACTTTTATGTACCGTGAATATATAAAACGATTTAGTACCTTTGTCATTAAAATTGTCGATTACAAACAAAAAAACGGTAATTTGTCTACAGAAATGCAATCCGATTTTAAAAATTTGCCAAAATTGAAACATAATTTTGAAGATAACATTAGCTTTTTGGAGCCATTTCATATAACTGAAACAATTAAAAGTTTAATGGAATTGGACGAGAAATTTAATTTACCCCCAGCAGACGAGTAAAAATATGATAGAATTTTAACAGCATTTGAATGTTGCAAACACGTGATTTGCGATGCTTATTTTTTGAACCATTTCGATACGGATTACGTAGACGATTGTCTCAATGTCGCTTACAAACTGGATTGTCTATTATGTGAAGGGGAAATGAACACAAAATTATTGGAAATGTTTGAAGAGATTATTCACCACGCGTCTCATGAAATTTTTACAGGACATTTTAAACAAATTTTATAAATGGTATGTTTTTTTTAATAATAAAGAAAATATGAATGATGAATATGATTATAAATGTAATTACAAGAGATTGGAAAAATTAGCTTCAGAATATAGAAACGACAGAGATTACACGTATAGCGTGTTTATAAAAAAGTTTAGTACATTTGTCGTTAAAATTGTCGAATACAAACAAAAAAATGGCGAGTTGTCTGATGAAATGCAATCCAATTTTAATAAAATTGCAAATATTAAGCAGGGCTGTGAAGATGGTGAACTGTTTCCGTTAACGATGAAAGAAACTATAAAGTTTATGAATGAATTGGAATATAAATTTAATTTACCTCCTGTAGACTTTAAAAAATATGATAGACTTTTAAATGCGGTTGAGGACTACCAACATGTCATGTGGAACGCTTACGATTGGGGTTACTTTGGTACAGAATACGTAAATGAGTTGCAAGCCATCGCTTACAAATTGGATTGTAAATTGTGTGAGGGAGAAATGAACGAAAAACATTTGGAAATGTTTGATGATAATATTAAAATTGTCAGTATGTTTACAAAACCTACATATGAAAAATGCAAAAGTACCCTTTCAAATCTTGGGTGGAAAAAATTTTATTTCAAGAAGGAATTTTAAAACTAATAATTTTTTTGGGTGGAAATGAATTTATTTGAAATCTTTGTAAAAAATTTAAAATGTAATTAATCTTGGTAAAATATTTTAAAATTTAATTAATCTTGGTTAAAAATTTAATTAATCTCGAATCTTGGTTAAAAATTTTAAAAGTAGCAAGTTTAATATTGGTTAAAAAAATTTATATTTTAAAAGAAGCAAATTTAATCTTGGTTACAAAATTTTAAATTTTAAGCTTGCTTCAAACCATTAAGAAAAAATAAACAAGTAAACAAATAAATACAGAGATAAAATCTGTTAAATATTTTTTATTTTAACAAAAAAATGTACATTAAAATTGAAAAATTATAAAATTTTATGCAACCACACTTTTATTTTCGGCCCATAGTGTCTTTACATTTTTTACTATTTGGGCCAATTGCTTAGAGAGACACAAGACACACGTTCTATTGCACAAATAGTCATTTTTGGGTTGAATGTTTGCCAACGGTGGACAAAACTTTTCAAACAATACTTTTTGCGGATGTCCGTACGTTGCAAAAAGTGTTGGCCAGCCATCTTCCTGATATTCTATAAACGATTTCAAAATTTCAGGCAATTCCTCCATTTGGATGTAGGTCTTTTTATCTCTAAAACTCCTTTTACAAACATGTCTAGCATACTTGTATTGCTTTTTCTTTTTAAATGATAAATATTCAATAAAAAAGAGTTTAACGTTTTCCGGATTTTCGACGCTGGTAACGGAAATGACCACAGGAATATCACGGTTATTCCACCGAATAAATTTGGCATACAACGCATAATCGACGTTTAAACAATCGACTGGATTCTCCATAGTGATAATTTTTTTGATGATGCCTGTTTGAGATGAAATGTACAGAAATTTATAGTTGAGCTTATCAATTTTATCAGAAGAGAAATTGCTTAGTCACTAGACTAACCTATCTTAGAATATTGAAAAAAAAAAAAAAAACTTTTACTAGTTTCTAATCTAAATAAATTTCAAAAAAAAATAGTAATAATAATAAAAAAAATTTCAATATATATATATATTGAAATATATTTAAATTATAAACTTTTTTTTTGAAATTTATTTAAATTATAAACTAGTAAACATTTTTTTTTTCAAGATTAAAACAACATCTCACATTTGTCTATTCACTCAAGGTAAAATGCTTAGAGATTCATGCAATATAAATTCAATGCAAAAATTATACAAAAACTACTATTCAAAATGTCCCAAGATTTTTCATCACCCTCTACAGAAATGGAGACTGAAAGCGTTATACCCCATTATTATGAATGCTACATTTGTCATTTCAATTTATCCTGTACTCCCAGAGAAAATTTTGAGACAGAGTGTAATCACAAGTTTCATGTCGAGTGCCTTCGAAAATATATTAAAAATGACAATTGTGACGAATGCCCGTTGTGCCATACAATGTTTGTAAAAGACGATTACCTTTGTCTACACGATTCTTGTTACTGGTGTGGAGAACGTAAAGACGAAAAATATAACGGCGTGTTTTGTCAAGAGTGTTTTTCTAATCTCGGCATTATAAAAGAAACGTTGGAGCCGTTAAAGCACAACATTGATTGGGAGGATTTGGTTGATGAAGAACCTATACCATATTTCATGTTTGACGAGTGGAGGAAAAATAGAAATTGTGAAAAGGAAGCCGAACGAATTCAGCTTTACAAAGAATTTGTAAATAGGTACGTTCGTTCTATATGAAATATCGTCAAATATTTTGAATACGTCCGATTGATAAACGTGACTCCTCATATAAATACTTTAATTTTGCAATTGTTGAAAAATTGTTTGCAATTTAGAAATAAAAAATATGTCATGAGATTAGAATCCGATGCAACAAAGATACGGGAAGACATGTCAAAATTGAACTTTACGATTGACGATGCACATTCATTTTCAATTTTTGAACTAAACACTGGCGAAGCAAATGTCGAGTATACAATATATCAACAAATTGTGATGGATTATATAAATCACCTTGTCAATCTTTACGAAAACTTTGACAATAAACAAAATGCAAGTTTATTTGAAGAACTATCTCTGTTTCAAATAAATATCGAAAAATACGAAAATCAACTTTTGGCGAATGCATTGTTGGAATTTATAGGTCAATTACCTACCGAGGCTTATATTGCTCTTTCTGCAGTCTTTAAACGTGCCATCGTTAATTTAAAAGAGGCGCATACAGAAGAGCGTGAAATTGGAGTGAACGCAGACTTACGAGACTGTGAAAGAGAATTGACAAATGTAAAAAAAAAGTATTTTGTATACTATTTTAGTGATGATCAACAAAAATACAAGTATATTCATTATTAAGTGTAATATTGTGAAAATAAAGTAAATTTTTTTGTACATTTGTGTCTGTCTATTTTATTTTGGTAAAGGTTACTTTAAATTTTTCTCCATTAATGTCATACATTTTACCTCCTCAGTTTTCAAAAATAATAAATTTACGAGTGAATTTGGTCCAATTTTCAAGTTTGAATTGCTCCAGAATGAACGACCTGAGGTGTACCGGGGTGCTCATTTTCCTCCTTGTTTTACATTTTTTGGACATTTTTTTAACATTTTTTCCCGACTAATAAAGGGGGAAAAAGGAAAATGAAAAGCAAAATGAAAATGAAAGAGAGATAAGAAGAAGAGAGAAAGGGAGAAAAGAAAGATATAATATAATATAATATATATATATATATATATATATATATATATATATATATATATATATATATATATATATATATATATATATATATATTATATTATATCTTTCTTTCCTCTTTTTCTCTCTCTTAATCTTCTCCCTCTTTCATTTTCATTTTGTTTTTCATTTTTCATTTTCCCCCTTTATTAGTCGGGAAAAAATGTTAAAAAAATGTCAAAAATTGATAAATAAAGGGGGAGATTAAACACCCCGGTACACCCCAGGTCGTCGATTTCGGGCATTTCGCAAGTTGGAAATGAAAGGAAATCTAGTGGTTAAACAGTTTTGTTTATTGTGAAAAAGAAAAAGAATTGAAATAATTAAATCATGTTTACGCCAATTTTTTTTTCTTCTAAAGCTTGAAAATAAAATTTACTTTTCATAAAACACAATTATCCTCCATTTCTCTTGCTGTATTTTTTAATAAAAATAATTTTTACCAGTCAAGTTTGGTATTTTTAACAAATGAGGGTAGAATGAATTGATTGAAAATAAAATTTGTTTTTCTCGAGGTTCGACATTGAATGAAACATTTTCAAAATTAAAAGTTTAACCAATCTTGGTCTAAATAATAATTTAACTTTTTCAATATTAGACACGAGATGTATATTGCTTATAAAATAATTTTATTTCAACGTTGGTATATAATTTTAATAAAAAAAAAATACCCCCCCAAAAGGTTTTAAAAAAACTTTTCGGGGGTTATTTTTTTACATTTTTATTGAATTTTCACAATACATACAAATATAGAAATATAACATGTATAGAAATATATACAAATAAAAAAAATGTACAAAAATTTGTCATTTACATTTCAGTTTTTTTTTCTGAATGGGTAGATATTCAATAACAGTCCCATCTACATCTTTATAGTAGATGATTTGAGGTATTTCCGAATTTAGGAAATTGTTTTTTTTACAAAAATTTAGTTTTAATGTAAATTTGCGATTTTTCATGAATCGCAGCACAATATATGATTTTGCCTTGACTGTAGCACTTTTCTCTCGTAACGCATCACTAGTTTCATTTTCCATAAATGTAGAACAAGATTCTTGTTCCATTGGACTTTTATGAGTATCCTCTCGTAATGAAGCACTCGATGCAGGTTCCATTGGACTTATAGGTGTATCCTCTCGTAATCCAGACTCTGCATGCATAGCATCGACTATACTCTCATTATTCAATTTGACAGTTTCCATTTTTTACGAGACTCGTGCTAAAGACTGCTTTACCGTTCAGAAAATGGAAATGCAATGTCGTGTTGGAAGAATCGGCTGTATTTATATAGGTCGGGTTAAAAAAAGTAAAAAATACAAATGGGAGGAGTTTAAATAGCGATGAGTCAGTAAAACAAATTGTTTATTTTTTTTATCAACATTGGTGATTGCCTTTTGCATCGCAACAACAATTTATACAAGATTTATCTTGTATGCAGGTCGTTACGCAATTGTTGTCTTTATCGGTGCACGATATAATAAACATTTGACCATTACATTTAAAACATTTGACTATTTTACACATTTTTTTTCTTCAATCTTGATTACGGACTGTTTTTCAATAATATTACACTACAAACCGACTTTGGTTTTGGCGACTTTTTTTGAAAAATATTTCACATAAACTAAACTTTTATCAAAAAGGGGGTTCTGTGAAAAAAATATATTTACTACAATATTCCTCCTCAAAGGAAACTTTTCTGTAAAGATCTTAAAGTATATTTTTTTTAAAAAAAATTATTTCAAAAGGAAAAGTTTGTGTCAATTATTTTTTAAACTAATGTGAAGATGTTTGAAAAAATTCCCCCCATTGTTGAACACAAAGAGGGAAAATGTATGAAATATATTTGAAACATTTGCAATAATAATGAAAAAATATTGTATAAGAAAAAAAAAGATGGAGGGAGAGAGGGCGGGAGATTTTGTAAAACTTTGTTTGAAACCTTTCTTGAGGGTTTGTCAAAAAAAATTCCCCCAACAAGACTGTAGGAGAGAGGGTGGGAGATTTTGAAAATTTTGTTTGAAACCTCTGTAAAGATGTTTGAAAGAACATTTATTTTTGGAATATATATATATATAATTTAAGTTTTAAACTAGTATTTTTATTATTATTATTATTATTCATTATTTTCGAGAGGACTCGTTTTTCAACCTGTTGCTCCATGTCTTTGTCCTTTTCCTCTTTTGATGTTAAAAATGATTTTTTATTTTTCTTCTTTTTGTGTTTTTGAATAGATCTCGTAAGCATTTCAAACGAAGCATTTTCGACTCCGATCCATTTTTTCACTTTGCGTTTAAATTGACTCAAATAAGCGTGGTGTTTTTTGGTAAAGAGTGTTCCTGCAGGTAGAGGAAATTTGTCTTTTAATATTTGTTTTCGTTGCTCTGCATCGGTATTAAAAGTACGCAACAAGTGTTTTGGTTTCAATTTCGTTTCCAACAAGAGTAAAACAAACAAACAAACATCATCCGTTTCGTATTTGGCTTTACAAATTTTTCGAATATTTTCAATTTGTTCTCGTGTAAATCTTTTTAATTTTCTATCCGACATTTTAAAACATTTAAACAAATTTTTATCTTTACTTTAAAAAAAATTTAGCAAGAAAAATAAATGTTTAAAAAAAAATAAGGGAAATGATTGGCAATGGTCTCGTTTCCAGTTTAAAGACTCGTTTATTGAATCGGCACGTCCCCTTTCCCCCTCGGTACGTCCTTTTCATTACAAAAACACATCAATTTGATTTGGAACGCGATTTGCAGTGGACGTTTGGTTTAAAATCCAAATCCCTCGACTGGTTTATGCGCATATTTAAAGAATTTAAAGTGCACGTCATTTATTTTGTTTTGTTTACTGCTCGAGAACGTCGTCAGTTGGGGCCCATTTCCACATTTGTTTCGGAAACCATTTGCAAACGGCGACTCGAAAAGTGGTACAGTCGTCGCAATTTAAACGAAAATATTACGCTTATTGGCCCGCCCTACTTGAAATATAAAATCAAGGGATTTCCAATCGCATCTATACACGATTTTTTATCGGAAATTTTGTTCAATTCTCGTCATGGAACGTGATGAAATTCTTGAAAAAGCCGTTTTAGATGCCGTGGATAAAAGATTTAGACATAGAAGTGGACTATTTGAAACAAAACGAGATTACCACGTGACAATTTTGCGACAAGTTGCAGACATTTTAAACTTGCCGATACCGTGTCAACAAGACGATCAATTACAAAAACTATTTGGAAAATATTTTCATCCTTCTGGCGCACCACATCTTCTCGACGTGTACGTTCGACAAAATTGTATCGGTAAAGAAAAATTGATAAAAACTCGAGACGTGTTTATCGTTTTAGGGGTCGACGGATTCGAAGGTCTCGTTCATTTGAAACCGTACTTGGACGCCTCGTATTCCCCTCGCATTTATTCGTCGCTTCATTTTAAAGCGGTGCAAAACATGTATCACGCCATAGAAACCATGACCATTTCTTCGTTGACGGGAACCGATTCTGCATGTGTAGTGTTTTTGAGTCTGTTGAAATTGTTTCGAGGCTCCATTTGCGACAATCAAATTCTCATCATTATGGACCAATTTTTCAACAAGGTTGAAAGTTTTATGCACCGACACGCTCAATTTTATCAAGACGTGCGACTCGTCAATGACGACGTGTTGAATCAACTTGCACGAATCTATATCGAAACGAATCCAGATTGGCACGACGATGCGATTCAAAGAACCAATTTACTATTAAAACTAAAACCCAATCAGGTTATTGGTTAATATTGTACCATTTCTACAATAATGCTTTGCAATCGACGTTACAACTGGGCAATTTGATTTGCATCAAATTTTTCTTGGACCTTTGCAAACACGGTTTTAATACCTTTTCCAGGTACTTTAAATTCCAAGTGACTTTGAAACGAATAAATGGTTTATATTGCCAATCATCCAAAAACGTTAACAATCTCAAGTGTGCATGTTCCAAATGTGCGAGATTTACCTCTACGTATTCTTGCCGGTGATGATTGGGCTCAAAGGAATCAAACGTGTGATAAAAATTGGGAACAATTTGCATCGACGCGTATTCTTGTGAATCGAGTAAACGTTTTTGCCAATCGAGGTGCACGTTTCCCAAATGAAAAGCTCGAACAATGATGGAATCGTCATACTTTAAATCCAAATGACTCGTCAGTACAATCATGGTGGTTCCAGGTGGTTTGTGGATGGTTTCTCCGAAACGAGGTTCAATCCATAAAATGCCATCAAAATCTTTCAAGTAATATTGCAATAGAGTCGGATAACGACCCAAATTTCCAAACACTATCGTCGACGTGTCTCTTTTTGTACACTTTTCAAACAAATCTTGAACCGAAGACATTTTTAACAATTTTTTAATACAAACGAAACGTACAACTGTACACTTGATTTTTTTTTAAAATTAAATTTACTGAGAAATTTTATCAAAATTGTTTTTTTCATAAACAAGAATGAGTTTAAATTTTTCTTTAAACGACGTATGCTTTAAACAAATTATAGACAATTTTTGGTACGGGTTGTTTAAAAATTTAATACTCGTCGTTGATAGAAATACTGGATATTTTAATGGGACCTATTTATGCAAACTGTGCGGACGAGATTTCGATAAATTTTTAAATGATAAACAGACACAACATTTAATACATTTTCTGGAAAAGGAATATTCCTGTTGCATTTATAATATCAAAACAGACGAGCAACTCGAACATTATAAAGATATAATTTCAGGAGTATATTTACCACAAGAGCTTTGTCTAATATTGGCACCAATACTGTCTATGGAATTTTATGATGTATTGAGAAAAATTGTCGTGGGTTATTGTAATATAAAAATTGTGACCGAGTTTTGATTTAAATAAAAACAATATTTTTATTGATAAATATAAAAAAATGTACATTAATTTTCCAAACAATGTAAAATTAATTCTCGATAACATTGCACGACATTTCTGCTACAGGGTTCATTTAAAATGTGTTTTGCGGAATGAATGTCATCATCAGACGGCACCTTATATTCTCTCAGCACATCGTTGATCCTTTTAACAGATATTTGGTAGTCATCACTTATATCAAATATAGGTAGTGTGGTTTCCTAAAAAAATAAATGATTATCATTAAATAATTATCCTTTAAACGGCAACAATTTTTTTTTTAATTTTTTATTTTGACAAAAAAATGAATATTGTAAAATAAAACATTTTAAGCTCACCTTAAATATAGACTTTTGTAAAGGGTTCAAAACTGCAATCATATTACATCTTCTTTCGTCCCATCGAATATATTCCTCGACGATGGCTCTTTTCGCTTCATCCCATTTCAAGGTACCACAAAAGTCAAAAGGAAGATGATGGACTTGAATAAATCTTGAAATGTTTGAATATAAATCGTTTTTCGTACAGGTGTAGCTGCTGATGTCGATTGTCCCCAAAATGACACGACCGTCTCTTAAATTACACATTGCAAATTCTATGGGTTGCAAAATTCCTCCATACATGTTTAAATTTGCATGGGCAATGTATCCTATGAGGTTTGACATTGTAAAAGGTTAAAACAAAAACAGAGTTTCTAGAGGGAGAAAACAAATGTGCTGATTCTTTTAACGAACCTGCTCACATTTATATATGCATCGACTTGTTGATATAATTAGAGATTAAATTTAAAAATAAAATTTATTTTAAAGGCAGAAAGAGAGGGAGAGATTTGTAAAAATATTGTTTCAAACTTTTCTAAAGATGTTCTTTAAAATATTTCTCAAAAAAAAATGTGTACCAGTTTATAATTCAAATATATTTCAATATATATATATATATATATATATATATATATATATATATATATATATATATATATATATATATATATATATATATATATATATATATATATATTTGAATTATAAACTGGACATGATTTTGACTATACAACGTGAAGAAATGAAAAAAATGTCATTCAGATCCAAAATGTATTGAAAATTTATTTATTCTTGTTGCATAAATATTGTGTTTATAACATATTTTTTTTATATTCGTTGTATAATACTATGCTTTAAATTTGTTAATAAGATGCATTTTTTTTCCTATTCAAAGTGTATTTTTTGTTGTGTTTCGAAAATTATTGATGCCATCTACACTGGTGTAAATTATTGATGCATCCCAAAATGAAAATAGATGCATTAATAATTTACGAGGATAACAAAATATAGAGAACGAGAGAGTTTTATCGAGTGTAAAAATAAAAAAATATAGAGATAGTTTTAATCGAGTGCAAAAAATAAAAAAATATAGAGAGTTTTATCGAGTGCAAAAAAAAATAAAAAAAATAGAGACAGTTTCATAAGGTGCATTGTTTTGCACTTTATGAAACTCTCTCTATTTTTTTAATACATTTCACCAATCTTGGTGTTTAACATTTTTTCATCCAACAATCGAAATGGAAAAGAATTTAAATATAAATTTTAAAACCGATATCGGTAAATTATATTTATTTCAAAAGAAATTTTACAATATTTTTTTTAATACTTTTCAACAACAATTTTAACAATTGTCTTCGTCTTCGTCTTCACTATCAGAAGAATTTAAAGAATTTTCGTCTCCAACAGGTTCTTCTTTGGGGGGAGGTGGTTGTACTTTTACTGGCCTTTTATTTTTTCTCGTTCGTTTCTTGATGCTGCTAGGAGATGGATCTTGTTCACTTTTCGAATCTTGGGAATTTACGAGTTTGCGTTTCTTTGAACCGCCCTCTTTGCGTTTCAATTCTTCTTGAGCTTGAATCATTTTCCATTCAGATATTTGATCCAATTTATCACCCACGAAGTTCGTGTAATGCAATTTCAATTCCTCGTCTTTTGGTTCTCGACAATTTGTAAAACCAAATGTGGTTTGCAATACAAAGTAAACGTCTTCGGGACTTTGGCACAAACCGTCTCGATGCATTTGCCGAATTGCATGCACGTGAACCTTTTTATAATCGTCGTTTGAATATTTTAAATATTCCACGTATCGTTTCGGATCATTGCCCAAATATCCGTCCACTCCCAACAATTCATAAATTTTGGACATTGTCGGAATCGTTTGTTTAGTTTCTCGTTTCAACAATATCCCAATAAACCTCAACATGTCTGAAGGTTTTACATAATCCTTTGCCAAAATTTTTTCCAATTCTTCGTTATCGCTATTTGTCACTGCAGGCGTCGCATTGTTACCGTTGAACGTGTTGGGGTGAGATTGTAAATTCCAAATGTCTTCAATCATTTGTCTCAATTCTGCATCGACGTAAATTGTATTTTTAACGTCCGGGAGATCTGATAAAGAAATGTTTAAATGATCACAAACTGTTTTCAACACTCTGTTTAGTACGACGATTCGTGGACAATAATTTTTAGCAATACGGACTTGATCACAAATTTCAATTTCCAGTCCAAATTTCAATTGTTCGTTAATCATTTTGAAAAATGTAGTTTTTTTTTAAAAAAAACTGCTCAGAATTGAAATTTGTTTAATATTTTAGTAACATTCAAAAACTTGGTTGGACCCGAAACATTTCTGTTCTAGTCACATTCAAATTAACATTAAAAAAAAAATGTATACCAGTTTATAATTTAAATATATTTCAAAAAAAAATGTATACCAGTTTATAATTTAAATATATTTCAAAAAAAATGTATACCAGTTTATAATTTAAATACATTTCAAATAATAATAATAATAATAATAATATATATATATATATATATATATATATATATATATATATATATATATTTTGAATTATATTATTATTATTATTATTTTTTCAATACAATTTTATCAACTGCTAGACACTTTTGCTTTTCAAGCATTTTAGTCCATCACGCATCCCTTATAAATAATTTCTTTTTGGTCATTTTTTTCATTGCCAAATCTTTTAAAAATTCATTTTCCGACATGGAATCAAGTTGGGCTACAATGACCGAGCCACTCGACTATGAATCTGAATCCGAAACTCTAGACATGGAAATTGACGAGGACATTTCAAAATAAGTAAACAATTTAAACATTACGAGAGAAAAAGAGTGTTTCGAACCCGTTCCCATCAACAACGTAGTTGGAGTGGTAGCCCTTTCCGATTACGGAGAAACGTTTTATTTCAGAACTCTCCACCATCATTTTCACGGTGCATGTAAAGACGATTGGATTCCCAAATTTATCGAGACGTTGAAACAGTTAAACGTGAGGGAATTGATTGTGGTGGGACGACGCATTCAATCAATTCTAGAACGCGAAATTCCATCAGAAATTTACATCTATTACGATCCCAAAGACAATTTGCAATTTCGGTGCTCGTGTTGTTTGGAAATTGGTTGCCCGTTTACGAAAGCGAGACTGGCATTGCGAAGATTTTTAAAATATTGCGACTATAAAGTGGATCACAAGTACCAAAAACCCGACGTGGGTCGAGAGCAAATGTAAAAATAAAAATTGTGCATTTTCCTTATGTAACATGAAAATTTGAAATAAATAATTATAAATATGTACGTGTTTTGTCATTTTTTGAATTTATGACTCGTTTTTATTGTAAATGTTTTTGTTGAAAAAATTACTTTTAAATTTTAATGTACTTTGAATTTGTAAAAGTTGCAGTTTTTAATTACTATCAATTTTGCAAAAAATTGCTAATAAATAATTTTTCCTGTTTTTGTAATAATAGTTTAAAATAAAATTTGTAGTAATTTTTAAATTTCAAATCAAGATTCAAACATTTCTACAAAAATTTGAAACAAATTTTACACAATCTCCATCTCTCTCCCTCTCTCTATCGACTTTTTTATACAGTTATTCAATTAGATTGGGCAGTCTTGTCGTACAATTTAATAATTTGAAATTTTTATACATTGTTTAGTATATTTATTTTTTCCAGTCTAGATTTAAAATAAATTTTGTGCAGTTTTAATAACTTTCATTTTTTTCTCTTCTGAACCTTTTATTTTTAATAAAAATCATTTCCAGGATCTGCAAAGAAATCGACACGTTCAATATTCTCTTCAAACATTTCCAAAATTTTGTCGTCCATTTCTCCCTCACACAATTTGCAGTCCAATTTGTAAACAACGTCTAGCAAATCGTCTACGTATTCCGTATCATAACGACCCCAATTTAAAACGTTAATCATTACAATGGTGTAATCGTTAAAAACGTTTAAAATTCTTTGATATTTTTCCTCGTCTACGGGAGGCAAATTAAATTTCTCGTCCAATTCATTCAAATGTTGAATCGCTTGTTTCACGAAACATGGCATCAGATCGTCTGATTCAAATTTCTGCTTGAGTTTTGGTAAATTTTTAAAATAGGATAACATTTCTTCCGACAAATGACTGTTTTTTTGTTTGTAATCGATAATTTTAACGACAAAGGTACTAAACCTTTTTTAAAATTCTCTGTACGTGTGAAATTTTTCGTAGTTGTATTTTGCAATCTTTTCGTCAAATATTTTATAATCATTAGCGTCATTCATACAATCTTTATTATGAGAAAACCGCACAAATATTGTAAGCCAAATGGGCAACAAATTATTTCTGGTGGGTGATACCCACTTGAGACAGAGGGAGAGAGAACGGTAAATTTCATCAAATGGGTTGTCAAACGATTTAAAGATTTGTAAAACATTATTGAAAAAAAAAATGTATACCAGTTTATAATTTCAATATATTTAAAAAAAAAGTATACCAGTTTATAATTTAAATATATTTCAATATATATATATATATATATATATATATATATATATATATATATATATATATATATATATATATATATATATATATATATATATATATATATATATATTTGAATTATAAACTGGTACACATTTTTTTTTGAGAAATATTTTAAAGAACATCTTTAGAAAAGTTTGAGACAATATTTTTACAAATCTCTCCCTCTCTTTCTGCCTTTAAAATAAATTTTATTTTTAAATTTAATCTCTAATTATATCAACAAGTCGATGCATATATAAATGTGAGCAGGTTCGTTAAAAGAATCAGCACATTTGTTTTCTCCCTCTAGAAACTCTGTTTTTGTTTTAACCTTTTACAATGTCAAACCTCATAGGATACATTGCCCATGCAAATTTAAACATGTATGGAGGAATTTTGCAACCCATAGAATTTGCAATGTGTAATTTAAGAGACGGTCGTGTCATTTTGGGGACAATCGACATCAGCAGCTACACCTGTACGAAAAATGATTTATATTCAAACATTTCAGGATTTATTCAAGTCCATCATCTTATTTTTGACTTTTGTGGTACCTTGAAATGGGATGAAGCGAAAAGAGCCATCGTCGAGGAATATATTCGATGGGACGAAAGAAGATGTAATATGATTGCAGTTTTGAACCCTTTACAAAAGTCTATATTTAAGGTGAGCTTAAAATGTTTTATTTTACAATATTCATTTTTTTGTCAAAATAAAAAATTTAAAAAAAAAATTGTTGCCGTTTAAAGGATAATTATTTAATGATAATCATTTATTTTTTTAGGAAACCACACTACCTATATTTGATATAAGTGATGACTACCAAATATCTGTTCCAAGGATCAACGATGTGCTGAGAGAATATAAGGTGCCGTCTGATGATGACATTCATTCCGCATTAATTTTACATTGTTTGGAAAATTAATGTACATTTTTTTATATTTATCAATAAAAATATTGTTTTTATTTAAATCAAAACTCGGTCACAATTTTTATATTACAATAACCCACGACAATTTTTCTCAATACATCACAAAATTCCATAGACAGTATTGGTGCCAATATTAGAGAAAGCTCTTGTGGTAAATATGCTCCTGAAATTATATCTTTATAATGTTCAAGTTGCTCGTCTGTTTTGATATTATAAATGCAACAGGAATATTCCTTTTCCAGAAAATGTATTAAATGTTGTGTCTGTTTATCATTTAAAAATTTATCGAAATCTCGTCCGCACAGTTTGCATAAATAGGTCCCATTAAAATATCCAGTATTTCTATCAACGACGAGTATTAAATTTTTAAACAACACGTACCAAAAATTGTCTATAATTTGTTTAAAGCATACGTCGTTTAAAGAAAAATTTAAACTCATTCTTGTTTATGAAAAAAACAATTTTGATAAAATTTCTCAGTAAATTTAATTTTTTTAAAAAAATCAAGTGTACATTTGTACGTTTCGTTTGTATTAAAAAATTGTTAAAAATGTCTTCGGTTCAAGATTTGTTTGAAAAGTGTACAAAAAGAGACACGTCGACGATAGTGTTTGGAAATTTGGGTCGTTATCCGACTCTATTGCAATATTACTTGAAAGATTTTGATGGCATTTTATGGATTGAACCTCGTTTCGGAGAAACCATCCACAAACCACCTGGAACCACCATGATTGTACTGACGAGTCATTTGGATTTAAAGTATGACGATTCCATCATTGTTCGAGCTTTTCATTTGGGAAACGTGCACCTCGATTGGCAAAAACGTTTACTCGATTCACAAGAATACGCGTCGATGCAAATTGTTCCCAATTTTTATCACACGTTTGATTCCTTTGAGCCCAATCATCACCGGCAAGAATACGTAGAGGTAAATCTCGCACATTTGGAACATGCATACTTGAGATTGTTAACGTTTTTGGATGATTGGCAGTATAAACCATTTATTCGTTTCAAAGTCACTTGGAATTTAAAGTACCTGGAAAAGGTATTAAAACCGTGTTTGCAAAGGTCCAAGAAAAATTTGATGCAAATCAAATTGGCCAGTTGTAACGTCGATTGCAAAGCATTATTGTAGAAATGGTACAATATTAACCAATAACCTGATTGGGTTTTAGTTTTAATAGTAAATTGGTTCTTTGAATCGCATCCTCGTGCCAATCTGGATTCGTTTCGATATAGATTCGTGCAAGTTGATTCAACACGTCGTCATTGACGAGTCGCACGTCTTGATAGTATTGAGCGTGTCGGTGCATAAAACTTTCAACCTTGTTGAAAAATTGGTCCATAATGATGAGAATTTGATTGTCGCAAATGGAGCCTCGAAACAATTTCAACAGACTCAAAAACACTACACATGCAGAATCGGTTCCCGTCAACGAAGAAATGGTCATGGTTTCTATGGCGTGATACATGTTTTGCACCGCTTTAAAATGAAGCGACGAATAAATGCGTGGGGAATACGAGGCGTTCAAGTACGGTTTCAAATGAACGAGACCTTCGAATCCGTCGACCCCTAAAACGATAAACACGTCTCGAGTTTTTATCAATTTTTCTTTACCGATACAATTTTGTCGAACGTTCACGTCGAGAAGATGTGGTGCGCTAGAAGGATGAAAATATTTTCCAAATAGTTTTTGTAATTGATCGTCTTGTTGACACGGTATCGGCAAGTTTAAAATGTCTGCAACTTGTCGCAAAATTGTCACGTGGTAATCTCGTTTTGTTTCAAATAGTCCACTTCTATGTCTAAATCTTTTATCCACGGCATCTAAAACGGCTTTTTCAAGAATTTCATCACGTTCCATGACGAGAATTGAACAAAATGTCCGATAAAAAATCGTGTATAGATGCGATTGGAAATCCCTTGATTTTATATTTCAAGTAGGGCGGGTCAATAAGCGTAATATTTTCGTTTAAATTGCGACGACTGTACCACTTTTCGAGTCGCCGTTTGCAAATGGTTTCCGAAACAAATGTGGAAATGGGTCCCAACTGACGACGTTCTCGAGCAGTAAACAAAACAAAATAAATGACGTGCACTTTAAATTCTTTAAATATGCGCATAAACCAGTCGAGGGATTTGGATTTTAAACCAAACGTCCACTGCAAATCGCGTTCCAAATCAAATTGATGTGTTTTTGTAATGAAAAGGACGTACCGAGGGGGAAAGGGGACGTGCCGATTCAATAAACGAGTCTTTAAACTGGAAACGAGACCATTGCCAATCATTTCCCTTATTTTTTTTTTTAAACATTTATTTTTCTTGCTAATTTTTTTTTAAAGTAAAGATAAAAATTTGTTTAAATTTTTTAAAATGTCCGATAGAAAATTAAAAAGATTTACACGAGAACAAATTGAAAATATTCGAAAAATTTGTAAAGCCAAATACGAAACGGATGATGTTTGTTTGTTTGTTTTACTCTTGTTGGAAACGAAATTGAAACCAAAACACTTGTTGCGTACTTTTAATACCGATGCAGAGCAACGAAAACAAATATTAAAAGACAAATTTCCTCTACCTGCAGGAACACTCTTTACCAAAAAACACCACGCTTATTTGAGTCAATTTAAACGCAAAGTGAAAAAATGGATCGGAGTCGAAAATGCTTCGTTTGAAATGCTTACGAGATCTATTCAAAAACACAAAAAGAAGAAAAATAAAAAATCATTTTTAACATCAAAAGAGGAAAAGGACAAAGACATGGAGCAACAGGTTGAAAAACGAGTCCTCTCGAAAATAATGAATAATAATAATAATAATAATAAAAATACTAGTTTAAAACTTAAATTATATTTCAATATATATATATATATATATATATATATATATATATATATATATATATATATATATATATATATATATATATATATATATATATATTCCAAAAATAAATGTTCTTTCAAACATCTTTACAGAGGTTTCAAACAAAATTTTCAAAATCTCCCACCCTCTCTCCTACAGTCTTGTTGGGGGAATTTTTTTTGACAAACCCTCAAGAAAGGTTTCAAACAAAGTTTTACAAAATCTCCCGCCCTCTCTCCCTCCATCTTTTTTTTCTTATACAATATTTTTTCATTATTATTGCAAATGTTTCAAATATATTTCATACATTTTCCCTCTTTGTGTTCAACAATGGGGGGAATTTTTTCAAACATCTTCACATTAGTTTAAAAAATAATTGACACAAACTTTTCCTTTTGAAATAATTTTTTTTAAAAAAAAAATATACTTTAAGATCTTTACAGAAAAGTTTCCTTTGAGGAGGAATATTGTAGTAAATATATTTTTTTCACAGAACCCCCTTTTTGATAAAAGTTTAGTTTATGTGAAATATTTTTCAAAAAAAAGTCGCCAAAACCAAAGTCGGTTTGTAGTGTAATATTATTGAAAAACAGTCCGTAATCAAGATTGAAGAAAAAAAATGTGTAAAATAGTCAAATGTTTTAAATGTAATCCTCAAATGTTTATTATACCGTGCACCGATAAAGACAACAATTGCGTAACGACCTGCATACAAGATAAATCTTGTATAAATTGTTGTTGCGATGCAAAAGGCAATCACCAATGTTGATAAAAAAAATAAACAATTTGTTTTACTGACTCATCGCTATCTAAACTCCTCCCATTTGTATTTTTTACTTTTTTTAACCCGACCTATATAAATACAGCCGATTCTTCCAACACGACATTGCATTTTCATTTTCTGAACGGTAAAGCAGTCTTTAGCACGAGTCTCGTAAAAAATGGAAACTGTCAAATTGAATAATGAGAGTATAGTCGATGCTATGCATGCAGAGTCTGGATTACGAGAGGATACACCTATAAGTCCAATGGAACCTGCATCGAGTGCTTCATTACGAGAGGATACTCATAAAAGTCCAATGGAACAAGAATCTTGTTCTACATTTATGGAAAATGAAACTAGTGATGCGTTAAGAGAGAAAAGTGCTACAGTCAAGGCAAAATCATATATTGTGCTGCGATTCATGAAAAATCGCAAATTTACATTAAAACTAAATTTTTGTAAAAAAAACAATTTCCTAAATTCGGAAATACCTCAAATCATCTACTATAAAGATGTAGATGGGACTGTTATTGAATATCTACCCATTCAGAAAAAAAAAACTGAAATGTAAATGACAATTTTTTGTACATTTTTTTTATTTGTATATATTTCTATACATGTTATATTTCTATATTTGTATGTATTGTGAAAATTCAATAAAAATGTAAAAAAAATAACCCCCGAAAAGTTTTTTTAAAACCTTTTGGGGGTTATTTTTTTTTTTATTAAAATTATATACCAACGTTGAAATAAAATTATTTTATAAGCAATATACATCTCGTGTCTAATATTGAAAAAGTTAAATTATTATTTAGACCAAGATTGGTTAAACTTTTAATTTTGAAAATGTTTCATTGAATGTCGAACCTCGAGAAAAAAAAATTTTATTTTCAATCAATTCATTCTACCCTCATTTGTTAAAAATACCAAACTTGACTGGTAAAAATTATTTTTATTAAAAAATACAGCAAGAGAAATGGAGGATAATTGTGTTTTATGAAAAGTAAATTTTATTTTCAAGCTTGAGAAGAAAAAAAAATTGGCGTAAACATGATTTAATTATTTCAATTCTTTTTCTTTTTCACAATAAACAAAACTGTTTAACCACTAGATTTCCTTTCATTTCCAACTTGCCAAATGCCCGAAATCGACGACCTGGGGTGTACCGGGGTGTTTAATCTCCCCCTTTATTTATCAATTTTTGACATTTTTTTAACATTTTTTCCCGACTAATAAAGGGGGAAAATGAAAAATGAAAAGCAAAATGAAAATGAAAGAGGGAGAAGATTAAGAGAGAGAAAGAGAGAAAAGAAAGATATAATATAATATAATATATATATATATATATATTATATTATATTATATCTTTCTTTTCTCTCTTTCTCTCTTCTTCTTATCTCTCTTTCATTTTCATTTTGCTTTTCATTTTTCTTTTTCCCCCTTTATTAGTCGGGAAAAAATGTTAAAAAAATGTCCAAAAAATGTAAAACAAGGAGGAAAATGAGCACCCCGGTACACCTCAGGTCGTTCATTCTGGAGCAATTCAAACTTGAAAATTGGACCAAATTCACTCGTAAATTTATTATTTTTGAAAACTGAGGAGGTAAAATGTATGACATTAATGGAGAAAAATTTAAAGTAACCTTTACCAAAATAAAATAGACAGACACAAATGTACAAAAAAATTTACTTTATTTTCACAATATTACACTTAATAATGAATATACTTGTATTTTTGTTGATCTTCACTAAAATAGTATACAAAATACTTTTTTTTACATTTGTCAATTCTCTTACACAGTCTCGTAAGTCTGCGTTCAGTCCAATTTCACGCTCTTCTGTATGCGCCTCTTTTAAATTAACGATGGCACGTTTAAAGTCTGCAGAAAGAGCATCATAAGCCTCGGTAGGTAATTGACCTATAAATTCCAACAATGCATTCGCCAAAAGTTGATTTTCGTATTTTTCGATATTTATTTGAAACAGAGATAGTTCTTCAAATAAACTTGCATTTTGTTAATTGTCAAAGTTTTCGTAAAGATTGACAAGGTGATTTATATAATCCATCACAATTTGTTGATATATTGTGTACTCGACATTTGCTTCGCCAGTGTTTAGTTCAAAAATTGAAAATGAATGTGCATCGTCAATCGTAAAGTTCAATTTTGACATGTCTTCCCGTATCTTTGTTGCATCGGATTCTAATCTCATGACATATTTTTTATTTCTAAATTGCAAACAATTTTTCAACAATTGCAAAATTAAAGTATTTATATGAGGAGTCACGTTTATCAATCGGACGTATTCAAAATATTTGACGATATTTCATATAGAACGAACGTACCTATTTACAAATTCTTTGTAAAGCTGAATTCGTTCGGCTTCCTTTTCACAATTTCTATTTTTCCTCCACTCGTCAAACATGAAATATGGTATAGGTTCTTCATCAACCAAATCCTCCCAATCAATGTTGTGCTTTAACGGCTCCAACGTTTCTTTTATAATGCCGAGATTAGAAAAACACTCTTGACAAAACACGCCGTTATATTTTTCGTCTTTACGTTCTCCACACCAGTAACAAGAATCGTGTAGACAAAGGTAATCGTCTTTTACAAACATTGTATGGCACAACGGGCATTCGTCACAATTGTCATTTTTAATATATTTTCGAAGGCACTCGACATGAAACTTGTGATTACACTCTGTCTCAAAATTTTCTCTGGGAGTACAGGATAAATTGAAATGACAAATGTTGCATTCATAATAATGGGGTATAACGCTTTCAGTCTCCATTTCTGTAGAGGGTGATGAAAAATCTTGGGACATTTTGAATAGTAGTTTTTGTATAATTTTTGCATTGAATTTATATTGCATGAATCTCTAAGCATTTTACCTTGAGTGAATAGACAAATGTGAGATGTTGTTTAAATCTTGAAAAAAAAAATGTTTACTAGTTTATAATTTAAATAAATTTCAAAAAAAAAGTTTATAATTTAAATATATTTCAATATATATATATATATATATATATATATATATATATATATATATATATATATATATATATATATATATATATATATATATATAAAATTTATTTAGATTAGAAACTAGTAAAAGTTTTTTTTTTTTTTTCAATATTCTAAGATAGGTTAGTCTAGTGACTAAGCAATTTCTCTTCTGATAAAATTGATAAGCTCAACTATAAATTTCTGTACATTTCATCTCAAACAGGCATCATCAAAAAAATTATCACTATGGAGAATCCAGTCGATTGTTTAAACGTCGATTATGTGTTGTACATCAAATTTATTCGGTGGAATAACCGTGATATTCCTGTGGTCATTTCCGTTACCAGCGTCGAAAATCCGGAAAACGTTAAACTCTTTTTATTGAATATTTATCATTTAAAAAGAAAAAGCAATACAAGTATGCTAGACATGTTTGCAAAAGGAGTTTTAGAGATAAAAAGACCTACATACAAATGGAGGAATTGCCTGAAATTTTGAAATCGTTTATAGAATATCAGGAAGATGGCTGGCCAACACTTTTTGCAACGTACGGACATCCGCAAAAAGTATTGTTTGAAAAGTTTTGTCCACCGTTGGCAAACATTCAACCCAAAAATGACTATTTGTGCAATAGAACGTGTGTCTTGTGTCTCTCTAAGCAATTGGCCCAAATAGTAAAAAATGTAAAGACACTATGGGCCGAAAATAAAAGTGTGGTTGCATAAAATTTTATAATTTTTCAATTTTAATGTACATTTTTTTGTTAAAATAAAAAATATTTAACAGATTTTATCTCTGTATTTATTTGTTTACTTGTTTATTTTTTCTTAATGGTTTGAAGCAAGCTTAAAATTTAAAATTTTGTAACCAAGATTAAATTTGCTTCTTTTAAAATATAAATTTTTTTAACCAATATTAAACTTGCTACTTTTAAAATTTTTAACCAAGATTCGAGATTAATTAAATTTTTAACCAAGATTAATTAAATTTTAAAATATTTTACCAAGATTAATTACATTTTAAATTTTTTACAAAGATTTCAAATAAATTCATTTCCACCTAAAAAAATTATTAGTTTTAAAATTCCTTCTTGAAATAAAATTTTTTCCACCCAAGATTTGAAAGGGTACTTTTGCATTTTTTATATGTAGGTTTTGTAAACATACTGACAATTTTAATATTATCATCAAACATTTCCAAATGTTTTTCGTTCATTTCTCCCTCACACAATTTACAATCCAATTTGTAAGTGATGGCTTGCAACTCATTTACGTATTCTGTACCAAAGTAACCCCAATCGTAAGCGTTTCACATGACATGTTGGTAATCCTCAAACGCATTTAAAAGTCTATCATATTTTTTAAAGTCTACAGGAGGTAAATTAAATTTATCTTCCAATTCATTCATAAACTTTATAGTTTCTTTCATCATTAACGGAAACAGTTCACCATCTTCACAGCCCTGCTTAATATTTGCAATTTTATTAAAATTGGATTGCATTTCATCAGACAACTCGCCATTTGTTTGTTTGTATTCGACAATTTTAACGACAAATGTACTAAACTTTTTTATAAACACGCTATACGTGTAATCTCTGTCGTTTCTATATTCTGAAGCTAATTTTTCCAATCTCTTGTAATTACATTTATAATCATATTCATCATTCATATTTTCTTTATTATTAAAAAAAACATACCATTTATAAAATTTGTTTAAAATGTCCTGTAAAAATTTCATGAGACGCGTGGTGAATAATCTCTTCAAACATTTCCAATAATTTTGTGTTCATTTCCCCTTCACATAATAGACAATCCAGTTTGTAAGCGACATTGAGACAATCGTCTACGTAATCCGTATCGAAATGGTTCAAAAAATTAGCATCGCAAATCACGTGTTTGTAACATTCAAATGCTGTTAAAATTCTATCATATTTTTCCTCGTCTGCTGGGGGTAAATTAAATTTCTCGTCCAATTCCATTAAACTTTTAATTGTTTCAGTTATATGAAATGGCTCCAAAAAGCTAATGTTATCTTCAAAATTATGTTTCAATTTTGGCAAATTTTTAAAATCGGATTGCATTTCTGTAGACAAATTACCGTTTTTTTGTTTGTAATCGACAATTTTAATGACAAAGGTACTAAATCGTTTTATATATTCACGGTACATAAAAGTTATTTTCAATTGAAAATTCAAAAATCGATGAATGTATTCTATCCTTTCGTCGTCACTCATTCTGCGTTTATTATGAAAAGCAAAAAAAAAAACTATATTTATGTAGCTAAATGTGCGTAATGAAATTTTTTTATCGAGAAAAAATTCTTTATAAAATGATGAGTGGAAATATTAAATGGTCAAACAAGGAAATTGTCGAACCACTCAGTAAAATCTCTCCTAGAATATTGAAGAAAATATATATATATATATATATATATATATATATATATATATATATATATATATATATATATTTTGAATATAATTTTATATGTATATATAATTTTTTTTAAATAATAATTAGAATAAATACTAGTAAATATATTTAGATTATAAACTAGTTTTTTTTTTTTTTTAATACAAAAAATATTCTTTGAAACATATTCACAGAGGTTTCAAACAATACTTTATAAAAACTCCCGACCTCTCTCCTACAGTCATTCTTTGAAAAGGGAGGGGATGTTTTCGAAATATTTTTAGTTTTATTGACGTATTGATCGGAAAAAACTTTTAAGACTCTATTATTACTTGCCAAGCGTTATTCTTGTAAAATGTGGGAGTGTAAAATTTGCTACGACCTTATCCTCGAGAAGCCGTACAAGACGCCTTGTGGTTGCTATTTTTACGAGGAATGTTAGAACGAGAAAATAAAACAGGGTGACTTGAAAAAATGTTTGAAATGCAAGGTTTATATTATAAAGAAATTGGATTTTCCTGTGCGTGACCTGTTTACTCAATTGGATGACATGCAATGCACTTATTGCAACTGGAAACTGGTCAAGAAAATTTCTTTGACTTTAGATTCCATTCGACTGAGATTTGTCTTTTACCACCATTGTAATTTCTGCTACATCAATTGCAGCTACATGAATAAATCGTCAAACATACCATTAGCCATTAAAGAGATTTTTATCAGACTTGAAACCCTACGACGGATCTTTTTTAAACAGAGGAAAATTAGGATACGGAGATTCTGCAAAACCATTCAATAAATATGACAATTTGTACTGTAAATGGTGTTAAAATCCAGTCATGTTTGAGAACAAGGACATTGAATCAAAGAATCCAGACTATCCCATTTTTCCCATACCGTGCAATTACTATTCGTGTTTCAGGTGCAATAGTTTGACGTATGGAACTTTGCTGGACTGTACGTACCAACAGTTACTAAAATGTGCCATTTGTCAAGAAATTGTGACACAAGACCAACATTTTGAGAGATTTTGTTGCATGTTTACTCCTTTTCATTACGAGTGCAGTTGGAAACATCCCGTTTGTCCAGAATGTGGATTTGAGAGTCAATTGACGTTTGAAATTCCCAAATCGGATCCTTCCATAAAAGAATGGTTAAGAGTTTGAGGAAAACGAAGCATGTGTAAATAATGATTATTTCTCAAAAAATTGCTTTGAAAAAAATGTTTAAATAAAAAAAAATGTGTCAAAAAATTTTTTCAAAAAAAATTTTTTTTTTTAAATTTTTCAAAAAAAATTATTTTTTTAAAAAATGTTTCACAAAAAAAATTTCAAAAAAAATTTGCAAAAATTTTTTTTTTTTTTTAAATTTTTCAAAAAAAATTTTTTTTAAAAAAAATTTTTTCAAACAAAAATTGTTCAAAATAATTTTTCAAAAAAAAATTTTCAAAAAAATTAAAAAACAAATTTTTTTTGAGTGAAGATGTAACCCAAATTAAAAAAAAAAAATTTCTGAGTGAAGATGTGACCTAAATTTTTGAAATTTTTTTTCTGAGTGAAGATGTGACCTAAATTTTGAAATTTGATAATATTAAAATAAATTTCCAAAGTTGGTGATATTAAAATAAATTTCCAAAGTTGGTGATATTAAAATAAATTTCGAAAGATGGTGATATTAAAATAAATTTCGAAAGATGGTGATATTAAAATAAACTTCCAAAGTTGGAGATTTTAATTTCTTTTTCCAACAAATATTGCCTTTTTCAAAATTTGTCGATAAATTTTTTTTTTTTTTTTTACATTATTCACATCTTAATCCCCCATTTAGTTTACATTTCAGTCACCTTAAACTGGTATAAAAGCTAGACAAAATGAGAAAATTATATCCTCTTTACTCGTTCGAGTGTTTCTAGTTTTTTTTAAACATGAGTCTTTTGAACGATATTGGGTTTACAGCCCACGTTCATTTTTTTCAATACAATGATTATTTACATCCCGTGGAAATTGCCATTTCCGACGTTTATTCGGAAAAGACTTTTGGAACTTGTGTGGATGCTCCGTATTGTTCCAGCACGTATCGAGATTTTGATATAAACAACTACCTATCTAAATACGTGCACAAGGTCAAATTTCCACCTCCAAAAATGGGATCTTTACCTTTGGATAAGGCAGAAAAATATTTAAAATCGCATTCTTTATGGCTCGATCGAGGAAGAGGTCAAAGTTTGGCAGTTAGAGGTTTGAGTCAAAAACGTTTTTTTCAAGCTCTTGGATTTCGAGTCGTCGATGTGGAAACTGACATGTTTCAACGAGACTGCACGTCTTTGTTCAATTATCGTCAAGAAAAGCTACAACCAGAGACAAGTTTTAATGAACGCAGTAACAGTATCGTGTTTATAAATGACGAGTCTCATCGACATAGAGTTCACGTGTCTGGTGACGATTCTCAATGTGCAGGTCGTTTAGCTGCAGAACTCGCCAATTGGATTCACAAATTGAAATTGGACAATTTTCAAGACTTGACAAACAAGACTTTGTTAAAGTTTAATTTATTGTAAAAATTGTATATATAGAAAAATGTAAATGCAGAAAAATGTAATTGCACTCTATGGAAAAAGGTAATAAATGTTTCTTTATTCAAATTGCGAGTGTTTTTTTTTTCTATATTATTTTTATTATTTGAAGAATAGCAAAATCTAATGCTTGGAAGAAAAATTTAGCAAAATGTAACGTTTGAAATATTAAAGTGTTTAAAATAATAATCTTTTGAAAAATTTAAAGATTTGTTACGAGTCATAACGTCTGTTACATTTCGTCGCAGACGCCCTTGACAGGTGCTTATCTAACTTTATCGCCGGAGCGTGTATAACCTTGAATAAAATATGAGAGTCGTAAGAATTAATTTGTGAAAATAAAATTTTAGTTGTGTAGATTATTGATGCATCCCAAAACGAAACTAGATGCATCAATAATTTACACCGGCTATTTAGATTAAAATGTATAAAATTGATTACTGGTATTATTAAAAGTAATTTCAAAATGGTAATTATTCAATTTTAATTTATTTGTTTCTGTAACAATTTATAGTTTTAAATTTTTTTATTTTGAACTCAAACTATTTCTTTTCTTACGTTCTGAACAACTAATACATCTAATTGCTTTTTCTTTAACCTCATTGCATTTATATCTATTACATCTCCTAAATGAAATTATATCTTTACAATCTATGCAATAATATTTTTCGCACATTATGCTTTCAACTTGTTATAAAATAAATTAAATCACTAAGCTCATAAAAAGAGCCAATGTGTAAAGAAATACAAACTGTTTAAAAAATTAAATTGAATTTATTTTTTACTAAAATGTACAATTAATAATACAAAAATAAATATGAATATTTACATGTGATGAATAAATATATATACAATAAATAAATAAATAAATAATAAAATATATAAATAATAAATGAAATATATAAAAATTTACACAAAAACAACAACTAATCAAACAAATCTTCATACAGATCCAGTGGCAAGTCTGGAGGATTTGGTTCAAGGTTTTGTAAAAAGTCAAAATTTGGGCTCTTTAACCAATCCTTTATTGCATCTATAAGTTGTGCATCATTAGGTAATTGCGTTGGCATTTCTATAGATGCATTTTCGATCGGGATATTTAAATCCCGATCGTCCAGACCAAAATAATCTCTAGATTCATAATATTCATTTTATAATAATAATTGTAAATTGAAACTATACACTTTTCTCAACACATAGAATTTTATTTAATAACATATAATTTTTTTCCAGTTACAATTGTAAAATTTTTCAAAAACCTTCTTGTTTCAATTCTGTTTGTCTTATTTTTTTTTATATTCCTTATACATCTTTTTTGTGAATAATTCTAATGCCTCTAGGTGTTTAGATGTGATAATCAAATCCTTGTAGTTTCTGAAAAAAAAAAAAATAACAAAATTATAAATAAATTTACAAGTGTGATTTAATATGACATTTGAGACTAGAATTTTTTTTTTATTTGAACAATAAATTAGATGTCTTTTGTTATACATCATGTTATGTAACTAAATGTACAAAAAATTAATAAATAAAACTACAGGTATCATATATTTGAATCATTAGGAATGAATATATATCTACCACAATTGCACATTTCGAGAGTTAAAACACTATGCGGAGAAATATATGCTCGCTGTGCAGTTATTATAGATGAATATAATTATAAGTAATTCTTTATATACATACTTGTGCCTAATAAAAAATCTAATCATAGATATTAGGTCTTGGAAAATTTTATTTTGGGCGGCTTGGTTTAGATTTTTAACTGAAATAAAAAAAAGAACATGTATAAAATATTCAGTTTCCTCTCAATCGGATAAGTATTATAATACCGCATAAGAAAAAATTATTTACATAATAAATAATAATTTACTTACAATTTTTTCTTCTTCTCTCTGTACCTGAGTCCGAGTCCGAGTCTGAATAATTATCTTAAAGTGAAAAGGTAATATAAAATAAATATTATATAATATATTGGCACCGATATACTACGAGTTTTTTCGTACAAAAAACTCAAATAACACAGTATGATATAATTCATGCTTGGTGATTAAAGTGTAAAAAATATAATTAATTAGCCGCCTTTGGTGACCAGCTAACTCACCAATATTAATGCTCGTTAATCTTATTTCCTCTTTGTAAGTAATGAGACAACCTTGAAGTAAAGGACGTGGCTATAATCACTCGTTGTTTTCCAAAATCAGCACATGCGCTAAATTTAATTTCAGCTCAGTTTTTTTTATAATATGATTTATGAAAACAGAGTCACTGAGCGTTTAAACTTTATGGGTACTAAAGAATATATATCTTAATTTATGTAATATTTCAAGAATTTGTTAACAAAATTTTCTCAGATTAATCGTGAGAAGATTTATTAATTAAATTTTAAATGCATCAAACACTAAGAAAATAAAATGAATCGTATTAAATAATCGATCAAAAACATGTTTAAAAAAACTTCTTAAAAAATAATGTACTTAAAACTATATACATGTACAAAAAATATAGAACGAACATAAATAAAATTTAATTACAAAAGCTAAAACTAAAGAATTATCCGTTGATAATATTGTCAACAATTAGAACACAATACGCATGGGTGAATTTTTCTACGCCTGTTTGGGTAACACTGTTTTAATTCAAAAGTACTTCAGAATGAATCTGAAAGACCGATAAAGTACTTCAGAATGAATCTGAAAGACCAATTAATTAACAATGTTTAATTTTAAATGCATCAAACATTAAGAAAATAAACAGAATCATTTGAAAATAATCAGCCGATAAATCTTAAGCCTAGCCTCATTACTGTTGGATAAAAACCTTACTCGTTTGGCGGTGGGAAAATTAAAGATTTTTTTGGTGGGAAAGTTAGTTTTTAATTAATAAATTTGCAATAAAATAATATTGTAGTTATAATTGAGATGTAAGTTATCATATCTTTTAAGTTATATTAAACTACACACGGTGTACAAATTTGATTAAAATCGGTCAAATAGTTTAGGAGTCAATCGCGGACAAACAACGTGACACGTAATTTATATATTAAGATATAAAATATAATTACAATGATTCTTTTTCTCGACTGCTCCTAAAATTCAATAATAATCTTATAACTAACATAATATTTGGTTAAAATATTTTAGAATTTATCCTCGGTATCGCTTCTATCTGAGTCGGAATAATTGTAATCTTAAAGTGAAAAGGTAATATAAAAATAGAACTGATATACTATGAGTTTTTTCGTACAAAAATCTCAAATAACACAGTATGATATAATTCATACTTGGTGATTAAAGTGTAAAACATATAATTGATATTAAGATATAAAAAATACTTACGATTATTATTCATTGCAACTGCTCCTAAAATTCAATAAAAATCTTATAACTAACATAATATTTGGTTAAAATATTTTAGAGTTTGAAGTATGTAAAATATACTTACCAAAGGGTACAAGTGCCATTTTCTTATTCAATAAATTCGAATAGATATATTCACAATTTTTACGCTCTTTTATACTAATAGTAACTAGTAAAAACAACAAGGTTTATTAACCCCGGTTGAATATTACTTCCTGCCTCGTCTGGAAAATTGATATGTTAACGACTTGTACCCTATTCATAATTTTTTTTATACTAATAGTAACTAGTAAAAATAAAAGGTTTATTTGAAACCTTTGAATAATCGCTTCCTGTCTCGTCTTGAAACGGGTGGAAATCGAAATGTTAACGAACTAGTACAAATAACAGATCACTTTATAATACTTTTAAGGTTTATTGACAGCCATTGAATAATTGCTTCCTCTTTTAATTTAGACAGGAGTAGATCAAAAAACACCGCTCGAAATGTTAACTAATTAATTTTTTAAATGTTTTATTTTTAGAGATTATTTATAATTTCATATTGGTACAAACTGTTTATAGGGGGATATTTGTCAAAACTTATTAATAAATCAAAATTTCATTATTAAAAACGGGAAATTTATGTTAAATTAAATTGTACATTTTTCCCAAACATAAAATTACGTTAGATTTATTTTTAAATAAACAAATCATTAAATTTGGATAAATCACCATCTTTGGAAGTTTATCAAAAAATCATTATATTTGAATTTAATAAACAAATAACCATGTTTAAAAGTTTAATAAAAAAATATCATTTTTGGATTTTTTAAAATTACCAACTTTAAAATAAATAAATAAATAAACAAGTTACCATATTTGGGAGTTTAATAAACAAATCACCACCTTTGGGAGTTTTTTTAAATCACCATCTTTAGAAGTTTTTTAATAAAATAACCACATTTGGAAGATTAATAAACAATTACCACCTTTGGTAGATTTTTAATAAAACCACCACCTTTGGTAGTTTTTTAAATTACCATCTTTGAAAGTTTTTTTTAAATCATCACTTTTGGGAGTTTTTTTATATAACCATGTTTGAATAACAATTGAAATATCGATATTTAATTTATTTATTACCCAACATTGAAATTTAAATCGATATAAAATAATCGATACTACACAATTGATTATTTTATATCAATTACCCAACATTGAATTTTAAATTGATATAAAATAATCGATAGAGTAATCTATATTTAATTTATTTATTAATCAACATTGAATTTTAAATTGATATAATCGATATAAAATAATCGATACTACACAATTGATTATTTTATATTGATTATTTTATATCAATTACCCAACATTGAATTTTAAATCGATAGTGTAATCGATACAATTTAATCGATTATCGATTTTTCAGCATCTTGAAAAAATCGGGTAGGGTACCGGTGCTCAACTTATTTTGTGGCCGACTGTATAAGCAGTCATAAAAACAGAAAATAAATTCAGAATACTTTACATGATTACTAACATTTCACTCTTGTTTCAAAATTTGCATAAAAGGATATGAACAAATAATGCTATTACCAAGAAAAAAGTTAATACCTTCTTGAAGAGATTTCAAGCAGGGAAAGAAATTCAGAATACAATATAATGCCAATTTCTTAAAATAAATTTACAAGGAAAAAAAATTATCAAGAATCCTTAAAAAAAATTATACATTTGAAATTATTATAAATTTTTTTTTATGGGTATGAGAAAACAACTCGCAGAAAAAAATGTTTTAAAAGGAGGAAGTTGCAAAATTAGTGTAATTACTCCCACACCCTTGAGATTTCGGGTGAACGAAATTTCAGAAAATAACAATGACATGAAATAATCTTAATTAAATTGATTAAAAACTAAAAAACAACTTTTCTTTTGCAGGATTTTCTAAATCTCTCAGAGTGAAAAATCACTTATAAAGAAAGGAAGTTATACGTCCAATAACAAGACATAACAGAAAAAGTCATTGAAAATGAATTTGTCCCCATTTAAGGGCTAAGAAGCCAAAAGTAAAAGCATTAGAGAAGAAAGACAATTGAAAATTCATGGAATTATTCCTGAAGTTTAATATTAAATAACAAGTTTTATTATATTATTTTTTGATTCAATAAGACGTTTTCTCAAGGTATTGAAACAAAATTAAAGGAAAGAATCTTTTAAGAAAGGAATAAAACAAATCAGATTATTCAAGATATAAATAAAATGAGATGGTAATCATGAAAAAATCATGCTTTTAAAATCCCTACAATTCACAAATTTTTAGGAAGATATGAAGTTAATACAAAGTTTAATTTCAACATAGGAAGAATATTATTATAACAAGTCAGATAAAAATGGATTTAAAAAAAGCAGGCATATCTATTCTTACTGTCATTAGAGAAGTAATTATAGTACAAATAAATTCCAGAGGCTTCCCATCAATAATAACTTTTTATTTCTGTTTCAAATTTTCTGAAAATCAAAATTAAAATAACCATAAACACTTTGTTTCGGAAAGATTTCAAGAGAATAGGAATACAGAATAAAATATATTGCTAATCAAAAATTTAAATTTGGTTGAAAAGGTTAAGAAGATTTCTTTAGTGAAAGATTTTCCCAAATGTGAGAGAGTTGAAGTCATATTATCTTTGAAGGAGCACATTAATTAAATAAAATATACTTTGAATGGACACTATTCAATGAATAATAAACCCTTGCAGAAAAAAAAAATCACTTGAAAGAAAATATCCTCACTTATACAATAATGTAAAGCAATATATTACAGAAAATGAAAATGCAAGAAAAAATTGACAGGTAAAAACAGAATATCTAACTTTAAATTATGCAAATCATTTCTCAACATTTATATAGAATATATCTACAAAGTAGCTCAATTTGAATATTAAAAAATATCAAAACAAAACTGAAATAAACAGACCTTCTTGATGTCAGCAGGTTTTTCTTTTTCATCTCAGTAATACACAATGCCGACAGCACCTATAAAAAATTAGCAAAAATGTGTAAATAATTATTACAATATGTCTACAAAAAACAGTTACTTCAATAAACAATCATTAAAAAATCAAATCATAAATATGCAAGCATGTCAAATTCATTCCAAAATATATTTGTTGAAAACATTTTTTTTCTCCTAATTTTTTCATTGATTCAGATATCAAAAATCTGATGCTTGCTTACAAAGATATAATATGACTGTGATACATATATTATTGAGCTTTCAGAGTTTGGTAATGCCATTTGTTTTTTTAAATATTCAGTAGTGAAAAAAAAAAATCAGAGAGGATACAATGATTATAAAATGCCACATGGCAACAGTTTACATATCAAAATTTTAAAAAGTATATTTAAGTGCTCGGTTAGGAGTTTATAGAATTTTGTCTATGTCAGTTATTAATGGCCCTAAACATTATGTACAGTATTTAATGGTCCTTTTATGTGTGTCAAATTTCTGTAAATACTGGTTGCCACTAATAAAACGATCAGCATTTTAACACTTTAGAAAGGAAATAAAAAACATTCAGTATTAAATAAATCTCATGTATAAATGATGTTTTAACATATATTTTGGATACAATTTAAAACATGTTTGATTTTCAAATGTTACAGAAGAATCACAAGCAAGAAATATAAGATTACAAAGTTATATAAATATATCACAATTATCAAAATTTTAACCAAAAAGATATAGTCCAGCAACCTTAGAAATAATTTAATTTATGCAGACACTTACATGAGCAGAACATTTAAGAGATAATAAAAACTGACATTAAATCTTCTGTTTGGAGGAGGAAAATGAAACATTGTAATAGAGAGATGCAAGAAATTAACGATAAAGTATCTAATTTTTGCTCTAAACACCAAATTTATTGATTGAACGATATATTTAAATTAAACAGAATTAAATGAGAACAGAGAAGGCATGAATTTAAAACATAGAGCTCAGAAACGTAATTGACAACAACAAGCTAATAATAAGAGAAAAGCAAAGTTACAGAAAAGTAGCAAAATAACCAAGTTTTCAGTATTCCTAAATCAAAATACTTCCCTGTAAACTTAAAGCAAATACAAAAACTAATTCAAGGATAGGAAAAAGAATATGCATGTTCAAATGCTAATAAAGAGTAAATTGTCCCTAAATTAAATGAAACAAATATATGCTTGACAGAGAAATGAAAATTACTTTACTTAAAAGGAAGAAGGACTAATGTTTATACAATACTGTAGAAAGACTGATTAAATTGGAAAATATGTAGAGATGTCATATATGGAAATTCATTCATTTATTTTTGCTTGATATAGAACATTGAGGAAACTCAATTTTGAAAATTAGATGCAAATCTCAACTTACTGTCATATAAGCAGTCATAAAAACAGAAAATAAATTCAGAATACTTTGCATCAATACTAACATTTCACTCTTGTTTCAAAATTTGCATAAAAGGATATGAACAAATAATGCTATTACCAAGAAAAAAGTTAATACCTTCTTGAAGAGATTTCAAGCAGGGAAAGAAATTCAGAATACAATATAATGCCAATTTCTTAAAATAAATTTACAAGGAAAAAAAATTATCAAGAATCCTTAAAAAAAATTATACATTTGAAATTATTATAAATTTTTTTTGATGGGTATGAGAAAACAACTCACAGAAAAAAATGTTTTAAAAGGAGGAAGTTGCAAAATTAGTGTAATTACTCCCACTCCCTTGAGATTTCGGGTGAACGAAATTTCAGAAAATAACAATGACATGAAATAATCTTAATTAAATTGATTAAAAACTAAAAAACAACTTTTCTTTTGCAGGATTTTCTAAATCTCTCAGAGTGAAAAATCACTTATAAAGAAAGGAAGTTATACGTCCAATAACAAGACATAACAGAAAAAGTCATTGAAAATGAATTTGTCCACATTTAGGTGCTAAGAAACCAAAAGTAAAAGCATTAGAGAAGAAAGTCAATTTCAAATTCATGGAATTATTCCTGAAGTTTAATATTAAATAACAAGTTTTATTATATTATTTTTTGATTCAATAAGACGTTTTCTCAAGGTATTGAAACAAAATTAAAGGAAAGAATCTTTTAAGAAAGGAATAAAACAAATCAGATTATTCAAGATATAAATAAAATGAGATGGTAATCATGAAAAAATCATGCTTTTAAAATCCCTACATTTCACAAATTTTTAGGAAGATATGAAGTTAATACAAAGTTTAATTTCAACATAGGAAGAATATTATTATAACAAGTCAGATAAAAATGGATTTAAAAAAAGCAGGCATATCTATTCTTACTGTCATTAAAGAAGTAATTATAGTACAAATAAATTCCAGAGGCTTCCCATCATTAATAACTTTTTATTTCTGTTTCAAATTTTCTGAAAATCAAAATTAAAATAACCATAAACACTCTGTTTGGAAAAGATTTCAAGAGAATAGGAATACAGAATAAAATATATTGCTAATTAAAAATTTAAATTTGGTTGAAAAAGTTATGAAGATTTCTTTTGTGAAAGATTTTCCCAAACGTGACAGAGTTGAAGTCATGTTATCTTTGAAGGAGCACATTAATTAAATAAAATATACTTTGAATGGACACTATTCAATGAATAATAAACACTTGCAGAAAAAAAAAAGTCACTTGAAGGAAAATATCCTCACTTATACAATAATGTAAAGCAATATATTACAGAAAATGAAAATGCAAGAAAAAATTGATGGGTAAAATCAGAATATCTAACTTTAAATTATGCAAATCATTTCTCAACATTTATATAGAATATATCTACAAAGTAGCTCAATTTGAATTTTTAAAAATATCAAAACAAAACTGAAATAAACAGACCTTCTTGATGTGAGCAGGGTTTTTTTTTTTTTTTTTTTTTTTCCATCTCAGTAATACACAATGCCGACAGCATCTATAAAAAATTAGCAAAAATTTGTGTAAATAATTATTACAATATGTCTACAAAAAACAGTTACTTCAATAAATAATCATTAAAAAATCAAATCATAAATATGCAAGCATGTCAAATTCATTCCAAAATATATTTGTCGAAAACATTTTTTTTCTCCTAATTTTTTCATTGATTCAGATATCAAAAATCTGATGCTTGCTTACAAAGATATAATATGACTGTGATACATATATTATTGAGCTTTGAGAGTTTGGTAATGCCATTTGTTTTTTTAAATATTCAGTAGTGAAAAAAAAAAATCAGAGAGGATACAATGATTATAAAATGCCACATGGCAACAGTTTACATATCAAAATTTTAAAAAGTATATTTAAGTGCTCGGTTAGGAGTTTATAGAATTTTGTCTATGTCAGTTATTAATGGCCCTAAACATTATGTACAGTATTTAATGGTCCTTTTATGTGTGTCAAATTTCTGTAAATACTGGTTGCCACTAATAAAACGATCAGCATTTTAACACTTTAGAAAGGAAATAAAAAATCATTCAGCATTAAATAAATCTCATGTATAAATGATGTTTTTCACATATATTTTGGACGCAATTTAAAACAAGTTTGATTTTCAAATGTTTCAGGAGATTCACAAGCAAGAAATATATGATTACAAAGTTATATAAATATATCACAATTATCAAAATTTTAACCAAAAAGATATAGTCCAGCAACCTTAGAAATAATTTAATTTATGCAGACACTTACATGAGCAGAACATTAAAGAGATAATAAAATCTGACATTAAATCTTCTGTTTGGAGGAGGAAAATGAAACATTGTAATAGAGAGATGCAAGAAATAAACGATAAAGTATCTAATTTTTGCTCTAAACACTAAATTCATTGATTGAACGATAAATTTAAATTAAACAGAATTAAATGAGAACAGAGAAGGCATGAATTTAAAGCATAGAGCTCAGAAACGTAATTGACAACAATAAGTTAATAATAAGAGAAACGCAAAATTACAGAAAAGTAACGAAATAACCAAGTTTTCAGTATTCCTAAATTAAAATACTTCCCTGTAAACATAAAGGAACTACAAAAACGGATTCAAGGATGTGAAAAAGAATATGCATGTTCAAATGCTAATAAAGAGTAAATTGTCCCTAAATTAAATGAAACAAATATATGCTTGACAGAGAAATGAAAATTACTTTACTTAAAAGGAAGAAGGACTAATGTTTATACAATACTGTAGAAAGACTGATTAAATTTGAAAATATGTAGAGATGTCATATATGGAAATTCATTCAATTATTTTTGCTTGATATAGAACATTGAGGAAACTCAATTTTGAAAATTAGATGCAAATCTCAACTTACTGTCATATAAGCAGTCATAAAAACAGAATATAAATTCAGAATACTTTGCATGAATACTAACATTTCACTCTTGTTTCAAAATTTGCATAAAAGGATATGAACAAATAATGCTATTACCAAGAAAAAAGTTAATACCTTCTTGAAGAGATTTCAAGCAGGGAAAGAAATTCAGAATACAATATAATGCCAGTTTCTTAAAATAAATTAAAAAGGAAAAAAAAAATTATCAAGAATCCTTAAAGAAAATTATACATTTGAAATTATTATAAATTTTTTTTGATGGGTATGAGAAAACAACTCACAGAAAAAAATGTTTTAAAAGGAGGAAGTTGCAAAATTAGTGTAATTACTCCCATTCCCTTGAGATTTCGGGTGAACGAAATTTCAGAAAATAACAATGACATGAAATAATCTTAATTAAATTGATTAAAAACTAAAAAACAACTTTTCTTTTGCAGGATTTTCTAAATCTCTCAGAGTGAAAAATCACTTATAAAGAAAGGAAGTTATACATCCAATAACAAGACATAACAGAAAAAGTCATTGAAAATGAATCTGTCCCCATTTAGGTGCTAAGAAGCCAAAAGTAAAAGCATTAGAGAAGAAAGTCAATTTCAAATTCATGGAATTATTCCTGAAGTTTAATATTAAATAACAAGTTTTATTATATTATTTTTTGATTCAATAAGACGTTTTCTCAAGGTATTGAAACAAAATTAAAGGAAAGAATCTTTTAAGAAAGGAATAAAACAAATCAGATTATTCAAGATATAAATAAAATGAGATGGTAATCATGAAAAAATCATGCTTTTAAAATCCCTACAATTCACAAATTTTTAGGAAGATATGAAGTTAATACAAAGTTTAATTTCAACATAGGAAGAATATTATTATAACAAGTCAGATAAAAATGGATTTAAAAAAAGCAGGCATATCTATTCTTACTGTCATTAGAGAAGTAATTATAGTACAAATAAATTCCAGAGGCTTCCCATCAATAATAACTTTTTATTTCTGTTTCAAATTTTCTGAAAATCAAAATTAAAATAACCATAAACACTTTGTTTCGGAAAGATTTCAAGAGAATAGGAATACAGAATAAAATATATTGCTAATCAAAAATTTAAATTTGGTTGAAAAGGTTAAGAAGATTTCTTTAGTGAAAGATTTTCCCAAATGTGAGAGAGTTGAAGTCATATTATCTTTGAAGGAGCACATTAATTAAATAAAATATACTTTGAATGGACACTATTCAATGAATAATAAACCCTTGCAGAAAAAAAAAATCACTTGAAAGAAAATATCCTCACTTATACAATAATGTAAAGCAATATATTACAGAAAATGAAAATGCAAGAAAAAATTGACAGGTAAAAACAGAATATCTAACTTTAAATTATGCAAATCATTTCTCAACATTTATATAGAATATATCTACAAAGTAGCTCAATTTGAATATTAAAAAATATCAAAACAAAACTGAAATAAACAGACCTTCTTGATGTCAGCAGGTTTTTCTTTTTCATCTCAGTAATACACAATGCCGACAGCACCTATAAAAAATTAGCAAAAATGTGTAAATAATTATTACAATATGTCTACAAAAAACAGTTACTTCAATAAACAATCATTAAAAAATCAAATCATAAATATGCAAGCATGTCAAATTCATTCCAAAATATATTTGTTGAAAACATTTTTTTTCTCCTAATTTTTTCATTGATTCAGATATCAAAAATCTGATGCTTGCTTACAAAGATATAATATGACTGTGATACATATATTATTGAGCTTTCAGAGTTTGGTAATGCCATTTGTTTTTTTAAATATTCAGTAGTGAAAAAAAAAAATCAGAGAGGATACAATGATTATAAAATGCCACATGGCAACAGTTTACATATCAAAATTTTAAAAAGTATATTTAAGTGCTCGGTTAGGAGTTTATAGAATTTTGTCTATGTCAGTTATTAATGGCCCTAAACATTATGTACAGTATTTAATGGTCCTTTTATGTGTGTCAAATTTCTGTAAATACTGGTTGCCACTAATAAAACGATCAGCATTTTAACACTTTAGAAAGGAAATAAAAAACATTCAGTATTAAATAAATCTCATGTATAAATGATGTTTTAACATATATTTTGGATACAATTTAAAACATGTTTGATTTTCAAATGTTACAGAAGAATCACAAGCAAGAAATATAAGATTACAAAGTTATATAAATATATCACAATTATCAAAATTTTAACCAAAAAGATATAGTCCAGCAACCTTAGAAATAATTTAATTTATGCAGACACTTACATGAGCAGAACATTTAAGAGATAATAAAAACTGACATTAAATCTTCTGTTTGGAGGAGGAAAATGAAACATTGTAATAGAGAGATGCAAGAAATTAACGATAAAGTATCTAATTTTTGCTCTAAACACCAAATTTATTGATTGAACGATATATTTAAATTAAACAGAATTAAATGAGAACAGAGAAGGCATGAATTTAAAACATAGAGCTCAGAAACGTAATTGACAACAACAAGCTAATAATAAGAGAAAAGCAAAGTTACAGAAAAGTAGCAAAATAACCAAGTTTTCAGTATTCCTAAATCAAAATACTTCCCTGTAAACTTAAAGCAAATACAAAAACTAATTCAAGGATAGGAAAAAGAATATGCATGTTCAAATGCTAATAAAGAGTAAATTGTCCCTAAATTAAATGAAACAAATATATGCTTGACAGAGAAATGAAAATTACTTTACTTAAAAGGAAGAAGGACTAATGTTTATACAATACTGTAGAAAGACTGATTAAATTGGAAAATATGTAGAGATGTCATATATGGAAATTCATTCATTTATTTTTGCTTGATATAGAACATTGAGGAAACTCAATTTTGAAAATTAGATGCAAATCTCAACTTACTGTCATATAAGCAGTCATAAAAACAGAAAATAAATTCAGAATACTTTGCATCAATACTAACATTTCACTCTTGTTTCAAAATTTGCATAAAAGGATATGAACAAATAATGCTATTACCAAGAAAAAAGTTAATACCTTCTTGAAGAGATTTCAAGCAGGGAAAGAAATTCAGAATACAATATAATGCCAATTTCTTAAAATAAATTTACAAGGAAAAAAAATTATCAAGAATCCTTAAAAAAAATTATACATTTGAAATTATTATAAATTTTTTTTGATGGGTATGAGAAAACAACTCACAGAAAAAAATGTTTTAAAAGGAGGAAGTTGCAAAATTAGTGTAATTACTCCCACTCCCTTGAGATTTCGGGTGAACGAAATTTCAGAAAATAACAATGACATGAAATAATCTTAATTAAATTGATTAAAAACTAAAAAACAACTTTTCTTTTGCAGGATTTTCTAAATCTCTCAGAGTGAAAAATCACTTATAAAGAAAGGAAGTTATACGTCCAATAACAAGACATAACAGAAAAAGTCATTGAAAATGAATTTGTCCACATTTAGGTGCTAAGAAACCAAAAGTAAAAGCATTAGAGAAGAAAGTCAATTTCAAATTCATGGAATTATTCCTGAAGTTTAATATTAAATAACAAGTTTTATTATATTATTTTTTGATTCAATAAGACGTTTTCTCAAGGTATTGAAACAAAATTAAAGGAAAGAATCTTTTAAGAAAGGAATAAAACAAATCAGATTATTCAAGATATAAATAAAATGAGATGGTAATCATGAAAAAATCATGCTTTTAAAATCCCTACATTTCACAAATTTTTAGGAAGATATGAAGTTAATACAAAGTTTAATTTCAACATAGGAAGAATATTATTATAACAAGTCAGATAAAAATGGATTTAAAAAAAGCAGGCATATCTATTCTTACTGTCATTAAAGAAGTAATTATAGTACAAATAAATTCCAGAGGCTTCCCATCATTAATAACTTTTTATTTCTGTTTCAAATTTTCTGAAAATCAAAATTAAAATAACCATAAACACTCTGTTTGGAAAAGATTTCAAGAGAATAGGAATACAGAATAAAATATATTGCTAATTAAAAATTTAAATTTGGTTGAAAAAGTTATGAAGATTTCTTTTGTGAAAGATTTTCCCAAACGTGACAGAGTTGAAGTCATGTTATCTTTGAAGGAGCACATTAATTAAATAAAATATACTTTGAATGGACACTATTCAATGAATAATAAACACTTGCAGAAAAAAAAAAGTCACTTGAAGGAAAATATCCTCACTTATACAATAATGTAAAGCAATATATTACAGAAAATGAAAATGCAAGAAAAAATTGATGGGTAAAATCAGAATATCTAACTTTAAATTATGCAAATCATTTCTCAACATTTATATAGAATATATCTACAAAGTAGCTCAATTTGAATTTTTAAAAATATCAAAACAAAACTGAAATAAACAGACCTTCTTGATGTGAGCAGGGTTTTTTTTTTTTTTTTTTTTTTCCATCTCAGTAATACACAATGCCGACAGCATCTATAAAAAATTAGCAAAAATTTGTGTAAATAATTATTACAATATGTCTACAAAAAACAGTTACTTCAATAAATAATCATTAAAAAATCAAATCATAAATATGCAAGCATGTCAAATTCATTCCAAAATATATTTGTCGAAAACATTTTTTTTCTCCTAATTTTTTCATTGATTCAGATATCAAAAATCTGATGCTTGCTTACAAAGATATAATATGACTGTGATACATATATTATTGAGCTTTGAGAGTTTGGTAATGCCATTTGTTTTTTTAAATATTCAGTAGTGAAAAAAAAAAATCAGAGAGGATACAATGATTATAAAATGCCACATGGCAACAGTTTACATATCAAAATTTTAAAAAGTATATTTAAGTGCTCGGTTAGGAGTTTATAGAATTTTGTCTATGTCAGTTATTAATGGCCCTAAACATTATGTACAGTATTTAATGGTCCTTTTATGTGTGTCAAATTTCTGTAAATACTGGTTGCCACTAATAAAACGATCAGCATTTTAACACTTTAGAAAGGAAATAAAAAATCATTCAGCATTAAATAAATCTCATGTATAAATGATGTTTTTCACATATATTTTGGACGCAATTTAAAACAAGTTTGATTTTCAAATGTTTCAGGAGATTCACAAGCAAGAAATATATGATTACAAAGTTATATAAATATATCACAATTATCAAAATTTTAACCAAAAAGATATAGTCCAGCAACCTTAGAAATAATTTAATTTATGCAGACACTTACATGAGCAGAACATTAAAGAGATAATAAAATCTGACATTAAATCTTCTGTTTGGAGGAGGAAAATGAAACATTGTAATAGAGAGATGCAAGAAATAAACGATAAAGTATCTAATTTTTGCTCTAAACACTAAATTCATTGATTGAACGATAAATTTAAATTAAACAGAATTAAATGAGAACAGAGAAGGCATGAATTTAAAGCATAGAGCTCAGAAACGTAATTGACAACAATAAGTTAATAATAAGAGAAACGCAAAATTACAGAAAAGTAACGAAATAACCAAGTTTTCAGTATTCCTAAATTAAAATACTTCCCTGTAAACATAAAGGAACTACAAAAACGGATTCAAGGATGTGAAAAAGAATATGCATGTTCAAATGCTAATAAAGAGTAAATTGTCCCTAAATTAAATGAAACAAATATATGCTTGACAGAGAAATGAAAATTACTTTACTTAAAAGGAAGAAGGACTAATGTTTATACAATACTGTAGAAAGACTGATTAAATTTGAAAATATGTAGAGATGTCATATATGGAAATTCATTCAATTATTTTTGCTTGATATAGAACATTGAGGAAACTCAATTTTGAAAATTAGATGCAAATCTCAACTTACTGTCATATAAGCAGTCATAAAAACAGAATATAAATTCAGAATACTTTGCATGAATACTAACATTTCACTCTTGTTTCAAAATTTGCATAAAAGGATATGAACAAATAATGCTATTACCAAGAAAAAAGTTAATACCTTCTTGAAGAGATTTCAAGCAGGGAAAGAAATTCAGAATACAATATAATGCCAGTTTCTTAAAATAAATTAAAAAGGAAAAAAAAAATTATCAAGAATCCTTAAAGAAAATTATACATTTGAAATTATTATAAATTTTTTTTGATGGGTATGAGAAAACAACTCACAGAAAAAAATGTTTTAAAAGGAGGAAGTTGCAAAATTAGTGTAATTACTCCCATTCCCTTGAGATTTCGGGTGAACGAAATTTCAGAAAATAACAATGACATGAAATAATCTTAATTAAATTGATTAAAAACTAAAAAACAACTTTTCTTTTGCAGGATTTTCTAAATCTCTCAGAGTGAAAAATCACTTATAAAGAAAGGAAGTTATACGTCCAATAACAAGACATAACAGAAAAAGTCATTGAAAATGAATCTGTCCCCATTTAGGTGCTAAGAAGCCAAAAGTAAAAGCATTAGAGAAGAAAGTCAATTTCAAATTCATGGAATTATTCCTGAAGTTTGATATTAAATAACAAGTTTTATTATATTATTTTTTGATTCAATAAGATGTTTTCTCAAGGTATTGAAACAAAATTAAAGGAAAGAATCTTTTAAGAAAGGAATAAAACAAATCAGATAATTCAAGATATAAATAAAATGAGATGGTAATCATGAAAAAATCATGCTTTTAAAATCCCTACAATTCACAAATTTTTAGGAAGATATGAAGTTAATACAAAGTTTAATTTCAACATAGGAAGAATATTATTATAACAAGTCAGATAAAAATGGATTTAAAAAAAGCAGGCATATCTATTCTTACTGTCATTAAAGAAGTAATTATAGTACAAATAAATTCCAGAGGCTTCCCATCATTAATAACTTTTTATTTCTGTTTCAAATTTTCTGAAAATCAAAATTAAAATAACCATAAACACTCTGTTTGGAAAAGATTTCAAGAGAATAGGAATACAGAATAAAATATATTGCTAATTAAAAATTTAAATTTGGTTGAAAAAGTTATGAAGATTTCTTTTGTGAAAGATTTTCCCAAATGTGACAGAGCTGAAGTCATATTATCTTTGAAGGAGCACATTAATTAAATAAAATATACTTTGAATGGACACTATTCAATGAATAATAAACACTTGCAGAAAAAAAAAAAAAGTCACTTGAAGGAAAATATCCTCACTTATACAATAATGTAAAGCAATATATTACAGAAAATGAAAATGCAAGAAAAAATTGATGGGTAAAATCAGAATATCTAACTTTAAATTATGCAAATCATTTCTCAACATTTATATAGAATATATCTACAAAGTAGCTCAATTTGAATTTTTAAAAATATCAAAACAAAACTGAAATAAACAGACCTTTTTGATGTGAGCAGGGGTTTTTTTTTTTTTTTTTCATCTCAGTAATACACAGTGAAGACAGCATCTATAAAAAATTAGCAAAAATGTGTAAATAATTATTACAATATATCTACAAAAAACAGTTATATCAATAAATAATCATTAAAAAATCAAATCATAAATATGCAAGCATGTCAAATTCATTCCAAAATATATTTGTCGAAAACACTTTTTTTCTCCTAATTTTTTCATTGATTCAGATATCAAAAATCTGATGCTTTCTTACAAAGATATAATATGACTGTGATACGTATATTATTCACCTTTGAGAGTTTGGTAATGCAATTTGTTTTTTTAAATATTCAGTAGTGAAAAAAAAATCAGAGAGGATACAATGATTATAAAATGCCACATGGCAACAGTTTACATATAAAAATTTTAAAAAGTATATTTAAGTGCTCAGTTAGGAGTTTATAGAATTTTGTCTATGTCAGTTATTAATGGCCCTAAACATTATGTACAGTATTTAATGGTCCTTTTATGTGTGTCAAATACTGTAAATACTGGTTGCATCTAATAAAACGATCAGCATTTTAACGCTTTAGAAAGGAAATAAGAAACATTCAGTAATAAATAAATCTCATGTATAAATGATGTTTGTCACATATATTTTGGATGCAATTTAAAACATGTTTGATTTTCAAATGTTTCAGGAAAATCATAAGCAAGAAATATATGATTACAAAGTTATATAAATATATCACAATTATCAAAATTTTAACCAAAAATATATAGTACAGCAACCTTAGAAATAGTATAATTTATGTAGACACTTACATGAGCAGAACATTTAAGAGATATTAAAAACTGACATTAAATATTCTGTTTGGAGGAGGAAAATGAAACATTGTAATAGAGAGATGCAAGAAATTAACGATAAAGTATCTAATTTTTGCTCTAAACACCAAATTTATTGATTGAACGATATATTTAAATTAAACAGAATTAAATGAGAACAGAGAAGGCATGAATTTAAAACATAGAGCTCAGAAACGTTATTGACAACAATAAGCTATTAATAAGAGAAAAGGAAAATTACAGAAAAGTAACGAAATAACCAAGTTTTCAGTATTCCTAAATTAAAATACTTCACTGTAAAAATTAAGCAAATACAAAAACTGATTCAAGGATGGGAAAAAGAATATGCACGTTCAAATGCTAATAAAGTGTAAATTGTCCCTAAATTAAATCAAACAAATACATGCTTGACAGAGAAATGAAAATTACTTTACTTAAAAGGAAGAAGGACTAATGTTTATACAATACTGTAGAAAGACTGATTAAATTTGAAAATATGTAGAGATGTCATATATGGAAATTCTTTCATTTATTTTTGCTTGATATAGAACATTGAGGAAACAAAATTTTGAAAATTAGATGCAAATCTCAACTTACTGTCATATAAGCAGTCATAAAAACACAAAATAATTTCAGAATACTTTGCATGATTACTAACATTTCACTCTTGTTTCAAAATTTGCATAAAAGGATATGAACAAATAATGCTATTACCAAGAAAAAGGTAACACCTTCTTGAAGAGATTTCAAGCAGGGAAAGAAATTCAGAATACAATATAATGCCAATTTCTTAAAATAAATTAACAAGGAAAAAAAATTATCAAGAATCCTTACAAAAAATTATACATTTGAAATTATTATAAATTTTCTTTGATGGGTATGAGAAATCAACCCACAGAAAAAAATGTTTTAAAAAAAGGAAGTAGCAATTACTCCCTCAAAGACAAAATTCATTCAAAGACAAAATAAAAAATACTATATTGGCATAAATACATATTTTGGCATTTCTTTTTTCATCGTCGTTTATAATTCTGTATTCTCATATAAGGTCACCTTTCTGTGATATTAATTACCTCTTTCTTTTGTGATGAAGCCATTCATTCTAAAAAGTCAAAAGTTCTTTTACTTTTTGAAAATTTTCGTATCATAAGGAGAACACTTTTGGCTTCAAAGAATAATCAACGATTTCATAATTCACTTCACTGCTTTTCCTTACATCGAAGATTGTCCTTCGAAAGCGAATTTCTGCAAAGAGAGAATAGTGGGAATACTGATGATAGAAGCCAAAGTTTATTTTTGGTTTATAAACTATACAATATTAAAATAGCTACCAATTTGCAGTAATTAAAATTTATTGTGTTAGAAGAATTTTCATACAAAGAAATCATTTTTCTTCGTAATAAAATTCTTAAAATGATATAAATTTAAAATCAAAGATATCGCCGTTTCTTAGAAATAGTGATAGCAAAATACATACTAACATAACATAGTACATAAACGAATACATACTACATAAATACATACTACATAAACGAATGTTCGGGAATGAAATGATGCAAAAATTAGTTTTATCGACAAAAAAATTTGGAACATTTAATTTCAGTAACTTTTAGAGCATTAGTGGATGAAGTATATTTTTGATTTTTGGTCTTCAATTTATTTGCAATTATTTGATGTATTAAATTATGGAAATCTATTTCCGCCCTGATATTTGTTCTAATAGTATTGCTCGTAGTGAATGGAGTTTAAAATAAATTAGTAAAAAAGCCGAATTAAATACTGAAAGTATTAAAATTGAGCATTTTTATCGAGAATACATCAGACAAACAAATTTCAAAATATTATCATAATATTGATTCAAATCAAAAGTATATTTAAAATTAAATTAATGTCAAAAAAATAACCAAGTATCAAATGAATCACTGCTTTCACGTATGGTTTCTTGCTTTTTATCGGCATATAATTAATTTTCATTTTTACTTTCCGAATAATTAATGTATTGGAAATATTACTTTGCAATTTATATTTCAAATGATCATTTTCATAAGAGATGAAAATTCTTGTTTATTTTCTTTTTCTTCTATATAACTCCGATTTATGAACAGAATAAACTTTAGAATATTTTACTTATGAAGTATCTAAATTTCTTTAAATAATGTCTTGAACACATTTTTACATATATGTTCATAATATTCATTTATTCTTAAATACTAATTGCGAATATTAAAGAAAAATATTTCCAAATGAAGAGTGAAACAATTATGACTAATATTTTACGTGAAAATATAAAATAACAAAACCTTCAAAATATTATCTTTAGAAGATTCAAATGAAAAGTAAATGTGAAATGCAAGAAATAAGTCACTCTGTTAAAGAAAATTATCATGCATCACAAGGATCACTGCTTTCACATGCGTTTTTTTTTTTTTTTTCGGCATATAATAATTTTCATTTTTGGTTTACGAAAAATATATTAGTAATTTTCGTTTTGCGATTTATATTTTAAATGATCATTTTGATATTAGATGAAAATTCTTCTCTATTTTCTTTTTCTTCGAAATCATAATTCCAATTAATGAATAGGAAAAATCAGAATCTTTTACTTATCAGGTATCAAAATTTCTTTAAATATTGACTTGAACACATTTTTTCATATAGTTCCCAAATATTCATTTATTTTAAAACATTAATTGGGAAAATTAAAGTCACATATTTTAAAATTAATAGTGAAACATTTATGACTAATAATTTATCTTAGAATATAAAACATGAAAACCATCTGAAAAATACGAAAAGAACATTGATATTTTCGAAGCTTATTAACCATTAATATGTTTTAGAGCTATAAAACCTTAATGTGCATTACGACCACTTATTGTTAAGTAAAAAGTGTGAAAGAAAAATAATCTCTTGCAATTGACTGTATTTCACCACCTTTTCATATTCAATTAAAACCATTATCAGTATTCTCATGTAGATGCGGTTAAACTTCTTCCATTTTGTTTGAGATTGAAATACAATTTGAACTGAAAATATCAAATTTGAAGAAAAACTTGAAATGTCTGGAAATATGAATTTTTTAACAACATAAACTGAGACAATTCGGAGATTTCCTCTACTTCTCTTCATTGTATTCCTTTCATTTATGTTTACATCAGACAGAGTGCGTAGTGAGAAATTTTTGCAAAAATTAAGTAGTTTTAAGCACTTTTTAAGCACCGTAGCCAAATAAATTAAATACTTTTGTACATATACGCATGCGTAAAACTGCGTATGTTCAAATAATAGATTATTTTCTCTTTTATAACAATGCATAATTTTTAATGATTTTTTTAAAAATAATTTTAAATGTTTATTTTTTAAATTTTAATATTTATTTCTGTATTTGAACATTATTAGCGCAACGCCTTCTATTGTAAAACAAATTATGTCTTTTTGGTTTCGTCAAAAACAAAAACAAAAAAGATCATAAAAATGAAAAGCTGTCAATACAAAAAATTTAAGTGTACTTTCAAAAGATTAACAATCAATATCTGTGATCTTTTTCAATATTTTTTTAAATAACAAAGTACCAACTTTTTTCGATAGATACATCATTTCTGAAAATGTCGCCATTGTTGTAGAAGCAAAGGTATGATTAAAGAGTTTGTATTTGATTTTTATATAAACAACAACAAGATTCGATAAAGCTGGTATAGAAAGTGTAAATTTCCTCCTGCACTTACGTGCTACATTTAGAAACCTTAGTTGCAGTCTTATACAGCTAGCTAATCATTCCAGAATACTTACAATCATAAGACAGTCAGTCTTATGATAGTAACCATTCTGGCTTCAATTTCGTGGCAATTTTGCCAAATTGCCACGAAATTGACGGTAGATCAATACCATGTTCTAAATTTGTTTTTTAAACAATTTTTTTAATTGAAAAGAATAGCAGTGTTTAGAAATGGGCAGGCTATAAAAGAATCTGTTATTGCTTCTAACTTCTGAATTTGAAGCATTCAAATGCACTTATATTTTTGAATATTTGCATAAAAAAAATATTGAAGAACCATCTATAAAACCGAATTATATCAGTTAAGTGAGAAAAAAAATTATCTGAAAAAAGAAATGCTTTTTTTTTTTTTTTTTTTTTTTTTTTTGTTGTTGTTGTTAAAAAACAGGTATAAAGCAAAAGATCTTCTAATTTAGAAATTTATCAAATGATTTGCTTAAAATTTTGCAGCTAAAGATCTATATTATTTATTTCCTGAACTTAAAAATTTGCTGTATTTTTATCCGTTCTTTAAACATTGGGATTCGATTTATAAATAAGACGAAATTTTCATTTTTTTTTCACTTCGTGAAGTAATAAAACAATTATAAAATATTTTTTTAATGAATAGATTACTTGCGTTACAGTTCAGAAGCTGCGGAACATATTAAGGAATCATTATAATAATTCGAACAAAAAATTATGTATTGGATTTTAATTTATGAAGATTTTCGTATGAAAATTCTATCAAAGATTAGAATTTGAGAAAATAGCATCTGAAAATATAAAATAGCATAAAAAGATTATAATTTACTCCAAATCAAAATTTTAAATAGTTATAAGATTTTATATGCAATATCTTAAATAATAGATGATATTTTAATAAAATAATTAAAAAATAAAACATTAAGGAACCATGAACAGACAATAAAGTATATTCTTAAGGAGTGCACAACAGTCTCGAATCATTTCAAATATGTTAAGTTCATATTTGTCTATTTTTCAGTTGCCAAAACCTATGTTCCCACTTACATCAAAGTCTCAGAATTAATTATGAACGTTTCTGAAGCTAAGATTATTAATTAATAAAGAAATTTGGCAAAACGAGCATTGCTTAATGAGATTTTTAGAACATTGTGTTGCATTAAATGAATTATAAACCTATTTTACTTCTCATATCACTATTTCAATTGAAAGAAAATAATTACGTCCGGAAGATTATTCCTCAATTATTCTTACCCTATATATGAAATACATAGAATACTTTACTATGTTATTTCCTTCAGAACACTTAAAAATAGAAGAAATTCTATTCATTCTTATTTTCAGAACTGCTTTTTCTGTTTTAATTAAACTAACTTTGTAATAAATTATTGATAACTTAAAAAGAAATCAAAATAAAAATTTGTTCTAACACAATCAATTATGGAGCTTTCCCACTAAGCTTCTCACATAGCGATCAACATAAGCAAAGTATATTGTGAGTTTAGAGGTTCAACAATGATGACGGACCTTTTTTAGTTTTTTAAAGAATTTATTGTTTCTTCGCTTTCGGGAGTTTCTTTGAGCTTTGCCTTTCGGCGTGCTGCTACATCAATGATGTTATAAAGACTCACGGTTTTTTACATATACCGCTAGAGGGCGTTACAAGTGAGAGGCGGGGCAACATACTTACGTAACATACTCCCTCCTTGAAATTGCACAATTTCACCATTCAGACACTATATGAATTTCAGACATCCCAATGAATTCGACAGAATTATTACAAAAAATGAATAAATATAAAAACAAATAAAAAAATACTGAAATAATTCTTATATACAAATTTATACAAATAAGTTAAAGTCTCTCTATATTATTTACGATCATATACACATATAAATTCACTTAATTTTTGGGGAGTAAACATAATTTGACTATTACCTCTTTTAATAACACCATTCAAAACTCTTATTACAACAACTCTGACTAAACCATCTGAAACTTTTATTAATTCTTGAATTCTACCCAGTCTCCATTTATATGGAGGCAAATCTGGATCTTTGATTACAACCATATCATTAAGATTTACATTATTCTTAGCAAACTGCCATTTGTTTCTAAAATGTAAATTATTCAAATAATCACGTTTCCAATTTTTCCTAACTTGTTGTACTAATTTAGTTAATTTTCAATTAATTGTGGTTCACTAATGTACTTGTTGTACTAATTTAGTTAATTTTCAATTAATTGTGGTTCAGTAATTGAAGTTATTGGACGGCCAATTAAGAAATGTCCCGGAGTCAAAGCTGTATAATCATTAGGATCCGTAGATAAAGGTACAATAGCTCTACTATTTAGAATACCTTCGATTTCTGCAGTTAATGTTAAAAATTCTTCAAATGTGAGTTCTAAAGAACCTACTGCTCTCTTTAAATGGTGTAATTCTCTACAAATAATTACTCCTTTCTTTCTGGTGAACACCATTTTATTCTCGGACACATTTTTTGTGCCACTTCATGTAGACTGTTACAGATTAGGACACCTCTCACAGTTGGATGCCACGTCTAAGTGCTAGCATCGTTCTTACACACTCTACGTTCTGATACAAAAAAGAATCAACAGAACTTTGTACTCGACAGATACGCCATCTATCGGCGTGAAGCTGTAACATACTCCTCACCTTGAAACCCCAGGGTTTCAAGAGATTACAATGTTCAATAACCTAAACAATATTACAACTTTTACATAAATCTGGTAAAAAATACACAATATACATAATAATCAACATCTTTAAGAAATAAGAATCAAATATTACAAATTTCAACATCAAATATTACAAATTAATTATGTTCCATAGGCAATACACAAATTTTAGAAATGGTTCTTTTACAAGTACTAGACTGTGTTTTAATCTTAACAACACGAATTTTCTTATCATCACCATAATAAATTTTAATTATCCTACCCATAGCCCATTTATAACAAGGCAAATTATCTTCGATTAATAACACTAAATCTCCTAATTTTACATTATTTTTCTCAAAAATCCATTTAAATCTCTGTTGTAATTGACTTAAATAATTACGATGCCAAAATTTCCACATATATTGTACAAGTCTAGTTACCTTTTGCCATTTCTTGAGATGACTTTCTTTTAAATTTGTCAAATCAGAAACAGTTTCTATATAAACAGCTTTAAAACAAAAACATACAAAAATGCAAATATACATTTTTTGTAAAGCACCTTTACGCTGAGCCTTATTCTTAATATAAAACGGCCCACAGAAATCGGCACCAGCACAATTAAAAGCAAAATCTGGAGACACTCTTTCCTTGGGCAAATTGCCCATGATTTGAGTAGGTGCAATTGGTTGGGCTTTGAAACAAATGATACATTGATGAACGATTTTTTTGCAGCTATTACGTCCATTTAGAGGCCAAAATTTTTCTCTAACAAGATATAGCAAGGAAGAAGCACCAACATGTAAATATTTATTATGAAAATGTTCTATTATAATTAAAGTTAATCTATGGCCTTTTGGCAAAATTATTTGATGCTTTTTATTAAAATTAAAATTACTATTACCCAACCCTCCTCCGACTCTTAACAATTCTTTAGAATCCAAGAAAGGATTCAAAGTTTTTAATTTACTACCAGGTGGCACACAGTGGTGTTTTTGGAGACTACTGACGTCTTTAGAAAACTCTTGGATTTGGACATTTTTAATTAAAAATGTCTCTGCATAGTTTAATTCCTCAGCATTCGGTGGACCTGTTGTCTTCACTGCTTCTTTTAGGTTCTTGACAAACCTGAAAACATAACTTAAAATACGAACAATTTTACTATAATTATTACTTATATCTAATATGCACTGTAAAAAACTAGTAATATTACAAATGGAAAGATTAATCATAGGATCATTATTCAGTTCAGAGTTCTTCGCAGTTCTTTTTACCTCAAGAAGATATTCATCATCTGAGACACCAGGATCGTCATTGAAGTTTGGACAGCTACTAGATGAAAGAAAAGACGGTCCATTCCACCAAATGTCCAACTGTTGGATCTTTGAAGGGAAAACTCCTCGTGATATCAAGTCCGCAGGATTCTCAGCAGTATTTACATAATGCCATTGGAAGTTCTTAGTATACTCTTGCATCCTAGCGACTCGATTAGCCACAAAAGTTTTCAACGATGTAGGTGGAGTTTTGATCCAAGCAAGCACCACAGTGGAGTCCGAGTACAAATGTACTCCATGAATCTCTAGTTGCAAGGATGATAGAACCTTAACAGTAAGCTTGGAAAGCAGATCCGCTGCACACAGCTCCAAACGTGGGATACTAATTTCTTTCATGGGAGCCACTCGAGATTTGCTGCATAAGAATGACACCTTTATCTCACCAGACCTTGACAAAGACCTGGTGTAGACAGCACAACCATATGCATTTATCGAAGCATCTCCGAAGCCTATCAGGTCTACTTTCAGAACTTTAGAACATAACACATGACGATCCATGTTTACATTTTTCAATTGACTCAGTTCAGAACTAAATTTTTCCCACTCTCTATTTAAGTGTATGGGAACTTCATCGTCCCAATCAATTCTCAAAATCCACAACTTCTGCAAGAACATCTTCGCTGTGATTATCAAAGGTCCTAAGAGGCCTAAAGGATCAAACAATCTGGCTATGTCCGATAGCATTGTTCTTTTTGTTTCAGGTCTCACAATGTTTTGAACACTAAAACTAAATGTATACTTTTCAGGATTGAATTGTAATCCCAAAGTTTTTAAAGTTGCTGAGTTGGGGTTATCGAAATTGTATTCTCGGTCCGACGTTGGTACATTTTGTAACAAAACAGGATTATTTGAGCTCCATTTGTGAAGCTCCATACCAGCTGATTTTAACAAATGTATTAACTGGTCTTGTAATTCAATGGCAGAAGATAAATCCTCGGTACCACTGAGTATATCGTCGATGTAAAAATCTTTGCCAGCAGCAGCGGCTAAAGGATAGTTGTTCCGCTCATCACAGCATATTTGTTTTAGTACTCTGGTCGCCAAGTAAGGAGCGCATTTGGTTCCGTAGGTAACAGTGAGCAACTTAAATACACGTAATTTTTCATCCTCTAAATCCTTCCATAAAATACATTGTAAATCACACTGATCTGTATGTATCCAAATTTGACGATACATCTTTTTTATATCAGCGGGGAAAACTATAGAATCTTTTCGAAACTTCAACAAAATAGCAAACAAATCATCTTGGACAACAAATCCTGAATACAAATTATCATTAAGCGATTGTCCAGATGACGTTGCCTCTGATGTGTTAAAAACAACGCGTAATTTTGTAGTACTACTTTCTGGCCTAAAAACGCCATGATGAGGCATAATGTACCTTGGAGTTTCGCAAGTTGCCTGCATATGCCCCAAATTCTCATACTCAGTTAAAAATTCGCTGTATAGTTGCTTATACTCTGGTTCTCTCTTCAAACGTTGCCAAAGTGAATTAAATCTTTTAGTAGCAATGTGTTTTGATTCGCCTAAACATGGGGGGGTCTATTTTAAACGGCATTTTAACAACATGGCTTCCATCGTCATTTCTGAAATGTGTTTTCATGAAATGATCTTCACATATTAAACTTTCATCATTTTGTAATTTATCCCCTTCAACATCTTCAATTTCCCAAAATTTCCTTAAATTTGCATCCAAATCTTCTATTACCAACCCACAATGAACAGTAGTTTCTATTGGAACACTTCCGGTAGCAACAAACCCTAACACAGTATTTTGAAAAACAATGTCTGTTCCCGGAAACCTAATTTGACCCGATCTTAAAAGTTCATAGAATATTTGGGCACCTAATAAAATATCCACATCTCCAGGTTCATTGAAACTCACATCCGCTAAATTGAAACTATCTAATTCTAGCGTATCAATGTCAAATTGTTTGGAGGGGATACTATCTGTTATATGCGGCACTACCAATAACTCAATTCCCTTTTCAAAGCTTCTGCTTACGTTCGAAATTTTCGTTTTTACGATCGAGTTAATAACAAATGATGATTGATTTAGTCCAGAAACCACGATGTTTCGTCTTTCTTTTTTCAAATTCAGTTTATCGGCTAACCGTTTTGAAATGAAATGACTCATACTACCAACATCCAGCAACGCACGTGCACTCATAAACATTCCTACATTATTTTGAATCATCACATTTGCAGTACTTAATAAAACCATTTTGTTTAGATTTAAGTTGGTAGCAGTGAATGAATGCGTACTGTTCGCAGGTGACTCATTCATCAGTTGCAAAGAATTATGACTAGGATTTTCAGTTCTCGGAACGAATACATTTGACCTTGGATTTAATCCCGCGTTAGCATTTTGCGAACGAGTTTCAGTTTCGCTTTGAGTATTTCCCAAGTGCAAAAGAGTGTTATGTCGTTTTTTGCAAATGGAGCAACTGGATTTTGAATAACAGTTAGCAATTTTATGGTGATTTAAACAATTAAAACATAATTGCTTATTTTTAACGACCTCAATTCTCTCATTAACAAGCATATTTTTGAACACAGGACATACATTCAGGGAATGATTTTCATTAGATTTACAAATTACACATTTCGGAGTTTTAACTTCCGCTACGAATGCTTTTTGTGGACTGTATTCTTTACGATATTTTTGAGAATGGTTTACAACTTGCGGTCGTGAAAACACATTTCTATCGTTTTTGAATTTTGACGATACATAAATATCGCAATGCCTGGCCAAATCTGCTGGCACATACCAAGATTCTCCTTGTTTCACACCAATATGAATTTGTAGTTCACGATCTAATGAATCAAATATTTTTTCGGAAACCATGAGTTCACAAACTCCCTTAAAATCATTTACCTTTCTTAATTGACAATAATAATCAAAGGCTGCACTAAGTCGCGATGCAAACTGGATATAGCTTTCGTTTGGGCGCTTTTTCGCTTTACGGAAATTATTTAAAACTTCTTGTGGGGTGGATTGAAATTCTTTTAACACTAATTCCTTTAATTTGTCATACATACACAATTCATCCTCATTTAAATATATCGTTAAATTGGTAACTTTTTCGCCTAAAATATTTAATAGGATCTCTGATTTGAATTGTTCTGGGATATTTTTGGTTTTGAAAGCTCTTTCAAGCGATTGGGAAAATAAATTATACGACTCTGCTCGTGTAGGAACAGGAATAGTTAAAGTTTTGACACTTTTTATCAAACTTTCTAAGCTAAAATTAGAATCAGAATCGCTATTTGTTACATTAACCTTTTGTGTTACATCTTTTTGTAAATTCGCAAGCTCAAGTTGTTTTTCTAATTGCGCGAGTTTAAGTTTTTCCAATTCTACTTCTTTTCTTCATTTTTCTCGTAATCTTTTTTCTTTTCAATTATTGACTCAACCACAGTTTTTATGAATTCATAATTATCTTTATAGATCTCGCTCTTTTCAATTAAATCTCTAATAGTAATTACTTTGGCACCTGCAGGAATATTAATTTCTAGTCCCTCGGCAACTTCAATTAATTCACTCTTTTTAAGTTTTGAAAGCATTTTGAAGAGAACTCTGAATATATGCAACTCATAAAAACGAAACTAATACATAAATTTGGAAAACAAAAGTGTACTCACAGTTACCCTGAAACCAAAACGGACACAATAATCCAATTATCGGATTGTCCAATCATAGGAATTTACACTTTATATCCATTGAAGATCACTCTAAGGATTCAGAAATCACTGAGAACAATATCAAATAAACACACGCGGCAAAACAGAAACACTTGCCGACTTCTCAAAACTCTCGATGGTTCAATACTGCGTAGTCGACGGACCACTTAATGTAATTCTCTACAAATAATTACTCCTTTCTTTCTGGTGAACACCATTTTATTCTCGGACACATTTTTTGTGCCACTTCATGTAGACTGTTACAGATTAGGACACCTTTCACAGTTGGATGCCACGTCTAAGTGCTAGCATCGTTCTTACACACTCTACGTTCTGATACAAAAAAGAATTAACAGAACTTTGTACTCGACAGATACGCCATCTATCGGCGTGAAGCTGTAACAAATGGAATTTAAAAGATTTGACGCCTGCTTCCCACAAACCTCCAAAATTAGGAGACCTTGGGGGAATAAATTTCCAATCAATACTTTCTGTAGTTAAATAATTATTTAAAGTATCAACAGGATTACTCATTAATTTTTTCAATCTTTTTAATTCTGAATTTGTTCCAACAAAATTTCCTGCGTTATCCGAAAATATACATGCACATTCACCGCGTCGGGCAAAAAAGCGTTTTAAAGTTGCAATTAAAGCATTAGACGTTAGATTGGTAACTAATTCCAAATGTATAGCTTTAGTTGAAAAACAAATGAAGACTGCAATATAAATCTTTTGAAAAATACCTTTGCTTTGGCCTTTATATTTAATTAAGAATGGTCCACAAAAATCGATACCACAATTTAAAAATGGTGGGCTAGGAGTTACTCTTTCCGCTGGCAGATTTCCTAATAATTGATTACAACTTACTGGTTTATTTTTGAAGCAAACAATGTATTCATTAACTATTTTTCTAGCCAAATTTCTTCCTCCAACTGGCCAAAATTCCTGTCTGACAAGATGGAGTAAGGTTTGGGGACCTACATGTAAATACCGTTTGTGAAAAGATTCCATAATTATTTTTGCAAGTCTATGATGAGCAGAAAGAAGCTTAGGATGCTTTTCATTTTGTGTTAATGTAGACTTTTGCAAACGACCACTTACACGAAGAATATTATCCTCATCTAGAAATGGTGCTAAATTTTTAATCTTTCTTTGTTTAATATGAATAACTTTTGACAAATTTTTAATTTCTTCTGAAAATTCAGAAGATTGCACCTCGCTTACCATGAAGTTGGATGCTGCTTGAATTTCCTTTATACCTTACCTTTTTTACGTTAAGAACTCTTCAAATTAATAATAAATCTGAAAAGATAACTTACAATTCGACAAATTTTAGCATTGCTGTTACTTAAATTTAAAATATCACAAATAAAATTATTACAAATATTAGTTAGTAAAATCAATTCACAAGGAGTTTTAACTTCTTTCAGAAAGTCATTATTTGTATTACAATTTACAGAATCATTTTTATGGTGAAATTTCAGACTGTAGAAATTGTGGTCCATTGAACCAAATTTGACTGTTTATCAAATTTGTTGCTGACGTTCCCCTGGAGATTAAGTCTGCTGGATTGTCCATAGATTTAATATGTCTCCAGTCATAATTTGGACACAAACTGTTAATTTTTTTAGCACGATTGGAAACAAATGGTTTCAATTTTTCTGGGGGTTCAATTTTTTATCCAAGCTAAGGTAATTGTGGAATCTGGCCCCATATAGACGTGATTTAATGTCACTGGTAAGATCGAAACCACCTTTGATGCAATGATCATCTTGATGATAACACATCTTTGAATTTTTAACTGGTTCACTGCCGGTAAGTCTTTTAAGAATTTTAACCAGTCATTCAAATCATTTTGTGGAATTGTGTCATTCCAATTTAGCTTTTGTTGCCAAAGTCTCTAAATAAACATCTTAGCGCTAGTTATAATTGGTCTGATAAGACCCAAAGGATCAAACAGTCTTGCTATGACTGAAATGACTTCCCGCTTTGAGTAATTGTTATTCAAACTGACAGTCACTTCAAGCGTGAAAATGTCTGATGTGGGAGGCCACTGCATTCCGAGCGTTTTAATTGTTGTTAAGTCTGGAAATTCAAAATTTAAGTTGTGATTATTCCCTAATAATCCAGGATGGTTTGAAACCCATTTGTGAAGTTGCATGCCTCCTTTACTTAAAAGTTCTATTAACTGCTGTTGTAAAGCCTTGGTTTCTGGTAAGTTATTTGAATCAGTTAAAATGTCGTCAACATAAACATCAGTAAGAAGTGCTGAAGATGCTTGAGGAAATTCACTTTTTTCTTTCTCAGCTAATGCATTGAGTGTTCTGGTGGCTAAAAATGGTGAACATTTTGTTCCATATGTCACAGTCCGTAGTCAGTATGTTTCCACAGGAGCAAATCTATTAGGTTTCCACAGAATTTTTTGCATGTCTCTATCTGCTTTTGCTACCAAAATTTGGCGATACATTTTCTTTATATCTGCACAAAATGCAAACTGATATGTTCGAAATCTCAAGATGATGCAAAATAGTTCCTGTTGAACTGTTCCGCCGTTCAATAAAATGGAATTAAGTGAAACTCCATTGCTAGAATTTGCAGAAGCATCAAAAACGACACACAAGGGTGTTTGTTGATGTGCTTTCTGGGCGAAATACGGCATGACAAGGAATATAATATTCACTATTGGCAATTTCGGGAGAATCTAAAATTCCTTCCATATGATTTAACTGGAAATATTCATCCATAAAAGCCTTGTATTGTATTGCCATTGTTTTATTTTTATCTAATCTTTTCCAAAGTAAATTTAAACGTCTTTCCGCCATTTCTTTTGAATCGCCTAGAGTAGAACGTTTTTCTTCAATTATTGGTAATTTAACATTTCTTCCGGTACTATCTCTCTTATGAGTGGAAAGAAAATGTTCCTCACAGTAAGTTTCTTCATATGTTTTTGATTCGACTGAATCATCTGTATTATCACCAGGAAAAGATTCTAAGTTAAAGAAATTTTTAACAGAATTCTCCAGATTATCATTTTCAAAACTTAATCCAGAAAAGAAATGAGAATTTCTGCCGTTGATTGTTCCCGTTGCTAAATATCCGAACACACTATTTTGTAACAAGTGTGAATTATCATATGATCTAAATTTTTCTGCCTTCAATAAATCAAAGAACAACTCACATCCGAGTAATGCATTAATTTTACAAGGAATATGAAAAGTCTCATCCGCAAGTTTTATCTCACTTTGGAAGTTAACTTTTGAGATATAAATTTCTTTAGGAGGAGTTAAATGCGTTATTTTAGGCATAATTAAAAGCGATACAGTTCTGGAAAAATCATTGCTTTCATTAAAAATGGTAGTAGTTATTTTATTTTTAACGAAGATTTCTCCTCCGTTAATACCAGAGATGGATGCAGTAACCTTTTCCCGTTTCAAATCTGAAGAATTGGCCAAATCTGCAGTTATTATGTTTACGGAACTCCAAGAATCCAACAGGGCATTTATTTTTATTTTTTAACCAAATGCATCTTCAATAAATAACTGCGCGGTGCATAGAATGTTTGAAGATAGTTTCGAGTTACTTGTAAACGCTGACTCAGCATCAGTGGTTAGTTTTTGCGGCAACCTCGACGAGGCAGATGTTTCATTGTTTACATTAAGTTGCTCCTCCGCGCCTGGAAGCGTGACCTCTGCAAGGCGCGCACTTAAGAGTTTGGGATCCAGATGCATCAAAGAATTATGGCCTGATTTTTGACAGCTTCGGCAGAGGAATGAGGATTTGAAGGGTGGCTTATGCAATTTCAAACAGTTCTTACAAATGTTATATTTTTCTAAAAGCTCGATTCTTTTTGAAACATTCAATTTTAAAAATTCTGAGCATCTTTGTAAAGGATGTTCAAATTTACATAAAATATATGGCTTTACATTAGTTAGTTTATTCGCATTAAGAAGAAAGTTTTTTGGGTTATTTATTGCGCCTTGAAATTCCTTGTGGAATTTGTTACTTGTAGGGTATTTCCATAATTGATCGAGTACCATCGCTCTTGATTCTAAAAATTGCAAGAGCTCCTTCAATGATGGTATTTGTTTTGATTGTATGGACATTTCATATGCCTTTCTACTCTCTTTGTCAAGTCTTTCTAATATTATATTTACTAATATAGCATTTGTTAAGTCATTACATTCTAAATTCAAACTTTTTAAACCTCTCAGACTTTTATTTATTGTGTCTGTGATATTTCGTAAGCCTTTTGCAGACTCAAAATTTAATTTTTCTAGTTTTAGCATATTTCGAATATGAATATCAACAACTGCTCGCTTATTTTCAAAGCGTTCTTCGAGAGCAGCAAACAGTGACTCAAATGTATCGTCACTTGTTTCTATAAATTTAGCTTCACCACGGAGGTCAGCTTTTAAATAAAATAACTTTTGATCATTCGTTAGTTCGGTATTATCGTTTATTAGACATATAAATTGTTTTTTAAATTACTGAATTCTTCCTTTTTTCCGTAAAATAGCGGTAAGGGAATTTCCGGAAGTTTCGTTTTTAATTCAGTATGATTGATATAAGCTTTCGAATTTGAATTTTGATCATTTATATAATAAATTACATTTTCCTTAACATTATAATTAGAGAGTAAGCATTTCAAACTTACCTCTAATTCGTTTCTTTCTTCTTCGATATCCAACATTTCTTGATCGCATTTCTGGCTTAGCGTTTCATCTTCGTCGATTTCGAAATAATCCTTGAATAAAATTTCTAATTCCTTTTTTATTTCTTCCACAATTGTCAGCTTTTGTTGACAGCTGAATATAAATTTATTTTCTTCTTCAACCGTTGAACTACTTTCGACAAACTTTTTAATACTTGTTAGTTTCGCTTTTATCCTTCCACGGATTCTATTTAACTCTTTGGATTTTGGATTTTTATTTTTTTCCATATTTTCGCTTATCCGTCACCGGATCGCTAGGACCAGAATGGAGATGTTCAACAATGATGACGGACCTTTTTTAGTTTTTTAAAGAATTTATTGTTTCTCCGCTTTCGGGAGTTCCTTTGAGCTTTGCCTTTCGGCGTGCTGCTACATCAATGATGTTACAAAGACTCACGGTTTTTTACATATACCGCTAGAGGGCGTTACAAGTGAGAGGCGGGGCAACATGCTTACGTAACAGTGAGCTGTGTATATATTGTGAATATCCGCATCCGTTGAAAATAGTTGTCCACAATCAGAACACAATGCGCATGTGTGAATTTTCAATGCTATGCAGATTAGAAATTTTTAATTTCCTTTATTCTGTTTTATTTTAATTCAAAACTACTTCAGAATGAATCCAAAAGATCGATTAATTAACAACGTTTAATTTTAAATGCATCAAACAATAAGAAAATAAACAGAATCGTTTGAAATAATCGGTCGAAAAATGTTAAGTCTAACCTCATTAGCGTGGGAAAAAAAACTGAGGCCTCACTCATTTGGCGGTGGGGAAAATGAAGATTTTTTGGCGGGAAAGTTAGTTTTTAATTAATAATTAAAATTCTAATTAAAAATTCAAAAAAAGGACCTCAGGTGCACATTCCCGACCTCCAAGTTATACATATACCAAATTTGATAGCTGTAGGTCAAACGGTCTGGCCTGTACAGCGCCAACACACACGCACACACACACACACACACACACACACACACACACACACACACACACACACACACACACACACACACACACACACACACACACACACACACACACACTGAGCTTTTATGCTGTCAATATGCAATATGTTGTTTTAAATCAAAGCCAATTTATACCGAAAACTGGAAAGCTAGAAGAAAAATTTGATCAGTTAAAAAAAAAAAAATCCTCTCTGCAACCTGAAAGGCAAAGGTACATCTATGTTACTGTTTTCATATTCCTTTCAATCCTTCTACAAAAACCAGCGGAAAGGGTCTACCCAACATTTTCTAGCATAGTTTTCCCCCTCCCCCCCATAAAATAGTGGAATTTGGGTAAGTTCGCGAATACCTTGCATGGCGATAGCGAACAATAGTTACGAAATACATATCTTTGGCGGGAATCTAGCATTTTTACTGAATTTACCTTGATAACATGCATTTTGGACGCCTTTTTGCCGACCGATTGACATCAAATTTTTATACGGAACTGCAGTTGTTGCTCAAACCAGTTAAAATCCAAGCATAATTGCTCTAATTATTTTGTTAACAAGATAAATAGACAAAGCTTTATACACTTATGTGTGAGAGAGAGAGTGTGTATATGTATATGTGTATGTGTGTGTGTGCGCGCGCGAGCGCAAACTTTTGAACGAAGGCTGGTTTTGAAATTTTTCAGAAGTCGTGTCATGAGAATCATTACAATAGCCAGTCAGTCTTCATACAAGGAATCTTCTTATAAATATATTTATATTAACAGCTTAATGAAACAACTTAAATAAATTAATTTTATTCTTAAAATATTCAATTCACTATTCGCTACGATTTTGCTAAAAAATGCCAATAGAATTAAAAAAAAAAAAAAAAAAAAAAGGCCCAACTTCTTGGAACTCGATTTATGCTATAGGATTATTGTTCCTCCGAGTAAGTTATTTTCTTTCTTATAAATTCCGGCCCCTCTCAGTACTGAACGTGCGCGAAACACCAAACGGGCAGCTTTCGACACGCCTTCAAAAACGCGTCCTGCCTATGGAAATGGACTAACTCCACCCAGTACTTCAAACGTAAAAACACGAAAACCCTTTTACTATAATTTGAAAAGAAAATGCAAAGAGTGCATATAAAATTTTTCGATGTGAAAAAAATTTAATTAAGACAATATCTTAAAAAAAATGGTACAATCAGCCTTCGTAATGCAAAGAATTTTGCATAAATGTTCTGTTGTGAAAATTAAAAGTTTTGATCTCATTGTAAAATCACCAATTATTAATTACTGAATCTTCTGGGAGTCATTGATTTGCATGTAATATGTTCAATCAGACTTTCTTGTTTTAAGGACAACATTTTACAAACATTATTTACAAAAAACAAACAAATAAAAACAACATTATATTCTGATGAATTATTTAACATTTTTAAGAGTGTACATACGATGCGACTTTTTACTGAACAAAATTCTTTGAGCATACTTAAACCAGTCTAGCAATGACACTACAAATAAAAGTATCGATCTGAAGCAAAAATAAAGAATAACATTAATATTAAAAATGAATATAGTAAAACTGTAGAATAAAGCATGAGAAAAGCATGATTAATATATCTTATATGATTTCTCTTAACAAGGATGAATTAAAGGACTGCGATTTATATATACCGGGTGCAGCATAAATTCGTGCAAACTTCAATAAATCGTAATAAAATAAGTAATTATCGAAAAAAATTGCGGTTTGCGGGAATATGTTCTGAGAGCCTTTGGATTTTGTTATTTCCATTAAAAAAATGTATTTAAAAAATGACACATAGATGGCGCACATACGACATACCGAGACTGTTTATGCAAATCAGTATAGCTATAAATCACAAGGCTGGAAATGGATCTGTCATTCGACGCCAGTAGCATGCTATCGCTACCGGATCGAGCATTAGTGGTGAAACTGTTCTATAAGAACGTGAATCCGCAACTAAAGCATTGAGACAATTACTGACGGTGAAAGGAATTAAAGCGAAGGAAAACCGAATTTCATTGAATGGGATATTGAATTCAATTCGCCATTTTGAGGAAACGGGAAGATTAGAGGATTTTCCACGAAGTGGCAGACCATCCGTCAGCGCTGACCGCGTCCCTGTTGTCCAAAGGGTCATGAGAAATGTGGCAGCCGAGACTTCAACAGGGAGTTCCAGTGCTCGTGAAGCAGGTAAAATAATAGGAATTCCGGAAAGGTCTATCCGACGCATTCTGCACGAAATCTTGAAGCTGCATCCGTACAAGACAGAGGCATTTCACCAGTTGTTGCCAGCAGATTGCGATTGAAGACAAACCTTTGCAACATGGGTGCTCGCACAAATAGAACGTGACTCAAAATGGTTACTGAACATCATGTGGACAGATGAAGCCCACTTTTCATTGCATGGTGACGTCAATACGCAAAACAGTCGTATCTGGGCAGCATCAAAACCCCGTGCGTACAGGACCAAACCACTACATTCTCCACATGCGACTGTTTGGTGCGGTTTCACTGCGTCCTTCATTCTAGGCCCTTTCTTTTTTGAAGAGCGTTGTCCTGTATCCGGTTGGGAAACATGTTCCGTCACTGTAGAACGCTATCTTAGGCTTTTGCTAGACCACGTTATGCCTGCTTTGCAGCAAAGACGCGTGTTATCTTCCGTCACCTTCATGCAGGATGGTGCCCCGCCCCATGTTGCTAGTTCCGTTAAGACGTTCCTCCTAGACACATTCAATGAGGATAGTGATAAGCCGAGGATGTAAGAATGAGTGGCCCTCACGATCGCCAGATCTTACTCCAGCGGACTTTTGGTTGTGGGAATACCTGAAGTCTCATGTCTACCGGGGCTCTCCTGCCACTTTGATGGAACTGAAAGATGCCATTCAATTGACTGTTAGTGGCATCGATGCCGACATGTTACATGCAGCTGTAATAGGCGTAGTTACGCGCCTCACTTGCTTAATATCTTGTGGTGGCGGTCATGTTCAGCATCTTTTGCTTTAAAATAAAATGTACTATAATGTTACTGTGCTCTATTTTCCTGATTTGCATAAACTGTCTCGGTATGACCGTGTGAACGCCATCTATCGGTCATTTTTAAATACATTTTTTAATGGAAAAAGAAATCCAAAGGTTTTCTGAACATATTCTCGCAAACCACAATTCTTTTCGAGCATTACTGATTTTATTATGATTGTTTGAAGTTTGCACGAATTTATGCCGCACCCGGTGTATTAGTGCAGCATAACCCTTAACAGCATAATTTTTACTTATGCGTATACGGAATATAGTGTCACGTAGGTATTCTAGTGTGGATCTCAATGACACACACAAGAAGTAGAGCTAAACTAATTTATTAACTCAACTCTGGACTCAGAACACAGTGGCTGACAGATCTTCTGCTGTTATATTAGCAAGGAAAGTTCTAGAATACTTTTCTGGACACAGTAAGTAAAGTCCAGAACACTTATCTGGTAATTTAAAGAAAAGATCAGAATCTTCTGGAACATGAAATAATGAAAAACATAAAATCAAGGAAATAAATATTTACACAAATTGTGAATCACATTGTCTCTAGCGTGATTCGAACTTACGATCTCTTGATTATGAGATTAGTGCTATGACCATTCGACCATGGAGAGCCAACAGTCTCTTTTCAATGCGGTATTAGCAAGTGAACGAAATGCAGCAAAATTATCAAATATAATACCTTTAAGTTTACTGTATTTTAAATATCCTCCCCTCCCCCCCCCTTTCTTTTTACCTTCTCATATGAGAAGTATCCAAAGTCAAATTATAGCCAAGAAATTTCGAACTTCGGATTTTAACGTAATTCCCTGTTTCAGACCTACACAAGTTCAAAATACACATTTTGAAATCAAATCTGTCTGTCTAAGAACACGATAAATCAAAAAAAATTTCAGCTAAACGGATGAAAGTTAGTATATGGTCTTTAAGCCAAATTTGTAAAGTCCTATCAAATTTTGAATGAAATCCGTACAAAGGAAATCTGCCCTGTTGTCACTTATAAATAAGTAAAATAACACCTACAATAAAGAAAAGAACTGAATGGAGAACTAATGGTTTAAAAGGGAGATTTCGCATCTAAAGTATAGATCTCTGTCAGATTTGAAATCAAAACTATCAAGGGGTTGATTGTATTAATGCATTCTCATGCATTTCACGCAATAATTCAAAAATTTAATAACTGAAATTAGGTATGTCACCTTGTGATTACAATTTTAGATCTATATCAAATTTTGGTTTCATTCGGCTGGAAAAATGGCATCCAAAATACATCTGTTTTCTGGATTCGTGTTTCAACCGTATCCTAGCGATTAATCGTCGGAGATTGCGTGTTAATAGAATGTTTCATAACTATTGTTCGCCAAATGGCAAATAGTTCACAACACATAAGTACTACTTTTCTTTACAATGCTACAAACCTACACTTTTCTCATATGTGAGTCTCTGAAACTCTAAGCACTCACGGCGTTCATGACCTTGCCATACGTCCACAATTTTTTTTCGGGTTTAAGGAGGAGGATAACACTTTTATAAAAAGTATACGAGGAAACTTCTGAAAAGACCACGCCCACTGTTTTTGTTTCTTTTTTTGTTAAGTATCAACATTGTAGGTATTATATAACTAAGAAATACCGAATTGATAATTTTTAACGTTATTAAATTTATGTGTCAAACCATGCACAGTAGAATTACGAAATATCTGAGCTTCTTGTTAACCGAATCGGTTCGGGGGGGGGGGGGAGGGAACAATCCAGAAACAAAATCTTAGCGAATAAAAGCAACGGAATAATATATTTAAAGCTGTGATATCTGAATGCGAAGTATACAAAATGAGTCCGTCATTTAAGAAACTATAAATCACTGAAGGTTAGCTATTGAGGAATCAAAGAAAGATTGTTTCTCCATTATCAAAACACTGCACCTTTCACTAACAAAAATTGTTTCAGACTAAACCTCTTTACAGTGCTGATCAACTTTTACTTTTGCAGTAGTTACTATTTTTTCCAAGAGTGACAAATCAATCAAAACTAATCTCAAAAAAGAACTCATTTTTCTTTATTTAGATTTAACACTGACTATCTGAGCTAATTTTTCATACTTAATGGCTAATTTAGTTTAACTGTGAGCTCTATATATATATGTGTGTGTGTGTGTGTGTGTGGTGTACAGAGCCTCATCCTGGCGGCGCTCGTGTCGTCATTCAACAGCCAATAAGAAGCTATCTGATTCCCGCCCTTAAAACTGTTTTTCAATACTGTAATAGCGTTCATCGATGTAAAGCGGCCCAGCCGTTCGTCCAGTTCATTAAATTCGTTTATGTTAAATTAGTGTGTGATTCTTATAATATGAGCCATCTCTAAGCATTAATCTCAACCGGGCTTTCCCCTAGGGCCCGTGAGAGATATTTAATTTGATATATAATCCGATTAGTAGAGGCCTGTTTTTCGAGCCAGAGTTAACATGTCTCTACATATATATATATAGAGAGAGAGAGAGACAGAGAGAGATATTATGATTTTGACCATACCATAATTGTTGTTTGCTTTTTTGCTCAAGATGGTACAGAAAGTCTTTAACATCCAAGCACTTTTCAAGCGGCACTCCCTTTAACATCCAGACTTTCTCAGCGTGTCTCTGGAAGACATGGACTCTTCCAAGTTGAGAGGCAGTTACCCACCGCACTAAGAGGTAATAAATCTGTCGACGATCTGCCTTGAGTAATTGCCTTGCGGTTTTCGACAACGAGAATCATTTTCCATCAGCTCAAGAGTTTTATTCTAATGTATTTATATTTTTTAGTGTGAAGCGTTTCGCTCTCGTATTTGAGGGGTATTTTTTTTTTACAAAAAATATTAAATTTATTCTATAATTGAGAAAATAGGTTTTCTTTTGCAAGTTTTATGCTAGGCTTCCAAACCATTTAAATAAAATCTTACTTTACTAACAATTTCAAAACATCTTTTCATCTTATTTTCATTAGGCTTTAACATTTTTTTTTTTTTTGCCAAAATTAAATAATACGTCATATATTAATTAACATGCAAATTTTTTTACATAGCAATGTAGAACATATATTTTGCATATATCAATGCAATTAGTACACTTGTTTACATAGTATAGATGTCAATGCAATTCATTGATATACGAGATAATGTTTTAAATCTTCATTTAATACCAAAATAAAAACATTCGTTGAATAAAAAAAATGTTACTGCACTTTTTGAAAGACGTTTCGAAAATAATACGCTCTTTCAACACTTAGCTAAAATTTTCTTTGTTGCCTTTAGCATTTTTTTTTTAAGTATAAACGGTTATCTTCATCAAAATTTTAAATGTAAAATATTATTTTGCATTTTCGATAGTGATACTTAGAGAAAAGTTTTAGAACTTTAATTAAATTTTTAAAGAAGTTTTCACATTTTCTTTCCAAAATCTTGCGCATTCTTGCTTTTACAGTAAATAATCGAAAAAGAATGTGGAGTAAATATACATTTGAAAAATATCTTTATTTTGCCACTCTTTTTTACTAATCTTTTAAAATATAACTTTTAAAATTTTTTGTCTAACCAGGGGAATATATTACGTCAAACTTTATATATCTCATCTATCGAAACAATTCGATAGATGAGATAACATATTTTTTAAACTTTATTTAATACTGAAATACAAAAATTTATAAAATAAATTTCGGGGAAAAAATTACTCAACGAAATATATTTTGAAAATACATTCCTTCAATTTTTAGCCTGAACATTTTACTAAAACATTCATCACTATTACTTTCTTCATTAACTAAACATGAAGATTTAACACATTTATTATTACATTCATCATAAATATTCGTTTTTAGTATAAATTGTCATGCTGAAAATCTGCTTTTAAAACGTTATGTGAAGTTTTCTATATTATTACGTCAAGATAAAATTTTGAAAGAAAGTTTCATATTTAATTTCCATAAATTTACGCATGAGGGAATCATTTGCAAATTTTTGATTATAAGTAAATTATATAACATTTTTTGATTCCTCATCTCCATCTCTCTCGTTTATCTGATCCTCATTAGTTTCATCTCCTGCTTCTTTGATTAGAATAAACGAGAGCTGAGCTAAAGTATCATTTTTTGGCCAACCATCATCTTCGCTGATAGATCACTCACTTTCATCAGAAGCAAGTAAAATTGCTTTAATTTCTTCTTCAATGTGTTCACGGTTTCTTTTACTCATAATGAAAAAATAATAAGAGTTTCGATACAAAAATTACTCTGATAATCCAAAAACCCGATTCGCAGTACGTAAAATAAAGAGTAGAAATTCATAACTGAAGAGAAATTTTCAGAATGGCATTTCAAAAAGGAACTCAGTATTTATATAACTTATCTCACTCTGTGAAGGGGCAATAAAGAATACTCCCAATCTTTTTCTGGTTTTTTATTGCTATTTTGAAAGCGGAAGTTTGTACTTGGCCCCGGAAATTCCATGGTCCTTTGATGACAGAATAAGACGCTTGGAGTGTAAAACGACTTCCATCTACAGTAACAAGAGTCGCTACACATTTTGTGAGAAAACTGCGATGTGAATAGGCTGCAGTGACAATGCAATAGTTTGTCTTTATATCATTACAATTATCTTGATACTGAAAACAGCTTCTGATGCTTATCCGAAAAATAAACAACTTCTCTGTATCCTTATATATCATTTATCGTTAACAGAGCACTTCAGTGGAAAATTTTTAATAAATGGCCATAAAAATCTTTCCCATTTTTACTAACAACACATGAAAATAGAAACTAAAACCCTTTCAAAATACAAAATATACGTCAACAACCTATTTACTGAATCCCTCCTCAACCCCTACCGCCCTAAGGCACAGGGGAAACTACTGTGAAAAAGCCGCGATTGTCGAAGATAACGAGGACCACCTGGAGTGTTTAGTAGAGTAGCCGCTTTTAATACATATCTCTCCTAAAACGGCTAGCAACCGCCGCAAACCGACCCACTTGGATGTTAAGAGTAAATTCTCAAACCGCACGGCTGGAATCGAGAGGGTCAAACAAGCGATAACCTAACATACGAGCATCCATGTCAAGATGCAGATTTTCTAAGCCTGCTCTTCAAAGCTTCATATTAAGAACGAAACTTGAAAAAAAAATTTTTTTTTTAAGTAATAATAACTCATTTGTGACAACAGAGGTTGAAAATATTTAGAAATGTGTTTAAAACTTTAATATTTAATTTTAGGGTAAACAGCTAATGAAAATTGTAATTAAATTTGGCAACACTAAATTTTAAAACATTGCTCTTAAAATTCTTCATTTCACTTTTTATTGGCTTTATTGGGTCAGTATTATTTTTTTAAAATCATATGCAATAAAGATAACATTGATTATTGAAAATTAATTTTTAGAAAAAAGAAAATATTTGAAAATTACTATTTAAGCCATCGCTCATTTTATGAATAAACCAATATATGCTCATGTTAGTAAACAAATAAAATTTAATATAGCAACCATACATTTTTTATTTCGTCTCTTGAGAGCAAACACATTTAAAAGATGCAATGTTGTGTGTCATTCAAACGAATTCATTCGAATTATGTCAGTCTGCAATCAAACTTTTCTATTAGAGATTATTATTTTAGACTTGGTATTTTTAATTTCTTTTTATTCTCTCTTTAATATCCATCCAGGAAAGCATAATTATTTATAAGAAGGCACAGTGTGGCACAAAAGCAGAAGTAAAGCAGAAAGCAAAGAGGGATGAACGAATGATCACTAGTCTTATATAACATAGGATTTCTGGCCATGAGCCAATTCAATACACGTGGTGACCTTTGACACCTTTTCAAGGGTACCGAAGTATCACTTTCATTTGAAACGTAGTTCTGATGGCGCATTATTTTTACAAAGGGATTAGTTAAACCGAAAGTGAAATTGGATCACGAAATAAGAGAATATTTTAGTATAAAGTTACGATTGGCTAAATTAAGATAAAATCTTGGAAATTAATTAAATTGAAATTAGAATTAAAATATCATTACAATTCCCCCCTCCCCCACTGCAAGCCAGGTAAGGGCATCGGGGCCCTCGACACACCGCCGTACCTTATAGTGGTGTTCAAGTAAGAAAAATGTAAAGTATTTTACTGAGTAAGTTTAATTTAAAAGTATACTGAAAGTGACACCTCAGTTTCCCTTACCTTTACATAAATATAAAAATCATTTTGAACAAGATTATGTAAAGCACAAAAAAGATAAAGTGATATCTGAGGAAATATTAGATAAACTTAAATATTCAACAACATCAAAAGAAATATATTTAAAAATATAATATAAAAAATGGTTTTCTGCTGAAACTTAGTTTATTGTCTCTCACTCAGTAAGATTGTCTCTTTTTGGTGAGGAATGTCTCTAAAGAATACTTGCACACAGTGTCCTTTAAATAATAGAAGGCTCACCAAAATTATCAAATTGAATGTAAAATAATGGAATAACAAATTGAACTTATATAATAATAATTTATATAATATATAATAATATCAACTTATATAATAACAATATATCAACATAGTTTTGATTTCTGTATATAACACTTGAATCTGAAAATAATAATATGAGATTCAAAATACTCTTATTATAAACATTAATACTCAAAACAAATGACATAAAAATGTGTAATTTTAGAAGAAAAACTTTAACCCACTAGTTAGCCAAATAGTGGTGCATAGTTAAACTTTGACCACTAAGTTGTAGTTGTTCTGTGAAACTTAATGACCTAAAATTAGGACCTCAAGAAGGAGGACGTAATTCTTACTCTTTTTCTCCTCTCATTCAGGAATATTTATTTCCAAAGTGAAGAACAACATATCCAGGATCAAAATAGAAATTAATTGTGAGGTTGACCCTATACTCACATCTCAATAAGACTGCTGTATTTGAATTTATGTTGTGATGGCGCATATCACATCATCATGAAGAAACGAAAAACTAACTCTTACGAGTGGAGACAACGGGAAAACCTAAGTTGGGGATTATGCGGAAGAAACATAGGAAATAAATTTTTTTTAAATTTAAATTATTATTCATGACTTAATTTTGATTTTTCTGGTGGGTAATATGTTCTTAATTTTGATACATGGACAATATCAGTAGCTTTGTTTGTTATTGCATTTGGTTTAGTTATTTCATAATTTACATCTGAAATTTTAGTTACTATTTCATATGGACCTGAAAATACTAGAGATAATTTTCTACGATTTGGATAATTAAATTCCTCATACATTACAATGTCACCAGGTTTGAATGGAGAATCTATAAATCAAGCACCATATCTTACTTTATTTTTATCATGATATTTTATTGTATTATCTTTAGCTAATTTTCTGGCTTCTTCTACTGGAGGATAGAATTGATTTTGAGTTAAGGGAGGAGGATAAGGTCAAGTGCCAAATAACAAATATGCAAGAGGAAATTTTGTAACTGAATGAAGTGTTAAATTATATTCATTGATTACTTGTTCTAAAAGTTTAGTTCAAGGAATTTTAGTGAGAGAAGAATTGACCTTGCATTTTAATTTAGTTACTATTGACTGGTTAACTCTTTCACATTTCACATTAGTTTGTGGATGATGTGAAGATGTTAACAGATGCTTGACACTGTAATTTCAGAGGAAATATTTGAATTTAGATGAGGTAAAAGCACCGTTTCTATCAGTTAATAATTTTGAAGGGACTTGAATTTGAAAAACTTATTTTAATATATTAATAAAAGCTTCAGAATTTTCCTTTTTAGAAGGAAAAGCCCAAACATATCTAGTTGCATGATCAATTACTATATGATTTTTTTTTTTTTTTTTTTTTTTTTTGTAGAATTGTAATAATTAAATCCACCAACAGTATCGACAGAAAGACATTCAAATGGACGATCTGTGGGGGGCACAGCCTGTAAAAGGCCTAATCTTTTTTGCTTTTTCTTTTTATTTAATTGACAAATGTCACAATGTTTAACAAAAAGTGCAATATCTTGAGTAATATGGGGCCAGTAATACTGAGGAGTAATTAAATGTATCATTTTTTGAGTGCCTGGATTTCCAAATTGTTCATGAGCCGTTTGCAAAACTTTTCTCCTAAGAGAAAAAGGTACAACTATTTTAAACAAATTTTTCTTTTTAACTGCAAGAACATCATTAATATTTTTATATTTAATATTATCTAAATTGTCTAAATTTTGATAGTGTTTTATCTCATATAATTCCAATAAATGCACAGAATGTTGGATATACTGAGCAGTAGGATGCCTTGATAACATATCAGCTTCAACATTAGCTGTTCCCTTTAAATAATTAACTTCATAATCAAACATGCTTAATTTTAAATACAAACAAAATAATCTTCCTCTTAAATTTTTTACATTTTTAAGCCAAACAAGAGCAGCATGATCAGTATAAATTATGAATTTTTTCCCATGTAAATAGTAATAGAATTTATCAAGAGCATCTACTATTGCTAAACATTCCAAATCAGTTATACAATAATTTTTTTTTTCATAATGGCGTAAAGTTCTTGAATGATAAGATACAGGATGTAATTTACCAGAACAGTCGGGCTGTTTCAGGACAGCTCCAATGGCTACCTGAGATGTATAACAAAAAAACATGAAGAGGTAAATTAGGGTTATATAGTTGTAACACTGGTTTAGTTATCAATTTATTTTTTAGCATAAGAATCAATAAACTTACTATAAACATTTACAGAGCCAAGAAAACCTTGTTGTTTAACATTTTTTGGAGGTTGTAATTTTTTAATACTTTCAATATTATGATTATCAGGAGAAATGCATCCTTCTTTGACTTCGTACCCCCAAGAAATTAATTTTATCTTGAGCAAGTACACATTTAGAAAATTACAATTTAATGTTTCCCTTTTCACACATTTGAAAAATCTGTTTTAAATTTTCATAATGTTCCTCTAACGAATTAGAAAAAATTACTATGTCATCAAAGTAGTGGCATGCAAAATTTGGAAATTTATGTTTATTTAAAATTTTACGAATAGTTCTATTGAATATTGCAGGTGCATTTTTAAAGCCAAAAGGTAAGACTTGAAATTCATATAAACCTTCAATAGTTACAAATGCTAATTTATGTTTATCTTGTTCATGCAATGGTATGTGCCAATATCCAGTGGAAGATTTAAAGTTGAAAAAACTTTAGCCGTACTTAATTTATCTTATAAGGTATCTGTTCTAGGGAAAGGCTCTGCTTTAGATTTGCAAAGAGAATTAATTTACGATAATCAATACAAAGACGACTTTTTTTTATTTTCATCTCTTTTATATGCTAAAGTTGCAAGGGAGGAATAATTACCAGTAGATTCTTTCATTAAACCTGCATCTAACAAATTTTTAATTTGCTTATTTATTTCAATTTCATCAGTAGCAGAGGTTCTATAAGCCCTTTGTGAAACTGGTAAATCAGATTTTAAATTTATTCTAGGGAGCTCCATTCTTATTCTACGAACATCATATTTATTTTTTGCAAACACATGATAATATTCTGACACCAGATATAACACAGGTCCAGATAGTTTGTTTACAGTCAGAGGTGGAAACATTTCCTCTGAGGTATTCACTACCTACCTTGTTATTATTTTCAACAATATATAAAGACAAATAATTATTATTAGTATGCAAGTTGGTAATAATTTTTCCATTTTGAAATTATTTGCTTTTTATCACAACCTATAATTAATTTATATGAACTACAATCTTTAAGTCCTAAAATGATATATGGTAAAGGATTGTCCATTATATATAATATGATTTTCTTATTTATTTGGCCAATTTTTAAATATATATCACAAATTTGGGTTAATTGGAACGTTCCATGAGCTTGTTTGACTCAAATAGGCTTTACATTTTTTCTTGTCAAGTTGAGTTTTTTTACAATATCTGCAGATATAATTAAAAGAGTGGATCCTGTGTCAATAACAATATTTACGTTACTATTAGGGTTATAAACATTGTCCAAGTTAGCTAGACTTGGTAAAGTTGAGATGTATCCAGACACTAATAATTGTCATCGTGCTAGGCCAGGGGCCTCATTAGGAGAATTTTGTCTTGTTCCAGGATTTTGAGATCAGCCAAGAGGGACTTCTGTGCACGAGGAAGTCAAATTGGCTGTTATTGGAACATTTTTCATAATTTGGGGTTGATGAAAAGAACATACTTGTGTCCAATGACATACATTTGGAATACCTATTTGAGTACAAATTCTGCATGGCGAAGAGGGTAATCTTTGTTGAAAATGCAAATTATGACTATAATTATTGTAATTATTGAGACGTGGCCGTATTGAATTCTGATAATTTTGTCTAAAATTATTGTGAGCTCGAGGAGTAAAAGAATTTTGAAATCTATAATTAAAATTATGCCTAGGTATAAAAAGTGCTGGTTGCCTTACTCTGATTCAGGTTTCTTTATACCTGCCTGGGTTTGGTTTTGAAGATTCTTCCATTTTTAATAGTTTAGTTTTTATTGTAAGCCATTCTGTAGGGGTACAAGGAGCTTTTATGCTCACCAATTGTTTTAGTTGCGTTGGCAATCCATCAGTAAAACCTTCTAAAACCAATTGTGGATTAAGGCCTGTGTGCCACAGTTTAAATTTTGATGAAAATAATCAACTAATTTAGAATTTTTTGAATCAAATTTCAATTGTGAAAAGTCGGAAAAATTAACAATGTTGGGTTGAATAAACTGTATAGTTAATAGACAACATAAATCATCAAAATTATCAATATTTAAACAACTATTTATATAATGAGTTAAGCTGACCCTTTTAGAAATTTAGCAATATTTTTAATTTTACACAAATCAGTTTTGTTATTTCCTTGACAAATTTTATTGAAATATATAATATCCCAACCATAAATCCATTTTTATCCCATTTTCGGGATCAAAAGGGATTATGGAGGATTCTATTTGATCATTTTCTTCTTTATCAATTTTATTTTCTGAATTTTGAGGGTCAGACACATTTGTTTTATTTTGGTAGTCATTTTTCCAAATCTTAATAACATTAAAGGTACTTTTCACGTAAAAAATATTATTAATTTATGAATAAAATTTTAAAAATAGATTTGATAAAAGACAAAAAATTCAATATTTTAAATAATACTATAAAATAATTTGCAATAATTCTAAAATCAAAATATAAAAATTAAAAGAAAAGCAAACAAAATAAATCTTCATCTTCACCCGTTGACCCAGGAAACACGAATCGTCCTTTTTAAAGAAATCCCAAAAGGTAATTTTGAACACTGATTAACTGGAACTTCCTCATGATGACAAGGAGCACAAAAACACCAGGATATTTATTTAACTGGGCCGAAGTGTCAGATGATGTCACAGGTTAATGCTGCAGGAGTAACGATGATGCGGTAACAAAAACGATAGTAGAATTTCACTACGTGGTCGTATCTGAAGACGCTATCTATGCCACGGGAGGTAACCCGGCAAGAGCCAGCATGGAACCATCTTCAGATTACCGGCGAAACAAGGAGCCGTACCGTAACATCAAATTGCCTCTCATTCCGGGGATTTAATTCTTTTCATTCATTTGAACATTTTTTTTTTTTTCACAGGAAACTATTCCTGTCGACTAAATAATATGTAATGTTATTTCGAATCCTATCGGCTAAATTATATGTAACATACATTGGCTTAAGTAGAATTCTGGTTCGAAGAAGTGAAGAGACTTGGTATTTTTAATTTCGTCTTATTCTCTCTTTAATATCCATCCAAGAAAGATTAATTAATTATAAGAAGGCGCAGCCCGGGAAAAAAGCAGACGTAAAGAAGAAAGCAAAAAGGAACGAACAAATGATTACTAGTCTTATATAACATAGGATTTCTGGCCATGCGCCAATTCAATACACGTGGTGACCTTTGACACCTTTTCAAGAGTACCGAAGTATCACTTCCATTTGAAACGTAGTTCTGATGGCGCATTATTTTTACAAAGGAATTAATTAAACCGAAAGTGGAATTGGATCACGAAATAAGAGAATATTTTAGAATGAAATTACGATGGGCTAAATTAAGATAAAATCTTGGAAATTAATTAAATTGAAATTAGAATTAAAATATCATTACATATATATATGCTAATATCTTGAAACATTTTGTCCAAGTGATTGTCAGTACATTTTTTTATGCCCAAAATCAACTAACAGTATAAAGAACTAAAATTTCTAAATGTTAGCAAAAAAAAAAAATATTCTCTAATACGCTAAAATAAAACAAAAATAACGTCATTCAAAATTTTAAGATAAAGAATTTTTCCTTTTCTGGAAGAAAACAGTACATTGTTAAGATAATAAAATCATAATTATAAAATTTTGAAATTAATAATTAATTTATAATAATTTATAAGATAGGATAAATTTTAAAATCTTTTATCCGGCTACCATCTATTTAAATTTTTCTGGGTTTAGAGAAAAGCCTTAGTCTTTTTTCATGGTTAAAATAGAGAAATGTTTAGATTAATTTTTGAGCAAAGTTAAATAGCGCAGAAAAACAAAGATTATGAAAAAAGAGTCTCAAAAATATTTCTAAATATAGGAATGTAGAATATATTAGATTTAGAAATATAGTAATTAGACATGGAGGTTAAAATAAGTCAGTTTTAGCACGAGAAATGTGACATTTGCAGCACGCATAACTCATACCATTGTTATGATTAATATTCCACTTTAAAATTCACCAATACTTTAAAATTATTTTTTAAATTTTTTTTATACTAACGCTATTTTGATATAATTCACACAGATCTGGAAAAAGTGTCTCTCACATAAAAAATCACTAAAACGCAGGGGAGTTTTTTCCATTAATTCATTACCATTCCATTTATTTTCCTTTAATTTTAATTTCATTCAGGCAATTGAAAAATGAATAAAGAAAAATAGAATTTTCACATTCTTCTGCATGAATAGTAGAGTTATAAAAATATCACATTTATATTAAAAACTCTTTAGAATGAAAAAAAAATATCTAAATAAATAAAAAGCTCAAAAATGCGTTTTACTTCTTTAAAACATTTATAAAATATGGACAGATGTTGAAAGTCCTAGCTGTTCGATATTTTTAGCTTAAAACAAATCAAAAAAGAATTTCCAGGTTGACTAAAAAAATTTAAATGAGATGCATTTTTGAGAAGAAAATATTTTCAGTTGGTATAATGAATGTACAGAAATTAGTACTTCAAACTAATTTATGTCGATAAAAATGAGTTTCAATTCCAAAAAATAGTTCAGTATGTTCATTTTAGTTAGCATGCTTAAGTGCTCAACTTCAGGGCTGTAACAATTTCCAAGGGAAAAAATTAAAGTGTCTAATATTTTGAACTTGTTTGGACTTAAAAATTTAAAAGAAAATATGGAGCAGATCCTGTATACCGCCTATTAGAGCCATTTTTTCTCGCCAAGAAGTCGCCAATAATGTATGTTTGTTTAGGATGTTGTGAATCTTACTCGGAAGTTTTAAAGCCACGTTTGGTTTAAATATTATCGATATTAACAAAGAGTAACCTAAATTTTCTAATTTGCTTCTAAAAGTTTAAATTTCTCCGTTTCACTAAGACATTGGCAAAACATAGAAATTGAACAGTGATCTAAATCAAAGAACTTTATTCTAAAAACTTAAAATTCTCCACTTTACTCACAAATTGGCACATTTATCAATAAAAATGTCATTCTTTATAGCTCGAGACATCTGTCAAATTTTCCAGCCCTTTACAGTAAAAGAAGATACAACATATATATCTAAACACAGCATGTACATTCAAATAGTTCTCATGAAAATTCTTATCTCCAAAGCAATAATTAATTTAAAGGTAGAAGCCCGATTACATTTAAAAGTATTTATAGCAAATAAATAAATATTCTGTTCATATGAGTATGGAAATTACATTGCAAAAGAAAATTTATTGAGATTTATAGAGTTAATCGAGATTCATGCTTTTAATGTAATAATTTTTTTTTTCTTTCTAGGAACGATCTTGTACATTTTTTCTATTTCAGCTTTTTTCTGAGATATATATTTTTCTGACAATCAAGCAATTTCAATAAAAGTTTAAGCATTTAGATAAAGATAAATCTGAAAAATCCAAAGCATTTATTTTTATGTAAGTAATTTGCTTAAGACATCGCAAAAAATACTTGACAAGATTCAAGACTTTGTTAGAAATACTCTTAATTGCCATCTCAGAAATTTCATTTTTATATCATTTTGTAAAACTTCTAATCAGGAGCTAAACGCTGAAATATAGCTCATCATAGAATTTTAAATAGACAAAATCTTCGAAAATAGATATTTTATAACCGCAAATAAAGTCTTCAAATCATCCGAAATTACAGAATTGCACCCGAGTCATTTGAGATTATCGATGATAACCCGAGATCTTCCGCAGTCATCCGAGACCTTCTCTTCGGTTAATGAATTCCAACAGCTTAATGAAGCATAAATAAATCAGAAGGAGCTTTATTCCTAAGCCTTCAACCTAATTACCAAGATTCAGAGAATAAAAAAACCGAGCATAGAAAGAAAACATTTTCATCAGTTATGATCTTTCGATGTCCTGCCAAAAAAATATTAATCAAATACGTCACTTACCTCATTTTTCAATTCTTTTCCTTCATTATCGTTTTTCTGAACCAGATGCTTTTGCTTCTTTAACACATCTTCTTTAATTTATACCATAGTAACATATGACATCGCTTCACCTGATTTCTAGGCTTAGTTAATAGACAAAAATATCCAATCCAATTCAATCCTAGGCTTAATTATCTGCTTCGTTCTGTAGCATTCATATTACAATAATGGCATTACCGAAATTCCTACTGATGGTCTATTTCTTATAATAGAAAAAAATTCTTATTATTAAACGAAAAATTACTATCTACAATAATTCACTGTAGATGAAAATCCGTTAAGACAGTCACGTCAAAGATTCCAGCACAATGAAATGGCGTCATCCACGATTAACAGTTGCAGTTAACATTCCAGGTTTTCCGGAATTAAACCGGTTGATTTGAAAAAGAATTTCTGCTTCTCTCGCTGTTCATGTAGAAATGGTTGTTACAGGTGGTTATAATATCAAATGATTAACTAATTAATAATTTCTCGGAATAACGAAGCCAAGATTGCTAGATAAAAGCAATTAATAAAGCCTAGATTCTATACAGTAAGACAAAACAGTAAGTATTTAAATGAAATTTTTAATCCTTCGCTAACCTCATATTAAAAATCGTTTTTTTTTTTTTTCCAAAATAGTCAATTAAAATTGTCAGCATCTAATAAAATAGTTAATGAAAACGGTTTACAAAACGAAATTTAAAATAATATTTTCCAACTTATTTTAGCGCTAGAAATGTAGATTTCATCTACCAATCATTCAAACATTACATGTAAAAATATTCTGATTTAGTGTATCGCATTAAAATATAACAGTACCTGTGTTCGGTTCATAGTCTCATGATTCCAATATTCACTATTTTATTTCCAATTTGAGATCCATATTCGCTTCTTGCATCGAGAAGAGAAGGAAAGCACTTTAGAAAGTTTCGTTCCGCTTTTATTCTGCAGAACGAATGGAAAGCAGGGAACAAAAATCAGCCGTTAGGTACATTCCATTCATCACATGTAGAGAACTGTAGACATATATCTTGATTCTGCTCAAGTTCTTTCAACATCCGTAATTTATTCGAAACGATGTTCAGTTTGGGCCATGTGCACAGTATGATATATATATACATGGATAGCATAATAATTAAATAACATATGTAGAAAATGTGGTATGTTTTTCTAGCTACTTTTTTATAAATTTCTACAGTAAAATGCGTTATGTGTTAAGATTTTTCGTATAGAGATAAAAACGCAGTCAGCAATTTGGAATAGAGTCTTTTTCGTTGACCGATTGGGTCACAAAGCTACAGTTTCGATGTTAAGACAAGGACTTACGTATTTTACAGCCCTAGTCTGTATATTATGAAGACCTCTTCTAATAAATTAGGCAAATTAGTTTAAGTAATTACAGCACTTTTAACTTAATTAATATGTTAGTAATTTATCGTAAGTTAATCATTTTATTTTATTAATTCTGTCAAAATGAATATCTTATCTATTTATTTATTACGAGTTACGTTTGCGAGATATCCACGTCTATATACGATATTACTTATGTACACGCTCAGCATTTATAAATACGGTAGAAATTAAATGAGCTAAATAAAAGGATATGGATCAGACCATTATTCCTGACAAAGTATTAATAATATACTAATATTTTATAGTTAATAAAATTAGCGCTACTTATAAATTTATTTATTTTTAAACTCGACTAATAATATTTTTAATGGACCTAACTGCGGTCTCTTATCCCAGTGGTCCTAAGCTGCAAATTCGAAAATCGAACACTGGTTGAAACTATACGCAAAATTTCATTTTTCTTGTTCATTGCGCGTTTGAATTAACATGTTCATATGCAAATTAATTTCTTTGTATACTTTTTCTATTTTCTTAAAAGTTATTAGATTTGAGGCATTGCCGTGTAGTTATGGTATACGTATTCTTTGGAACACATACTGTAAGGCAGCATTTCTCAACCTTTCAGTATTCGTGGCTCAGTTTTCAATCATAATTTTCATCTCGCCCCCCCCGCTTATAATAAAAAGTATACAACAATAATGTGTATCGAGTATTTTGCATTCTGTTTTTAAATTATTTTTAATTAACTGCCAAAATATATATATATATATATATATTAAAAGCGAACCAACATTGGCGAGAAACAACATCTGGCATTTTGCAAAGCGGGCAGTGAAAACATGAAGCATTTGAAAGCGGTGAAAATTTAAATATTATATTTGAAATGAAAGTCAAACAGGGGGATAACGTTAAAAGAATATGAAAGTATTAAAATTCGTTAATGAAAGTTAACCTAGACGGGGTGAGCTAAATTTTGAAACTGGGAATACATTTTTTCGAATAATAAAAGAAATAAAACAGAAGCGTGACTAAACAAAAGAGAGAGAGAGAGAGAGAGAAAAAAAAGTAATGTTTGTGGAAGAAAATCCACACGACCGATGCCGTCTCGAGCAAGAGCAGATGTTTTCTCATAGGAAGAAGGAAAATGTTTGATAACTCAAGTTTCAATTCCAGCCAGTCTCATTCGAGTCAATCATTCTATTGCTATCGTATATATCGTGAATGTGTATGTTATATATGTTTTCGTGTTAATTGCAATTCACCATATAAAATATTTACGGCAGCAGATTTATGCAGATTCATGGATAAATTTTTAAGCGGAAGTAAGCGAGCATTAGGCGACAGTCAAGCATCAACAAGTACATAGACGAGCGTGGTTCCGAAAATAAAATCAAGAAAAAATTCTCAAGAATGCTTAAATTTTGGGCTTACCAGTACTGAAGGAAATGAAGAAGAAAGGCCCCTATGTATCATTTGCTCAAAAATGTTGGCCGCAGGCAGCATGAAACCTAATAAACTTAAACCACATTTGGAAACGCTTCATTCAAATTTTGTCTGTGAATAAAAGAGCTTTAATTGCATCTTACAAAGTTTCATATAAAATAGCCAGATGTAAAAAACCTCATACCATTGGTGAAGAGCTTATTTTGCCAGCAGCAATTGAGATTGTAGAAATTATGTTTGGAGTCCGTACAATTGCAGTCCGTACCTGTTTCAAATGATACTGTTGCTCGTCGAATTGGTGATATAGCTGAAGATGTACAGTGTCAGCTTTTCTCGAAGTTGTGTGACAAATTTTTTTTCAATACAGCTCGATGAAGCAACAGATTGTAATAAAGATACTCATTTAATTGCTTATGTTCGGTTTTGTGATAATATGTCAGTAGTAGAAGAACTACTTTTCTGACAACCAATAGAACTCAAAACAACGGCCCTTGCATTATTTGCTATTTTAAATAATATTAGGAACTAGGCAACCATAGAACAACTAGGAATATGCACTGATGATGCTCGTTCTATGTCCCGAACATTCCGAGGTATACAAGCACTTGTAAAACAAAATTAGCCTCAGTGCGTCTGGACACATTGCATCAGCGTTTCTCAACCTTTCAGTATTCGCGGCCCAGTGTTCAATTCTAATTTCCATCGCCCCCCCCCCCGCTTACAATAAAATGTATACAACAATAATGTATATTGAGTATTTTGCATTCTATTTTTAAATTATTTTTAACTGCCAAAATAAGAGTAAAAGCGAGCCAACATTGGCGAGAAACCACATCTTGCATTTGGGACAAGCGGGTGGTGAATAGATGAAGCGAAGGAAAGAGAGGAAAATATAAATATTATATTTGAAATGAAAGCCAAACAGGGAGTTAACGTTAAAAGAATATTAAAGTAGAAAAATTCATTAATGAAAGTTAACCTAGACGGGGTGAGCTAAATTTTGAAAATGGGAATACAGTTTTTCGAATAATAAAAGAAATAAAACAGAAGCGTGACTAAACAAAAGAGAGAGAGAAAAAAAGTAATGTTTTTGGAAGAAAATCCACACGACCGATGCCGTCTCGAGCATGCGCAGATGTTTTCTCATAGGAAGAAAGAAAATGTTCGACAACGCAAGTTTCAATTCCAGCCAGTCTCATTCTTGTCGATCCTTTTATCGCTATCGAATCTATCTTGAATGTGTTTTTTATATATGTTTTCGTGTTAATTGCAATTCAACAAATTAAATATTCACCGTAGCAGATTTATGCAGACTCATGGATAAATTTTTAAGGGGAAGTAAGAAAGCATTAGACGATAGTCAAGCACAGACGAGCGTGATTCCGAAAATAAAATCAAGAATATAGTCTCAAGAATATTTAAATTGTGGGTTTACCAGTACTGAAGTAAATTAAGAAGAAAGGCCCCTGTGTATCATTTTCTCAAAAATGTTGGCCGCAGACAGCATGAAACCTAACAAACTTAAACGACATTTGGAAACGCTTCATGGTACGTCAACAAACCCAGAGAATTTTTCGAATTAAAATCATATAAAAACCAAAAATCATTTTTAAAGAAACTTTGTCTGTGAATAAAAAAGCTTTAATTGCATCTTACAAAGTTCATATAAAATAGTCAGATGTAAAAACCTCACACCATTGGTGAAGAGCTTATTTTGCCAGCAGTAACTGAGATTGTAGAAACTATGTTTGGAGATAATTTTTCAAAAGAATTGCAATCCATACCTCTTTCAAATGATACTGTTGCTCGTCGAATTGGCGATATAGCTGAAGATGTACAGTGCCAACCTTTCTCGAAGTTGCGTGACAAATTGTTTTCATTTCAGCTTGACGAAGCAACAGATAGTAATAAAGATTCTCATTTAATTGCCTGTGTTCGAATTTGTGATAATATGCCAGTAGTAGAAGAGCTACTTTTCTGCAAACGAATAGAACTCAAAACAACAGCGCTAGCATTATTTGATATTTTAAATGATTTTATGAATGAGGCAAACATAGAATGGAAAAATTGCCTCCGAATATGCACCGATGGTGCTCGTTCAATGTCCGGAAGATTCCAACGTATACAAGCACTTGTAAAACAAAAATCGCCTCAGTGCACACATTGCATGATCCACAGAGAAGCTTTGGCTTCGAAAGAAATGAGTTCTGGTCTGAATATTGTGTTAACTATGTTTGTAACCGTAGTAAATTATATAAAAATGAGACCCCTGAAATCGAGAACCTTTTCGCACTTGGTCAAGATGGTCATCACGTGGGCAATTTTTGCAACGTGTTTATGAATTAAGAGAAGAAATCTCCATTTTCCTACAAGAAGAAAACAGACCGAAGGACGAGAATTTTCGCGATGGTTTATTTGTGATGAAATTGAGGTACTTGGTCGAGAAATTAAATAACTTGAATCTTCACCTCCAAGGAGTAAATACACATATGTTGCATACGAGTGATAAAGTTAATGCTTTTTTTAGAAAATTGGAATTGTGGAGCAGAGATTTAAAGCAAAAAACCTAACAATGTTTGCAAATGTGGATGATTGTACTAAAACTTACAAGGCTGAAGAAGAACATGCAAAAGTTGTTTTTGTAACCATTAAAAATCATTTAGCCATGCTGGCAAAGAATTTTAAATAGTATTTTCACGTTGACGACAAACTGATAGCAAGTTACGAATGGGTTAGGGATCCATTTCATAAGACTCCCGAAAGACTCTCAATTGATGAGGAAGAAAAATTCATAGACTTCACGACAAGTGGCGAAACTAAAAGGCAATTTAGTAATAAATCACTATTTGAATTTTGGGCTGGAGTAAGGATGATTTTTCTGCTATAAAAACAAGGGCATTTCACATTCTATTACCATTCAACATCCTACCATTGTGAAACAGTATTTTCTGCTGTGTCTTCTTTGAAGACAAAATATAGAAACAGAACTGAGAGTGGCTATTTCTAATATTAAGCCTTCCGTCGAAAAACTTTGCTCTGCAAAACAGGCCCAAGGAAGTCACTAATAATTATTAAATTTATTTTTAATTTAGTAAGTTTTAATTTTGTAAGTTTTTCTTACTTTAATAAGTTATTAAACATGTTGAAATGTATTTTGTTTTCTATGTGTATATGTGCTTTCCTTTCAGTCAGTTAAGTAATTTTATAATTTTTAAAAATAATATTTTCTCTTGGATATTCTCGCGCCCCCCTTGGGGGGCGCGCCCCACAGGTTGAGAATCGCTGTCTTAACCCTTCTTTGCATGATGATGGAAATTTCCATCATAACATTTAGTGAACAAAAAAAATGTTGTACTATAAATTGATTGTTGCTGGCAACGTTTTTCACGACTATTGCGTAACAAGGAAGGCAGCTGTCACGAAAAAAATAAAATCATATGTCACAATCATTATAGCGGGCTTGAACTTGTCATTCCGCTGTTTGTTGTGGCTGGAAGAAACGTGCGATTTCTTGAAAAAATTTTTATATTAAGCTGAGATTTTTTTGCTTATAAAAGCAATAATGAGTGGAGAAATTTAGCAGAGAGGGACATCGAAGATTTTGTACTCAGCTTAACATGTAAATTTGCATGATGGTGGATATTTGCATCATGGTGTTTTAAAACTATTTGATATTATATATTTACACAAGGAATTTTTTCAAACATTTTTCCTTTAATCTAGAATATGAATTATATCACCCTGGTTTATTTCACACAAATCATGCAAAGAAAGGTTAAAGTTTGTGAGCAACGCACTTTGGAGTGATACTTTGGACAAGGATTGTCGTATCATCCTTGAAGTAGCAGTTAATGATGTTGTTCGTTTGGGGGAAGGCAGCGCTAAAGGTGCAGTAGAGTAAGAGGCTGAAGACGCTGACCTGATGGGGTGCCAGCTTTGAGCTTGTCTTTGTTGGAGAGATTTTGCAGAATTTTTATATGAAATTTACGATTGGTGAGAAAATTTAAAACAATTGATGTGAGGCAGAAGGAAAATTTGAAGCGGATTAGATTGAAGATAAGCCCGTATTGCGACATTGGATTAAAAGCTTTCTTACGGTTGGTGAGAGCAGCTATGATTTTTTTCTGAAGCCATACAGATGATCCGGAATGATGTTTTTACGGTTGCAGTGTTCCACGAGTCTATAATCTTTCCTAACAGTTTATTTAGGTTACTGAGTAGATTAGCTCGCCGATAAGAACCAGGAAATTTAGAGTTTTGTTTCGGCTTGGTGGAATCACACATTAATAATAAAATACAAAGCTATAATCAGGCTGAATCCAATTGTAAGCTTTGTAGAAATACCAACAGAATTAGCAGAAAATACATTTATCATGGTTCCAAAACAACCAGAATAATTTGACGAGCTCTGCGCTCTCCTATCATTGATTTGCTGAGAGCGGAGCGAAGTAAATTACGTCAAGGCTCTCCTCAAGTGGATTGGTTAGAAGCGGAGAGCAGTTAGATACGTCAGAACCTTCTCCTCAATGTGATTGGCCAAGCGTTCGTCATTTAAAAAAAATGATATCTAGTTTTGTCAATAACATTGTCATAAAAAGCGTCATTTCCAAACAGGGAGATGGGCAAATGCGGGATAAGAAAAGCGATAATCGTGCCTTTTTGAAGAAACATTAGAAATATCTAGATGTATGGATCTTATGTGCTGCCATCTATTAGTCTTTATGTGAAGTTAAATAATAGTGAATAATATAAAAAAATGGAGAAGCGAGTATACTTGGCTTTTCAAAAAACGTATCACGCATATTTTAAGAACTGCACAACTCTTGCTTACTATCTCTAAATAATTTTTTAATGTGGTATTATTTAGTCTGAATTTTTTTCATACAAATTAATAGATTGGGAAAATAAAAATACAATATTTTCATTGTTGAAAAATAAACATCATCCTATTCCACATTTGAAGTAAACTTTACTATTTATTGTGAATCCTTTTGTAGGTAAAAATATCAACTAGTGTGGAATTTATGTGAAAAATAGCTAAATATACTCAAAGAAGGCAAAATTTTTTGCAAAAAGTAGATAAAATAACGTTTTTTTTTTTTTTTTCCCTTAAAGAATTAATAAGGCATCACCTTTTAAACACTAATTTTGCAATTATTCAAAACAATCATAATTGAATTGAAGTGCATTTAATTACAACTGTCAAATATAATTTGAATAATTATATTTGTCAATTGTAATTAGTTACACTTCACATTGACATAATAATAATTCAATATACTTTTAATTATTATTCTGTCAATTGTAATTGACACAAATATAACAATCAACTTAACTAACATTTCTCTTCGTTTCATATTTCAAACATAAATAGGTATATTGAAGTATAATAAACCAAACGCAATGTAATAAACCAATAAGGTTTATTACATTCGAACCTATCAAACAAGTATATAAAAATATTTAATCACCTAACTTAAACGACACTCCGGAGCTTTAAGATTTGAAAATTGATATGCCACTGATTTAGATAATATTTGATGTAATTTCAATCAAAACTAACAGGGCAACCAAAAATAAATCACATAAAATTACTAGTTAATAGTGTACTTTAATGCTATTATGACGATGTGAAAGATTGTTTGCATGATTTTTTGCAACACATTAGTCAAGAATGTATCGAATGTGTGTTCACAGATTAATAATTAAATACGAGGCTATAATCATCCATTAATAAACTTTGCAGAAATACCAACAGAATTAGGGAAAAATAATTTATCATTCTACCAAAATAACACGACTAGTCACTTCAGAATATTCTGCAGCTTCTCACTAGCGTTTCAATCGCAATAGTTATCACTATGAAGCGGCGGTCCAACGACCTGCCACCTCACGGATTTGGTCATAAATCTGACATCCGACCCACTGGGGGACCACACTCCCCCGTCGCCCGTGGTACGCCGTCGGAGTTCTTCCCGCAAAATGTCGGTAAAATGGACAAACATCAAAGAGCCGGAAAATCTGTTGGGCTACGGGTGTGGGGTTCAAAGAAACCGGGTTTGAGCAGCCATCCGAAGCATCAAAGCACCCCAGAAAACTGCAAGAGGGGTCGAAAGAGAAACGCGTGCCGTCTGAAGATTTCTCCGGTCGTGGGTCCGCCGCCACAGACGGGGGTGGCACCACGAAGAAAGGGTGACAGTTTTATGACCACATCTGTGAAGATCCTCCGGTCGTGGGACCGCTGCTTGAGATGGACGAATCCATCGCAAACCGTACATTTCAGATGTAGAGACGTTTGGTAGAGATATAGGGGCACCTGGTATACGTGTTGTCACTTATATGTTGAGTTGTATCACAACGCCTTTATCGATGTGTTGGGAGCTGGATGGTCTTTTTCGAAACGATGTGTCGATATATGAGCTTAAAACATATTTTTTAGTAACCTTTTATCCGTTTAATCATATTTACAGAATGATTATATTAAAATAAATACCGTTTCATATTTCATAAGTTTTCCTCTGTATATTATTTCATTATAGATAATGTTAGAGAACAATGACATAGTGTTAATCGTTCAATACAAACGAAAAATTACAGGCTATTTATTTAAAAAAAAAAGCTGGATTTTACTTTTTTCTGCTGTTTTCTTTATCACTTCTATTGCTGTTTTTACAGGGTTCTGAATTTCCTGAAATTAATGAAATTATTTAAAAGTATTTTTGACCTGACGAATGTTTCCATTGATACATCATCTTCAAAACTAGTGATTTGCTGATTTTATTGCAGGCATTCAGCTAAGTGAAGCCCTAAGGGTACCAATCCGTAAATATTCTTATTCTATTCTCCAACACTGTAAAACCCCTATATTTTATATGAATAAATATTTATCCTATACCTATAGCAGAGCATGTTCAGTGGTTCCCATATTAACTGAGAGAATATTACAAGTCCTATGCTTAGCAGCCATTCATACCTTGGTTTCCTTAATGAATTCCAAACAAACTTAATGAAAACAAATATATGATTTTCTTAACCACCTCACAAAAATCAGCTAATAGGTAAGTATTAAAAACAAGTTTTAATTGAATAACTTTCATTCATGTTTGTTTGTTTCCTTGACTCTTCAGACTCGCTACAACTTTGTTTCTAGAGCTGTTCATCTAACCTTATTATGTGGTTATAGTATTTTTTTTTGTTAAAAAATAATATAAAATTACAGAAATATAATATTTCCTCTCAATGAAAGTAACATATTTTTCTATAAATACTAATAAAAAATGGAAGTAACTGTTTTATATTGTATTATTTAAGTTTATTCCTCCTCTTAAAGTCAAATAACATAAATCAAGTTTTTGAAATGATGAAATATATTATGTGCTTTTGCACAATGCTTTGTTTTTAATATAGCTGTAATGCTATATTTTTTAATAATTAGATGCAATATATCAATGGAGAAACTAAATTGCTACCGAGATCAAAACATTTTTTTTTTGGCCCTAAAAGAGTAAGATTTATTTGTAAATTAAGTTAAAGCAAATATTTCATTTTTTATGCTGTATTCAGTAACAATAATAAAAAAAAAAGTTGATTGCAATAAATATTTTATAGAATGTTATTATTATTAGTTTATTAAATTAAAAAAAAATTATAAAATATCTATTAATTATGATTGAGCTATCACTAAGTTCTCAATTCTTGAAAGCTGAAGTTCTACAGATTCATTAGATTATTTGGTATAATTATAATACGTGAACCAAAATATAGTACGTAACATTTAACCAAATAAAATACAGAGTTGTAAATCATCTGTAGTATTTATGTAAATATCTTTGTTTGCCTTATCCAGTCCATGAAATGAACTATAAAAAAAACTCAATTATTATATTACTTGCATAAAAAATTTCTAGTCCTTTCCATATTTAACTGAAACCTAAATTAAAATAAATATGCATTAATTTGAAAACAAATTTCTTTCATTCAATAAAATAATCATTTCAGTAATTGCCACTGTATATACTTAGAATATACTCAATTTTTTGTGATTGCTAGTACTTTAATGCATTTATGTCTTTGAACAATTTGTTAATTTTTTTGTTTTTTGAATAATCATGCAAGAATTTTTAGTAGAACATAGTTAAAAACTGAATAAATATTCATTGAATCATTGCCAATTATTGATACCTTAATTCTTATATTTACACTATTGTTGAAACATGAATTATATAACGTGTTAAACCTTCTGTAGATAATCTTGCAAGAATGTATTGATAAAAAAGAGAAATTTATTTTGTTAATGCACGAATGAAGATATTTAATATGTATTTAATATTCTCTGATAAATTTCAATAAGGAATAAATTCATTTCCTGGCAATAAGTTTGATTTTGTACTTTTCTTTTCTAGTGCGAATTTCCTTTGTTTAGCGATATTTTTGTTTCTTGGTGATTCGGAGGTTTCAGGTAACGCATTTCGTAAATATGACAATTATGTAAACTAAGTAAATATGTAACTATGACAAATTAAGAAATCAGTTCTCTTGATAAGGAATATATATATATATATATATATATATATATATATATATATATATATATATATATATATGTAATATTATTTGTTGCGAAGCATGATGCAGTTTGAAGACAATGAAGATACTTTTAATTTCGTGACGTCGTTTTATTTCATTTTGAAGAAGCAAGCATATGTACAAGCGACGAGCACACAGAACGACACAGAGAGGAATGAGGGAAGAGCTCTCGGACATTTTATCCCTGGTCTTATATAACCTATGATTTTGATAGGGAAAACATTTCTTCACAGTGCTAATGTATTATGAGATTTCGATAGGGATTTTCATTACAGGCGCCGAGAAGGTAGGGGAAACAAAGGGAGATTTTAAAAAAGAATTTGCTTGATCAGCGGTATGCTATCTCTTCACGCGTAGTGTGGGAAAGTTAGATTTTAGCTGATTCAACAATTTAACAAAGCTTCTCTTGAATTAATTAAGTAGAGACAGTGGAATTGGATCACGAAATAAGAGAATATTTTAGAATGGAGTTACTATGGGCTAAATTAAGATGAAGTTATTATGAAAATTAATTAAATTGAAATTAGAGTTAAAATATCATTACATATATATATATATATAACCGGAAGGCATAATTTATGTAAAAAAAGGGCTGACGGACAAACGTCCTTTCACGAACGATACAAGAGCAGAAAAGCGTAAAAAAAAGGGCAGAAATATTTATCTCCGGTCTTATATACCATGAGATTCTGATAAGGATTTCTTTACACATTTCGATTTAGGCAAGGAAATTATAGGGGTCTTTTAGAAGAATTTGCTTAGCTACATTATTTTTCATCCTTTCACTCGGAGAGTGGGAATCGCTGACTTAGGCATTTTTACAAAGCTTCTGTTGCATTAATTAAACAGAAAAAGTGGAATGGGATCAGGAACTAAGAGAATATTTTAGAATGAATTTAATATGGGCTGAATTAATATATATACTAGCCGCCTTTAGCTACCAGCCGGTTCGCCAATCTTAATGTTCGTTAAAATTTTAATAATTAAATATTTTATGAAATTCCTACTTTAATAGCTTCTTCATCAAAATATTTTAAAACTTCAAATTTTGATAGTCATATAATTCACTCATAATATTATAAAGGCCTTCAGTCATAACGTAATATGTATCTCTCTAATTTTCTGTTAACTCCCGTAGAATTTATACTTTAAATTAAAGTGGAAAGGATTAATCTGCAATTAATATAATAATATTTTTTACTGAAACAAAGTAATTTTTTGTAATATGATTACTGAAAACAGTCACTGAGCGTTTAAACTTTATGGGCACTAAAGAATATCTTTCTTAATTTATGTAATATTTCAAGAATTTTTCAACAAAATTTTCTCAGATTCATCATGACCAGATCGATTAATTAACAATGTTTAATTTTAAATGCACCAAACACTAAGAAAATAAAACGAATCGTTTAAAATAATCGGTTGAAAACAGGTAAAAAAAAACTACTTTAAAAACGATGTACTTAAAACTATAAGCATATACAAAAAAATATATAACATAAATACAATTTAATTACAAAAGCATGCAACTAACCTAAATATAATTTAAATCAAGTCCGCAATCAGTCACAACAATCAGAACACAATGCGCATGCGTGCATTTTCAACGCCAATTACAGTAACGCAAATGCGTGAATTTTTCTACACCAGTTGGGGTAACGCTACACAGATTAGAAATTTTTAATTTCCTTTATTGTGTTTTATTTTAATTCAAAAGTACTTCAGAATGAATCTCAAAGATCGATTAATTAATAAGGTTTAATTTTAAATGCATCAAACATTAAGAAAATAAACAGAATCGTTTGAAATAATCGGCCGAAAAATGTTAACCCTAGCCTCTTTAGTGTGGGAAAAAAAAACTGAAGCCTCACTCATTTGGCGGTGGGGAAAATGAAGATTTTTTTGGCGGGAAAATTAGTTTTTCATTAATAATTAAAATTATAATTAAAAATTCAAAAAAAGGGACCTTAGGTGCCAATGTACCAAATTTGTACCAATGTATGTACCTATATATATATATATATATATATATATATATATATATATATATATATATATATATATATATATATATATATATATATATATATATATATATATAAGAAGAAGGCAGCATTATTTTATTCCCAAACACTGCAAATATGAATCTGTGAAACAAAACAACAATCTGAAAGGAATTACCATGAACACATTTATTTACATTTTATAGCTGTATAAAGCTCACAATTAATGCATTTTATTTTTCATCACTCAAAATAACCTAGTGTGATTTTATTGAAGTTTAGCTAAAAATTATGAAATAATAAGGTAGTATGTATTATTTATTATCTTTAGTTTTTATTTCATATGTTAATTCATTTGTTCACTTTTTAATTATTTATATTATATTGTTAAACGAATTAAAATTTGGCACTTGATATTTAGCTACATTTCTATTTTTCCGAGTATTATCGCATCATTCAAAATTCAGCATTATCTTGTTATTTCACTATAGACTTTTCAGGACATTATATACACATTCCTTAACATAAGGAAAATGACTGCTTCATGATTGAGCAAGTAAAATTAATTCTTTCCTTACTATAATTTATTTGCTAGTTATTTGCTACAATTTTTATTTTTTAATGTGAGTTCTTAAAACTTCATTTCACCACATTTCAAAAAGTTTGTAAAATGAAACCTACCATAAAATAACTTTCTCTATTTGGAGGCAACTGCAATAAAACTAATAAATAGAATGAAGCCAAATTCCAGTAATACTTATTAGGCAAAAAAAAAAAAAAAAAAAAAAAAAAAAAAAAGAAAAAAAAAGTTTTCATATGGAGACATATTAGAGATACTGGAACCAAAAAATAGGGTACGAAGGCTCATGTGGAACATATTCAGTGTGGCGTCCTTTACTTCAGAAAATATATAGAAATGGCAACTTTTTTTGTGTGTGTGAAATATCTGTCCTTTCCATAGTCTGTATATGAAATTTTATTTCATTCTGTTCATCAGTACACAGTTGTCTCCAAACAAGGAAATTTACTTTCCTGCCTTTTTTTATTTCAATAAATTGTGGATAAATTAAAACATCGATAATCTAATAAAGTTTTATTTATTGATTCCTATAGATTGTTTTGAATTAATTGGTTAAACAGCCACGTTTGGCTGTGTTGCTTCAAATATATTATTCAAATGAAAAACGGCAGTTCTTATATATATTGAAACTATGATATGCTGAACATTTAAGTCTTCTATATTTGTATAATATATTGGTTCAACCTCTGACATTTTATTTTAATCAGTATCACTTCTGCTTAAATTATTAATTGGAGAATAGTAGTTCCATTTTTCTAAAGTAGAGTGTATTACTTTCCTATATTTAGAGAGTCAGTAACAGGCTGCAATATTATATATATTCTTAACAATTCTTAATCAATAAGACAATTGCATTAATCTTTCAAGAATTTTTGATATTTTGAAATATATTAAGGAATCCTCAAGTACGGACATGAAACTCTTCATAATATAATTTAACGGCTGGGGAAAAAAAAAAAAAAAAAAAAAAAAAAAACCCTTGATTTATAGAGAAATAATATTAAAAAAAAAAATGCTTATATCCTACAATATATTAACAGGAAATTACATTTAAATAATTTTATGTAACTGAATATAACCTTGTATGAGTTGTCATAAAAAAATTGGATTTAAATAATTCAATGTAAAAAAAATCACTATAAAATGCAATTCTTTGCAACTTTAAATCATTAACGACTGATACTTATTTTCAAATAACACTAATTCAGCAAATAAATAACTTTATTAAGTGAAAATATTTTAAGTGTATTTACAATTATGTCATAGTTTATGTATGATTAATTTGTTAAATAGACTTAATTTATCAATAATAAAACATGAGATGAAAAATGATTTTATTTCATGAATTAACCCTTTCAGAGGCGGTGGTCACAAAAGAAGACACCAATGTAAAAAAATATCTGTAAAAAATATATTGCTTTTAAAACTCAAAAAATTGTTGGAAAAGTGCAAACGGTTTCTTTTCTAATGAATAGATGACAAACCGAGCAATTATATATATATTTTTTGGTATTAATTCTATGTTAAATATACCGCGATTTTTTGCCTGAAATGTGAGAATTTTTTTTGATTTCTTAAGAATTGAAATGTTATCAAAATCAGTCATCAGCTTTCTTACAATATCTATGATTTTTTTAAAATCATAATTCTTTTCAAGCTTCTAATTAATTTAGGAACGAACCTAAGTGGTTGATTTCTGGGTAATCTCATTTGGGGACACTGCGCGTCTAGGACATCTGTTTTTTGGTTCGCTTATCTTCCGTTTTGCCGTCTCTCGTATCCATGGGAAAGCTATGATATTTTTCAGAGAAGTATGCGATGCAGATTTCGTGTTCGAGGGGGGAGGAGGGAGGTTTGTTTTTATTGTCTTCGGAGAAAGGCCATCCATATTTGAAGCCAGAAAACATTTCGCATTTCAGATTTGGCTTTCGTTCCAGACTTATTTTTAACGCTCATGCACTGCTTTTTTTTTTTTTTTTTTTTTTTTTTTTTTTGCGATTTTTTTCCTGTAAATATCTACGTTAACAGAGCCTCAATTTTTTATTTAAATTTTTTCGTAATTATCATTATTGTATTCTGGATTTAAAGAAATTTCTTGCCCACAGTCTGCTGTAGACTATAATAAAAATATAGGGTTTGTAGATTATTTAATCATCTTAAAATCCTGTATGAAATAGAGCGTAAAATTCGGAAATGGTGGCACAGGCTTTTTTTCCATTTTTTTTAGATGTACGTGTTATCCATGCGTTTGTTTTACTTACGCAGCTGCCAAATTCCTGTAAAATCCCAGAAGTGAAAGCACTGAAGGAGTTTAGAAGACAATTAATTTCAGATTTGATGTTCATGGGTGCACAAACGTCAATTTCAGATTTGATGTTCATGGGGAACAAACGTCAGTTTCGAAACTCTTCTTCACCACCAATAGCAATATGAAGAAACAAACCGTCTGTGCCAGAAGAAACTGGATTCAAAAATGTTTATCACATGCCCGTCAAGTGTTCCCCTCTAAGATGTGCTTCATGCAATTCAAAAAAAAAAAAAAAAAAAAAAAATGTGCATAGAAGACAAACAATGTGCAAAACATGCAATGTGCCATTGTGTGTTAGCCAAAAAGACACCCCTACAAGTTTGGAAAGATTTCATGCCAAATAATGAGTTATTCTTAATTTTTTTTTTTTTTTGCTTTCTGTTTGATGTTTATCAATTAAAATTTAAGTGTGAATAAATATTTTTAGCATTTTAGTTAGTTCTTATTCTTAATTGATATTGTATTAAATTGCAATGGTTTCTATTTTTTATTATTTATATATGTAAGATATAATTTAGAAATTTCGTAATAAATATGCCATAAATTGTATTTTTAATGTTTTAAATGTTTCAAATTACTTAAAACATAAATAAAAATGTTTATTCACCTAAAATATTCATAATTACTGCTATTATCATAAGAAATGTTTGTCTAGATGAGGGGAATAACTTGCAGTAAAAAAAATTCTATTCAAAAGCTTTAGAAATTTATAATATATTGCAATATACTGGAATATAGTAAAGTAAATCTCAATCAAGCATTAATTCTGAATCAATTAACAATAATAAATTTCAAATTACTCTTAATAAAATCAAAATCCATATAAGAAAACTATTTCTTGAATAAAGGCTTGACTTGATATACCATGAATATTACAATGTATACTACCATGCATATACCATGAATATTACAATGTATACTTACATACTCAATATGTCATGTCTATTATACCACTATGATATGAATGCTATTGCTTATTTTTTGTGTTTCATTTAAGTTAGAAATAAATTGAAGACTGAATTATTGAAAATAAAGAAAAAGATCCAAATACTTTACCTGAATAGTTAATAAACGTTATGATGTCAAGTTATTTTTACAATTAGCACTTTAAAAAATTATTTTTCTACATTTGTGTTAATGTTGTTTCGCTTATTTTTAAAAAGTAAAGATGACCTATATCATTAATTCTTTGTTATATATCTTCTACTCCTAAAATGTGTTATTTAAATTCAATAAGTTATTTAATTATAATTACAGACATGAATTCCTGTTATTTAATCACATTCAGTTATTCACAATTTCATTTTCGAATTTAACATGCATTTACTTAAAACTACAAAGCACAAGAATAATATAAATGATCAAATAAAAATTAACATACATGAAATGGATAATGATTTGTTTTATCTTTTACATATGATTGAGTTTAACTATCAATATATCACATTACCTCTTCATTCACAATGTAAATTATACGTTTCTGAAAGTTTATGCGAGTTATTTATAAATTGCATCACAAGAACAAATTTGTAAACTGAAAAACAACTTTTACAAAGATAAGAACTAGCGATTTAAAAATAGATTATGATACAGGGAAATTTAAAATTAATTTTTTTTCACTCACTATTTAACAAAAAACGAAAAAAAAAAAAAAAAAAGATATTTACATTTAGCAATGACAACGTTTTTTCTGGTGCTCAGTGAAACACGATTATTCAATTGAACCGGGAAAAGCGTTGAGCTACTACTTAACATTTAAATGACAACACTTATCCCAAGTGCTCCTCTCGCTCAAATGCTTCTACCTGTGAAAAGTAAGGTTTGCTATAGATTCGCCCATCCCATAAGGATAACTGTTGCGATTGAAATGCTAGTCAGCTTCCCGCCACCTCCGAATATTCTGCGCTCTCCGATCGTTGATTGGCTGGACAGCGAAGCAAAATACGTTACGTCAACAGGGTTCTCCTCATGTGGAATGGTTAGAAGCTGAGAGCAGTTAGATACGTCAGCAAGTTCGCCTCGTTCTGATTGGCCAAGTGCTCTTAAAAAAGATATGTCCAGTTTTGCCAATTACACTGTCTAATATTGAAGTTTCCCAAACAGACAGAGGTGCAATCACAGGAGTAAAAAAATGTGAATCAAGTCTTTTTGAGGAAATATTAGAAATATTTATAACTAATGACGACTATCCGCATTGAGGCTTTTCAAATTAAAAAAAAAAAATGTACAGAGCCAAACGGGAAATGTTGGATATAAGAACGAGCTCCGACGAAAATTTCGAACTAATTATAGCCCAAACATTAATGGCCTAAGCACGTTTCTTATATTCGAACTTATCAAACAAGTATATAAATAATAGAACTTCATTTAATCACTTAACTTAAATGAATTGCGAACTATACTGCGAAACTTTACCATTTTGAAAAATGGCATGTCATTGTTTTTAATGAAGTTTGATGTGATTTCAGTCAAAAGTAACATAAAGAATCATTGCTACCAAAAATATAACACATGCAAATCTCAGTAAATAATCTGCCTTACTACTTTTGTGACGAATTTTACGACTGTTTTTATTAATCTTTACAATACAATTATCAAAAAAGTAATGAAAGTTTTTGAATAATACGGTGTGTTACAAAAGCTAGTTGTCTATATCAGTTTAATGTTAAAATTGTACGGGTCTGTATGACTCTGCATCTAGAATCGTATAAATTGCGAATTCATGACGATGGGCAAATGTTTGAGTAGAGAAAGTGAATCGTGTCCTTTTGAAATAGTATTAGAAATGTCTACAACTGAAAACAAATAGCAACATAAGATCACAGGCGCGATGAGGCTTTACAAAGGAAAATTACATCTGTCAAGGTGAAATGTCGGTTACAGAATGAGTTCTGAAGTAAAATTCTAACTAAAATATTTATAAAAAGAATATTCACAAAACAATTGAAATAAAGCAATAAAGAGACAAAATAAAGAACAAAATCAAATATAAAAACAATACAAAGTAACAACATAAATTGAAAATGATGTTGAGAGACATTTCATAAATTTGTATGCAAAAAAATTCAAGGAAAAGTAAAAATTCTTGTGCAAAATTTTAGGGTCAAGACTGAAAAAAAAAAAAAAAAAAATTCTAAATATGCAAATATATGTAGAGAAAACACACTATTGCCAAGGAAACAGTCCCAGAAATTCTCACTGAGTCTGTATTGAAATAATAACGAATTTATTTCACTGAAGTTTTTATTTTTATGTATACACAATTTATTTCACTGTATTTCAAAATTCAGCTTTATTAGCTATGAATTATTTGAAGATGAAATTCATAAGATTGTTACTGAACATTATAGAAAAATTTGTTTCGAAACTCAAATATCAAAATATTTTTGAATATATGATTATTTTTGAAATCACATGCTTGTAAATCGGGTTACGTTTATAAAATATAGAATTAAAGATATTAGGAGTAATATTTAAGAATGTCAGGAAGTATTTATTAAAAAAATGTAACAAGTAACTAACTAAACAATTAAATAAATAATATAATTTTAGTTTTTCATTAAACGTAAACAACATTGCATATTGCACTATATCAGCTACCTCTAAATAAAGTTCAAATGGGCTAATATTTAGTCTGGATTCTTTTTAAAACCCAAATAAAGCTTTCAATATAACTCGTATTCTTCAGAAGTTTCATATTTGAAACATCGAAAGGTGTTTTATAGTTTATTTACCCAAACGCTAATGGCCTAAGAGTTTCTTATATTCGAACTTATCAAACAAATTTATAAATAACAGAATTTTATTTATTCACTTAACTGAAACGACACTGCGAAACTTTAAGATTTGAGAAGCGGTATGTCATCGTTCTTAATGACGTTTGATGCGATAACATTCAAAAACAATATAAATAATCATGGTACCAAATACAAAACCATATAAAAATCTCAAAAATGTACTTTAATAATGCACTGTAATAATGTACTTTACTGCTATTTTGACGCATTTAATGATTGTTTGTATTATTCTCTGAAATAGGATTATCAAGAAAGTAATGATAGTTTCTTGAATAATGTGGTGCGTTAAAAAGCCAGTAGTCGGTATTTCTTTAATGTTAAAAGCAGTATTATTATTGTACGGGTCTGTATGATTCTGCATCTAAAATCGTGAAAATTCCGAATTCGTGACGATGGGCAAATGTTTGAGCAGAGAAAGTGAACGGTATCATTTTGAAATAATATTAGAAATGTCTACAACTGAAAACAAATAGAAACATAAGATCACGACCGCAATGAGGCTTTCAAAGAAAAATTACATCTGTCAAGGTGAAATGTCCGTTACAGAATGAGTTCTGATGTAAAGTTCTAATTAAAATATTTCTAAAATTAATATTCACAAAGCAATTGAAATAAATCAATAAAAAGCCAAAATAATGAACAAAATGAAATATAAAAGTAATACAAAGTAACAGCATAAATAAGGAATAGTGTTGAGAAACATTTTATAAATTTTTATGCAAAAAAATTCAAGGGAAAAGTCCAAATACTTATGCAAAATTTCAGGGTCAGGATTGAAAAAAAAAAAAAAAAATCCAAATATGCAAATATATATAGAGAAAACAACCTATTGCAAAGAAAACAGTCCCAGAAATTCTCACTGAGTCTATAATGAAGTGATCAAATGGAATTTTGAAATTCAGATTTATTAGCTGTGAATTATTTGAATTGAAACTGAAATGCAGAAGATTGTTACTGTACATTATAGATAAAATTAATTTGAAATTGAAATTTCATAATCTTTTTGAATATATGATTATTTTTGAAATGGCGTGCTTGTAAATCTGCTCACATTTATAAAATGTGGAATACCAGCTATTTGATCTAAGATCTAGGAATATCAGACAGTATTTATTTAAAAAAAATGTACAGAACGGAGTTCTACAGATCTCCGTTACCTGTATCTCTTAATCATTATAAACACTGTTCTTTTATCAAACCTCACTTTCCTTCATATAATTTTTCCTTAATGTCTTAATACATGGGGACAGTTCTTCGTAATTATTTTTTATGCATTCTGTTGAATGTTTCAAAATTTATTATGAAAAAGCAAATAAAAGAATAAAAATATTACACGTACTTTAAGTTAAATTTTATCATATCTAACTGCAGGAAATATAAAATCCCATTCATTGTACAATTTGCATGCATAATTTTAAAAATAAATATCGCATTAACAGAAAACGTAGGCATGGTTCATACAAAAATAATAAAATATTTTATTTTCATTAATAAGATTTTTTTAATTAAAATTTTTCTTTTCCTGAAAGGAAAGCGCCAAACAGAATTTGCAGTTTTAAAAAAAGTAAATTATTCCTAATTTCACTATTTATTTATTATGTTTTATTATTTTTTAATTTTTATTTTTTTTACCTAGGTAGAGTATTAAGGATGGTCGAGAGTCTACTTTGCTTCATAGTTCCCCAGTATCGTTAAATTCAGTACAATTGATCCACATTCCAAGACATTTCGAAGGAAAACATGATATGAATTATCAATACAAGCATTTATTCCTTGAGTATATACTTGTATGTCTGAAGATAGAATAAAAATTTTCAATAATAAATATAAGGTTACAATTCTCAAGAAATGCAAGTCATATCTAGATACAAAACTATAATGCAAGAAAAACGTAAATCGTAAAAAAATATTTTCACAAGCATGAACGGAAACGACGAAGTAGTTCATATATATAAATTTTACTTATCACTCTTTCGACTTCTTTCCACTTGCACGAAATTCACAATTGATAAAATTTTTAAGACTTCATAAATTTCCAAAATTAACCTTTTTCTATTTTCTAATTATTATTTTTATTTTAAAAAAAGTCCCCTTTTACCTACAGAAAGTAGACTGCAGATGGAAAATGAACGGCTCTTGTAGTGAAAAGGAAAGCGAAACTTCGGACTTCACGCAAAGGAAGAAGAGCAGTCGAATTCGTTAAGGCCTTTTAAAAATCACGACAAAGCAATTTTTTTTTAAAATCTCAGAAAGTGTAAGCAGTTTTAGAGTAATATATTTCTTTCGTTAAAACAAAATAGCATGAGTTTGCAGAAAAACATTTAAATTAAACGCCGTGATATGTAACTTTCGATGCTACTATCTAGAAAATAATTGTAATTTAATATAATTGCAAATTTAATATTATTGCAATTCATTTTAATTTCTGTGCAGTTAATTTATTACAGACAAATCATATATGAAAGTAGCCAAAGATTATCTTTATTACAAGACTAATTTTCTGCTAATTTTTATAAATAATTTGCGTATCAGGACATATTTAGTACTCACGAAAATATTATCTTTCCGAGTTATATTTTAATCGCTCATTCCGGAAAGTTTTGAGTTAATCTTCATAAAATAATGAATATTATACTCTAAATTTTCTTATATATGATTTTGTTTTTTCGACTGAGATCATAAACGTTCAGTTTCTCAAATCGATTTACAGAGTTTGTCCAAAATTTGCTCTATAATTCTAGAGATAAAATCATATGCCATAATCTATCTATCTAATTCTTTACACTGTTGATTTATCATGCTCAAATGCACACAGATGGACATACAGACAGGGTTCTTTTATGGATTTCTTATAGTGTAAATATCTCATACCAAATTTCTTGCGTTTCGTTGAGCTATCCTGCTCAGAACAGATGAGCAGACAGACATAATTCTAAATAGTCAAAAAACTCAATCTCGAGATTGAGTTTTTTGACTATTGTATTATTCTCTCTGCGTATATTCTGGATATAAGAAAGTTAAAAAAATAATAATTGTTATCTTTGTATGGAAAAATATTTATTTAATGTTGTTGTTATAAATTATTAACAAAAAATATATAGCCAGATTATATTACAAATTTCTCATCTAACTATTTTCAAACAATTTCAATGAAACAAATTAGTATTACTAGTATGACAATGAAAATTTTTGCAAAAATTGGCAGACAGCTAACTCTGCGTCTATGATCGATGGATATCTTGAATTAGAATCTATTCCTGAATTTTATAATATTTGGAGAACTGAGCTAAATTACAAACAAACAAAAAATCCGACGAATTGAAAGTAATATGTTTTTCCTTTATAAGAAACACATTCTCTCTAAAGAGGGGAAAAAATACTGGCCTGCAAATTCTGTCTATCTTGAATTTCAATTAGTTTAGGGATGAACAGTGTACTAGAGTATACTGTCATTATATTTTATGTTCATCCATACAAGTATTTATTTATAAACATATGCATTAGTTAGTGCAAATACAGAATGATGAGAAACACCAGCGACCGGCTCAGGTTTTCTAGTAGACATATTTATAAAACTTTAATGGAGCGGGGTGTAGCGAAAGACGTTTAGAAGGTGAGAATACAAAAAAACAGATATTCAATGTATACACAAAAAAACTATGTATAAAAAGCTAAAAAATTCCTTTTATTAATAAGAAATGAATAATTTATGCTCACATATAAAACGATTTTGTTTCAATATCGAATTGTTACAACAAAAGTAATAGCTTATACAAAAAGGCGTACTATTACAACTTTGGTTTATATCAGCTTTTATCTGTTCGAAAAATACCGATAATTTTTCAATTTAGATCAAAATCACTTAAAATGTCTATATAAATTGCTTCTTAATCCATTTGAGCCTACTGAGACACATTTGTACTCATGAAGAGCTGGTTCACATGAGTCTCGTAAGCTTGATAATCTTGAAGCAATTTTAAACTTCATAAATTTAAATATTTAATATGTCTGTTGTATATATATATATATATATATATATATATATATATATATATATATATATATATATATATATATATATATATAAGCATTATTTTATGTAAGGCGGAATGCAGTTTTGAAGACAGTGAAGAGACTTTCGATTTCGTGACGTCGTTTTATTTCATCTTGGAGAAGCACGCATTAATTACAAGCAAGAGCGAAGAGCAACACACACAACGCAGAACGACACAGAAAGAAATGAGGAAAAAACTCTTGAACATTTTATTCCTGGTCTTATATAACCTGAGATATTGATAGGGAAAATATTTTTTCATAGTGCTAATATATTATGAGATTTTGATAGGGATTTTTGACGCATGTCAATCATAAGTAAGGGAAACACAGGGATCTTTTAAAAAAGATTGTGCTCATTGAACATTTTTCTAGCCCTTCACGCGGAGCTTTAGAATGTATCGGTGTTTAGCCGATTCAGCAATTTTATATTCTCTTGAATTTATAAAGTAGAAACAGTGGAATCGGATCAGGAAATAAGAGAATATTTAAGAATGACTTTATGGGTTAAATTAAGATAAAACTTTGTAAATTAATTAGAATTGAAATCAGAGTTTAAAATATCATAAACACACACACACACACACACACACACACACACACACACACACACACACACACACACACACACACACACACACACACACACACACACACACACACACACAAACACACACACACACACACACACATTGAAAGATATTTTCATTATTTTAATTGCCTAAATGTCGATTTCAACAATAAGTTAAATAACAATTTTTTTTTTGTTGCCTACTAAAAGAAAATTTACTTCATTTTTTATTCATGTAATTTACTTCTCTCTCTTTACTTTTCAAGATATTAAACCAATGATAGTACCTTCATATTTTGGTCCAACTAAAGATTAGCTGAACTATTTTAATGTCTTAATAAATATACTCTAGAATATATATATATATATATATATATATATATATATATATATATATACTTTATTTTTTGTAGTAATACCGAATACCGGTAATAATACCATTTTGCAGCGTATAGATACAGCTATTTATAAGTTACATTTATTTTTATACCATTTTGAACGCACAGTTAGATATAACAAGCAGAAATTTTGTAATTACATAAAATGTATAAAGATTCAGAGCAACACAATTCTAGCATTATAGTTTTTATTTGAGTATTTCTTTTTTTTATATCTAATATTACAAATTTCATTGTTTTTACAGATACCCGTATTTGGTCATCAAGGAAATCCATTGTACTGGTTGGGAATTACTGCTTTAAAGAATAAGGAAATGTCCATAAAATATTGAATCCTTGGAAATCTTAAAAATTCCATTTTACGTTTATTTATAACTTATTATATTTATAGAGTGAAATCTTAATTATATGAAATCTTTAGCATCATTTTGCTGATAAATGCAAAGCCTTGAAATAGTGGAGAAAATAGATCTTTAATAATTAATAAAAGCTATTTTTAAGTGAATACACTAATTAAGTTTAGACAATATTAAATATTATGTATTGATTTCAGATAAATTAAAAAAAAAGGAAGAAATAACTGAAATTGATTAATTCATGCACAATTGTTTCATTTTTTATAAATTGAATGCTCAGTTGTGAAGGGGAGAAAAGAGGAGGAGAATACACGTGTGTGCACGTTTTTTTTTTTTTTTTTTTACTTTTATCAAAAGTAACGAACTGAAAGTCAGACAAAGTATTTTGCATGAAAACTGCGCAAACGAGTGATTCACTGTCTCCACGTGCCGGAATACCTTATGTAACATGAACAAATTTCCCGTGGGAAAGGTCAATGAGCAATTACCTCAAAATGCATTGTTTAGGGATGTTGTTGGGTAACGATACAAGAACGAATATTTAGCTAAGCAGTGCCGATTTAAAGGCAAATTCTAGAATGAACGTATTGAAATAATGAAATTTCAATTCTCATTAGTAAAAAAGATGTGCTAATATAATTTTATAAAAATATTATAATAATATATAATTTTAATAATAATATAATAAATTAATAAAAAATAATATGATAAACTAATAAATAATTATAAAATAATAATTAATGAAATAATATAATAAATTTAATAAAAATCTAAGAATATTTTATTATAACTCATTTTGGGGTGAAGTTCCCATACTTTCGGCTGTTTATTAATTCGGCTGAATATTATTAACTAATAAAATATTTGAAGTATACATAAATGAGGTTATATATATGTTAAAAATCAATATGTCATAGTCAATTATGTCTGTTTCAAGACATCATCGACATAATAATAATAATTGAAAACATCGGATAATTCAAGACATCATCGGCATTAATTAATTCATCGATACTGCAATTCGAAAATAAATACACATAGATAAATAAATACACATATTCTTGATAGGATTCATGAAATTTGGTGCATCATTTGGTCATTCAGAAATAGAGTTTTTCGAGGAGGGGTCCTCACTTATTTCAACTTTCATTAAAAAAAATTTTTTTTTGAGATAGTTGCTAGAAGAAATCCTATTGAAGCGAGATTCAAAACAAATCAAATAATAATAATTTTTTTTCCAAATTTAAAATGATCCAACCACCAAGAGTCAATATTTTACGACGTTACATTCATTTAAAAAATTAAATTGCTACAAATCTTATTATTTTTTTATATTCATTAAACCTTCTTTCAAGAACATTTATAATTAAAAGTTATTTCAGAAATTATATGTTTTGATTTTTTTTTCCTCTGAAGGAACATTTCTTGATTTTCCCGCTTATAACGAATTCCAATTTTAATTACAAAATTACTCAAATGAACAATGTATTTCATTAAAATATTATTGTTGTTATATTGAATGTTATCATTTGTTTCAATACAGGTATAAAAAAACGAAGGAAATATATTAAGGAGTTGTAGAAGTTAATCTTGCTGAAGAAAATTCTATGTTTGTGTATAAACATTATAATCCTTTTAAAGGAAATTAAATATGATAGAGTCGCTTTATAATGGATATTGTACTCAAAATGCATTTCTAATAGAAAAAAATTGAGTTTTGGCCCAATTCAGCTAGATTAACATTCAGTTTTAAAATTATTTTGAAGAGAAGATAAAGGATTTTAGGACCTAGTAGCTAGGCTAGTCAGGGCAGGAAAATCGACTAGTATTAGCCTAATTGAAAAATAAATAGAAATTCTTGGAATTTTAAAATATTAGAGATGCAATGGTATTAAAAGAATTATTAAATTCATTATTGAGAAATAAAGCATAATTCATTATTTATTATATAATAGAAAATTAATTATTCATTCAGTTGATTATCTTACATTCCATTTGAAAAGTGCTGTAAAATATTACTTTTAAATGTTATATTGTTTGAAGTTTATTATTTCTTTATAATCATTTATATTAATTAAATGCTTTATTTGTAAGTAAGAGATATATAAACTATTAATAAATTTTCAAGAATTTTATTATTTTTTCCATGATATATAAATTAAAGATAAATACTTATATTTTTTAAAAGATACTGAAATAAAAGAATAATCGAAAATAAATCATTAACATGATAACTTAGTGAACAATGTGCTGAGTATAAAAAGAGGGAGCTCATAATATGCCCTGTTTAGAGCCGTAAAATGACTAAATTAATTTTAGGATGTTTCGAGATGAGGTTTTGTAACTTTGAATAATGATCAGATGATGAGAATATATCTGAGTTGGCACTCGCTAATTAATCTTTATGCTGGAAGATATTTTAAACTGGAAGATATTTCACCTTCTCGAATTTAAAGTACACCAGGTCCACGAACATGATAAAAATTTGAAGAAATCGAATCTCGAGTCCAGAACTTTCCTATTCTGAAACAAGGTGACCGAGATTAGAGGAAAATCCCAAGAGAATTTTTATTATATACTAGGAAAATAAGCGCTATCATTTCAGGACAAATTTTCAACAAATATTAATGGAATCGATGGTATTAAAGATTAAATTAACTACCCATATTGTATCGAAAGACAAGGTTAATGAAAAAGGAGATATATTCGCATCTCTTTTCATCACAAATCTCCTTTGGAAACAAATCAACTCTTAAAAGTTGAAATTTTCTTGTGAAATCTTAGATTTACTGGATCTCTTTTTAATTAAATCATTTGCATGCTTCCATCTGTTATAGATTAGATATTTTATATACTGATTTTAGGAAATAATTTTGCATTGATCTAGTTCATCGCGTAAATAATAATCGATATTTATGATAGAAAATAGATTAAAAAAATGCACTAGTTTTAACAAACTTAATCTACTACTATAATTATTCAATGCAATAGTATGCGGAGTGTTTATTCTAATTGTGTCCCAATAGCTAATTTCTAAATCATTAAATAGGTAAAATGATCAAACTTTAAATGACGTAAAGAATTATATTTTATGTAGTTTGAGTTAGTAGATGCACTACATTATGAAATACGTATTATGAGGTTTAAACTTTTATACTGTGCTTCTATCCTATTAGTCATATTTAGTAAAATAATGTTGACAAACTGATAGTTAACACAAAAGAAGTTTCTCATTTCTCTGTCAAAAATTAATCGAGTTTAGAAATATTAAATTTTAATTATTTTAATCCAATCAACGGTCGTCTCGAGGAAGCGCCTTGTATTGATGGACAAATTTTCTTCTAGACGGTCATTAAAATGGACTAAAATCGTTAAAAAGATTGTTACTCAAACCTTCGATAATCTATCACTTTTACTTATAGAAGTCTCAAACTTTTTTCGCTAAAAATGTTAATGTGTTAAGAATATTTCCCAACATATTACTAATAGAACCAGGCGATTGAGTAAAAACTTAGACATAATAATGTTTTTCAGAAACGATTCAAGCAACATAAATACAATTCTTGATGATATTTAGGATATTTTTCCAGGGCCTATTTCTAAGAATTTAGTTATTAGCTATTAGAATGGATACTCTACATGTTATTTATTATTTTGAAATCAAATATTTACTGGCAGAATACTAAAACTAATTCTGAATTCTCTCTCTCTGTCTATATATATATGTATATTTCGAATTGCAAATAAACATATTTAAATTTAATTCTTAATCAAAGAAATGAAAAAATCTAAATTAGTGTCTTCTAACGTAGAATACAAAACAAAACACATTGTTATTATTAATTGCTGTCAACTTTATTATTAATTAAACATTTTTTACTTTGAAATAAAATTAAATTTATAAATTGTATTTGATCGATAAAGTTAATCTTGGATTTTATTAAAAATATTAAGTAAATTGATTTTACAAATTAAAAATCCACAAGTGGGAACTTAATCTTATTTAATTATAATTTTTAAAAATGTATTCATAATGGATCTATCTGTCTTTAATATTAATTGCTTCAAATAAAAAAAATTAAAAATCATGTGCAATTTGAAAATTATAGTTTTTTTTTTTGTTTTTTTTAAAGGGTATATAAGTATTTTCCTTTTGAAAATCTTAAAAAACATGAAAGAAAAATAAACTTAAATATATGATTTTTTTTTTTCCTTCGCTGTACAGGAGTGAAACATGAAAAATGTTTCCATTTGACTTGTCTTAAATTAATGACAAAGAAACAATAACCGATCCCTAACAATCTCTATTTCTAATTTTTTTAGATAAAAATTTTTTTAAAAAAATTATTGGATTAATTTTATTTTTTACGAAGCATAAAATACCTTACCTTTCATCCAATATCTAATTAACTGTGCAATTTCGTTCTAAGATTAAGAGAAAAATATTGTTAATTAAATCATTAAAAATATTAATAAAATATATTAACTTGAATAAACTTTTTTTTCAGCCTAAATGCTTTTTTGAACAAAAATGTCTGCTAAAATTTCCCACGATTTTATGCTAATCTGATCCTAAAATTCCATGAATTACAATTCCAGACAGTGTCTGGGTCAAAAATTCGGTGAGAAAGAGCATCTGTTTGCCAATGGACCAATCAGTGATCGAGTTTTTTCCCCCCTTAGAACATTCTAGTCCATCTGACCCTATAAATAGGGTGAAAAAAACGGGATTATCCAAATCTTCCTCCAGTCTTCTGGCGTGCTGCTCTCCCTAGCTCTCCTCTGGTCATCGTAACCTGACTTTGCCTCGAAGGTAAGTGATATTTCCGACCGTCAGCAATTTCCATTCCCGTTAATTACTACTGGTTATGAAAACTCTATATGAGGAATTTTTTTATTAAAACTGCTGACTGAAAATAATCTTAATGCAGTTTTGAAATAAAAATTCATTATTGTTATAACGACTTTAAATGAATTATTTTATTTTTTTATGTAATCAACGCTTCGATTTTAATTGAAAAATCTTAAATCTAATTTTAGGGAATGGAAGTTCTTGATTTTCTTTTACTATATTCTAATTAATTAATATTTTTAATATTTTCTAATTTAATTTACGTTCTAATTTCTAATATTTTAGTTTAATAATAATAATAACGTTCTAATTAAATTTTGTTAGTTCTAATAACGTATTTTTTTAATAATGTCTCTTAGCCATTTATATAATTATTATTTTACTAAATTTAGAATGTTTCTTATTTCACTTAGCTGGATCTTTCGCTCGTTTTACCGGGTAGCTTGCTCTGATATCTGTTATTACTAGATATTTTTATAAAAAAAATTTGCTACATCAGGCAAATATAAAAATTTTTTAATTAAAAAAATTTTAATGTCGGATTAGAAAAAAAAATATTATCACTTTATAATACTTTTAAAAGGTTTGGAACTTGGTCAGCAGGATTTTGATATTTGGAACAAACGTGCTTAATAAATTCTCTAATAGGGAGTGTTCAAAGAATTTATATATATATATTATTGGACTCTCTTGATGACATTTGTTTCTGCTCGGTTGCAAGTCGCTTCCTGCTCGCACACTTTGCTCTTTCTGGTCGAGCAACCAACTATCAGCAAAGCAACAATTTTTATTATTGGACATTTGAGTGTGATATTTTACAAGGAAACATTAATTTACGTAATTGCCTTTCTGTTTAGTGAGAATTTAACTGAACTTAACTTAAATTGAAATTCATGAAAAAGTGGATTAAAAATGCGCACATTTAACAGAAAATTTCCAACGATTTATTTTATAAAATACTGTCTATGTTTTTTAGCAGATTTTGGTAGTGTGTAAATAAAATTTGGTTAATTCTAAAAAAAAAAATATTTTTAAGCATTTTTATATTGGGCATTTTGCTGCGTATTCTTAAATTAATCGAATATGTTATTTTTCATTAAATTAATATGTTTCAATTCAGATAGGAATTTTTGGCCCTAACTGATGTAAAAATCTGCCACTTCAATAAACTTCGCTATTGATGGACCAATATCCTTTATATCCCTTATATATTGCTTGTTAAGAGCTAATTTTGACCAAGAGTTAAAAATTAAGTAATTAATTTTTAATTAATAAAATAACTATCTATTTTTTGCTCTTAATCAGAAGAAATTAAAAAAAATAAATAGAAACGAAATAATTTACTTCTAATTAACTACACATTTGAGTGAATGAGAAATTAATTTATTTTGTTTGAAAATTTAGGATTAAAATCAAGTTTATAAAATAAATTTTAAGTAAAAATCAAACACATTTCTATAAAACTAAACAATTGCTGTATAAAAATAAAACGTTGCAATATTACTACTAATATTTATATAATTCAAATTTTAGATATTTAGTCAATTAATTAATTTCAAATTCATTTTTTATTAAAAACATTTAAAGTAAAAAGAAAATTATTGGATAATAGATTTAATTAATTTTATCTGCATCAGAACGGAAATGTGTCAAATAAATTCTTACATACATAAACAAACATATACAGCGTGAACATATTATTTAACATTTATTTAATTGATTGACCACTATTTAATTGATATTCATTAATTTAATTTCTTTGAGCTACACCATCTTAATTTATATATTTCAGGAAAAATATAAAATCATGTTTAAACAACAGATAATAATAATTCCAACCAACAGAATATCTGAAGTAAATATAAGATACCATTTGTTTTAATTCTCGGACATAAAAAATGCTTTTCAATATGAAAAAGAGAAATTTTTAACTATATTCAACTGTCATTTATAAAAAGGGCAGTATTTACCGCCCTTATTAGAAATTCTGATGCCCAACGAATTCGAAAATATTTAAATTGTAGGACTAATGCTTAAATTTTATTTAAAAATTCAGAAATACGCATTTACAGTTGTTTCAAAAAGTTTCAAAAATTAGCACTGATTAGCAAGTAAATTTTATTATTCTGATATTTTAGTATCCCAGCTTAGATGCCATGTAAAAATTTTTGATATGTTACAATTTTTTTTTATCACAGCTGTATTTAACAATTTATAAAAAAATATATCATTTTTTTTCAATTTAAAAATTTATTTGATCCATTTATGAAGCAAAATTATTCTCTTTAAATGAGTCAAAAATATCTGAGAAATACATTGTAGTTTCCGATATACCGCCAAAAAGGTATTGATTTCTTTAACATATGGCGCGGCATTTTTTAAACATTATAATTCTTAAAATTTTCATCAGAAGTTTTAACAAATTTTTTAGTTGCTATTTTCATGATGAGAAATCGATTAATGTATAGTAGGCGTTATGGGAAAAATTAGAGGCATTAATTGATTAACCATGTTAATTAGCCTAGTTAATCAATGTATCTATCCAACAAAACTTGTTCTTTTGAGCTATTTCTATCGTCACTAGCTTTGTAGAGATGTAATAATGTATAGCAAAGTTACAGAGGTGTCCTATTATTTTTGTTGACGACTATCCAACAGTGTGGTTGTAAGGCTGTATTGTGACGTCAAGTCTTTCTAAGCTTGAACAATGTCTGGTGGTTCCAAAATTAAACTGGCAACGCTAACTTGATGTGTATGATATGAGCATGATTTGACTCTGTTAATATCGTTTTATAATCAGTAATTTTGAAATGATTTGGAAATATAGTAGCTACCTTTATCATTATATTTTACAAAACAGTGATAAGGCTTATTCATAACTTAAGAATTAAATATTTTAATTTTTAAGAAGTAAAGGAATTATTTGCATATGTATTAAAAAATTTAAAGAAAAAAAAATCTAGCATACACTTACATACACGCACGTCACACAAACGAGCGCTAATAATCTTTGAATAAAGCATGATTTTTAAATTTTGATCTTCATGTAGGTATTTTAATTTTTAGATATCGGTAAGATATTATTTCCTTCAAAAAAGCAACTTAGAAAGTCAAGCTTCAAATTTTTTTTTCAAAAAATATGATCCTAATTTCAGTTTTTGAAAAAAAAGTTTTCAGTTTTTGAAATGTTTACTATCATGTAAACAATTTATAAATAATGAATTCTAATTCAGAAAAAATTTCCGAAATCCTTTCTTTTCAGTAATTAAATCATTGAATCAAAATTATTGATAATTAGAAACATGCCCTATTAATTTATTTTGTTCAAATTAATTTTTTTCGTTTAATGTACAAGTGAAGGCATTTAATTTTGTTTATAAAAAGTAAATTTAATAAAAAAATTAATTAAAATTATTTGAAAGAATTCTTTTCGAGCTACTTCTTTACAGAAATGTATTTTGTAATGAGAAAAAAATGTATCTAACTACGATTGAAAACCTGATTGAATTTAATCTTTATTTAGCAATTAACTGCAGGAATCCTTCATAATTTAATAATTTAATCGCAATAAGCATTCAAATCTGCATACACTCGTGTACGTTTTCTGTTGATACATTATTTTTGTAAATATTAACTAATTAAGTAGAATCAAATAAATCTATTAAAAATTGATTGATCGTATCTATCAATTCAGTTAATTATATGTTGAATAACTGTGTCTAAGTTTGTTAATTTATGAAATCGACTAATTAATTTAAGTGATTCACCGAAGAGACTGAAAAAATTCCAGAAAGGTGAAAATTTTTAAAGAGACCGATTGTGATTGATAACGCTTAGCCATCTATAGTGAATTATTTGCCGTTTATAAAAGCTGTTAATATATCTATAAAAATTATTTCTCAATTGTATTAACTCGAAATCGAAACAATTCTGATATTTTCTTAATGTAAACTATTTTGATTGCAGAAATACTGAAATTTTAAAATCGATGTATTTGTAACAATTTTCCACATTATTTTGTTTGAATTGTGAAGAAATATCGATTTATCTTAGATAAAACGCATATGAAGTATTTGAATTTAATAAGCTTAATATTTACTTTTTTTCCTTCATATTCAAAAGTCTTATAAAATTTTTAATCTAGTAAATCAATTCATTTACAATACTAAATAAAAATGATTACACATCCAAAATAAATCGAAACAAATTTGTTTAACATTTTGAGAAAGATATACCTCAGAAAACGATCACACATTAGAATCTCGTTAAAGAGTGTAACCATATGCATGTTTCCAAAATCTTAAAATTTATATACAAAATTATTCCACGTCTTTTACTTTTTGAGGTTTAGACAATTTAAAGTTTTTTTTTTTTAATATTTAGATGAAAAAATCGAGATTTTAACAGTTCTTTCACTTACCTACAAATTACAATGATAAAACATTTCTAAGCAGCTTGAAAGGTAATTCACTGTTATCTTTTATATAACATTATGCTGCTATGTAGAAGAATTTCGAAGAATATAATTTTAGAATGACAGTGAACCGTTTATCTTTTCTATTTTTAACCTTATTTTACTCAATAAGGTATGGATCTCTCAAACTTCTGCTATATAATTAAATAAATAAGAAGTTTTAAGATAAATATTAAGTGCAGTTTATAAAAAACTTTTTTATAAACCGCACTCATTTTTTGTATTCCTTGGCGAATTTTTGAAGCAGAAAATGCTTAATTTTAATAGATAGATTTTGTATTGATTCATTCACGTGTATAACTGAACTGTATTTCCGATTTAGTTATAATAATGTTTTATCTTGACTTGACCATTAAAGGGATATTTTAGACCGGATCTTTTAATTTTGATCCGCTGTCAGATGACGAGGACGATACCCATTGCAACTTCCTCCCGCCAAGCCTATTAGTGGGGTTGCGTTTCTAAATAACAAGAGGCTCAGCATTATTTGAGAAACAGTTTGTAGAATTTAAAAATATTATACTCACAAATATCTTTAGTTAGAAGGCGTGCTTTTTAAGGAAAGGATTTTGATATTTTAGGTGTCATTGATTGCATAAATTAATCATGCGGTTCTTTTTAATAGACACATACATTAGATCAAAAGTAATTTTTAAAAATTATTTTGCCCGTAATCCATACATACATTGATACAAGATTACAAAGTTCGTAATTAAATTTTAAAAATTATCGCCTATTGTTGTTAAATTATATAAAATTCCCAAAAAACGCAATTTTATAATTCAGCGAATGCTTCTAATTTTTCGTTTTTTTCCTTTTAGATATTTTAGGATATGTTCTCAAGTTTCTCGGTTAAAGAAATTTTTTGCGCACAAATGCAGTGTAAGTATTTTTTTATTTTTATCTTCAATAAAAAAATCCATTTTTTAAAATTTTGAGCTTTTCCAGAGAAATGGGTAAACCTATAAACACCACAAAAATTTAGATTAATGTATTTGCTTTTATTTAGAGTATTTAGAGTAATGTAATGCACACGCTTATTTAGAGTAATGTAGAACAAATTTGTAGTAAAATACGTGTGATAAGTGGTGACTGTTTATTAAATTTATTTATGTATGAGCAAAATGAACAGTTAGTTGAAAATGAGAAATGCTTGCTATATCCTGAGTCCTGTATAGGCATTCGTTTCTTACCCGTGTTCGTATTTCTGATAATATTTCTAGATTCCCGAAGTTGATTATCGAGCTTAGATTGCATAAATACTATAAAGAAAAGCATCATTAGGTGTGGATAGGGATTGCAATACCGTACCAAAATTTCAATACCGGTATTCGGTATTTTTTAAATCTTAATACCGGGATACCGGTTTTAATACCGGTATTAGAAATTTTAGAAAAAGAAAGAAAACATAGGTGTTTCTTTGTTTTATTTGCCAGTTTTATTATAGAGTGTAAATGTCACAAAAAATAATTTATAACTTATAAATTATAACAGTATATAATCACAAAAAAGTAAAGAAATATCTTTAAATCACAAAAAAAGTGTAAATATCACTATTCAGTCTGTGATTCTATTACAAATTTTTGAAATGTGATTATAAAAAACATAATACATCAATTGTACTGTCATTCAGCCTGAAAAGTAATTTTGTGTAAAAATTACCAGCTGTCGAAAACTCTCTTTCGGCATCTACGCTAGTTGGTGGTACTGTTAGCAATGCGCAATATACTTTTTGCAAGTATTTACCTCTAAATCCCTCATCTTCAAATAAAATAAATCGATTGTTTTCTTCTTTTTCATTTTTAAAATCATTATAATTATGTAAATACCATAAGACATTTTCTATTTCGGTATGCCTATCTTCTGTGCGATTTTTCAATGTAATATATAATTCTTCAGATTGTGATGTGTACTGTTCTTTCAATGACTGCAACATGAAATTTATTGTTGCATTAGCTGTTAATAAATTAGAATCTCTCAGACATAATGCCTCAATAGTCAGTTTTATTGGAAGTAGAGCTGATATAGTTCTGGATATTAAGTCGAATACATGGTCTGAAAAATTAATTTACAGGTTTAAGTCGATTATTGCTTTTGGATTGGATTTCTCAGTTTCAAAAATCGTTCCATCATTAGGAGTAAATTGTTCCAACGTGTTTTAGAATCTAATATTAACATATATTCTGTTTTATTTTCAGTTAGTATATATTTTAGTAATATATCCTTGTTATAGGGGAATGTTTAAATATCTTAACAATTTTTCGAACTTTATAAATTATAGGAAGCAATTCTTGATAGGTTAACATTTCATCCTCATTAGCAATATCTTTTTCAAGAATTACAATGTCATGATCTTCATTGTCAATATCACTCTCACTCTTACTCTTTTCAAAATTGGAATCCGAAATTTCTATATCCACAGTATTTGGATTCTTCGGTTCTTTATTTTTTTGGTATAATACATCTATTACTCCTAAACTTTTTTCATAATTGTTGCCCCATCAGTCGTTATGGTTACAATATTTTCTTTCAGGGATAATCCATGATTCCCTAATTTAGATTTAAGCAATTAATTAAGCCATTCATTAGCTAATTAATTTCGCCCGTTAGGGAGACCTAAAAACAAAAACGTATACTATTTTACTATGTTTCTCGATTACTATGATACTATTATACTATTTTACTATGAACATATAGTGGAGACAATTTTAAAAATTTCTAGTAAATGCCGAAAAACCGGTATTTAAACTTGTGAATACCGGTATTACGAAATTGTACAAATGGTTCGAAATACCGGTATTCGGTATCCCGGTATACCGGTATTGCAATCCCTAGTTGTGGATTTAAATGAACTGAAAATGCACCCGACTTGGTATTGCTCAACTGCATTAAATTTGTTGAGTAATTGTCTTGGTTTTAGTAAAAACTTTTCCTCAATGTTTTTTCGGGATTCTTTGACGATTTTTTTAATATTCTGCTACATATTTAGTTAAATTAACGGCCATGTTTAACGATATGTGAACGGTGACTGGCCTCTTATCTTAAGGCAAGGTCAGACGAATAGAGTGTTTCTTGAACCGTTTCCTTCTCTATTGAAAATTATATACCAACAGGAATACCACCTTTAACAGTGTAATTGGATGGTTTTGAATATGCTGAATTTCTCCCAGATTTTTTCGAAGACCTTGCCTGAAACAAAGTTAAGAAGGCTCATGTCACCAATATGCAGTGAATACTATAATTTGTCTGTTTACAACTCAAAGTTTCGATGTACCAGTTCTCTTGCATCATAATAGAAATGAGACATTTATGTATTAGGCCACGTTACATGTTCTTAGATTGCTGTACTTGTTCTTAGACTGTCGTACCCAATATATTTATGTAATTTAAGCTTATGGTGTAATTTAATTCGCAATATCTAGGTTACAAGTTTGATAGATCTGAATGGGATCAGCGGACCGTGATACTCATGAAGAGAACTTTGTTGGAGCATTTGCAATATGTTTACAATACCGAAGAAAATCTGAATCAGCTAAGCCGCTCTGATGGCGCAACTTTGTATGCCACCTTCAACGGTTCTTATGGATACCTTGGCGAGGTCCTTGCTAAAATCCATTTCTACCTTATCTATACAGAATATGCTGTTAAAACCGTCCTTGAGATGATAACGACTCGCGATCCCATTGCAGCTGCTTCTGAATCTGAGCAACTGCCGCGCACTAAGGAAGAAATGAAGACAATCGAGGAAAAATTTCTACCAACCAAAAAGCGTATGGAGCACTTGATGTCTTTGATTGAAGAAATATTTTGGAAGTACATTAAAGAGGAATTAGGTTTATAAAGAGGAGAAAGGAAAATTTTGGGGAACTTTCATTTTGAAGTTTGTTTCCTTTAAGATCTGGAGCTTTAATTCTGAAATCTGCTTCCCGCAAAATCTGTTTAAGTGTATCACCTAATAACTATAATTTTTGGTGCCTTGTCTGGCTAACGGGAAAAATATTTAAATGATTGCTTTCAAAATGAAGCTGAATAAATATATGAAACAAATGCAAATTTTTCTGTGTCGATTTTATTTTAACAGCATTAAAAATTATTTCTTTAATTAACCATTAGTTATTATTACTTGTATTGATTAAAAGGATATATTGTCAATTTGATAAAATCATTTGTGATAAATTAAAAATTCCTAATGCTTAGTTTGTAAAAACACAACTTTAAAATAAGGTTGAAAAACACCACTAATTCGTTTTCTTGGGGTTTCATATTATTGATTTGCAATTATGTTAAAACATTTATTTAAGATTCTTTATTACAAGAATACCTTTCTAAGTTCATCAAAACCAGTTTAATTTCTTAGCTTACAGTAGGCAGTGTGACTTTTAGTCAAATCACTGAAGTTTCTTAAATAATTAACTTTTGAAATATATAAGAAAATCGAGAATTAAAAAGCAATCCTATGCACAAACGAATAATGACTGTTAAATTTCTATTTTCTCTAAAATGTATGAATAATTTTCAGCAATTGTTATTCCGATTTTTCTGAACTGTTGCAAACAGAAATATGTCAACTTTAGAACAATGAATCGATCAATGAATACGAAGGATAAATTTGGCAAAGTATGGCTCAAAATTGCTTTCCCGCAATAACTGCAAATGAACCAACCAGACGAATTGTAAATTTTGAGCATTCTCCATCAATAAAGCCAATTTAGATGGAGCCGAATTTGATAGCGGTGCTATGTATTAAAAGCAGAATAATATTAGAATTACGCTTGAAATTGCTTGAAGCAAAAACAAAAGTGATATATATATATTTATATATATTTCAAAAAAAAAAAAAGATTGTCCTTTTCTGGCCAATTAATATAGTTGTTCTTTCATATATACTTACGGAGTAGGAAAATGCAAGAAATAAAAAATTAACGGCTTTCTCATAACAACTTATCTAAAACTTTAGTATTTGCTCAGAAATGATATAAGCATAGTTCTATTTGATTCATTTAAATGGGCATGAAAATAAAGTTATTTCCATTTTTTTCTCATCCTGAATTAAAATTACAATATTGAGTCCAAAAAATATTACAAACATGGCTTTTCAAATACGAATGGCGATGCAGACTAACAGCTTGAAATTAACTTTTAGCTATTTTTATCAATAACAATTCAGATTGACAGCAATGCCCGACCAGCAGACAATTAAGCGATTAGTTCTTGTTTATCCGCGTTGTTAGGTTCAAGAAAGGACTCCCTGATGCAATCTAGTTTTTCGTTTATCATCAGTTTTAATGCAAAAAATATAAATTTCTTAAATTCACTATTGAAATCTGTCCAAAATATCAAGTACTTCTCGATGCTTTAGGTTCATATATGCTCATGCTGAAATTCATGAGTGACAATAGCGAAACATTTTCGACGCAGAGGAAAATCTGTATCAGCTAAGCTGCATTCAAGGCCAAAATTTGAGTGACGCCCTTATGAATTTATATAAAATATGTATGATACTCTTAAGTTAGGATTATATTTCAGGTCATCTTTAAGAGAATGATTTTTTCCCATAGCTTTTGTATCATCTTCGAGGTGTGATGACCTCTAATTTAATTAGTGCTTAAAAGCGACGTATGCCTTTATTTTATTTATCGAAGCTTTGTTGCTTTAATATTTAATTATACATCCATTCACAGCATGGTCAAATCAGATCTTTGCACCATTAAACTCAGATTAAATGAGAAACACAACATTTACACCTCTAAGGCCTTCAAAAGGTTTCAACATATTAAGTAATGTGAGAGGTTGTCTGACCTTGCAAAAAAATTATAATAGGTAGCGTATTTCTTTTACGAAATTCAAAGACACATTTCATTTAGTAACTTATATTTTTGTATTTTAAAAAATTTATTGTTTCTCCGCTTTCGGGAGTTGGTTTGAGCTTTGCCTTTCGGCGTGCTGCTGCGTCGATGATGTTACAAAGACTGATGGTTTTTTACACATACCGCTAGAGGGCGTTACAAGTGAGAGGCGGGGCGACATGCTTACGTAACAAGTCTTATGTAAGGTTTGATGGTGCTCGTAACATTTTCTTAATTTTTTAAATCTGATATCCTAATTAATATTGAAGGGTTTGTTTGGTTTGGTTTGGTTTTATGGCGCAAGAGCCATCTTTGGCCATACTGCGCCTAATATTGAAGGGATACTGCAATGAGTCGTGATCTTTGCGTTTTAACGTTTTGAAAATTAATGATGAAGAGAAGTTAATTGTACCAGTAAACCAGGAGAAATGAATATACAGTATTATATTATCACCAATGATGAATTGTGCAGTACATTATTTAAAATTCACACCAGAAAATGGAAGAACACGCATGCTTAAAGATTCGCAAGTTAAATTGAAAACTATTGCATATGAAGTTGTATTGTTGTACTTAAATTTATGTAAGGCAAGTAATATCGAGCAACTCTTCTTCTCCCTCTAAAATTTGAAATTGCATATAAAAAGACAGAACAATCCCCATTAAATTTACCTTGGCATTTGTTTAAATTCTCCTTAATCAGGCAGTGAAAACTCCTCTGCAAAGTGACCAAATCTTCTCCTCACTTTGATTGGTCACTCCTCTTGGCAGGAGAGGCGAAAAAGTTACGTCATGCTTTTGACGTTTAACTGCTCCTGAAATACTAGGAGGAAAGCGCAAATCTCCGCCATATTCAAGATTCACCATCTGTGCATGGCGCAAAACGATATCTGACGGTGTAAATGAGAACTAAGGATATTTACCAAATATTTCGAACCTACTCCTAGCGAATATTGATTGATATTCACCTGTGAAAGTCGACGTTCTCCGGGTTTCCGTCTTTCATAGTAACATACTCATTGTACTATAATTTAATATCTTTTAAGAAAAGTTATGAAGCGAATAAAGTTGTCCATGGCATTAATGAGTTTTTCATGGAACAATATACAAAATTAAACGACCTAAGGAAAAACAAAGAATGAATAATTATCTCTTACTTGTGCGTATCAATTTTCTGTACAATGGTCAACAGCAAAAGCTAGGAGGGGGGGGAGGATCTTTGATAGTCGGAATATTTATCATCACATTATCACAAAACTGGACTGATTATTTCAGTCATTTAACACAGTTAAATAACTGCTATCTAGGAATTTTTCAATTACATCTGAACCCTTCTGTTATACCTCCCCCCCTTCCGAATTGTTTGTTAGTCGCGTAATCGGCCAATAAATAACTTTTTATGCAGTTTTGGTGATTATTTAGAGAGCTATAAAGTTTCAGAAAATGGCACTACCAATGTTAAACCAGTCATGCAATCTTTTGACGATTTAACAGAAACTATTATATGGGTTTAAAATATCTTTATGCTCTCTGAAAGAACATAATACTACCACAGGAAATGAGATATGTTTTATAAATACAAAATACATATTTTTAAACATGATTATGAAAAAAAAAGTGAATAGCAATAGAAATAAATTTATTTATATGAAAGCAAAGCTAAGCTGCTAAATCCTCTGAATTCTGAGCAAATCTGTATTAACTCTCGAAATATAGAAGAAAAAATGAAATAATTCCACACTCAGTCGATAAAGCCAATCAGTCGGTAAATCTTTTTGAGTGCCTTGAATTATTTTTAATTGTTATTTATTAATCCACACTTCATGAAACACGAGTTTTAATAATCATTATAAAATCAAAATTAGATAATTGGTTTTATTTTTAGATCAGATTTTAATATAAAATCGTCTGATCTGGTCATTTTTCTTCTAAAATTTAAACAATTTTTTTTCGCTTGGTGTAAAATTTACATCATTTCATTAAGTCAAATTTCTCATAAGAAGAAGGGATAATTATATAGCTGAAAAGCAATTTTAACAAATCATTTAGATTTTATTTTTTATAGGTTTCTGCTAAGATTTAATTAATAATGGTTAGTTGTGCAAATGCTGTATATTTATGATTTTCTAAATAAAATTTTATTAATCAGATATTTTAAACATTTTAGATACCGTTTTACAATTCAAAGAAAGCTTCTTGCCACTGGTTGCCCTTTTTATAAAAGAAAGTAGAAAGCATTGTACAAATTTTTCTTTTAAATATTAGTAAGTAATTTTTTTAAAAATAGTCCCGTATAGTTTTACATTTGATTTGCTTTGTCCTTCTATACTTTTTATGAATAATATTCTATCAAAAATTTTTTTCCAAATGAGTATTATTTCATTTTAATGCTGTTTCAATATATAACTTTATCACAGTAATTTTCAATTTCTTTTTATGTTTCTTAGTGTTATAGAACATTGATTTTAAATAAATTTTAATTTTCTATCCACATTTAGGGATTGAAATAACAATTGTGTTTTATTGTATTTTTTGTAGATCATTATGGAGAGCTTTAAAAAAGAATAATTTTATTGTCTGTTATTGTCGCTCATATACAAACTAGACAATAAATAATTTGTTCTCAATATAATACACGATTGCAAAAAAACTAAAACTAAAAAATTCAAATTGTATTTAAGAAAGGCAAAATCTGTACCTTACTAACAGTATATTTTTAAATAAAATGTTTTACTCTTAGTTCGTATCTGATTCTTTCTTAATAATTGCATACTTTAGACTCGAGAAAGCTTAAGCTTATATGTAAATAATTAAGATTTCTGCTTTATCCTGTTTTTTTTTTAATTGACTACAAGTTCGGTGATAAAACTGTAAGTGAAATCTCAATAATTTTCTAATGCATTTGAATGGACTCATATACCGACTTCCTTAAACAAATGGTGTCTTCAAAATTTGGCACAAACTTATAATTTTGTTGTCAAGAGTACATACCATATTTGATTCTTCGACCTTCATTCCTAGCCCTCGATTTTACTTTCTCATACACGAAGAATACAATGAAAAAGTATTGTAATGGTCAAAAAAAAAAAAAAAAAAAGTCGAGACTTTAACGAATCTCCAATATCCTCCCTGAGTTTGAAAAACACATTTTTAGAATTGATGTTTGCCTGTCATTCTGTCTGTCTGTGAATACGATAACTCAAAAACACTTTGAGCAAGATGGATGAAATTTTTTAGATCCATATGGATCTAAATCCGAATTTGTAGATTTCTTTTACATTTCGAAAGAAAGAAATCAGAGGATGCCTGTTTGTCCGGTTGTCTGAGTACAAGTGAACACGATAACTGCAAAATGTAAAGAGCTAGGAAAATAAAATTTGGTACAAAGATTTAGTATTTAAAATGTATAACAGCATTAAATTTTAAATCACACACAAAAAGGAACTGACTTTAATGATCTGTGCTTTTTCATGCATGTAAACGCAAAATCTCAAAAGCGCAAAGATTTAAATAAATGAAATCTGATATATGATTTTATGACTACAATTGCAATTCATTGCCAAATTTTGGTTTCAATCGGTTGGAAAAAAGGTGTCCAAAAAACATATTCGATTTTCGAATGCTTTTGTACCACAAGTCAACGATTAATTGTCAAAAATCCCTAGCTAGATTTAATAAAAAGCTCTATATTCACACCAAATATCGATATTTTGGAGCATTTGTTTGCTAGTGTTTGCAATTAGTCTACAAGTACCAGTTTTCTTCACTGTACTTGGAAGTCTACAACTCTCATGTGGGACTCTGAAAATAAAATGTTTTATATCATATGTAAGAATTAAAAATACAACGAAAAAAGTCTATTTTTGTTATTAACAAGTTGGGATTTACTTTATATACCATCCGTTGTGGTTTGGTTGTTTTTCGGTGGAGTTTCTAGCAAAAAAGATGAATTATAGCTAAAAAATTACTATGAATAATTTTGGAATGAAATTTAATTCGCAAATAGAAAAAGTCATCCCGGTTAGAATAGTTCAAAAACCTCGGTATCCGTAATGATATGATTTCAGGTTATGGCTAATTAACTCGATTAATTAATTCGTAGATCTGAATAAATATGCAATTTCCATCAGTATCAATTTTATGAAAATGCGATACTAAATACCCGAGTTACAAAGATAAACCCTTTTTTTAGTTTGTTTTGTTTTTGTTTTGTTGGCGACTGTACAAAGTACAAAAGAACTGTCTAACTGAAAGAACTGTTGTCATTTTAAAGAGAGTACTGTGAGATATTTATCAGCTTTTTGACGTTAGTTGTTGCGAATTTTTGATATATTGCCAAAATTATGCTTGGATAGTTCTTGAGTAGAGCCTTATAAATAAGATAAATATTCAATTATCAGGTAATACGTATTTAGTTTTGCAAACAAAAAAAAAATGTTACAATAGAAGATAATGTCAAAGACTGGTCATCCGATAAAGAGAGAAATTATTCATATTTAAGCATACTTATAATTAAACTAATGTGAAGAAGAGGTAAAAACTGAAGCTGAACTAAATCTGTTTGAAGTTTTTAAAGAAATTTCTAGCTTCTATTAAAACTCAGGCAAGGGAGTTGAAATAAGGAAGAAATCAATAATGATCGATTCCTGATTCATTGGAATAGAGCCGAGATTTCTTCTTTTTATATTTATATATATTTGACTCCTTTAGTGACCAGTTTTTTCTCCCAGTATGTCGACATTCTAGACTGTTAAAAATTAATATGAAATGCATGTTTTAAAAATTTCACCTTATTATTCTTTATTTGATAAGACTGAAAAATAAGAATTGAAAATTTTTTTTCATGTTTTAAAAATCTCTCTTAAACTTAAAATAAACATTTTTTAAAATTATATTATTAATTTGGAGATTATGATTTCATATATGAATTGCAGGTTTGTTTGATATTAATATATTTCTTAACTAGAAATTCTAGATTTCTAGGCTTTTAAATGACTATGAAATTGTTTCTAATCACTTTATTTTCTTTGTTATAGACTTATGTGCTTATTTCTCTTTTGGAAGACATTCATCATACATTTTTTCCAGCTTTTCATTTTTCTGATTTCTGGTTTCTGTTAAAACTCATGCAAGGGTGTTGAAGGAAGGAAGAAATCAATGATGATCAAATCCTTATTAATTGGAATAGACGTGAGATTTCTTCTTTCTATATTTATACCTACTTGACGCATTTGGTGGCCAGCTTGTTCGCTCAGTATATTGACTTTTTAGACTGTTAAATAATTAATATGGAATGCATTTAAAAAAAAAATTCATTTTGTTATTTTATAAGACTGAAAAACATGAATATAATGGATTTTTTTTTATATTTTAAAAATCTCTTTTCAACGGAAAAAAAAACTTTAAAAAAATAATTATATTTTCTTTATTTTGAGATTATGATTTCATATATGAATTACAATTTTATTTCAAATTAATATATTTATTTTCTAGAAATTTTTGAATTTTAGACTTTTCAAGGATTAAGAAATTTTTATAATCACTTTATTTCGTTATTACAGATTTGTGCCCTTATTTATCCATTGGAAGACATTCATCATACATTTTTTCCAGCTTTTCATTTTTCTGATTTCTGGTTTCTGTTAAAATTCAGGAAAGGGTGTTGAAAGAAGGAAGAAATCAATGATGATCAATTCCTGATTAATTGAAATAGAGCTGAGATTTCTTCTTTCTATATTTATATATATTTGACACCTTTAGTGACCAGCTTGTACTCCCAAGATGTCGACTTTCTAGACTGTTAATTAATTAATATGGAATACTGTTCTTTAAGAAATTTCTTCTCATTATTTAATAAGACTGAAAAACAAGAATGAATCGATTTTTTTCATATTTTAAAAATCTCTCTGGAAAAAAATTAAAAATTAAAAAAAATTAATTACATTTTTTATTTTGAGATTATGATTTCATGTATGAATTACAGTTTTGTTTGAAATTAATATATTTGTTTATTAAAACATTTTGACTTTAAAAAGAATTAAAGAGCTTTTAAAGGAATAAGAAAGTTTTCTAATCACTTTATTTCCGTTATTAAATATTTGAGCGCTTATTTATCCATTGGAAGAAATTCATCATGCATTTTTTCCATGTTTCAGTTTTCTAATTTCTGGTTTCTGAAACCAAAAATGAAAATTTATTTTATGCCGATAAAAAACAAAACAAAAAAAAACTGTATATAAAAGCAGTAATTCTTTTGATGCACGATTATTTTCTTTAACAGAGGGACTTATTTCTTGAATTTGACATTTAATTTTTATTTGAATTCTCTTAAGATAATATTTCAAAATTTTGCTGCCAGATATATTGTCGATGAAAATACACAAACTTATTACATTTATTGGAGTGTTTCATATTCATTTTCTATTTATATAATGGCTCAAATGTATTATAAGTAATGTGATGTTGGGTTCATACTCAATTGTTTATCTTAAAAGTAGTACACTAAATTAATTACAATAAAATGTGGCATTTTATACTGTTTTTAAGATGGCTAAAATATTACAGATCACAGAACAAATAATCACAATATTTAAGAATCATGCAAGAAGAAATTATACCTGGAATTTCTGACACACAAATTACTTAAGGAAATAATTTATACTCAAGAGATGCATTTCAAGAACTAATACTTTAAGATGAGTGCAATTGATCACAAAATGACTATTTGGAAGAAAATAATTTAGATCTAAATGAAAAAAAAAAAAAAAAAAAAAAAAGAGCATCAAATCTTAAAAATAATAGTCGTTCAAGAACATGATACTCTATTTCAGAAAATATATCAAATAGTTTTCAATACACTGATATATACATGAAAAGAAAAGGATGATGAGAAGTGGAGAAAATGTCTGAGTTTATATTGCTAAAAAATTTATATTTCCAGATATTTCAGGTGTTTGTTAAAACTTGATATTTTCAGTTCAGTTTGTATTTCAATCTCCAACAAAATGGAAGAAGCTTAACCGCATCTCCATTGTAATATTGATAATGGTTTTAATTGAATGGTTTTCATATTTTACATTCTTCGATAAATTATTAGTCATGTGTTTCAACATTCTTTTGGAAATATGTGACATTAATTTTCGCAATTAACGTTTTAGAATAAATTAATATTATAGAACCATATACAAAAATGTGTTCAAATCAATATTTAAAGAAATTTAGATACTTGATAAGTAAAATATTCTGATTTTTCCTATTCATAAATTTTAATTATCATTATATCGAAGAAAAAGAAAATATACAATAATTTTCATCACATATCAAAATGATCATTTAAAATAAAAATTGCAAACGAATATTTCTAATATATCAATCGGAAACTAAAAATGAAAATTTATTATATACCGATAAAAATCAAAAAACCGTATGTGAAAGCTATGATTCTTTTGATGCATGATTAATTTTTAACCGAGTGATTCATTTCTTTAATTTCAAATACGCGTTTGATTTGAATCCTCTTATGATAGTATTTCGAATTTTTGTTGCTACATCTATTCTCGATAAAATGCACAAATTTATTGTTTTCAGTATTTAATTCAGTTTATATATTAATTTATTTTATACTACATTCACTACGAGCAATATTATTCAGAATAAATATGAAATGAGAAATGGCTTTCCATATTTTATTATATAAATAATGGGTAATGAATTAAAGGCTAAAAATGTAAATTAAATTTCATTAAAAAATGTTCTAAAAATTACTAAATTTAAATATAGGAACTTATTTTGTTGATAAAAAAAATTTGTGCATCATTTCAATCCTGGACATTCGTTTATTTAGTATGGATATTGTTATGACTATTTCTAAGAAACGGCGAAATATTTTACTTTAAATTTCTTTTCATTTAAAAAGATTATTAGTAAGAAAAGCGATTCTTTTTGGTGTTACTATCATATAATATACTAAATTTTATTTTTTGCAAATACGTGGTTAGTTTCAAACTGAATAATTTAAAAACAAAATTAAACTTTGTCTTCTATCATCAATATGCCCCCTTTTTTGTCTTTGCAGAAATTCACTTTGAAAGGACTTTCTTCGAAGCGAGAAAAAGCAGTGACATGGATTATGAAATGGTTGTTTATTCTTTGAAGACATAGATGCTATATTTAAGATACTAAACTTTATTTATTATTATTAAACTTTACTTATTGCAGTTACACTGTTATTTTTAAACTGGAAAAAACCATCACTCTTATCACTATAATTATTTTTATTTAATCTTGTAAATTATGAAAGGAATGAAGCAGTATCTGCTATTCTGTTTTGCAGCAAGTCGCTTCGATAGGACTTACTTTAAGGTACGAAAAAGCATTAGAATTTTTAATAAAATCTTTGTTTATTCTTCGAAGAGGGAGTGCTATCCATATGATATAAGAGTTTTCAAGAAGGCTAGAACTTTTACCTTTTTAGAATAAATGATTTCATCAGTAAAGAAAGAGGGAAAACAACATCCACCAAGGTTGACATTCTATGAGCATACAAAAGAATAAACGATGATCACAACGGAATGCCAAAATATGTCAGTATTTTTTATTCTATTTTTAAATCAATCTATTCTGATATAATTTAATCTGTTTTCAGGAAGAAGTTCGTTTATGAAGATAATTTCTTGTTCAAAATATTTTTAGACTTATGAATAAGTTTTTGATATGCTCTGACCGATATTCAACTGTTTCATAAACAATATTTAGTATGAAAGAAATTAATTTTATCCTAAAATCTAAGCATTAATTTCTATATTTATTAAGAAATAGATATAATTTTTTTTTCAAAAAATCACCCCATGAAGGATTTCGTTTAAATAAACCTCCTTAAGATTATTAAATTTTAAATTTTTTAATAAATAAAATCTATACTTCTTTCACTAATTTCTTAAAATTTATGAATACATGTTCGACTTGATTACTAGCAAAACTTCTTTGATATAAATCTGTTTCTTCTTGAGACGCTGTCATAATCCATATATTAATGTGACTCCAACGAAACCGGTAACGTTGTTGAAGAAAAAAGGAATTTTGCTAGTGTTCGCTTTTAAAAATGATTTATTTTATTTTAGTAATGATTTTTGTGTTTTTAATGCGGAAAATAATCGAAAATGTTTTCAAAATTAAATTTCGAATTACAAATAAGTTAAGTACTTTGATTGGTGCCTCTTATTATCATGTTTTTTTATGATCATGAGTCATAAATGTATATAAAATTTATAAAACTAATTAATATCTCATAATATACCTTTATTATATAAAATTATGTGAAGAAAGCTCTTTTTTATTTATTATTATTATTATTATTATTATTTTTTGCAGAATATCATCTATCAGAATGAGACAAAATATTCTTTATTTTCAAGCCAATGATTTATTCTGAGCAGTAGGGGCAAAGGAGAGAATGCTAAAGACATATTGCTCTCTCTGCTTATGCCTTTGCTGTTTAGAGTAATATATTTCATCGCTCAAGCAGAGACTCATATTAGATCTTTTGAATATATTCCTAGACAGCGGAAGTTTCAAAAGATTCGAAGGAAAACAATGACTTAGGAAAAGCCACTGAATTTTTCAGGTATTTTTTTGTCAGACAGAAGCGACGTTTCAAACTTAAGGAAACTTTATGTTCTGATATGAGTCGAACATTTTTTTTAGCAGTTTTGGAAAATTCATTCCGCTTTTGAAAGCTTTTTTCCTTCTGATTTAATATATTTCTGGAATATCAGTCTAAATATATAAAGTTTCCGCTTCTTACTTTTCTTTCCTTTTTTTTAGGAAGGTTGTCTATTTGAAGTTCTAGTGGCTATGCTTCAGTGTACTTGTTCTTGTCTTTGAAGATCCACATTCAGTGAAATTTTCCAAGAGTGAGATGATCCAAACAGGTGAAATGTGGGTACATCTAAATTTAATTGCATTTACTTTAATATAATTCAGATTTACTAATGACATATTCTCATTTCCACTCTTTAAATAATTTGCAATTGCAGAAATTCTTGCGACTGAAATAATGTACTTTTTGTATTTATTTTCTTAAAATTAGTTGTGAAATTATAATTGCTACAGAAGGAGATTAGATTATATTTTTGTCGCTATGGAGAATGGTCAACAGATTATAGATGTTTATAGTATAAAACATCAGGTTAAAAACATAAATTTGCCATACATTTTATGCTTTGATTTTGAATTGACTTTGTACTAAACCTCGAATTTAGGTTTCTTTTTTTTTCACAAAGTGTTGTTATATCAGAAATTTTACATTTATTTTATCTTTCCTTTGACATTACATTTTTTTATCAGCTTCTAATTTATTAGCAGTATTGCACCACTGTATTAACTGTCAATTATTTGTCATAAAAGATGTAAGATTTTTTTTCAACTCTTCTTCGAACATTTAAAATATTAAATTGCTTCGCAAACAATTTAAGAGATTCATGCTAGAAGAAAATGTATCTGGAATTTCTGATACACAAATCATGCAATAACTTAGCGTCAAGGGCTAATGCATAGAAATGAGTGCAATAAATCGTGAAGTGGCTGTTTGGAAAAAATTGCTTTGTTTCTAAGGGGAAACAAGAACGGAGCATTGCATCCTAAGAACAGCCGTCGTCACTCAAGAACATCCTAATCTATTTCTAAAAAATATATCATATAATTATCATTGATATAAATAAATATTATGAAAAAACGATGATGACAAGTGGAAAATATCTCCAAAATGTCTGAGTTTTAGGTGGTTAAAAATTCTACATTTCCAGATATTTCATGTGTATTTCAGATTTGATATTTTCAGTAAAAGTTGTACGTGAACCAGCAACGAAATGGAAAGCGCTCAACCGCATCTTCATGGGAATACTGATAATGGTTTTAATTGAATAGTACAAGGCAGAGAAATATTGCCATTTGCAAGAGCTTAATTCCCTCTCACAACTTTTTTTTTTGTAAAAATAAGTGGTCGTAATGCATATTAGGTTTTTATAGCTCTAAAACATATTAAAGGTTAATGAGGTTAATGTACGTCGAAAATTTCAATATTCCTTTCGTATATTTCAGGTGGTTTTCCTATTTCATATTCTCAGATAAATTATTAGTCATAAATATTTCATTATTCTTTTGGAAATATGTGACTTCAATTTTCGCAATTAATGTTTTATAATAAATACATATTATGGAACCATGTGTAAAAAAGTGTTCAAGATAATATTTAAAGAAATTTAGATGGTTTGTAAGTAAGAGATTCTCATTTTTCCTTTTCATAAATTCAAATCTTCATCATTTCGTAGAAAAAGAAATTAGACAATAATTTTCATCTCATATAAAAATGATCATTAAAAATAAAAATCTCAAAGCGAATATTTCTAATCTATTAAATGGAAATTAAAAATGAAAATTTATTATATGCCGATGAATTTTTGTTGCCAGATCTATTCTTGATAAAATGCACAAATTCATTATTTTAAGTACTCAAATTAGTATATAAATTAATTTATTTTAAACCCCATTCGCTGCAATTAACACTATCTAAACAAAAATGAAATGAGAAACGGATTTCAATATTTTATTATATAAAATAATGGTGAAAAAATTAATGAATGAAAAATTTTAAGTAAATTTCATCACATGATGCTCTAAAAATTACTCAATTAATTGTAGGAAATTTTCTTGTCGATAAAAATAATTTATGCATCATTTAATTCCTGGACATTCATTTATTTAGTATGTATATTATTATAATTACTTCTAAGAAACGACGAAATCTTTTACTTTAAATTTATTTTCATTTAAAAAAATTATTACAAGGAAAAATTATTTTTTTGCATCAATATCATATAACACACGTTATTATATTTCTTGCAAATACATGGTAATTTTTAAATTGAATAATTTGAAAACAAAATAAACAAGATTAAAAACAAGAAAATAAAGTTGTCACATAAAATCAATGAAGTATAATATCAAAGTATATAAAGTATTTCTAGTATTTATAACGGCATATTCCCCATGCTCTTAAAATTTTTTTTATAACAGTCAAGAAAATGTTTCAAGAAATTTATTCAGCTAATAATTATATTTTAAACTTTATGAATTCATCAATAATCTTTGCATTTCAATAGATTTTATTCTCTTGTTTCCCTGTTCGCCACGTCAAAATGTTTCTTATTCGGTATTGCGTAGTAAAGCCGGGAACATGAATAGGTCATTTCAAATCCATAAATTTACTTTTGATTTAGAAATTTTATTTTGTAAATGACAAACAAATTACTCAAAATGTTTTTAACTGCAAATTTTCCATTTTATTTAATGTTCTTAATTTAATAATAAGAAACGTTTCATGAAATACATTTAGTTAAGAATAGGGTATTACACTTTACTTTCACTCAGATAGAAGTCAAAGGTGTGATGGGATATGTAATGACATTTGTACTTGAATATATTTTGCCTTTTTTTACAGTATTCCTAAAAAAAGGTTTTTTTTATATAGTTATTTGTAATTAAACAAAGGAAAAAAATTTGTTATTTAATGTCACACAAAAATAATCAAAAAATTTCTAGCTGAAAATTTCACAAGCCATTTAAAGTTTTTAATAAAATATGAAAGAAAATGTTTCATGAGATTTATTAAGTTACGATTTCTATATTAAGATTTTCTCTCACTCATATATATGTGAAAGATATTATGCTGATTTTCACTGATATTTCTGTTTCAACACAAAAACATTTTATATAAGGTTGTTTTTGTTACAACTAAGGAAAAAAATCAGTCATTTAATATGAATAAAATGTCTTCTATATAGATATTTCATGAATTAAATGATATACAAAATAATAAATGACTGAAAAGTTCACAAGCTAATTATAGTTTTTAATAAAATATGAAAGAAAATATTGCATGAGATTCCCTGTGTTAAGAATGCGTATTGGGCTTTTCTCTTGCTCATATATATGTGAATTTTCAGTGATATTTCGACTTTTAACAGTGACATTCTTTGTATTCTCATTCTTACAAAAGTCTCAAAAATCTTTTATATATATGGCTGCTTGTATTAAAAGATTGAGAATTTGCTAAACAGCTTTTATGAGTTTCCAAAAAGATTGGCACATAGTTTTTAAAGTGATTCACTAAACAATATTTTGTAAAATATGTTGTTGAAGATTTTTCCCTATTTGAATTCAAATAAAACATGCATCCATCAATTTTAGGTATTTTAATATCATATGAAAATCTTTTTTCTTATATATTTTATATAAATTATTCTCTTTAAGTGTATATATGTTTGTTTCAAGCTGAGAATCTTATCTTTTATATCGTTTGATAATTCAACCTGTTATTTAGAGGTAAACACCCAAAGTAAACGATTTTAGGCAATAGAAATTTATTCATTTTATAAATCTATAAATAGCTTACTTATTCCTTACAACAAATTTTATTATTAGGTATTTATTATTCTGTGCATAGAGCAGTAAATTAAGGACCGAATATAGCGTTGCGTTACTTAAAACACGTATTTTACCCATCAGAACTAAAAACAAATATAGCCATACATTTTTATTTCACTTTGATTTAAATGTTTAAATAAGTAAAAATATTTATGTATCTAATACTCACTAAACTGTATTTAGTACTATTTATTTAGAAACTGATGGTGGAATATCTGTTCAAAGTGTAAATCTTATATAAAGAAATTAGGTTTTGATTTATTTCATTTGTATTCAGCATGTTATATATTTATATGTGTGATTTAAGTTTACTTTGTGATAAAATATGCTAATATTTCTTCATTTTTCGTACCATTTTTCCTTGTTTAGATTTTTGAAAGAAAATGCTAATTAACAGTGTAGTTGATAATAATAAATAAAAATGACTAAATTAGTTAAGAATCTTGTTGTAATCTTCTCATACACTGAGAGATATCTGAATGATTTGATTGAATTTTTTTATATTTTATTAAGAACATATTTTTTCTTTTTCCAACCCTAACCAGTCACAATTACCTTTCTGATAAGGTCGATTGTACTTAAATTAGGGGAAATAATTCTGTCATTGAAATCAGCATATTTTTGGAAATTGAAATGAAAATTGCAGAAATGAAAATTTCTGCATATTTTTGGAAATTTTATGAAGGCAATGACGCACAAAAATATTGTATGTTTTTCAATTGTAGAATCATTATTTTATTTCTACTTATCAAATAGATTCACAAAAAATTATTACTCGAAATTCTTTCCTCTAAAACTCACAATATACTTTGCTTATGCTGATCGCTATGTGAGAAACTTAGTAGGAAAGTTCCATTATTGATTGTGTTAGAACAAATTTTCGTCTTGATTTCTTTTTAAGTTATCAATAATTTATTATAAGGTTATTTTAATTAAAATAGAGGAAATAGTTCTGGCAATAAGAATAAATATAATTTCTTCTATTTTTAAGTGTTCTGAAGGAAATAACATAGTAAAGTATTCTATGTATTTCATATATAATGAAAGAATAATCGAGGAATAATCTTCCGGACGTAATAATTTTCTTTCATTTAAAGTTGTGATATGAGAAGTAAAATAGGTTTATAATTCATTTAATGCAACACCGTGTTCTAAAAGTCTCATTAAGCAATGCTCGTTTAGATGATATGAAATTTTTAGAAAATTAAAGCACTTGTAGCTTCTTAGAATGAATGACTTCATCACTAAGAGAAAAGGGCAAACTGATATCCCACGGATGTAAGTCTGATATAAAATGACCTTATGACACTAAACTTTAATTATTGGAATTAAATGGTTATTTTTAAATTAAAAAATTTATCAGCCGAAAATCCTATCAATATAATTTATTTTTTATTTAATATTGTAAATTACGAAACGAATAAAACAGTACCTACTAGTCTGGTTTGCAGAAAGTCGCATTGAAAGGTCATACTTTCAATTTCACATTGAAAGATCCTGCGCGAAAAGCAGTGGAATTTATAATAAAATATTTGTTTATTCTTAGAAGGGAGATGTGCTATTCTTATGATATAAAATTGTCCAACAGGCCAGCAATTTGCCTTCTCAGAATAAATAACTACATCACTAGACAAAATGGCAAAACGACATCCCACGAGGGTGGTCTTAAATGAGTATATAGATGTAGAAACAATGATGACAGCGAAAACAGTTGACAAAATATGTGAGTATTTTTATATTGATTTTTAATAAATCTTTTCTGATATAAATTAAATACTTTTCACGAAGAAATTCCTTTATATTTCTGGTTGAAAATATTATACATACATAATTAAATGATATATACATACATGAAAGGAAAACGATGATGACAAGAGGAGAATATCTCCAAAAATGTCTGAGTTTTTATATTGTTAAAAAATTTATGTTTTCTAGTATTTAATTTTTTAAAATATTTTTTATTTTCGGTTAAATTTGTATTTCAACTACTGACGATATTGAAGAGGCTTAATCGCATATGTATGGAATAACTATTAATAATTTTATTTGAAGATGATAAGGTGCAGAAATGTTGTCACTTGCAAGGACTTACATTTTGCGCTTTTTAATAATGTTCATTTATAAGCAATCAGTTTAGGTAATGCACATTAGGCTTTTGTAGATGAAAATATAATTAAAATTTAATCTGCTTTGAAAATTTCGTTATTTTTCCATTACTGCAGAATGCAATATTTATGCTGTTGATTATTGATTCGATTTTATTTAAGTTGATGTAGGTAAATTGAATTTTAACATAGAAAATAACTTCAGAAATATGAACAATACATGTATAATGTCAAAAAATACTTAGCATCTGATTTAGTGGATATTTTTATGTTTTTTTTATTACTTATTTTTATGAAATGCAGAGTAATTCGGTCATTTCAAATAGATTGCCCAACGATCTTACCTCTGTCCCAATTAAGTGTTTCTTTAATTATGAATCAATTATCAATAATGTCCATAATTATATAGATGGGTATCAAGGATTAACATTTTCATTAAGGTTTTTTGGAATTTCAATCTCGGGAGCGATAGATAAAGCCCCAGTTTGTTAGCTCAATACTATAATAGAAATTTGATTTATCCTTGTTCTTTAGCTGATGTCATTTCATTATGGAGTTTTCGGAGTTATTGTTAAAATTGCATGTTGATTCAAAATCCCCATAATCCAGAATTTTGATCATGCCTATTCACCAAATTGATGGTCTCAGCATTTGAATGTTCTGTTCATTGAATAAAACAACAGCAACAGACGATTTTTATCTGTTCGAATAATGCTGGGATATTTCATTTACGAGATTCCAAGCAGAAAACACGAATGGAGCCATACGGCATCTGCCCCATTCTTTAAAACAAAGAAAAGCATCAATAGAAGCAGAATATTTGACCATGCTTGTATATACAGCGAGGGAATTTTGATTTCAAGCATAGGGAAACATTGTTTTCTGGTAAGAATCGAATGCTATTTTAGCAATTTTATTATAATCCACTTTCCATTTCAGAAAGTATTATTTCTTAATAATTTAAAATTCTTTTTGGAATATTTGCTTCATGATATGAAATATAGCATCATTATAATTTGTTTTGTTTTTTAATCTTGCAAATGAGGCGAAGAATAAAACAGTACCCGCTATTCTCCTTTAGGGTAAGTAGCATTGAAAGGACCTTCTTTAAAGTATGAAAAAGAAGTGAAACTTATAATACAATCGTTGTTTATACTTAAAAGGCAGAAGTTCCATCCTGATTATATTAAATTTTTACAGAAGGCTAGTATTTATGGTTTTTTAGAATAAATGACTTCATCACTAAAGAAAAAGGCAAATTAAAATCCCACAAGAGTGACCTTATATGAGCATGCGGAAGTATAAATGATGATGACAAAGGAAATACTTGCCAAAATATGTGAGTATTTTATTTTTTGCCTTTAAATACATCTTTTCTGATATAATTTAAACACTGTTTACGATGAAATTAGTTCATAAAAATTTTATTAGCTCAAAATATTTTTCGTTTTAGGAATTATATTAAAATAGATTGTTATGTTTTTATCCAACATACGGATTTGTAAGTATGAGTTGAGTATTTAATAATGATAAAGAGCAAAAAGTAGAAAAATGCATCTACTTTTGAAGATCTGAATGGCGTTTATTACAGGACATGTTGTCCTAATCAGATGGTTGTGTTTTTTGTCCTGGTTGTATATATTTATTTGTTTAAATGCTTTTAATCCTATTATTTAAGCACTAGTGTTCATACTTATTAAGAAAAAACGGATGTATTATTCTTTTTTGAAAAAAAAATAATTAAAAGATTTTGTTATAAGAAAATCTCTCAAAAACATTTATGACTTAATTTTTTTCTTAAATCAAATCAATACTTCTTTCAGTAAGTTCTTATAACTTACTTTCGACTTGTTTTCCACCAAAAGTTCGTTGAAAAGAATCTGTCTCTTTTTATATATAAATGAGACTCCATATGATTAGTTTTTTTAATGTATTCATATGTGTTCTCAAATATAAATATTATGCTGAAGAAGAATGTTATGACTAAATAAATGTTATGAATAAAATCCTAGCTTCTATTTTTTAGAATGTCAGAATGGAAACCACAGCTACAAGAATAGCTTTTTTAGTGAAGCAAATTAATATTTATCTTTTATCCAGTGATTTATCCGAAGCGGCAGGGGCAGTGGAGAATATGCTAATGGTGTATTGCTAATTCCCAGTTTAATTGCAGTTTGAAATAAAATATTTCATGAGCAAAGCCAAGGCTGATAATACATTTTCTGAAAATATGTTCTTTAAGAAAAATTTCTGAAGGAAAATTCTGAAACAAGAAAATTTAAAGATACTATCTGGTTATTCTGTTAAATTTATTTTATTTTTCAGACACAGTCAACGTTCCTTTAAGGATGGTTCCTGAAAGTCTCTCCTAAAACTCTCATCCAGTTCATAATCTAGAATTTTCATCATGAATATTCTCTAAACAGATGACCTCAATATTTGAATGTTCAGTGATTTGAAAACAACAACAAACCGAAGATTTTAGTCGGCTTCAAATCAGAAAATTGTGTAGGGTGCAATTCTCATGTTTATTTTGAAGTGTGAGGTACCTGACCCTATCATATATATATATATATATATATATATATATATATATATATATATATATATATATATGAGTGTCTGTGTGTGTGTAGTAGTTACCCCGCATTTAAAAACAAACATAAGCATCAATAAAAGAAGGAGAAGACTGGAAACATTTGTAAATCCAATCAGGGAGTTTTATTTTCAACAAAGAAACAATGTTTTCCAGTATGAATCGAATGTCTCTTTAGAACTTTTATTGCTTTGCAGCTCAGAATATTTTATGTCTCAATAATTTAAAATTCTTTTGGAGGATTCATTTCTTATTTTTGAAGAAATCACATTCAAAGAAGTTTACGAAGTTATAGAAGAATGATATGATCCATAGAAATTTAAATGTGGGTTTTTATATGTTTCATTTCATTAGTTAAACATGATGAAGATTTCTTAAAGACGCTTGGTCTTTGACTGCATATTATGTATATATAGTGATAAATTCTTTCGTGATTAAAATGTATCATACTATTATTTATTATAAAGAATTTATAACTGTATTCAATTAGAAACGGTAATTATATTTGAATCTTGTTTATGCTTTGAGTTTTAATCCATCTACAGATTGTTTGTAATGGAAAATCTGGAGGCTTGTTGCATTATAATATACGAATTTCTTATGTTAGCTGTTTCTAATCTTATATATGCATACGTTTTAATATTTGGTTTTAGACTATACAACTAATAAACGTTACTTTTTGGCATATTTTTTAAACACCAAAAGACGTTATATCATATTTCCCTGCCTTTTTATACCTTGTTTGACACTACTTTTTTATAAGGAGTAATATGTTTCTAGTTTTATGGTCTTCAGATTAAAGTTATTTATTTACCTTAAAAGTCGCATCTCAAATTTAAAATATGACATTTTAAACTGATCTTTGAGCATCTGTAAATTATATATTGCCTCAAAATAACATTAAGAAAATCGCACCAGTAGAAAAATAAAATAATTTTTGATGTGCATATTGTATAAGACATTAATTTATTCTAGACAGCTTTATTTCATCATCTAATGCTACAAATAATTGCACCAGATCCTGAAATATGGCTGATTACTATAGAATGCTCAGACTCTAAAGAAAAATAAGAAAAGAACATCGAATCATAGGAATATTATATTATATAACCGAAAGAAAGTTTTATAATTTTAAACACAGTAGTGCATTGAAATATAAAAGAAAAACGACGATGACAAAAGTAGGTAATCTTCAAAAAATATAAGTTTTCATAACTTAAAAAAAAATTATACATCCGTATTTTTTTATTTATTTTATTTTAATTTAATTTAACCTTGTAAATAATGTAAGAAATAAGATCGTGTCCACTTTTCCTATTTTTGGAATTTTACAGGGAGAGAGTAAGAAAAAGAAGTCCTATAGATTATAGAACCGTTCCTTATACTTTTTAAGCCAAAGGTGCTATCTTTATGATTTTAAAATTTTCAAGGAGAATAGCACTTTAGACTTTTTAGAATAAATGACTTCATCAGTAACAAAAAGACCAAATGATATCCTGCGAGGGTTGGTCTGAATTTCCTTTTATTTTAAAAACAGTCTTATTACGAAATTATTTATGTCAATATTATATAACACTCGAATATTCAATTACTGCTACAAAGCAAATGGATATTTTTAAATTGTGTAATTTATAACCCAAATTCTGTTTAAGTTATTTAACATCATTAAAATTAATTTTTATTTAAGCTCATAAGTGATGAAGAAATAAAATTCATCTCACTTTCCACTTTTTGTAGAACTTTGCATTGAAAAGACCTTCATTGAAGTAAGAACAATAAGAGAAACTGATAAAATCATTTATTCTTTAGAGCCACTGTTGTTATCCATATGATATTATTCTATAGATCACTCCAGTGACTTTTAAGAATAAATGACTTGACCTCTAAAGAAGAAGACAAACTAATAGCTCACGATTGTTGTGATAATAGCATTCAGAAGAAGAAACTATGATGATCATGGAAATACACCTTGAAATGTATGAGTTTTTAAAAATTATTTTTTAAACGAATCTTCTCTGGTATAATTTAATCACAATTTCTTAATCGCTATTCTTCGAAGTAAGAAAAAGCATTGACATGGATTATGAAATATTTCTTTATTCTTTGAAGCCACAGGTGTTAAACTTATGATATAACAATTTTCGAAAAGTAAGGCTCTTTCGTCTTTTTAGAATGAATGACTTCAGCGGTACGAGAAAAAGGCAAGCTGATATCCCACGGGTCTAAGTCTGATACGAAATAAGCTTACATTTCTTTTATATTGAAAAGAATATTAGTAAGCGAAACAATTCTTTTTGGAGTTAATATCATACAACACATTAAAATTTAATTATTACAGCTACAGGGTTATTTTTTAATTGAATAATTTATAATAAAAATAGCCATTAGTTTCTAACATCAATATGCCCGCTATTGTCTCTTTGCAGAAATTCGCTTTGAAAGAACATTCTTCAAAGCAAGAAAAAGGAGTGACATGGAATATGAAATGGTTGTTTATTCTTCGAAAACTTAGGGACTATACTTCTGATATGAAATTTTTCGAAAAGTATTACGCTTCCGGCTTCTTAGAATGAATGACTTCAACGCTAAGAGAAAAAGGCAAACAGATTTCCCACGAGTGTAAATCTGATAGGATAATAACTTGCATTTCTTTTACATTAAAAAGAATATAAGTAAGTAAAGTGATTCTTTTTGATATTAATATCATATAACACATTAAAATTATAGCTACATGGTTATTTTTTAATTGAATAATTCATAATACAAAGTAAGACATTAGTTTTTAACATGAATATGCAAAATATTCTCTCATTGCAGAAATTCGTTTTGAAAGGACATTCTTCGAAGCAAAAAAAAAGCAATGACATGGATTATGAAATGGTTGTTTATTCTTTGAAGCCATAGGTTCTATACTTATGATGGGAAATTTTTCGAAAATTAAGGCTTCTAAGAAGCCTTAATTTGGCTTCTAAGAATGAATGACTTCAATGCTGAGAAAAAAAAGGCAAACTGATTTCCCACGGGTGTAAGTCTGATGCGGAAGAACTTACATTTCTTTTATATTAAAAAGAATATTTGTAATTCAAGTTATTCTTTTTGGTGTTAATATCATATAACACATTAATCTTTTATTTTTGCAGCTACATGGTTATTTTTTAATTTAATAATTTATAATACAAAATTAAAAGATAGTTTTTAACATCAATATGCCCGCTATTCTCTCTTTGCAGCAAATCACTTTGAAAGGACATTCTTCGAAGCAAGAAAAAGCATTGAAATGGATTATGAAATCATTGTTTATTCTTCGTAACCTGAGTGCTATCCTTATGATATGAAATTTTTCGAAAAATGCAGCACTTCTGACTTTTTAGAATGAATGGCTTCATCACAAAAGAAAAAGGGAAATTAATATCCCACAAAGGTAATCTTATATGAGAATACAGAATTATAAACGATAATGACAAAGGAAATGCCAAAATCTGTCAGTAGTTTTCGTTTTGTCTTTGATAAAATCTTTTTAAGAAGAAGTTCGTTGATGAATGTTATTTCTTGTTCAAAGTATTCTTAGATTAACGAGTGCGTTTTTGATATTCTTTGACAGCTATTCAATTGTTCATAAATAATGTTTGGAGTGAAAGGAATTAAATTTATTCTAAAATATAAGCAATAAATTCTATATTTATAAAAAAATAGATACAGTTTTTTTTCTCAAAAAATTAGCACATGATGGATTTCGTTCGAGTAAAATATCCAGTTAAAACTATAATTTTTTTAATGAATAAAATCTATATTTTTTTTCACTAATTATTTAAAATTTATGAATACACGTTCGAATTGATAATCATCAAATTTCTTTGATATAAATCTGTCTCTTATGGAGACATTTTTATATTTCATATATAAATGTGACACCAATGAAACAGCGAACATTTTTGAAGAAAAAATTTTTTTCACTGGGTTCACTTTTAAAAATGTATTCTTTTTATTTTAGTAATGATTTTTGATTTTTTAAATCTAGAGCATGACTAAAAATGACTTGAGGATTTAATAAATGGAATTAAATTGAATAATGAGAATTGAAAAATAATTTAAATATCTTGATTGGTATCTCCTTTTATCATTTTTTATGAATATTTTGTATAAGAAAGAATATATTCTAAGATATATTATTAATAAGCAGGTTATAAATATCTAAAAAAATTAAGGTACATTAATTAATGTTTCCTGTAATATACTTTTATGTGTTCGATAATATTATATTGATGGAGAAAGTGAAGAAAATGTTTTTCTGTTTTTTGCAGAATATCATCTATGAGAAGAGGTGCCTCTAGCAAGACAAATTATTCATTATTTTCAAGTCAATGATTTATTCTATGCAGCAGGGACAAAGGAGAGAATGCTAAAGACATATTGCTTTCTCACCTTATGCCTCTGCTGTTTAGAGTAAAATATTTCATCGCCATAGCAAAGACTGATATTACATCTTTTGAAATTATTCCTAGACAGAGGATGTTTCTAGAGATTCGAAGGAAAACAATAATTTAAGAAAAGTCACTGAAATCAAAAGAACCGACCTTTCAATCTTAAGGAAACTTTGTGTTCTGATATGAGTCGAACATTTTTTTTTTAGAAGTTTTGTTGAAAAATTCATTCCACTTTTGAAAGCCTTTGTCCTTCTTATTTAATATATTTCTGGAATATCTGTCTAAATATATGAAATTTACCCTTCTTACTTTTATTTTCTTCATATTTTTTTCTTTATTTTTGAAAATGTTCGCTGTTTGAAGTTTTAGAATCTATTAACATAATCCAGATTTCCAAATGATATATGCTGATTTCCACTTTTTAAAAAATTTACAAATTGGAGAAATACTTGCGACTGAAATAATGTACATTTTGTGTTTATTTTCATAAAATTAGCTGTGAAATTATAATTGTTATGGCTGGAGATCAGATTTTACTTTTGTGGCTGTGTAGAAAAATCAACAGATTATAAATGTTTATAGTATAAATAATGAGGGTAAAAACATAAATTTGAAAAAAAAAAAATAAATAAATAAACATAAATTATGGTTTGAGTTTGAATAGACTTTGTACTATATCTCGAAATTAGGTTTATCTTTTTTCACAAAGTGATGTTATATCAAAAGTTTGAACATTTATTTTATCTTTCCTCTGCCATGGCATTTTTTTTTTATCAATTTCCAATATATAAAAGGTATTGCGCTACTGTATTGACCATCAATTATTTATTCTAAAAGCTGTTACTCTTCATGAAATTACAAAAATTATGACGTTGTAAACTCTTCCCCGAAACGTTAAAAATATTGTACGGTTTCACAGTAAATTTAAGAGAATCATGCAAGAAGAAAATATACATGGAATCCTCATAAGCAAATCATGTAAGGCAATAATTTATCGTAAAGGGCTAATGCTCACAAATGATTACAATAGATCGTGAAATGTCTGTTTCAATGAAAATGCTTTGTCTTTCAAGTGAAACAAGAAAAGAGAATCGCATCCTAAGATTAGTCGTGGTCACTCGAGAACGTCATATTGCATTTCTGAAAAGATATATAATTTTCAATGCACCATGATATAAAATCATATTAACGAAAAACGATGATGACAAGTGGAGAATATCTCCAAAATGTCTGAGTTTTGTATTGTCAAAAATTCTATATTTCGATATATTTCAGTTCTTTTCAAATTTGATATTTTAAAAAATTTCAATATTCCTTTCGTATATATCAGATGATTTTCATATTTAATATTCTCAGATAAATTGTTAGTCTTAGTAGTAGATATGGTTATAGTCAAGTAATATTTCCAATACATTAATCGGAAACCAAAAACAACATTTAATACGAGTAATATAATCTGGAACAAATGTGATGTGTAGAAATTGATTTCTATAATTTAATACATAAAATATTTGAAATAAATTAAAGACTAAAAATTAAAAATATATTTAATCAAACAATTCTTTAAGAAATACTGAATTTAAATGTAGCAACCCTACTTCCAAGAATCGTCGAAATTATTTATTTAAAATTTCTTTAAATTAAAAAAAATTATTACGATGAAAAATGATTCCTTTGTATGAGAGTCATATAACGCACTAAATTTTAATTAGATCAAATACATGGCTATTTTAATATGGAATAATAATACCTACTTTAAAGCAAGATTAAGCAGTGAATCTTGTAATAAAATTGTAGTTTTTTCTTAAAAGCCGGAAGTGCTATCCTGATTATAACAAATTTTACCAAAAGATTAGCACTCTTGGCTTTTTAGAGTAAATGACTTCATCACTAAAGAAAATGGGAAATTAATATCTCACAAGGATTACCTTATATGAGCATGCCGAATTGTAAATGATGATGACAACGGAAATACTTGACAAAATATTTGAGTATTTTTTATTTTGTTTTAAATAAATATTTTCTGATATAATTTAATCACTGTTTACGGAGAAATTAATTTATGAAAATAATATTAGTTCAAAACATTTTTCGTCTTTGGAATTAAATTAGAGTAGATTTTTTTTGTTTTTACCCAACATACGGATTTTTATGTATGAGTTGAGTATTTAATAATGATAAACAACACAAAATAGAAAAATGCATCTACTTCTGAAGATTTGAAAGGCATTTATTCCAGCACATGTGATCCTAATCAGATGGGTTTTTTTTGTCCTGGTTATACATATTTATTTGTTTCACAGATAATATGCGCGGTCGAATATACGCACTGAATAGTGTGGTGGAAATTCTTTTAATCCTAACATTTAAGGACTAGAGCTTATACTTATTAAGAAAAAGAGGACATATTATTTTTCAAAAAAAAAATCAATTAAAAATTTTGTTTAAAGAAAATCCCGCAAAAAAGTTTTAAAAATTTATTTTTTTCTTAAATCAAATCAATACTTCTTTCAGTAATTTCTAGAATAGAAAAATGTTATGACTGTTCCCTTTTTATAGCTTCATTTTTTTAGGAAGTCAGAATGAAAATAACAGCTACAAGTAGAGCTTTTCCATTGAAGCAAAGTAATATTCTTCTTTAACCCAGTGGTTTATCCGAAGCAACAGGGACAGTGGAGAATATGCAAATAGTATAATACTAATTTCTAGTGTAATTGCAGTTTGGAATAGAATATTTCATCAGTAAAGCGAAGGCTGATAATACATTTTCTGAAAATATGTTCTTTAAGAAGATTCAAAATTTTTTAAGGAAAATTCCGAAGCATGAAAAATTAAGGATATGTCTTGGTTATTCTAGAAAATTTATTTTATTTTTCAGATGCGGAGGATGATCTTTTAAGGATGGTTTTTGAAAGTGGGTCTTAAAATGCTTCTCCAGTCCATAATCCAGAAATTTCATCATGAATATTCTCTAAACAGATGGTCTCAATATTTGAATGGTGAATAATTACAAAACAACATCAACAAATCGAAGATTTTAGTTGGATTTAATTAAACAGCGAGATTTATTTTATTACGAGATTCAAAACAGAAAAGGGTGCAGGGCAATTCTCAGGTTTATTTGGTTTATTTTAAAGTGTGTTGTACCTGACACTATCATTTATATGATATGATATGATATATATATATATATATATATATATATATATATATATATATATATATATATATGATTATTCAGACATAAAATATTATGTACTGCAAAGCAATAAAAGTGTTAAAAATGATTCCTACCGGGATATAATGTTTGTTTTAAGTTGAAAATAAAACTCCGTGATTGTATTTACAAACCTCTTCCAGTCTTCTCCTTCTTTTATTGATGCTTTTTATTTTTGCTGATTTTTTTTGATGCATTTTTAACACTTTTATTGCTTTGCAGTACATAATATTTTATGTCTGAATAATTTAAAATTTTTCTGGAGCATTTTGTTTTCGTCATCTGAAATATTTTTCTTTTTTTTAGATTTTTTTATAAAAATTTTTATTTTTATATAATAAGAGAAAGCCTCATTATTTAAATATTTAATCCTTTTCTCAGTAATTGTACTTCTTATTTTTAAAGAAATCACATTCAAAGATGTTTACGAACTTATAGAAGATTGATATGATCCAAACAATTTAAATATGAGTTCATGTATGTTTAATTTCAATTAAATTAACATAATGAAGATTTCTTAATGACGCTTGTTCTTTGACTGCATATATTACATATATAATGACGAATTCTTTCGTGATTAAAATGTAGCGTACTTATATTTATAATTAAGAATTTATATCTATATTAATTTAGAAACGGTGATTATATTTTAATCTTGTTTATGTTTGGGTTTTAATCGATCTACATATTGTTTGTAATCGGAAATCTAGAGGCTTGTTGCATTATAATAAACGACTTCTTTATGTTAGCTGATTCTTATCTTATATATGTATAAGTTTTAATTTTTGGTTTTAGAATACACAGCTAATAAACATTACTTTTAGGCATTTTTTTTAAATCGACGTTGTATCACATTTCCCTTTCTTTTTATATCTTCTTTGATACTACGTTTTTTTATTAGTCGCAATGTGTTTCTAGTTTTATGCTCATGAGATTAAAGACATTTTATTTATCTTAAAAGTCGTATTTCACATTTAAAATATGACATTTTAAGCTGAACTTCGAGCATCTGAAAATTATATATTGCTTCAAAATAACATTAAGAAAATCGTACCAGTAAAAAAATAAAATAATTTTTGATGCGCAAATTATGTAAGGTATTAACTTATTTTAAACAGCTATGTTTTATCAGATAATGCTACAAATTATTTCAAAAGATCCTGAAATATGGCTGATTAGAATTGAATGCTTATATTCTAAAGAAAAAGAAGAAAAGAAAATCTAATCAGAAGAATTCCCTGCCACAAAAGAATACTATATTATATAACTGAAAAAAAGTGGTATAATTTAAACCGTGTCAGCACATTGAAATATGAAAGAAAAACGATGATGACAAAAGGAGATAATCTCCAAAAAGTCTGAGTTTTTTTATTATTAAAAAATTTATACTTCCGAATATTTTTTATTTATTTTATTTTTACTTTATATATAATAGAAGAAATAAAATCTTGTCCCATTTACTATTTTTGGAACTTTACACGAAAGGGACCTTTTTCAAAGTAAGAATAATAAGTGACATTGAAATTATAGTACAGTTGTTTAGTCTTTTAAGCCAAACGCTCTATCTTTATGGTTTTAAAATTTTTCAGAAGGGTAATACTTTTTGGCTTTTTAGAATAAATGAGTTAATCAGTAACGAAAAAGACCAAATGATAATGCAAGAGGGTTGGTCTGAGTTTCCTTTTATTTTAAAAACAGTATTAAGAAGAAATGGGGTTTTTTAATGTTAATATCATATAATGCACAAATCTGCAATTACTGCTACTAACTACATGGATATTTTAAATTGTGTAATTTGTAACCCAAAATCTGTTTAAGTTTTTAATATAATTAAAATTTATTTTTATTTAATCTCGTAAGTGATGCATAAAATAGAATACTTCTTACTTTACACTTTTTGCAGGACTTTGCATTCGAAGGACCTTCTTTGAAGCAAGAAAAAATAGAGAAACTTATAAAATCATTTATACTTTAGAGCCACTCTTGGTATCCATATGATATTATTCAATTGATAACTCCAGTGACTTTTTAGAATAAAGGACTTCATTACTAAAGAAGAAGGCAAACTAATAGCTCACGATATTTTAGGTATAGAGCATTCAAAAGTAGAAACGATGATGATAATAGAACTGCACCTTCAAATGTATGAATTTTTTAAAATTTTTAAAAACCAATCTTGGTATGGTATAATTTAATCACTATATTTACGACGAAGTTCTTTTATGAATGTTTTTGTTACCTGAAAGTATTTTTTGTCTTAGGAATTGTATTAAAACGGAATTTTAAGTTTTTGACCAGGATACGGATTTTTGTGTATGAATGGGAGATTTCATTACCAAAAACATCACAGTTGTGGAAAAAGGCATCTACTTTTGTAAATTTTAGCTACATTTATCCTAACACATGTGATCCTAATAAAATAGCTCGAGTAAATTGTTTTGGTTGTATATATCCCATTGTTTCATAAATAAGATATCCCACCGATAAACAGTATGAACATATTTGATACTAAAGAAATTCATATATTACTAGTATTTAAGTATGGATTTTCATATTTACTAAGAAACAGACATATTATTTTATTTTCAAATAATTAAGGTATGAAGGTCGAATCCCTAAGGTCCCTTTTCGAGGTCCCTAAAAATTTTAAAACTTAATTTTTTTGATGAAAAACATCTATACTTCTAACAGTTATATCTAATAACTTTTGATTACGCTTTAGACTTCTTTATCATCAAAAATGATTTGATGTAAATTTGTCTCTTGGTGAGACACTCTTATATCTCACATATACATTTGACTCCACTGTAATTGCTCACTTTTTTAAAAACAGTATTTCGTTAGTGTTTGCTTTTGGAAATGACTCGTTTTATTTTAGTAATGATTTTTGCGTTTTTAATGTAGAATACGCCCGAAAATATTTTCAGAATTTAATTTAGACTGATAAATAATTTAAACATTTTGATATGTAAGATACAGAATAGAATATTTTTAAAAGATAATAGAATATTTTTTATGAGGACGAATATGTTCACAGAAGAAATATTTATTTGAGGGTTATAAAAATCTAAAAAATTAAATTATACAAATTAAAGTCTCTTATAATGTACATCTTAAGTGTTCTCAAATATTATGTTGACGGGGAAAATGACGAAATTTCTTTTCTATTTTTTGCAGAATATTATCTGTAAGAAGAGGTGTTTCTAGTGAGACAAAATATTCTTTATTTTCAAGCCAATGATTTATCCTAAGCATCAGAGACAATGGAAAGAATGCTAAAGATATATTGCTATCTCGCCTTATGTTCTTGCTGTTTAGAGTAAAATATTTCATCGCTAAAACAAAGACTGTTATTTCAACTTGTGAACATATTCCTGGAAACGAGAAGTTTGAAAATTTTCGATTGAAAACAATGACAGAGGAAAAGTCGTTGAAAGGTTTCAGGTAGTTTGTTTATGAGATGAAACCAACGCTTCGTTTAGGAACTTTACTTGAAAATCGGTTGTAAAAAAAGGAACGGGTTTAATTTCATATTTTTTCCAGCAATATAATTTAATGTTCATTTTAATTTTTTTCATAAAAGAGTTTGTTTAAATACTATCCCTCAATTTTTTCTACATATTAAAAAATTGCATTTGAAAGCCTTATCTTCTGTTACTCTTTCAATGTCTTAAGACCTTTGCCACAATGTTTTGTGAATATTAGAGTTAATGTTTTATAAAATTGCGCGCTTGTCTTACAGATTGTAAGTTTATCTACTATATGAGGACAACAGGTAATTATTTAAATTCTAATAGGCTTCAAAATTTTTCTGAATTCTTTTGTGTTTCTTCGTTTCTTTGAATTGGTATTACTAATTAATTGTGCTTAAAACTTTTTATCTACGGACATGTTAGTAAGTAAATTAATTTAAAAGAAGAAATTTTAAGGGTTGCGAATGGAAAATTAGAATATGATGCTAACAGTTCTTTGTGTTCAGATAACAATAATTAACACATTCGTTAACTCCTGCGTAAATCTGTAAGTATGGTCTCGGTAATATAAATTTTAGTGCAGAATATAGCGTTAAATATATGAATAACGCATTTAGATTGGTAATATATTCCTAAGAATTAATACTGTGGTTACTCTTACTTTCTGTACTTGCAGAGAATTCCCAATTTGATTTAAGTCGGAAAATTTCATTTACGGGCATTTTCAAAATAGGAAACTGGGAAATAAGATAACTTACACGTTTATTAAGATTTGTGATGTATCTGTTTCTATCACTTACATGAAAGAAATATGGGCAAGCTACATGACAATTTCAAACAAATAAAGTATCATTAAATCAGAAAATGACAGAACCATGTTTGTAAATTCAATTTTAGAGAATTTTTTAAAATTTTATCTTAAGGAATCTTCTGATATGAATCGAAATTTTTTTAGAAATTTTATAGTTACTTCAGTCCAATTCTAAAAGGATTTATTTCCCTAATTAAATATCTTTTAATCTAATTCAGATTTCCATACGATATATGTTCATTTAAATTTTTAAATCATTTACACATTAGAGCATTTTTTTTTTTGAGGTTGGAATCATGTACATTTTTTATTTACTTTCATAAAATTTTTATTGAATATTTATACTTATATTATACTCACGGAAGAAGATTAGATTTTCTTTTTGTTAATTCTTAGAATATCTCCCACTGGGGGTCACCTCGTAATTGAGGATGAGAAGCTTCCGGTATGTGGGTTGGTTTTCGCCTTCCTGCTATGTACAGTAAAAGTTGGGGGTCGGCTTTCTCCCATCTATGACGGAACGTACTTCAAAACAGAAGCGTTTTACCATAGCACTTTCAGCATATTTCAGGCATTTTTCAAATGTTATATTTTCAGTTAAATTTGTATTTCAACGTTAGTGGTTGAAATACAATCAGGTGTTTTTCAAATTTTATATTTTCAGTTAAATTTGTATTTTAACGTCAATGGTTAAAATACAATATTGAACCACTGACGAAGTTGAAGAAACTGAACAGCATATGTATGGAGTAGCTGTTAATAGTTTTAGTTGAAGATGACAATGTGGTGAAGTATTGTCATTTACAGGAGTTTGCTTCATTTTGACACTTTCTTAGTAATAGTTAGTTTTACGTAATGCACATTAGGCTTTAATAGCTCTAATTCATTAACAACAGACAAGGCAATGTAATTAGCATAAACAACGCAGGTAAGCATTAACAATGTAAGTTGAAAATTTCAATATATTTCCCTAACAGCAAAAGGTAATTTTTATGCAGATTATGCAGATTTGATATTCACCAATCTTCCACTTTGTATGGAAAATGTTTAAAGAAAATAGGTCCATCAATAAAAACAACATTGAAAATAATTTCATTAGTTATTAAAAAAAACTCTCTCAACTGCTGAAAATTTATTAGCTCAATTAGCAATTATCAGCTTACATGTCAAAGATTGCGGTAGTTAGTATGGTGTATGTAAGTTAAATTTTAACATGGAACCAATTTTAAAAATATCATCAATACATTTAAAATGTCTGCAAGTACGTGTCTACCGATACTATGGATATTTTCTGTTTTTATTATTACTTATTATTATGAAATCCAATGTTGTTTGCCTATATTTTTGATGTAATTAATTCTACGAAGTGGCAAGGACTTTTATTTCAAATTTCTCTTTATTTTAAAAAGAGAATTCAGATGAAAGCTGATTTGCTGCTTCAATTTCCTGTGCGAAAGTAAATTTTAATTGCTACAACAGTATAGATATTTTTAAATTGTTTAATTCATAGCCCAGCAACTACTTCAATTTTTAATATTATTAGAGTTTATTTTAATTCATTTCAAAAATAATTAAATGAACGAAACACTTTTATTTTCCTTCGCAGAACTCTTAATGAAAGAACCTTCTCCGAAGAAAGGAATGGAGTAATGCGACTTATTATATAATTAATGTTTATTCTATAAAGCTGGAAGTGCTGCCCTACAGATGCTAAAATATTTCTTCAGGTTGGCACTTCCAGCTAACTAGAATAAATAACTTCCTCGCTAAGGCAAACAAAGTCCCAGAAAGACTTGTCTGATAGGAGTAAGCAAAAGTATCTCCAACATACAAAAACTCCATAGAAGTATCTCCAACATAGAAGAACTCCATAGAAGTATCTCCAACATAGAATGTCTGACTATTTCTATTTTGTCTATGCCTTACTATTTTTTTCTAAGTCTTATTAGTAATTATATTAAAAGGAGCTTATGCTCTTTGGTCTAACTTACCGATTTATATGCATGAATTGAAGATTTAGTTATAATATACCATAATACACACTTTTTTTTGTTCTAATTGCATTTATTCTAATACATCTGATCATAAATAATTGTTAGTTTTAGAAAATTATGTTAAAAGTGTATTTGTATATTTCTCAGATATAAGATATATAAGTGACGCAAATTCATTTAAGCTTAAATTATGTATTATTAATCTAAAATTGATGTATTGTTCATAAATGCTAGGAAATAGCTGGCATGTTACTTTTTTCAAGCGAGGCAAATTGCTACTCATGAAGCCAATGATTTATCCTAAGCAACAGGGACACAGGAGCTAATGCTGAAACTACATTGCATTAGTACTACATTGCATTGCCAGTGTATCTGTTGTTTAGAATAAAATATTTCATCACTAAAGCAAAGACTGATATTACATCTTATGAAAATATTTCTGGTAAGAAGGAAATACAAATTTTTTTAAGAAAAGGCACAAGAAAAATCACAGATATGTTTCAGATGTTTTGTTCAAATTATTTTGTTTTTCAGATAGAGTCGATGATCGTTTCGAGGCTGAACCTGAAAGTCAGTGGTAAGAATGAATGGTTTTACCTTTGGTTTTTCTTTAAAAGAATCACGAATGTCATGCTATCCTGTTATGCATATCGGAGTTTGTTTAAATATTAACCCACAAAAATTTCTATATTTTAACAAATTGTTTGGGGAAAAATGAAATCTTGTATCTTTGTTTCAAACCTTTTTAAAAAGTATTTTAACATTTATATACTTATTTACGACTAAGGTTGCTTTAACATAGATGTTTCTGTGAGTATAAATATTTTAGGACAATGTAAGTTTATCTTACAAAGAGCAGGTGTATCTGCTATATGTGGATATGGGGTAATTAATTATATTATAATTGGCAGTTGATGTGGATATGCAGTTAAAATCGAAACAGAGTTCAAAATTTATTTGAATTAAACTCTCAATTCTGGGAAATTCCATTATTTTCTGTTTAAAATATTCCATGAAATTATTTTATATTACTTAAAATTAAATAGTAAATATACTTACAAGTATCCATAATAGGATACCTATACTGTTATTCTCAATGGTACAAATGTTTCTACTTCTAGTTTTGTCTCAAAGTTTGCTGATAAATGATTTTATCATCCTTAATTTCGTAAATGAAGCAGGTAACTTTCACCATTTTTATGTTTCCTTACTTTAAAACTTCAGTTGTCATAATGAAACAAAACAAAACAAAAAATCTGGGAGATGTTCCAAAATTATGTCCTATAATTTATTAAATAAAATGAATAAAATTTGAGAATTATTAAATGATTTTATATAAACATTTAAATATCCATTTTCTTTCTAAAACAATAGCAATTGCTTCTCATGTCAAGTAATAAAAGGAAATCTAACGATAATAAGAAGTTGATGCACAATTTTAATTTGCATGGAGCCTTGAAGAGCGTTTTTCTGACCTCTGAATTCTATTTTTAATATTGCCTGAAACACTGATAAAAAAAATTCAAAACTTGGTCAGTTTTGATCACAAAATAGGAGATCTACTTTTGCTTAAAATGTTTTTGGATGAAAAATATTGTGTTAATTATGATAAAAATAACCATAAAACTATATAAAAATTCAGATTTCTTATTTTTTCCAAATTGCATTTATTGACTTTACCAGCATGATAATAATTTGCCATTTAAGGTATTTTCCCAACTGGAAGTGCATGTCTTTTTTTGAAAGATTATAATATCAATATTGGGTCACGATTAAACTGGATATATAATCCTAATGAAGACAAGGAATCCTAAAATAGTGTTCATCCTAAAATAATGCAAATCGGAATTGTTTAAGAATACTTGTTTCCTTTTAATGAATTTTTATGTTTTTAATTCATATATGAAGCAGCATTTATTGCATTTGGTACTGAGATTCTGATGATTAGGATAAAAGATCGCTTCGTTAGATAAAATGAAGGAAATCGTATTGCAAAACAATGCTCCTAATATCATTTTACAACTATTTCCGCTCCGCGGATTTAAGTGCCAAACTTTCCAAAACATAAAACAACAAAAATAATAATTATAACATTATTTTTCTTATTCTTTATCTACGAATAATTCAAAAATGTCTGAGTACTTTTTTCAATAGTTAAAAATTTCACCTGCACTAATACTTAAACAGAAACGATGGTGACACGTAGAAATAATCACCAAAATGTGAAAGTTTTTGATACTCACATATAAATCACACATACCACATGCACAAATCACACAACAAAAAGTCAAAGAAAATTTGGGGCATTATTCGAAATATCTGAGCTTCTCAAATTTTTAGAAATACATGCTCAGAATTATATTTTCAAAACTATATTTCTTGATTTTAAGATTATAAGTTCATTAAAAAAGTGCTTTGTCGTAATAAAAAAGTAAATTGAATTGAACTTTCGACTGACAACTGTCTATTATTAAAATTTTTGCAAGTTAGAAATTCAAAGCAAAAACAAACATAAATAGTTAAATACATCTCAAAGAAGTACATATATAATAATGATACTAAATATGATCGGAAAACAGTGATGAACTTGTTTTAAATGTTGAAAAATTTATCTGATAGATAAAGAGGAGATTTATTGCTTACTTTCAGAAACCTTAAGAGTAAATGAATGAAAAAGAAGAAATTAATGCTTTTTTCGTCCAAATACAAATCTGTCTTAGAATGAGGTAAAAAAAAAAGTCTAAATAATATGATGCAATTCATGATCATTTAAGCTAAATTTCTAGCAACCCATTTTTTAAAATTAGAAATTGAAGAATTTCCACATTAATTTAGTGCCTAACTGCTATATAATTTTAATAATGAAGATTTGCAACCTTCGATCTGGAATCGGTCGGAGAAAATAGATGCAGTGTCTCAGAATATTTTCACCTTAATATTTTCAAAAACAAGGTACTTTTTATTGAATAACAAGAGATTATTACTTTAAATGCAAATATATTTAATATAAATAATTAAAGCAAATCATAAATTAGTATTTTTCGTATTAGGGAGGAAATTTTTATTTCTTAAAAATTAGAAACTAAAAAAGAAACTATAACTCTTCTAATATCATTGAATTATGTTTCAAACTATCTAGTGCTGTATCTCACTAAATTTTTTACGAATGGTTTTAAAGAAAATGAACATCCTTTTATTGTAAATTAAGGTTATTTCAATATCTATATATTAAGAGGTTTCGTTTTCTAACGTTCCATATTTGTAATTGGAGGTATAGTTTGTTATAAAACATGCTTTGCATTTTTCAAAACCTCCTTTATAATCGTATAATCTTTATTCTATGCATCTCGGAAATCATGTTCTAAAACACATCAAATACAGAAGAAATAAATCTTTATATACAAATATATATTACATTTTTAATCGTCAACTTTCAATGCTATTACTAGCATAGATTTCAAATTAAAATTTTGTTTTCGGTAAAATCAAAACAATGAATATGAATTTGTTAAAAAAGAACTAATTTTAAAAATTCTGAAAGAGGAACTTGTTCCCTAAAACTCTTTCTGCAATTTATGTTACGTTTATAGATTTTTTACCATATTTAAATGCCGTATGTGTATTGGTAATTAATTAGACATTTGATTATTTTGACATGTATGCAATATATCTAGATTGAGTATTGAGATTGAAATCTAATCTCTAATAAATACGACTGCTGTTACAATCATTAGAATCAAGCGTGGATTTAATGGATAAAAAATCCTTATTTATATATCAGATGCATTTTTCCATCAAAAATTTAACTTTTAAGAATTTAACTTAACATTTTAGGGATGGTAATGAGGTTTGCATTAAAGATTAGGAAGAATTTTGTTCCTCTAATTTTATTATCGCAATATAATCAGTTGCCTCGTGACAATCCAGATTCTATTTCGATTCTATATTCGAATTGCTTTTCTGACTTTTGAAAATCAAACCGCAAACGTTATACGATATTATTGAATGATGAGCAAAAATATATATAACCCATAATGACGACAAGAATAACCAAGTAACCGAATAACGTGAACAGTATTTGACGAAAACAGAAATTCTAGCCTCATTATTTAAAACGTGAGGGGACCGACCACACGTATCCAGGCAACGTGACAAACGTGACCCAAAGGGCCATTATTTTATTCAACGAAAATTAAGTGAATTATTATTATATTTTACAGAGAAGAAGCACTCAATATTTTATGAAGGATAATAACTGCTTGGTGGCTGTAAGGTACACTGAATGTGAAGAACTAGAATTTAGTTTTTTGATATAAAACGAAAAGCACCTAGCTTAGGAGGAATCAAAACTGTGCTACACTGACAGGTACTTTGGATATAATAATTAATTATATAATTAAATTTGAATTCTCTCTAATTAAATTAGAATTAGCTGATTTCTTTGTAAGTATGACATGGAAGGGAATCTCGTCGGCGTTTTGATTTTATTTATTCATTTGTTTGCTCTTACAAAAAAATCAGCACCCCACTTATAAACGAAGCCTTTTCTGAGAATACAATTTCAGGAACCGATTCGATTTGTGAGTATTTCATAACCAAAAATGTAATATTCATTTTATATACCACAGAAGAACAATATTTTATAGTAAATAATTAACAATATGCATACAATGATCATGAAACGAGATAAAAGTTTTTACATTTCATAAAAAAAATAGAAATATGTTCTTAAATTAAAAACTGGTGATTATAGCCTTTTTTCAAAAAATTATCGAATACAAAATATTATTTTTTGAATTTAAAAAAATATTTTATGCTTAATTAATTCATTTATTACTCAACATACACTTTTTCATTAGTGTTTCGTTCTCATTTTTTATTCATTGCAATGATTATTATTCATTATTGAATTATTTTTGTTAATTTGAATTAATGAAGGAAGAGCATATTTTCTTGAAATATATTTTTTAGTAACGTTTCTTCTATGTGATTTTAAATATATTGTTTAATTTTCACAAGATACTGACATTTACATACGCGAAAGAAAACCGATGATGACAAGTGGAAATTGTCTCCAAAATGTCTGAGTTTTTATATTGTTAAAAAATTTGTATTTCCAGACATTTCAAGTACTTTAAAAATTTAATATTTTCAGATGAATTTATATTTCAACCCCTGATGAAGTTGAAAGCTCTTAGCTGTATCTGTGTGAGAAAAGAGTTAATGTTGCTAGTTGAAGATGACGAAGTAGTGAAATGTTATGTCCTGTAAGATTAATAGTTCCCTTTTGCCCTGTCTTAGGACCAAGTGGCTGTGTTTAAGATGCAGTAGTCTTTTTATAGCACTAACATATGTAAATGGTTAATGCTCTCTGAGGATTTTAGCATATGTGCGTATCAACTTTGGTGATTTTTATGATAGTACGGAAAACGATTACCTCATCTAAAATAATTTGAGGGTAAAAAATTTATTTGTGAATAAATTATTCATGACTGGAAGGATTCGTGATTAAATGCTCTACTGAAAAAATCTGAATTGAGAAATAATTTATATTTTGATGGTGATTAGTATAAAATCACTTGTTAAAGATCTGAATATGCGTATATTATAGTGATTCTTTTTTCTATTTTAGGTAATTCAAAACTGGAAATTTTCATTTAAGTATTTGACGTTGATCGTCCAATTTATAGTTCAGATAAATTTTACTTCCGTGACGGCACCAGAAGGTGTTGTCCCTTTTATAATTATATATTTATGTAACTGTTTATATGTATACATTTACTATAACACCTGATGAAATGTTTATATTTTCAAATTTTTAACTGATTTATAAACTAAATGTTCCTTAATAACACATTTTAATTGTTTCATTGATCATTCTTTTAAATTTTCATTAATATTTTTATCTGAAGATACATGTAATAACGATGTATTCCTAGGTACTGGGAGACGACATTTTTTATGAGATGGTTTGCGGAAAATCCGGGGTAAAGAAATTTGTCATTTTACTGGTAAAATTTCTTTTGTTCAGAAATTTTAATTCCGAATGTCAGACATGTACTATATAGCTTTAGAAAATAGGTTTTACGTTTCACAGAAATTTCCCATTAAGATTTGTATGAAAATATTGCATGAAATGTTTTTAAATCAATTTTTATCAAACTGGGACTCAATAAAAATGACTCAGTGTTGTCGAAAGGACTTAATAATTCCATTACATGCTACTAAACATTAAACATCTGTAAAATTTAATTTCTGTAATTTTTTGAAATTGTTAATATATATTTTTAGGAATGATTAAGACTTTTTATGATTGGAAATGTGAGCCAAGAAGTGGATGTAAACACAAATAAATAATTAATAATAATAATAATAAAAAAAAAAGGACTCGCAGTCTCGCATTCGGAAAATCAAAATTGATGAGCTTTTTCCGTGATTTCAACGCCGCATGTTATGTCCTCATTTGAAATCTTCTGTACTTTAATATTCATTCGTCAGTTATTTTTGGAAAAGAAAATACTTTCTTACTATTTCTGTCTGAAGATGCTTTCAATAAAGACGTATCCCTAGGTGCTGAGCGACAACCTTCGTTATGACGTTGTTTGCGGAAAAACTGGGGAAATAAAATTTGTCATTTCACTGGTAAAATTTCTTTTATTCAGAAATTTTATTTCTGAAAGGCAAACATATATTCTACACGTTTAAAAAATAAATCTTTTATTTCACTGAAATTTTCCATTATGATTTGAATGAAAATATTACATGAAATGTATTTGAACTATTTTTTTTTTTTTTTGTCACACATTTACTCAAAAAATGCTCGAAATGACCCAATATTTTGTAATTCCTAAAAATTACCATTATCTGCAACAAAGCAATAAACATCTGTAAAAATTAGTTTCTGTACTTTTGTGTTATTGATAATATATATTTTAAGAGAAATTAAAATCTTTTATGATTTGAAATTTGAAGCAAGAAGCTGATGTAATCACACACACACACACGCGCGCACGCACACACAAAATCCTTGAATTCGGAAAACTAATTCGCACAGGGTATTTTTTTTTTTTCTTGATTTCGACATGTCAATTTATTTCCATATCCTAAACGTTAATATCCAGCAGCAAAGTTATTTTTGAGAAAAGAAAATCTAAATGCCTTCTAAAATTTATCATTCTTTGTGACCTGATAAACTCATACTGAAATAAATAATGCTGAATCAGTTAACGTTTCTTTAATGTTGTAAAAGATATGAATTCATGAAATCATGGATTAAATCTGAAATTTATATTTCAGAAATATATTTGTTGGTACGACTACTTCTCTGCAGCATCAATGGGTTTTCTTTAAAATTTCTTTCTATTTAAAAACAGCTCTATGAAGAAAAAGGGTTTGCTGTCTCAGTTTTATATAGCATGCAAATTTTTAATTACTATAACTACGTATGTAATAATAAATTATGCAGTTTAAAATTTAAAAACTACTCAATTTTTAATATCATTATAATTTAACCTCATAAATTATGTCAACGTTTAAAATAGTGCCTCGCTTTTATTTTTTCGCAGAACTTTTGCAAAGAAAGAATCTTCATAAAAGCAAAGAAAGCTATGAAATTTATTTGTTTATTCTTAATAGAGAAATGTGGCATCCTTATGATATTAAATTTTACGAAAAGAAAGCCACTTTTGGCTTTTTAGAATAAATGGCTTCATCACTACAGGAAAAGGCAAAGTGATATCCCGAAAGGATTCGTCTGATCTGTGCATGAAGAAGTAGAAAAGCTGATGACAAGGGAAATGCTCTCTGAAGTGTGTAAGTCAGAAATTTAGCTACATAAAAACTTTTATGCGTTTTATGCGTATCTTTAAATATGAAAATCATTATATTCTATATTAAAAATTAAAAATTTATATTAAAATGTTTTGGTGTACGAAACATTTTTGAAAGAAAATATTGAAAAGCAGTTCAATTTTTTATCGATATTTCTATGCAACTTTAATTTACGTTGTTTCGACTAGCTGTTGAAACAAACACTTTTATTAGTTTTTATTAGTGTTCTTTTAGTAGATTAAAAAAATTAATTAATTTAATAACATATCTTCAATGTATGCCTATTTATTACTTATGACATATTTTTAATATATGTATATTCAGAAATAGAAGTTTTATGATTAAAGGTTTGTGTAAGTAAAAGAGCTAATACTTAAATATAATTACAGTAAGTCGTTAAATTCTATTTTTAGAATAAAATGGTTCGCCATGAAACAGGAAAGAAATAAAAAGGTATTATATGAAATTTTACTCTTATTTCTGAACCAACAGTTTCGAAAAATAATTAAAAAACGAGGATGACAAAAGGAAATAATAACTAAAATTTCTAAGTTTTTTTATATGTCTTATACTCACACCTGAGATTATAAGAACAAAATCAACAATTTTAATATATAGGGTTTTAGTTCTTTTTTAAAAATTAAAAATTTATATTTTCAGATATAAATAAGTCCGCTATAAGCAGTAGGCGGCTGTTTACATCTCTAGTTGCAGCGGTGAATCACGAGGCTATGGTTTTAATGCAGCCTATTAGTTGACTAAGATCAGATTCACAACGGAATGGCTAATTGCGGAACAGTCATCTGAACCGGATCACGTTTGCCCTGAAACTCGAAGGGGCTGGGTACTTTAAATAACCTATTAATCGAGAAAAAAAGATGGTGACATTGTACATTTTGCGCAGCTGAGTGCGCATATAAAGCGTCACGCGAGAGTCTTTGACGGTTCATACACACCCTCATATATTCTTTCTTCTGCGATCGTCCAGATTGGTGTCTTCTGATTTTTCTGCCGTGGGAAGTAAACTGGATCAAAAAAATAGAAGAGGGGACCAAATTATTTGAATGGGAGTTAACACCAAAGATTTAATTCTTGAGGTAGAAAGAAAACCAAGGTTTGAGATTACAAGATTAAAGAGTATACGGTAAAGGTGCTGAATTATTGGAGGACGTTATTATAGAATTTGAAGAAAATAATGCGAGTGGAGAGAATGTCTAGGTGAGTATTATATTATCTCATTATTAAAATTGTAATACCCATAATAATTATATAGTCAATTAAATTTTTACTCTTTTCTATTTTATAAGTACTGTGGCGGGAAAAAAAGGGAGCTACCCAACTTTGTTCTACTGTGGATCATCGTATTTCAAAACTAATATCCATTTTAAAGCTAGTAGTGTATATTAAAATTTGATGTGCCTAAAATGCTCATAGGGGATTGACTACATATATAAATTTATATAAACTTTGAAAATTACTCTGCCATTACCCTTTTTTGATGTGACGAATAGATTCCGAATAGAAAAATTAACAAGAGGGGGACGGGTAATTGGTAAACGACCCGTTTGGTTAATATACTATGATTACATCCGGAGATGTTTGTTATTTTCTGTTAAGGGATTATTGCCATGATTAGATGTGTAATGTTTATATGTTATCTGGACATCAGTGATAATATATATATATATTTTAAATTTAGTGATACTTTAAAGTATATTTAAACTTTCAATATCTTTGTTAAAGTCGCTTGCAACTTCACTCATAATAAAATATTTTCGCTGGAAATTTTTCGGATAAGTTTGGTCCTTTTCTGCAAAGAAATGTTCAAGAGCATTGAAAGTTTTGCTTAAATTGTACCTGAACCTGAATAACTATTATGCTGAAAGTATCAAAATGAAAAATTTTGCTGCATGATTGAAAGAAACGAAATCGAATATATTTTTTATTATCTATATGAAATATTAATTTTAGCATTAAAATTATTACTTTATAGACAGAGACAGAGAGAAAAATGAACTGTTGGCTGTCAATCTGTATTTTCGCAATCGTTTCGTTCGTCCTTTTCGTTTCAGTCGTTCTAAAAATAGGTCAACCAAAATACTTTTTCTAGTATATATTTTATAAACGTATTTTATTATTCAGTGAAAAGGAATTTTTATATTCAGGCCCAAATTCTATATTTCATAATATTGTTCATCAATGCCACGCAAGACAGTCGCAGCTTTATCTACAGTGAACGAAAATAAGATAATTAAAACAAGGTATTCAATTATTTTGTTTCTATACTTATGTACTTGAACAAGCTAATTTATTTTTTACTTCTTAATTTTGATGAAAACTCTAGAATACCTATTTTTAACTCTGTATTTTCCATTTCAATCTATGCATTCTAGTTTAACAGATTCTAAGATCCACGTGTAAAATGCTCCTAATATACAGGCAGCATAATTGCATTAAAAATACTGACACCTTCTTTAACAAGCAAGAAATCTTCATATTTCTCTTTCTCAAAATAAATAATTTATTTTTTACTTCTTAATTTTGATGAAAATTCTATCATATCTATCTACAATTCTGTATTTTCCATTTTAGTTTATGCATTCTAGTTTTCTTGGTTCTAAGATCACCCCGTAAAATGTTCCATGTATAAAGGCAGCATAATTGCATTAAGAATCCGAGGACATTATTTAATAAGAAAGAAATCTTCATATTTTACTTTCTGAAAATAAATAATAACTTTTTTCGTGCTTAAAAGGAAATAAGACAGTAATGTTTAATGACACTAGAAGTGAATGAGTGATAAAAATTTGAAATTTAAAATAATATTATTTGTGTATTATTTAAAGGTTATATATTTGTACATGATGTAAAATGTTCTAATTTTTTTCTATTCATATCCTGCAATATTTCTAAGGAAAAAAAATTCACAAAAATTAAAATGATCATTTAGAATATAAAATGCAATTTATTACAATCACACTATTTAAAAATTAGAAATCTTGAAAGGTTCTTACAAACAAAATATTAAAAAAATATAAATCAATGCAAGAATTATTCTATGATTTCTTAATGTACTAGTTTTATTTACTGATTTATTTATTTCATGTTTTTAACGATGAGATGTTGAAATTTATTTTTGACTTGAATCCTGTTGTGTTAGTATTTTCAAATTCTGTTGGCTGATATATTCTAGAAGAAAATCTAGTAACTTACCATTTTTATTATTTAATTTCTTATTAATGCATAAATTTAATTAAAACTGCATTCTATATGAGTAGAACAATTTAGCAAAGAATTTGAGAAAAAATTGATTTCAGTATTTATTATAATGAAGAATAAATTAAAACCTAAAACGTTGAAAATAATTCTATCATTTGGTATTATATATTATTATTTTATATTATATATTATTATTTTATATTATATATTATTATTTTATATTATATATTATTATTTTATATTATATATTATTATTTTATATTATATATTTTATATTATATATTATATTATATGTTATATATTTTATAAAACACTTGTTGATATTTTCATTAGTACTTTTTCGAATTCTCATCGCATATATAAGTTCAATATTTTTAATAACACTTTTTAATTGATTCTTGATAATTATTCAAAATTTTCTTTGGTATTTTTATGTCAACATGCTTTTAATATGAATGTAACCCTTGGTACTGGGCGACACCTCTTTTATAGGGGTGTTTGCGGAAAAACCGGGGAAAAGAAATGTGTCATTTTGTTTGTAAAATTTCTTTTGTTTGGAAATTTTATATTAGTCATGACAAACATGTACTCTATTGGTTTAAAAAGTATATCTTATGTCTCATTGATATTTTCCATTAAGATTTGTATTAAAATATTTCATGAAATCTTTTAAAAATATTTTTAATTATAATAAATGCTCGAAATGATTTATTATCTTTTAGTTCCAAAACACTGTTATTACAAACAGTAAGATGCTGTAAAAATTAGTATCTGTTATTTTCTAACATTGATAGTATTTATTTTAAGATTGATTATTATTTTTTATGATTGGAAATTAGGCGCAAGAGGACCCATAGGATTCGGAGGACATATAGACAGCAAGTGTATTTTAAAATAATTTTTTTAGTTTTTTAAAATTTTTAATAACATTGTCACTTTATTTAATCTCACCAATATTGCAAATGAATGAAATAATGCACAGTTTGTCCTTTATGCAGAACTTTGCCATAAAAAAAATCTTCGATGCAAGAAATAAATTAATGCAATTAAATACAACTTCATTATTTGTTATATAAAACGGAAGCGTGTTGTTACTGATATTAAAATATTTCAATAGGATTGCACTTTCAACTGATTAGAATAAATAATTTCATCACTAAAGAGAAAGTACATTGATGTCCCACGAAGTTGGTCTGATTCGAACTGCAAATGTATATCAATTAAAGAAGTAAAAACGATGATCACATGGGAAATACTTCCTATAATGTCTGAGTTCTGCTATAACTGAGTTATTATTTACAATTTAATTCGTTAAAAAAATTATTTTTTTAATTATTATTTTATTTAATTAATTATTTTTCTCATGCTTAATAAATGCTCGAATTGATTTATTGTCTTGTAGTTCCAAAACGCTGTTATTACAAACAATAAGGCGCTGTAAAAACTAGTATCTGTTATTTTGTGACATTGATAGTATTTCTTTAAGATTGATTAGGATTTTTTAAGTTTGGAAATTTGATGCAAGAAGTGGATGGATTCATAAAAAATTGAATTCACTTATTTGAATTCGGAGTACCGAAATCCAGCAAAGGAGTTTTAAAATAATTTTTTTAGTTTTTTAAAATTTCTAATAGCATTTTCAATTTATTTAATCTCACCAATATTGCAAATGAATGAAATAAGGCACAGTTTGTCCTTTATGCAGAACTTTGCCATAAAAGAATCTTCGATGCAAGAAATAAATTAATGCAATTAAATACAACTTCATTATTTCTTATATAAAACGGAAGCGTGTTGTTACTGATATTAAAATATTTCAATAGGATTGCACTTTCAACTGATTAGAATAAATAATTTCATCACTAAAGAGAAAGTACATTGATGTCCCACGAAGTTGGTCTGATTCGAACTGCAAATGTATATCAATTAAAGAAGTAAAAACGATGATGACATGGGAAATACTTCCTATAATGTCTGAGTTCTGCTATAACTGAGTTATTATTTACAATTTAATTCGTTAAAAAAATTATTTTTTTTAATTATTATTTTATTTAATTAATTATTTTTCTCATGCTTAATAAATGCTCGAATTGATTTATTGTCTTGTAGTTCCAAAACACTGTTATTACAAACAATAAGGCGCTGTAAAAACTAGTATCTGTTATTTTGTGACATTAATAGTATTTCTTTTAAGATTGATTAGGATTTTTTAAGTTTGGAAATTTGATGCAAGAAGTGGATGGATTCATAAAAAATTGAATTCACTTATTTGAATTCGGAGAACCGAAACCCAGCAAAGGTGTTTTAAAATAATTTTTTTAGTTTTTTAAAATTTCTAATAACATTTTCAATTTATTTAATCTCACCAATATTGCAAATGAATGAAATAATGCACAGTTTGTCCTTTATGCAGAACTTTGCCATAAAAGAATCTTCGATGAAAGAAATAAATTAATGCAATTAAATACAACTTCATTATTTCTTATATAAAACGGAAGCGTATTGTTACTGATATTAAAATATTTCAATAGGATTGCACTTTCAACTGATTAGAATAAATAACTTCATCACTAAAGAGAAAGTACATTGATGTCCCACGAAGTTCGTCTGATATGAACTGCAAATGTATCTCCATTGTAGAAGTAAAAACGATGAAGACATGGGAAATACTTCCTATAATATCTGAGTTTTTTCATTTCTTTTTTAAATTTATTTTTTCTGCTATAACTGAGCTATTGTTTACGATTTCATTCGCTTATGAAAATCGTTGTTTGCCCAAAACAATTTTTGTTTTAACAGTTACATTAAAATGGATTTTTATGATTTTGTCATGGAGATCGTAGGTTATTTATACATCAACATTTTAATAATTTTTGTATAAAGTATTATCATCAATATTGTTTCATGAAACTGATAATCACAACAAGAAGGACATCCAAAAAGATACCTTCTATATTGTACCTCATATATATAATATTATTGTTCCTTAGAGAAGGAATGCTGACATTTTAAGTGGAGAGTGGGGAGTTATCATTTCATTTAGGGATTTCTTACCATTTTTTTGCATATCCTGTTTGTAGCAAAAAGTTACGCATCATAATTTTTTAATTCTTTCTTTTTTTACCTTTTATTCATTTTAAATGTCTATAATAGAAATAAGCATTATTTTATTGTATGATTCTGTCAATTTCAGATTAAAATAGTAGTGTTTTAAATTTTCTTATGTTTCCATTCTTATTATTTGAAAGATAATATGCTAAATCATTTCCTTTCTGCATGTAATTTTTTTTCTCTAAAGGAATTACACATGGGACCATATGTTCTGTGATTCACTGAGAGAGCAAACACTGCATAAAAACCGGTTTTTAAAGGCACAAATTACTGTAACATAATCAACAGATTTCAACGTTTTTTTTTTTTTTTAACTATATCATTGATAAACTGTTGGCTTTTTAGAATTGAAAATTGTATTATAATTGTATCAACTGATGGATAGAACAGATTGGAGTAATGGAAATATCCAAGAGAAAATTTTTTAGGAATTAAAAACATTTTGAATAATTTATCGAAGTAATTTTATAAATCAGTTTATGAGTTGTTATTCGTCCGAACTATCATAATTCATAAATTTTTTGATATAAGAAAAATATCGCAATTCAATTTCTTGTTTCATTAAATTAGTTTAATTACATTAATGTCCTGTTTTGAATTTGAATACATTCAGAATTACATTCTAAGCCCAATAACCAACCAGTAATAACTATCCTCTCCAAAATATTGCAGTGCAACAGTTATAATGCCTTCTAAAGGATTTCAAAAGGATGCCTTCGTTTTTGATTACTGAATCCTAAACCCGTATGTAAAATACTGGACTATTTTTTTCCTATATCGAGGATAAAATTTTTTCTTCTCAGACATCGCAGGAATATGAGTCTAAAAACACAAGCAGAAGATTTTAATTTCTTACGAAGTAGGTGTGCTCTTGCTTTTCGAAAAATACATTTTCATTAAAGCGTAACTACAGAGTGTGAGAATGATTTAGTTACTGATTGCACAAAAAAAGCATTTTGTCAGTGTAGGGATACAGATTTTGATTCAAGTTTAAGCACCAGAAATTATTATTAGTATTAAAGCAACATCAGCATAGGCATGGTAAGCTACTCTTTTGTGGTTCTTTAAAATATTATTGAAGATTCTAAACATTTTTATAGTGATATTTTCGGACCTTACATTTCAGATGCGCCGTCAAATGACTAGAATAACTTTTGAGCCTTCTTCCATTATACAAATATTCGTACCATATATGCAGAAATAGTTTCTGTTGGTCTTTCTATGAGAGAAATTTAATGAATTCTATTATTGTTTTATAAAGCTGTGCATTTAAGTTATTTTTCACCTTAAGATTTGTAATAATAAAGATAAAAATTTGCTCAACAGTAACACCATAGAGCATGGAATCTCCTTCAACGTCATAAAAAGAAATTAATGATTTCTAATTAATTAATTTGATTGATTTCGAACTAATTAATTTAGGAGAAACTTCGCTTTTGAGCTTTGAAATTTTATTTCTTTTTTAATTTTGAAGTGAAAAGTCTGAGAACCAAATAATTTCCACTTAGGTGAATTATTTTAGAAAATAACGTAAGGATTAATCAATTATTTCAAAATTTATTTCGAATTTATTTGCTAAACGTCATCAATTCTCTTCAGTATCAAGGAATCCAATATTTTAATATTTTAATTTAATATTTTAAAAGGCATTTTGATTTCCTCAAGACATTTATTGTTTTATTGAATCATCTTTCAGCAAATGAACTTTAAAAGAAGGAACAGTGTGTGCCTGAGAAAATTGGTGATGGTTCTTTTTCCGATTTTCTTCACAGAACTGTGAGCAGGATTAACGCTTTAAATCGTAGAAAAACACGAGATAAAACAAAGTAAAAAAAAGTCCAATAAAATTTTATAATTTGCTTTGGAGTAACTCTTTTGAAATTGTGGTAGAAATATCCGTTTAACAATTTTAAAGGCAGATACTTCAAATCAAATTTTTTCAACGGAAATAATTGGAATTCGAAGACAATAACAGAACATGCAAAGTTAGATACGCTTAATGTTTCTCGAAAATTTTTTTTTATATCACTTGAATTTATATGCTGTCCTCAAAATAAATAGAATATACAGGGTGAGCATTAAGTATAGATCTAGCTATAAAAATGTATTACGCAAATTCTATAATATTTAAATGAATGTTTCTTTTTGTAAATTTCGAATTACATATCTAAATTTCTGATTAGATCAATTAGCTTAGCTAATTTCTACGTGTGCTCCCTTTATCGCTCAAAAAATGTCAAAGTATTCTTATAGCTTTGTCACAACTATCTGAAATCTCTTACGTAATTCTAGGCACAACATTAGTTGTCCAAGCATTCATTCTTTGATTATCATGAAATGGAGTTGCAAACAGCCATAATGACGGCTTAACTCTTTAAATAGGAATGGCTGATTTCATTCCATGGAATCAAGAAACGTTGCGCCTTTTATTTTAACTGCATTTACCTATAAATTAAAATTTCATTTACTTTTATTTGTATAAATTTTATTTGTATTATATTCACCACTTGTTCAATAGTAATAATAATAAATAAATAAAACCTAGGAACAGGAATATTTAATGACAAAATTTTTTGTGCTACTGTTATCAACGAATCAGAAAAACGATGATGACAAGTGGAGATATCTCCAAAACGTCTGAGTTTTTATACTGTTAAAAAATTAATATTTCCATATATTTCAAGTATTTTTAAAATTTCACGTATGAACATTAATTCATGCTTCAAAAATGTACGAAGTTGAATGAGCTTAATCGTTCCTGTATGAGAAAGTTTTTATAAGGCTAATTGAAAATGATGTATGAAGTGAATGAAGTACGAATGCGCTCAACCAAACCTGGATGAGAAATTTTTTATAGCACTAATTGAAAATGGTGGGGTAGTGAAATGGTATCATTTGTAAAGGTATTAATTCGCATTTGTCCTCTCTTACAACCTCTCTTACAAACTTGCTCGTTTCTCCTTTAGATCCCTTAAACCTCTACAGCAGTAAAATATATAAATGGTGAAAGTTCTCTAAAGATTTCAATGTATTTTCATTGCAGCACCAGGTAATTATTATCTTGATGGTTTGATTTCCTTTTTTCTTTCCTTGTTCGTATAGAAGAGGATTACCTCACCTAAGATACTTTGTTGTAGGGAAGGAGATTTGTTTGTAAGTCTAATGTTCATGGCCTGAAGCATTCCTGATGAAAATTTAAATGTATATAGAACAAAAAAATCTGATAAGAAAAAGATTTATTTTTTGACGATATTTAATATATAGTGGATTTTATTTATTTAAGATTTATAAATCCCATATATTACACTAATTCACTTCACTTTTTCATAATTCAAGAACTGAACATATTCTTTTTAATATTTGGCGCCCAGCGTCTTATTTATAGTACAGATGCCCTTGACTTCCGGCGTAAACTGAAAACATTATTATTATTATTATTATTATTATTTTTTTTTTTGCTTCAACTAACAGGAAAACTTTTTTTGTCATTTCGGTGCGTCATGTTATTTCCTTCATTTGAAAACTCTCATACGTTAAAATCCTGCCATAAGCTATTTTTGAAAATAATAATTCTAAATGGTAGTAATGACAATTGCGTACAGTACACTTTGCGCACCAGTCATAAAACTGTCAATCAATAAATAGTCTCGTTTACAATGCGGTTGTGTTACTGATAAGGGCCAGTTCTAGAAGAGGTTACAACATTTTAAACGTTATCTAAAAGTGTCATATTTGGCAAGAGTTATCATGATGTTTGCCACATTTCGAATACTTAACGATACGTTCATTAATACAATTTCATGCGTTTTAATACTATATGAATAATTTCCACTTTGCTTTTTATGAAAGATGGATTGCTTTTCAATGTATTTATTCAAAAATGTATGATAAAAATCATTGAGGAATTATATTTCTTCTCATATAAATAGTGTATCCACTTCGAAATAATAATAATTTCTTCTAGATTTTTCATATAAATGCATTACTTTACATAAATATAACATTTTGCATTAAACGAAAGAGTTTGCGTTTCATTTTTTGCTTTATTTCTTCTTGCTTCGTTTATTTAATTCAATAATTTCGAACAATAAAATATATGTTATTTAAATATAGGCACTTAAAAAAAGTTGTTTAATAAATTTAAAGTACAATTAAATGAGGTTAGTGGTATTGGAATGATTTGTAAGGAGGGAAAAGTTGCAAAAGCAATTCTTGAAGTGCCGTAAATAGCAAGAAAAGCTTCCAACTACGTATGTTAAGTTCCATGCTATATAGTTTTTTTTTAAAAAAAATCAGTTTCCAGAAAAGAACGCCATCAGAAATTTAAACTTTTCTGTTTATCATCGTAGATTTAATTTAAATGCTGTTACATTTTTTTTAAATCTGTATTCTGATAAAGATTAATTATTTGTTCATTATATGACTTTGCATTTTGAATATGAAATATTGTAAGTATATGGTGCATAAAATAAACAGCTTACTAAATCAGAAGTATATTAATAGTTTGCTAACTGATCATCTTTATCTGCGAAAATTTGTAGGAGATATTAGCTGAATTCAAATTTAATTTTCTTCTAGTTGCCCTTTTATTAAACCGAAATCCAAATCTACTGTTAAAAAATAAAATAGAATTACGAAAAATGATTTTTACATTAATATATGTAATATATGTTCTTCAGAAACTTTAATTTTATTGAAGAACGTTCTTATATGTACAATAAATCATTAAAAATAGTTTTGAATGAAGTTCTGGTAATACACTCTTCAACAATATACATCTACACCTTTATTGAAATGTTTACTGATTAGCTATGCGCTTTTTCCATATTTTAAACAATGTAATTATTTCTAATTTCAGAAGAATTCATGGCCATTTTTAAACCTTCCAGGGGCTCTGAGATATTGCAAATCTCAAAGGCCCTTTTTCTCTCCAATTTTTTTAAATTGATTTTAATTTAATTTTTATTCAGAAATTTTAATAGTAAATTTTGAAAACTGAAGTCGCAAGTTCCTTTCTAAAAAGTCCATTTCAATATTGTACAAATAAAAAAATTGCACAATCAAAACGTAAAATTAATTTTAAGCAAAATATCGAAAACAAAAGACAACTTTCTATAACAGTCTAAACAATATTGTAAAAGGAGGGAATATATTTTTTTAAACTGTAAAGCTCCAAATTTTTTAGAATTATAAAATAGCATAACGAATAACTTGTAAATGGTAATTAGGAATATTACTAGAATAAAGTTCCAAAATTAATTTAATCAATACTTTATTATGACTTGAATAAATTTGACTCCATGGCCCTCTGTCATTAAATGGAAGTATAAAACTAAATACCTTTCTACAACTACTAAAAATTACCAAAAGCTGAGGGTATTTTTCCATGTTGCTTTTTTTACCTTATCACTCTTTGTTAAGATTTGTCATTTAATCAGACTCGTGATATTTAAGTACTTCTTCATCCAACTAGAATATTATGTTAACTTACCTGAATATGCATTTTGCGATTAATATTTATCATAAGAATTCTTTATAAGCTTCTTGTGCATTCTGCTTTCAAAATTTATATCATCAATGGAAAAATAAGAGAATACAGCGTTTCAAAATTATCTAAATTTGTAACAATGTCACAAAAGATAAAAGAAATCACACTGAGAATATTTTAAAACAATATTCAATACACTGCAATATTATAAAAATCAAATAAATAGTAAATGCGGGATAAGTTTAAAAATAGTGAAAAATGCTTTCTTACGTATTATTATTCCATTTCCAGTTGTAATGTTCCATTAAAATATCCTGAGTTTTATTTTTAATACATAAAATAAAATAAGGACTGTTTTAGGAACTTAAATAACAAACTACCTGATAACATACGCACACACACTCACACAAAGGAGGGAGGGGGGAATGGAAAAAAATTGACTTTTAAAATGGAAGCATATACTTTAAATTTCACAGATATCTCCAAATTTTTCGTTTAAAATTATTCAAAAAATTAAAGTGTGGAATATTCAGACTTTAATCTAAAATTTTAACTAACAAAATAAGATTTTCTTCCAAGAATAAAAGTGAATGTATATATATGCGGCTATCAATCTATTTAAAATATAGACCATTGCATGTACAGATACTAAATTTAACACACGCATATTTGGGAGAAAGAAACATGCAATTCAGTTCATTTAAAAATATTAATACAAAAAATAATATTATATAAAACGTAAATGATCTTAAAATTTTTAAAAAATCATTAATTTTATTGGTTTATCAGTATTTGTGCATTTTTATTCTGCAAAAAGAATACAGATCTTAGATAGCATGTGTGTTTTATAGTCAAGATCCTTCGTTTATATTTACGTATTAAAAAGTTTTCATATATACGAGAATACTATTATTTTAAATGTAAATTAATATATATTTATAACTATATCAGGCTTGTTAAGTTATTTATTTCATGTGTATATGAATTAAATATTTGAATTATTTATTTGATTACCAGATTTATGAAAAGCTTTGAATAGATTTAATTTCTAATAGTAGGAAATTTACAACTGTTAAATTCTCTTATTGACTTGTGTGTTATTAATTAGCTGAAATGCACATTTAAATAATCCATTTATCTTAAAACAATTGGAATCGTTTGTGATGGTAAAAGTTAAGTTCAGGTGTAATTTTTTAGAATGGAATTTCAGATTTTCTTTTAAAGTTTATTGATTTTCATTTCAGAACTATATTTATCATACTTTGACTGTGAATGATAAATGCAGAGAATCGATATGATTTGAAAGTAAAAACTATTTTTTACTGTAAATTTTTAGAAAGTTATCACGGAAAAAAGTCAATATTTCTCTTAATTTTTGATTAATTAAAATTCTAATTAAAAGTTCAAAAAATCACTTTCCTACCATCCAAAGTATATATTTGCCAAATTTGGTAGACAGACTGTCTGGTTTTACAGAGCCAGTATATACACATAGAGACAAAAGTTTTTTCCTTGTGTTTATCAAAATTTATTTAAAATACCAATATATTTTCTTGCCAAATACTCTTGCCAACAGATAACATATGTTTTAGCAAACCTAGACTAATCACTCCCTACCCCCTTTTTTTCAAAGAGGAAATCTTAATTTATTGGCCTTTTATGACCCGTAAGCAAAAGTTCGTACGCATTTGTCCCACTACCATTCTAAAGTCCTTCTTAAAATTTCTTATTCTTCGTTGCATAACAACTTTATGCTGGAACTGTTAACTCTCCTTCATTGTTATAGATTTTATGAATTTATAAATCATGTATTTAATATGAGTTAAATTTGTTTATAAAATATATTTATTGGTATGATTACTTTTATGCAGCAGCAATAGCTTTCTTTTTAAATTTTTTTTTTCATTCAAAAATAGTGCTCTGAAGAAAAATGTTTTATATCTCAATTTCACTGTTTCATATTGCTCATTAAGTTTTTAATTACAACATCTATATAAGTAATAATAAATTATATTATTTATAACTTCAAAAATACTCAGTTTTTAACGTCATTTTAATTTAACTTTGTTCCATCTTATAAATGGTGCAAATGTACGAAATAGTGCCTGCTTTTGTGTTTTCGCAGGTTTTCGAATGGAAGAGACCCTTTTTGGATCAAGAAAAAGCAATGCATTTTATTATATAATCGTTGTTTATTTTTATAAGCCAAAGTTGCGAACCATATGGTATTGAATTTTTCCTAGTGGTTCACACTGTTGGCCTATTAGAATAAATGATTTCATCAATACAGATAAAAGACAAACTAATATCTCGCGAGGGTTTCTCTGATAAGAGAGTGCAAATAAGTAGATAAATCAGTATGGGAAATAAAAACGATGATGACTAGGGGAATAATCCATAAAATGTGTGAGTTTTTAAATTTTGTTTTAAAATAAATTAACCTTTTCTGATCTGATTCTATTAATCATTTATATAATGGAGATTGATTTCTTCAACTAATGATTAAAAAAGTAAGTGATAATGGAACTCACCAAAACTAAAAGCTTTACAATCTAAAATCTAATGGCCGCAAACGTGCTAATTCGTGAAGAAAGTAAAAAAGCCAGTAATGTCGAATAATGATGGACAAAGAATTTTTATTATCAAACACTTCATCACAGAGAGAAAGTGATAATGCCCAGTGTGCAAGCCAACTGCAGTAGAGGCGTCACATTGGCGAGCGGAATTCATTGAATATACGTTGGAAGATTTCAGCCATTTTCATAAACTTCGGCAAAGCGACGTTAATTTATGTAATGATAAGCAACTCCTCTAGCAATTCAATCTCTCTTAAATGATGTTTTTTAGCATTTCATAGGGAAAAGGTCAGGTAAGAAAAAAAAATCACTTTTTTCTAAAAAAGATTTCCAGTGCAACATTTTTTTTCCTTGTTTGAAAACTCTTATACATTAAAAGTTTATTTTTAAAAAAATTTCTAAATTTTTTATGAAAATTCCCTATTTTATGGTACATGACGACTATACGAAAGCTGAAAGAGGATAAGATTATTATCCTGTTTCAGGACAAGAATCTTTTGCTGAATCTTAGAATCCTGGGAATATTATGGTTAGGAAATATATTTATGTAATGACTACTTCTACGAAGAGGAGCAGGGTTCCGAAGAAAAATGTTTTGCTGTTTTAATATTATACCCAACAATAAATAAATGCTATTTACTTCAAATGTATACATATTTTTAAATTGTAAAATTTATAGCCAAATATTATTTTTTTTTTTAAATTGTCATAATTTTCTCTCCTTAATGATGCAAATGTATGTCCAATTTTTTCAATTTTCAGAACATTGAACTGAAAGAAACCTCTTTGAATCAAGAAATAAAGCAATGCAATTTATTATAATATTGTTTTTTCTATAAAACTGCAAACGTTTTTCTTTTGATATTAAAATCTTTCACTAGGTTAGTATTTTCAGCTGAGTAGAATAAATGATATTACCATGAAAAAAGACTAAGTGATATACCAGAAATTGGTCTGATATGAGCATGCAAATGTATCTCCCATACAAAAGTATAAAACCATAATAACAAGGGAAATTTAGCATTAAAGCAACATCAGCGCAGACATGGTAAGTTGCTCTTATTTGTTTGTTTTTTAAAGTTACTTTTAGCATGGGTCGAATTTAATAATTCCTTTCAAAAGAATAATAAATGACATTCTCTGATAATTGACTCCTAGCAAGTTATTTGTTTATTGCCTTAATTGCGGCATATGAAAACCTGACTGAATTATATATATGTATCCCAAGATCCGAGAAGATTCCAAGCATTTTTATAGTGATATTTTGGACTTTACATTTCAGATCTGCATAGATCTACATTCAAATAATTAAGATAACTTCCGAAGTGATAACCTTTCTACAAATATTCATACCACATATGCGAGAAAAAAAATATTATGAAGGAAATTTTATGAATTTTACTATCGTTTTGTAAAGCTGCACATTTAAATTATTTATACTCTTAAATTTTGTTAGAATAAAAATTAGTTTTACTTACCAATGATTTTATAGAACATTGAACCCCCTACTACCTAGTTATCTACGTCGTGATAAGAAATTAAAAAATTGCAATTAATTACGGAAGAGCTCTGCTTAATAAGTTTTGAAATTCTTTTTTTTTTAAGGGAGAGGGGCTTTTAAGTATAGAGTTTGCGAATCAAACAGTTTCTGCCTATGAGCACTATACGCCAAGATAAGAAGAAGAGAAACCCAGTAATACGCAATTCACTTCAAAATTATTTTCTAAATTTTGTCAGTCCCCTCATTTTGAGTCTAGGAATTCAAATGCAATTTTATTTTTTTAAAAGCATTCTGATTTCCTCAAGATATTCATTTTTCTATAGTATTCACTTTCAGAAAAAAAAACTTTGAAGGAACAAGCAGTGTGTGTCCGTCAGAATAGTTGATGATTCTAAGCATTTTCTCCAATTTCCATTATATCACTTTTTGCAGGTTTAATGTTTTAAAATGATGGCAAATACAAGGCGACTCAAAGTCCAGTACCATTTTTATAATTTGTTTTGGAGTAGCTACTTTCAAAATTGTGAAAGAAATATTCATTTAACCATTTTGAAGGCAGGTACTTCGAATCAAAGTTTTACAACCGAAATTATTGGAGTTCGAAGGCAAGAACAGAGCAGGCAAGGTAAGGTACGCTTTTATGTTTCTATAAAATTTCTTTTAATATCACTTGAATTTATATGTTATCCTCAAAATAAGCAGAGTATACAGTTAGAGCATTGAGTCTTGCTCTGGTTATTAAAATTTATTGTTTAAATCCCATTATATTTAAACATGTATTTTTAATAAATCAAATTTTTCATAAAATAATTCATATTTTTCAGACAGTTTCATCTTCAAATACAATCATTACTTTTGAAAATTTCGTTTGGGAAACAGGAAAGATGTGTTTAAATCAAAGCATTAAAGAACGCATTGATTAAAAGTGTTAAAGAATGCATTTGATGAAAAATTGAATAATTTCAAATTAATTTTTTTCTTCAAGCAAGTTGAAATTTCATTTAGATATTAACAATTCCCACTTCCTTGTGATTAAAAATTAAAAATTTGGTTTTCCTTTCCATTTTCTATTGTTCGCTTACAATCCTGATTAATTCCAAGTCTGGGTCTTGGATTGCGGATCTGTTAAAAAGTAAAGTAGTATTTCTCTCCAGTTTGAATCGACTGGAAAGTTACTCACCAGAAAAGTAAGTTTTATTTTACTGAAGCGAAATATCACTAACTGGGAGGAGAATTCCTAATCTATATACTCCGGTAGTTCCAAGTTAATTAACCATAGTAAGGAAATCCAAAGGTGGCAAATTACTTAATTTGTTTCATATCATAACGCTAACAAGGACTGAAATTTTTATTATATTCTTATGGATTGAAAGCAAAGTTTTCTTCCAGTTTCAAGATAGTTGAAATAATTTGCCAGTAGGTAATAAAATCCTTCCAAATTATTAATTTGTTGTGATATTCTGGAAAACCCAGGAATTTTCTGACAAATCATCTTGCTAAATCATTTGTTTTCATAGAAAAGTTCATGAGATATATGAAGTTATTAAAGAAAATTAATTAATAGATAGTAGTAATTTTGGACTGAGTCAAGTTCTATTTAAAGTTGAAGCAGTTTATACTTAATGAAGACATTAAACCTTTGCTTTAGAATAAATCTTCGATTTTTTTTCTTTCTTTCTATTTCTGGACCTACCTTCACCTTTTAATTTTAGCTCACATTGCGAAATTATCTTAATTTAATTAAAACAATGAAATCTTATATTAATGTAAACGAAACAATGAAAAACGAATATATATATATAATAAACTGCCTTTTCAAATATTTATGTCAAAAAAAATTTTTTTTAAGTACAGAAGATTTTTTTTTTTTTTTGCTTTGGCAATACTCTCACAGTACATTCTTCAAATGAAAGGAAGTTACATTTCCACTTTTTTTAAATGCTTATTTTAAAGTTTTTAAATACTTATTTTAAAGTTTTAAAGAAAAATGAAAATGATTACTTAACTTTCTATCTAATACTAAGTGGAAATATTACTACTTTTAAGGTTAAATTTTAACTTCCCTTAACTTCCGCCACTTTGTGTATCTATTTTTAACACTCTTTATTAAGAGCTTATATTTAATTTGCATTGATATTGCTTCAACCTATATAGCCTGTGTATAATAGGATTTGTTTTTTCATTCAGAAACATCACCTTACTTTCTGTTAGTTTCCATTTTTTTTCTTCTGACAAATTATTGAAATTTGATATTCCTTTCATATATATGTCATGTCCTTCTCGAAATCTTATTTAACAATCGCAGTAATAGTTTACGTGATTTAGTTTAGTTTTTATATTTTAAATTTTCTTACTGAAAAATCTGTGTCATTCTTTCGTCTCTGTAAATTATCAGAAGATATAAATTATCTTAGACTATTACAATCCATAAAAAGGAAAAATATCACCAAATGTTAGTTGAGTAAAGATGTAAATGGCGCATCTTCCCCCTTCTATTTTAGGATCACCATTTTGAAAAAGCAATGTTTCCCATTTAAAAGATTTTCAGAGTCATTTGAAACATTTCTTCTCACATATTCAATGATTACTCGTTAAAGACTTTTATTATTCTCCTCACATACTAATATTTGTTCAAGGACGATTTGAGCTGTGGGAATAGTAATAGGACATAATTTATTAGCATTGCCTAAAAATGGTAAATAATTTTGTCATCATCATTTAAAAAAATGAAAGTGTTACTAGAGTTTTCTGAGTACTTTTATTTTGCTTGTAAAATTAGATTTTTCTGATTAAATCGAATAACAAAAATTAAATTTTATCATAAAATCGTTTGAAAACCAATATGTTTATAAATTGAAGCAATTATCTCCACCTTTGAGGCATCCAAGACGACGGCTATTTCAACATTATATACTTCACGAAGGATAAGAGTTTAAATAAATCTTATTTTTTGTTTTATCCAAGACAATGGCTGATTTAATAATATCATTTAAAAAAAATTCTTAACACAAAATAAGTTAAAATTACTGAATTTTTGATGAAAGTGGAAATTATAGTAAAAATATCAAATATCAGTGGAAACTTAATTGATATCTTCATAACGTTATTGAAGATAGTGAAATGAAAAATGAAAGGCAGTAAAATCTAATATTTTTGATTGGCAAAAAAATTTCCTTAAACTTCTTGCCACCAATCGATTATAGTTTCGATTCTAATATTCCATTATATTGGAAAGGTGTACATTGTAAATGTGTCCAGAAGAATTGAAAATCTTATGTCTATATGAGTTAGTTAATTTCGTACTGATAGTTTAATAATATTAATTTTCTGAGCTTTCAATTTCTTAATACGAATCCCTCTAGGTTATAGAATTCAATTTTGCAGTAAATAAAGAAGAAACAATTTTTCAGAGAAATTGCTATCATTTTTTATTTCACATGCCATTTCTAAAATGCATAATTGATGATACTAAAATCCTTAGTAGGTTTATTCAATAAAATTAAAGTAGTCCATATATTTTTGCAAAGTTAACCTCAAATATATTTTTCATTATTAATAATACGATACTAAATACGATTACTAAATGCGATTATTCTTAAAATTTAAAAATATTACTGATCTGTGTATTAAAATTTTAAATTTCTGTTTAAATTCTTAATAAAGTTACACATTGAATATGATAGTGTTCAAACCAAAGCAAGTACCAAAATTGCCCCCAAAAATATCAAGTTTTAAGAAAAGGTATGTTTCATTTTAGATAGAAAGTCCGTTTTTATAATACATATTACACTTATAGATTTAGGCAAATAGACCAAGCAAATACTACTTTAAACTTATATTTGTGATTGAGATTCGAGATAGAAGTTGCAGATGCTACTAAAAATTAATCGGTATGAAATTTTTGAGTTTTTCCTTTTCTGGAATTAATTTGCTTAATTTCTGGGAATTACAGTAAGTAATATTGAAAATACATTTAACTTACCATAGTTTTGATTTCGAAAAGACTGTTATTTTAATGATATTTATTTGCTAGGAGTCAAAAAAGGAACTCCAAAATTTATTTGTTTGTTTAAAACCAGAATGTGATTGCCAATCCGAAGAGACAAATTGAAATTTGGAGCCCGGATGGAGCTTGTTCTGAAATATTTGAGGTTGGGAGGTATAGTTAAATATGGCGTAACAATTTTTGAACATCTACTGATAGCCTCTCACGTCCTATATATTCAGTTCTCGTTTCATCATGCATAAATTGTTCTTGAATATTATATGTTTTAGCCCATAGAGTTAACGGACCCTTTGCCAAAGGTACATATCTCTACAGGAAAAAGTCAGTGCATGATTAGAAAGAATGTAATGTGAGCTATTTGTCTCAAGTCATAATTCCCATATTATTATCTATATGATTCTGTGAGTCCCTTTGTTTAACTATCAAACTGCCGGAAAATTTTCTTTTCTGATCAGATTACATAATTATGCTCTATTTTTTTGTATAAACTAGTTGATTGATATCCATAGATACAGCCTATTGCTAAAATTGCAATCATTTCCGAATTATTAATAATATATTTTCTTATTAAAAATTTTGTTTCTTTCAATATATTGATTAATGTGACATTTAATCACAATAGTGAAAATTACCTTTTTTTTAAATGTCTGGCAGGAAATAGACAGGAATATACATAAATTTCGCTTAGCAAATAACGAATATTGTATATTTACTTAAAATGTTTCTACAGATTGTCTTATTTTGTTGTCATTAAAATTTTTCTTTCATTTGTACGTGTACTTTTGCATATTTCAGAAGAAGAATATGAGTGCGTTTCCAGTGTAGAATTTGAGATCGGAATAAGACATTTTTTTTCCATTGAAGTTCTACAAAATATATTTAGAGATACGCATTGTCCTTCTCTTATATATATTTGCAAACGTGTATCAAAAGGCAATAAAATTTGTTCTAATTATGCTTAACAAAATCAAACTGAGCTAATACTTCGAAATGATTGCACTACATCCTGAAATACGGCTGTTTAGAATAAAATGGTTCGCTTCTGTAGGAGAACAAGAAAAAACATTGCATGATAAAATCATATTGCATTTTTGAGAAGTCACATTATTTTTACCAAACACTGTTATACACATATATGAAAAATAAGAGCAGTGATGACAAGGAGGGATAATCTCCAAAATGTCTGAGCTTTTATATTGTTAATTTTTTTTATTTTCTGATATTTCTGATATTTTTCAGATTATATATTAATGCATCAAACATAAAGGGAACTGAATTATTTTAATTAAAACTCTTGGTTTGATAGCGAAATATTATTTCTTGAATTAGAATGATTTTCTTTACACTTTCAACGCTACCGACGAGATATCTGGCTTTTCAGATACTTCCAATTAAATTGGAAAAAATTCTAGATTATATTGGTGCCATTAAAAAGATAGTTTTTTTAATCTTAATACATTCATCGCTAAGGATGAATTAGATAAAAACTCCATGAAAAGACAAATATCAAATATCAATGTAAGTGTGTGAAAGACGAGGTATCTCGTTGGTAGCGTTGAAAGTGTTAAGGCCCTTTATATTTTTGTAGGAAGTACATCAATCGCTAACATCTCATACTGTTTAGCATCTTTCATTACATCATTACATAATTTTAATCAATAATACATACATAATTTTAATCAATAATACATACATAATTTTAATCAATAATATGGCTTCATTTTCTTCAGTTTTTGTATTTGTTGTAAAGGATAAATTCTTCATCTAAAATATTTTGCTTGGGAAAAATCTGTTAATTAATAATTATATAAACATTTGTTCGGGTGATTAAATTAATGGTATTATTGTTAATAAAAGTTCTCCCATATACGAAACACATATATTACTAGTTAAGAGAATAATTTTATTCTTTGATTTTTAATAGCAAATTATGGATTTTACTCGTTGAAATCTGTTAATACTCATATTAGATTGAAAAAATTTAAATTTTAAACAATTGAAGAACCAAGCATTTAATTGTAAATGAAAAATATTATATATGTTGGAATTTTTTCTGAGGTATATATTAATTTAAATTTACATTTATAGTAAACAGCAAAATCTTAATTTAAATTTTCAAAACGGAATTCTAAGAAAAATAAATTCTACCTTGAATTTCTTGTCATGTGTTAATTTTTAAGCCAAATTCTTACAAGTATCCAAATGTTTCACATAAAGTGCTGAATCAGAGACATACCTACTACCTAACGTACTAATAATATACCTATTATTCATTGAATAGAATGATATTTGGGGTGATGAAACAATTCACCAGCGCAATTAATAATTTCTTATCTCAAGAGAATTGTTTATTTTTTAGTACGCGAAGTATACAGGACAAAACTTTGTAATATCTCAATAATATGACTACATTAATTTACTGAAACTTCTTGGTTTAAAGATCTCTGAAATAATAATAAAAAAAGACACACACACCCCTTTTTTTTAATTATTTCCACATGATGAAATTTGTCTTTGATTTTTGCTTGAAAAATGTAGCATTGTTTCGAATTTCGGACAAATTCTGAATCAGTATTTCTCTATATTCGTCTACGTACATGTGAAAATAAATTTTTAAAAAAGCGGAGGGGGTGAAATTTGGTGTGATGCTTTATCATAAAACTTAAAGAGCTATATGAATTTTAGGCTATTTCTGTCAAAGGATTGGCTATTTGTTAGTCTGGCAATTCTTGAATGTTCAAACGTGATTACTCAGAAATGCAACACGCTTGACACAGGAAATTTCGTATAAGGCTTTGACACTAAAATTTCGGTCCTCTGTCGATTTTTGTTTCAATCAATTAATGACCAAATGGCATGTTTTTAATATTACTAAATATCTAAAATATAAGTTGCCTTTTTGAATATTTGAAGTAATTTCATCCATAGAGCAGCACAATATTTATACAATCATAAGGGAAATTTGAGTAAAAAAAAGCTATTAAAAAGATCAAGTGACCATTAAATTGTACATGAATGCGTTATTGGGACTTTCTATTCATTCCGGATTACAAACAACAAAAAAAGGAGCACGGGAATGCAAGCAATTAGCAGATTTGTATCAGGTATAAACTACGAATATATCGTCATCTTTTTAAATATATTTTTGTGATAAAGCTATGAATTTTGTCTTTTTGATATTTCATTTTAGTTATATTCGTGAAATAATGTTATTTGTTGTGAACAAGTGATTAACTGTCTAGTTTGAATGAGAAAGACGCTAGTGTTGCTATTGCTAATCACACATGTGCAAATAACATCAAAAAACAAGGTCAATTTTTTTAATTATACAAAATGAGAAATTAAATACAAATGTATGGCCGAATGAGCTTCAGGAAGCTATAAAATCAATATATTTTAAAGAGAAGAAATCAACATTCGCGTTACAAGAGAGAAAAATTGTCATAAAAGCGGTTCATTAACAGCGGCTTCAATGGACACCATATTAGGCATCTGCATTTCAAATTTCTAAAAGCTATATACGAATGCGGTCCAGTTCAAAATATGAACTTTTGTTGCTTTTCTTTAAAAAAAAAATAGCTTAGATAAATTTTATTGACTTCTATCCTTGGAGTAAATGGTTGATCAATATTTAACTTAGATTCAATGATTAAATTGCTGTAAGTTGCGTCATCTTAATTTGCTTATTTCTGGAAAAATAACAAATCGCATTTGAAGAACAGATAATGTAGTAATTCCAACAAATAGAATATCTTAAATAAATATAAAATATTTTTCTTTTTAATATCGTATATAAATGATTTTAATATAAAAAATTCGCAATTATCTTCGACTGTCATTTATAAATACGGAAGTGCCTATCTCCTTTATTTGAAATTCTAATGTCAAACGAAATTTAAGGTATTTCAATTGTAGGAATGGCACTTAAATTTTGTTTAAAAAATCATAAATATGCATTTATTTCACAGTTAGCCATTGAAAATTAAATTTTAGCAACAAATTAAACATACAAAAATTTTTTGAATTAATAAAAAACGCAACTCAGCGAAATAATTATTATTCTTTGTATTAAGAAATCCTAGTTAATATTCGATATGTTTCATGTCAAGTGATTAAATATATTTTTGATAAAAAAAGAAAATCCAATTTGTTTTAAAATTAAAAATATATTCGCCGGAGATATAAAGGCAGTTAAAACCCGTGATCGATAGCAGAAATTGTGAATAATGTACGATTCCTCAATAAATAGATTGTAATTTTTCGGATATCGAAGTTTTGGTATCTCAGATATCCTGTCATGTAAAAATTTTATTATGCTACAATTCAAATTTTTTTAACCATTATGTTAAAAATTCATAGAAAATATTCATTATTTTTTATTTATGAAGTAATTTATGACTTTATCGAGTAAAATAAAGTTCTTTTAATTAAGAAAACAATTGAGAAATATATTACAGTTTCAGAGAACGGTTCAAAGCGGCTTTATTATTATTTAAAAACTTATTTATTAATAGTTATACTTTATATACTCCACAATGTACAGCATGGGGCTTAAGTAAAGAATTAATTAAAAGTAAAAAAAAAAAAAAATGTAAAAAATTAAAAGTAAAAAAAAAAATAATAATAACTTAAATCTTATGCAAAATTTCTTAAAAGTTAAAAAGCAATGAAAAACAAAAAATGGATAAAAGCAAAGTAAATGAAACAAAATATCATTATATGATAAGCATTAAAGAAAACAAAATACAAATATCAACACGCAAATAACAAGTACACGAATCATTTCAAATGGAATTCTATTTAAAATGAAAGTCAACATTGCAATTTAGAAAACATTCATTCTTAAAAGAAGAAAAATAAAAACACGCAAAATAAAATTTAAAAAAAAAAAAGGATTAAGAGGAGGAAAATGAAAAGGAAGTGTAGAAGAAAACAAAATTAAAAAAATTCTGAGCGAACTACTGCTTGTTACGGTATCCCGAGACTACGACTTCCGATGAGTCCATCTCACAATAGGGTGAGATGCGGAAGGATTAACGCACTTCTGAAGTTCTTTATTCTCTGCGTTGATTTCCTCAAATTTACATACTTTTTCGTTCTGTATTTTTTTTCACATGCATGCAATTATCGTGTCGTTTCTGATCGTACTATTTTAGTATAAACAAAAATTAAGTATTGATTTATTATATGGCTAATTCAAGCAAAATAAATTGAGATTTAGCATGAAAAATATTTTATATCATCTCAAATTGTCATCAAAAAATTCAATAACAAATTTAAAAAGTGCTTTAATCTAAAAAATATTATTACTTTGTAATTATTATTATTTATTTTCCATTTATTCATCATAATTTTAAGTTCAGACGCCTCGTATTTAAAAAAAATGCTTTAAATATCATATTGTGAATTAGTATCTTTTACTCATATTATTGATGAGTTATCTGTAGTTTTTACGCCTCCTAAGTCTGCATATAATCCAAGTTCACCTTCCTAATTTCATCTATCCTCTCACCCCGATTTTGACTAAATAAAAACATCCCGATGTATGTGCAAAAACGCAGAGGAATTTAGAATCCAAGAATGAACAGTAATTTAATAATAGATGTAAGAATTCTAAGCTATAATATAAGAGTGACATTATGCGCATTACAAATATGAGCAAATTCTGATAGTGAGTACAAGGAGGACATTGTATTTACAAATGAAACTAGAAGACCGGTAAATCTTTTGTTTAAATGCCAATTATTTTCTGAAGAATTTCCCCTTCAAACCTACACAAGCAGGCACCAAAAAATAATATACTCTACATTTTGAATTTTTCTTAAGGAACTGTCACATTATGTCACTGCTCTGTTGATGAAACATTTTTTAATGCTGACTGAAATCACAATGACCAATAAGAAATTGAGTTACTTTAAAACGGGTCGGTCGTCGGAAATGTCAGGAAAAAAACTTTTTTTGTATAGTTGGCTTTCAATAAAGAGCCGTACACCTCATCAAACTTGCCAAGGAGCAATCGGTAAGAGACTCTTTTTCTAGCGGCCTTTACGATTTCCGACATCTATATTAATTGGGATATTAAAGCAACTTTTGCCAAAAAGTCTGTTCGTTCACTTCCTAAGATACCATAGCATTCTTTTATATGAGTGAGCAAAATTGTTGTCCGATTCTTTTTAAGACACCGAAAGACATCTAGGGTTCCAACCACAAACTTTTATTTTTGAGCAGTTTATAATTTAAAGCGAAAATAGAGGAAAAGGAAAATCTGGAAGCGTAATTTTTCAAAAAATTATAACTCTCAAAATATTCATCAGAAATATAAAAATTTTTGGAAGGTTTATTTATGGCAATGCTATCGATGAATGGGAAAAATTAATAGGCGTAATGGAAAAACTTCGGACTACTTTAAGCCATTTCTACTGAAACTAGTTTTGAGGAGATGTGATTATAAATGCTCGAGTTATAGAAGTGTCCAATTAGATTTCGACGATTACCCATTGTACCTTACAATATATTATCAATTTCAATTCATTTTATTTAAATCGATAAGAAGATTATTAGTAAGCACTTTTTTGCGGTTGCTTTGTTTCATTTGCGAAATCTAGTCGCTTGACACTGATGAAGCTTTTATTTGAACAAGACTTTAACTGAACAATATTAATTTTCGCTTGATATTTCTTTGATTGACTCAGCGTAAAAAAATAAGAATCAAAATCATTTTAGTTCTTACATCAGAATGCTGCCGAAATTCCGAACAGACATGGTGAACATAACATCCAGTATGAAGCGTCTTCTAGAAAGTTTGTTAATAATAATGCACTTAGATATAAAACATTCGTACCAAATTCAAACATATTTAGAATAAGCAAGCTCATGGAAAAAGAAGACCGAATTCTTTTGATATCTCTATATTGGTCATTAATCTATGAAACTGAACTTCAAAATAATTTCATGCCATATACTAGACTGCAGATGAAATTTCGAAAATCCTTGGTGGAAGAAGGATGAAGCTTGCTCCAGACACACAGTTGAAAATATAACTCTTGTACCAATTTAGAAAAAAAAATTAAAATAAGTAAGTTCAAAAATAGAACAGCCATAATAGAACAGCAACATATATTAAGGGAAGGGGCGAAGCTTGTTCTAGAGTGTTTGAGCATAGAAATGTACAGTTACACATAAACATCTTGTACTCATTTCCAACATTTTTAAAATAAGTAAGCTAGTGTATAAAATAGTAAAAATACCTTTCACTTATTTTTATTTTTCATTAATTGGTTAAATTGAACCTGAAATAATTTTATTGCTTATATTAGATTTCCGATTAAATTTATGAAACATTCTGAATTTTGGTTAAAACTTGTTCCAAAGCTTTGAACATCGAACGAACTATTAAAAATAAAACTTTCAAACGAAATTTGAACTAGTTTAAAATTATAAAAATTTGAGTACAGAAGACGTAAGTCCATTATACAGTTTGTATTCTTCAATAATATATGAAACTAAAATTAAAAAATCTTTTAATATTTATGTAACCTTTTTTATTTTCACTGAAAGTTCGAAGTGACATTGTGGACTTAGAAGGCAGGATGAAGTTTGTTCTAGAGTGTTTGAACTTCGTACGTTAAGTTGAATATAAACTTTAAGTACGAGTTTCGAACATCTTTAGAATAAAGAATTTCACAAAGAAAGAAGACAGAATTCCTTCATATCCTTTATATTGTTCTTTACTATTTACGATTGTACCTCAAAATCATACTATTTTTTAAACTAGGCTGTGACTACAACTTAGAAGGGACATAGTGATCTGTGGAGGGAAGATGGAGCTTGTTTGAGAATGTTTGAACTTGGTGCACAAAGTTAAATATAAAATTTTGACATCAATCCCAAACATTTTCAGAATAAGCAAATTCATCAATAAAGAAGATATAATTCCTTTGTATCCTTTATTATGATTCTTTAATGTATAAAATTTTGCATCAAAGTATTTTTACTCTTTATACTAGATTGCAGCTGTAACTTCGAAGAAACATGGTGAACTTAGGAGAAAGGTTTAGCGTTTTTCAATATCATTTGAACTTCTGACGAATAGTTATGAATATAGCACTTGAACCAAATTCCAACATCTTTAGATAAAGTTAGTTTATGAATTTAGAAGACAGAATAGATTTTTTTTTCTTTCGTATTATTCATTAAACTATGAAATTCAAATTCAAAATCACATTATTCTTTATACGAGAATGCAGCTGAAACTTGGAATCGATATGGTGAACTTCGGAGGTAATTAGAAGCATTGTTTCAGAGTGTATGAGTTCGAAGTGACATTGTGGACTTAGAAGGCAGGATGAAGTTTGTTCTAGAGTGTTTGAACTTCGTACGTTAAGTTGAATATAAACCTTAAGTACGAGTTTCGAACATCGTTAGAATAAACAATTTCACAAAGAAAGAAGACAGAATTCCTTCATATCCTTTATATTGTTCTTTACTATTTACGATTGTACCTCAAAATCATACTATTTTTTAAACTAGGCTGTGACTACAACTTAGAAGGGACATAGTGATCTGTGGAGGGAAGATGGAGCTTGTTTGAGAATGTTTGAACTTGGTGCACATAGTTAAATATAAAATTTTGACATCAATCCCAAACATTTTCAGAATAAGCAAATTCATCAGAAAAGAATTCCTTTGTATCCTTTATTATGATTCTTTAATGTATAAAATTTTGCTGCAATGTATTTTTACTCTTTATACTAAATTGCAGCTGTAATTTCGAAGAAACATGGTGAACTTAGGAGAAAGTTTTAGCTCTGTTCAATAGTGTTTGAACTTCTGACGATTAGTAAAGAATATAATACTTGAACCAAATTCGAGTATCTTTAAATTATGCAAGTTTATGAATATAGATGGCAGAATAGATTTATTTTTTATATTATTCATTAATCTATAAAACTGAACTGAGATTATAAAAAAAAAGAGGAACGAGCCTCAGAGGATCATTAAAGTGAATACGTTTCATTACCGAGAACGTAATACTCATATTATATATCACAGATGAACAATATTTTATAGTAAATAATTAACAATGTGCATGCTAAGATCATGAAACAAACTAAAAGTTCTTAAATTTCATAAAAATATAGAAATATTTTCTTAAATTAAAAACTAGTAGTTTTAGACATTTTTTAAAAAAATACACGAATACAAAATATTATTTTTTAATTAAAAAAATATTTTAAGCTTAATTAATTAATTTATTACTCAATATATACTTTTATATTAGTGTTTCGTTCTCATTTTTTCTTCTTTGCAATAATTATTATTCAGTATTGAATTATTTTTGTGAATAAGATTTAATGAAAGAAGAGCATATTTTCCTGAAATATATTTTTAATAACTTTTCTTTTGTTTAATTTAAAGATAGTGTTTAATTTTCACAAGGTACTGACATTTTCATAAAATAAAACCGATGATGACAGGTGGAAATTGTCTCCAAAATGTCTAAGTTTTTATATTGTTAAAAAATTTATATTTCCAGATATTTCAAGTACTTTTAAAATTTAATATTTTCAGATGAATTTATATTTTAATCCCTGATGAAGTTGAAAGCTCTTAGCCTATCTGTGTGAGAAAAGAGTTAATGGTGCTAGTTGAAGATGACGAAGTAGTGAAATGTTATGTCGTGTGAGACATAACCTTTTACCCTCTCTTAGGATCAAATGGCTGTGTTTAAGATCAAGTAGACTTTTTATAGCGCTAACATATGTAAATGGTTAATGCTCGCTGAGGATTTTAGCATATGTGCATATCAACATTGGTGATTTTTATGCTATTGCGGAAGATGATTAACTCATCTAAAATAATTTGAGGGCAAAAAATTTTTTTGTGAATCAAATTCTTCATGACTGGAAGGATTCGTGATTATATGCCGTATTGAAAAAATCTGAATTGAGAAAGAATTTATATTCTGATGGTGATTAGTATAAAATCACTTGTTAAAGATCTGAATATCCGTATATTATAGTGATTTTTTTTTTTTCCTATTTTAGATAATTGAAAAATGGAAGTTTTCATTTAAGTCTTTGACGTTTATCGTCCGATTTATAGTTCAAATGAATTTCATTTCCTTGACTACACCAGAAGGTGTTGTCCCTTTTATAATTGTATATTTATGTCACTGTTTATATGTATACATGTACTATATCACTGAGTAAAATTTTCATATTTTCAACTTTTTAACTGATTTATAAATTAAATGTTCCTTAATAACACATTTTAATTGTTTCATTAATAATTCTTTTAAATTTTTATTAATATTTTTGTCTGAAGATACATGTAATAACGATGTATTCCTATGTACTGGACGACGACATTTTTTATGAGGTGGTTTGCGGAAAACCCGGGGTAAAGAAATTTGTCATTTTACTGGTAAAATTTCTTTTGTTCAGAAATTTTATTTCCGAATGGCAGACATGTACTATATAGCTTTAGAAAATAGGTTTTACGTTTCACAGAAATTTCCCATTAAGATTTGTATGAAAATATTGCATGAAATGTTTTTAAATCAATTTTTATCAAACTGGGACTCAATAAAAATGACTTAGTGTTATCGAAATGACTTAATAATTCCATTACATGCTACTAAACATTAAACATCTGTAAAATTTAATTTCTGTAATTTTTTGAAATTGCTAATATATTTTTTAGGAATGATTAAGACTTTTTATGATTGGAAAGGTGAGCCAAAAAGTGGATGTAAACACAAATAAATAAATAATAATAATAATAAAGGACTCGCCGCCTCTAATTCAGAAAATCAAAACTGATGAGCTTTTTCTGTGATTTCAAAAACGCATGTTATGTCCTCATCTAAGATCTTCTGTACGTTAATATCCACCCGTCAGTTATTTTTGGAAAAGAAAATTCTTTCTTACTATATCTGTCTGAAGATGCTTTCATTAAAGATGTATCCCTAGGTGCTGAGTGACAACCTTCTTTATATCGTTGTTTGCGGAAAATCTGGGGAAATAAAATTTGTCATTTCACTGGTAAAATTTCTTTTATTCAGAAATTTTATTTCTGAAAGGCAAACATGTATTCTATACGTTTAAAAAATAAATCTTACATTTCACTGAAAGTTTTTATTATGATTTGAATGAAAATATTACAAGAAATATATTTGAACTAAATTTTTTTGTCACACATTTACTCAAAAAATGCTCGAAATGACCCAATATTTTGTAATTCCTAAAAACTACAATTATATGCAACAAAGCAATAAACATCTGTAAAAATTAGTTTCTGTATTTTTGTGTTATTGATAATATATATTTTAAGAGAAATTAAGATCTTTTATGATTTGAAATTTGAAGCACGAAGCTGATGTAATCACACACACACACACGCACGCACAATCTCCTTGAATTCGAAAACTAATTCACATCAGGGTATTTTTTTTCTTGATTTCGACATGTCAATTTATTTCCATATTCTAAACGTTAATATAAAGCAGCAAGTTGTTTTTGATAAAAGAAAATCTAAATGCCTTAGAAAATTTATCATTCTTTGTGACCTGATAAACTCATACTGAAATAAATAATGATGAATCAGTTAACGTGTACTATATAGCTTTAGAAAATAAGTTTTACGTTTGACAGAAATCTCCCATTAAGATTTGTATAAAAAATTACATGAAATGTTTTTAAATAAATTTTTTATCAGACTGGAATTTAATAAAAATGACATAGAATTCTCGAAATGTTTTGGTATCCTGTAAAACCTTCAAACGACCTGCTAATAAGCATTAAATATCTGTAAAATTTAATTTCTGTAATTTTGTGAAATTGTTAATATTTATTTTAGGAATAACTAAGACTTTTTATAATTGGAAATGAGGCGCAAGCAATCTATGTAATGATAGATATAGGACTCTCCCCTTATAATTCGGAAAACCAAAACTGGTCAGTTTTTCTGTGATTCCAACGCCGCATGTTATCTTCTCCTCTGAAGACTTCTGGACGTTAATATTCAGTCGTAAGTTATTTCTGAAAAAGAAAATTCTTTCTTACTCTTTTTGCCAGAAGATGCTTTCAATAAAGACGTATACCTAGGTGCTGAGCGACAACCTTCTTTATGAGGTTGTTTGCGGAAAAACTGGGGAAATGAAATTTTTGATTTTACTGGTAAAATTTCTTTTATTCAGAAATTTTATTTCTAAAAGGCAAACATGTATTTTATATGTTTTTTTAAAAATAGATCTTATATCTTACTGAAATTTTCCATTATGATTTGTCTGAAAATATTACAAGAAATTTATACGAACTATTTTTTTTTTTTTTTTGTCACAAAGGACACAAAAAAATGCTCGAAATAACTTATTATTTTGTAATTCCTAAAAACTACCATTATCTGCTACAAAACATTAAACATCTGTAAAAATTAGTCTCTGTATTTTTGTGTCCTTGATAATATATCTTTTAGGAGAAATTGAGATCTTTTATGATTTGAAATTTGTAGCAAGAAGCTGATTTAATCACACAGACACACACACATTCAAAAAACTGATTGAATTCGGAAAACTAAAACACATCTTTTTATTTCTCTTTATTTCGACATGGCTTGTTATTTCCATATCCTAAACGTTAAAATCCAGCAGCAAGTTGTTGATAAAAGAAAAATCTAAATGCCTTCTTAAAATTTATTATTCTTTGTGACCTGATAAACTCATACTGAAACAAATAATACTGATTCAGTTAACGTTTCTTTAATGTTGTAAAAGACATGAATTCATGAATCATGGATTAAATCTGAATTTAATATGTTACAGAAATATATTTGTTGGTACGACTACTTCTCTGCATCATCAAATGCATTTCTGTAGAATTTCTTTCTATTTAAAAACAGCTCTCTGAAGGAAAAGGGTTTGTTGTCTCAGTTTTATATAGCATGCTTAGTTTTAATTACTACAACTATGCATGTAATAATAAATTAAGTAGTTTAAAATTTAGAACTACTCAATTTTTAATATCGTTATAATTTATCTTCATTAAACCTCATATATGATTTTAAGGTTTAAAATAGTGCCTCTATTTTATTTTTTCGCAGAACTTTTTCAAGGAAAGAATCTTCAAGGAAGCAAAGAAAGCTATGAAATTTTTTTTTTTAAATCGTTCTTTATTCTTAAAAGACAAACGCGGCATTCTTGTGATATTAAATTTTTCAAAAAGGATGCCACATTTGGCTTATAAGAATAAATGACTTCATCACCACAGGAAAAGGCAAACTGATATCCCGAGAGGCTTTGTCTCATTTGAGCATGAAAAAGTAGAAAAGATGATGACAAGGGAAATGCTCTCTCAAATGTGTAAGTCAGAAATTTATCTTCATAAAATTTTTACGCGTTTAATGCGTATCTTTAAAAATGAAAATCATTATATTCTATATTAAAAATTATAAATTTCTGTTTTGGTGTACGAAACATTTTTGAAAGAAAATATTGAAAAGCAGTTCAATTTTTTATCAATATTTCTATGTAATTTTAATTTAATTTGTTTTGACTAAGTGTTGAAACAACACTTTTATTGGTTTTTCTTACTGTTAATTTAGTAGATTAAAAATATTAATTAATTTAATAACATATCTTCAATGTATGCCTATGTATTACTTATAACATATCTTTAATATATGTATATTTAGAAATAGAAGAATTATAATTAAAGGCTTGTGTAAGTAAAAGAGCTAATACTAAACAAAGTCAACAATGTGAAAAATATTAAGTTTTTACTTCTTTTTTGAAAATTTAAAATTAATACTGTCAGTTTCTCTTGAAATGAGATTGTGAATTACATTTCATTCTTTCAAAGCCATTTTTAAAAAGAATTCGCTTTTTTCTATAAGAACTAAAGTTAAAGGAATAAAACCAGACATTGACACTCACTAATTATTTCGTTCAGTTTATGAACTAACAACATTCGATATAAATGTGACATTTGTGTGCACAAAATTGAAACTTTTTTTGCAGAATAAAGCCGCTATAAGCAGTAAGCGACTCTGTACGTCTCTAATTGTAACGGTGAATCGTGAGGCTTTGGTTCTAATGCAATCTATTAGTCGACTTAGTTCAGATTCACAACGGAGTGACTAATTGCACTCGTCATCGGAACCGGACCACATTTGCCCTCAAACTCGAAGGGACTGGGTACTTCAAATAATCTATTAGTCGAGAAAAAAAGATGGTGACACTGTACATTTTGCGCAGGTGAGTTCGCTTATGAAACGTCACTCGAGAGTCTTTGACGTTTCATACACACCCTCAAATATTCTTTCTTCTGCCATCGTTCAGATTGGAGTTTTCTGATTTTTCTGACGTTGGAAATAAACTAGAGCCAAAAATGAAAGATGGGACGAAATTATTTGAATGGAGAGTTAGCACCGAAGATTTAATATTTGAGCTAGAAAGAAAACCGACGATTTGGGATTACAAGATTAAAGTGTACACGGACAAGGCGCTGAATTATTGAAGAACGTTATTCCAGAATTTGAAGAAAATCATGTAAGGCGGGAGAATGTTTTACATGAGTACAGTCGCGGGGAAAAAAAAAAAAAGGAGCCACCCAACTTTATTCTACTGTCGATCATCGTATTTCAAAACTAATATCCATTTTAAAGCTAGTAATGCATATTAAAAATTGATGTACCTAAAATGCTCTCAGGGGATTGCCTACATATTTAAAATTATATAAACTTTGAAAGTTACTCTAGCAATAACTTTTTTTGATGCCACGAATAGATTCCGTATGGAAAAATTACCAAGTGGGGACGGGTAATTGGTAAATTATCCTTTTGGTTAATATACTATGATTACAACCGAAAATGTTGGATATTTTCAGTTAAGGAATTGTTTACATATTCAGATGTGAAAGATTTATATGTTATCTGGACATCGGTAATACTATATATATATATTTAATTATAGTGATACTTTAAAAGCATCTTTAAAGTTTCAATTTCTTTATTGAAGTTTCTTACTACTTCATTCATAATAAAATATTTACGGTGGAAATTTTTCGGATAAGTTTGGTTTTTATCCGCAAAGAAATGTTCAAGAGCATAGGAAGTTTTGCTTAAATTGTATCTGAACCTGAATAACTATTATGCTGAAAATGTCATAATGAACAGTTTTGTTGAATGATCGAAATGAAATAGAATATATTTTACATTGTCTAAATGAAATATTAATTTTAGTGTTAAAATTAATAACTTATAGATAGAGGGAGAGAAAAAAAATCAACTGTCGTCTTTCGATCTGTATTTTTGCAATCGTTTCAATCGTTCTAAAAAAGCCAACCAAAATACGTTTTCTCGTATATATTCTAAGCGTATTTTATTGTTAAGTGAAAATGACATATTCAGGCCGAAACTCTTTATTTCATAATATTGTTCATAAATATCACGCAAGACAGTCGCAGCTTTATCTACAGTGAACGAAAATAAGATAATTGAAACGATATATTCTATTATTTTCTTTCTATATTTATTTATTTTAACAAGATAATTTATTTTTTACTTCTTAATTTTGATGAAAATTCTATCATATCTATCTACAATTCTGTTATTTCCATTTTAGTTTATGCATTTTAGTTTTCTTGGTTCTAAGATCACCCCGTAAAATGTTCCATGTATAAAGGCAGCATATGAATCTTAGGACTTTATTTAATAAGCAAGAAATCTTCATATTTTACTTTCTGAAAATAAATAATAACTTTTTTCGTGATTAAAAGGAAATAAGACAGTAATGTTTAATGACACTAGAAGTGAATGAGTGATAAAAATTTGAAATTTAAAATAATATTATTTGTGTATTATTTAAAGGTTATATATTTGTACATGATGTAAAATGTTCTAATTTTTTTTCTATTCATATCCTGCAATATTTCTAAGGAAAAAAAATTCACAAAAATTAAAATGATCATTCAGAATATAAAATGCAATTTATTACAATCACACTATTTAAAAATTAGAAATCTTCAAAGGTTCTTACAAACAAAATATAAAAAAATATAAATCAATGCAAGAATTATTCTATGATATCTTAATGTGCAAGTTTCATTTACTGATTTATTTCATGTTTTTAACGATGAGATGTTGAAATTTATTTTTGACTTGAATCCTATTGTGTTAGTATTTTCAAATTCTGTTGGCTGATATATTCTGGAAGAAAATCTAGTAACTTACCATTTTTATTATTTAATTTCTTATTAATGCATAAATTTAATTAAAACTGCATTCTATATGAGTAGCCCAATCTAGCAAAGAATTTGAGAAAAAATTGTTTTCAGTAGTTTATCATAATGAAGAATAAATTAAAACCTAAAACATTGAAAATAATTCTATTATTTGTTATTGTGGTACAATATCCAATTTGAACATCGTAAAGAAATTGTCGATTAATAAAATTTCGGTATCATTTTATTCTCGTTTTGTTATATTATATATTTTACAAAACACTTGTTGATATTTTCATTGGTACTTTTTTCAATTTCTCATCGGGTATATAAGTTCAATATTTTTAATAACACCTTTTAATTGATTCTTGATAATTATTTAAAATTTTCTTTGATATTTTTATGTCAAGATGCTTTTAATATGAATGTAACCCTTGGTACTTTGCGACACCTCTTTTATAGGGGTGTTTGCGGAAAAACCGGGGAAAAGAAATTGTTATTTTGTTTGTTAAATTTCTTTTGTTTGGAAATTTTATATTAGTCATGACAAACATGTACTCTATTGGTTTAAAAAATAGATCTTATGTCTCATTGATATTTTCCATTAAGATTTGTATTAAAATATTTCATGAAATCTTTTAAAAATATTTTTAATTATAATAAATGCTTGAAATGATTTATTCTCTTTTAGTTCCAAAACACTGTGATTACAAACAATAAGATGCTGCAAAAACTAGTATCTGTTATTTTGTGACATTGATAGTATTTCTTTTAAGATTGATTATTATTTTTTTAAGATTGGAAATTTGACGCAAGAAGTGGATGGATTCATAAAAATTGGATTCACTTATTTGAATTCGGAGGACCCATAGACAGCAAGTGTATTTTAAAATAAATATTTGAGTTTTTAAAAATTTTTAATAACATTGTCAATTTATTTAATTTCGCCAATAACGCAAATGAATCAAATGATGCACACTTTTTCCTTTTTGCTGAACCTTGCCATAAAAGTATCTTCGATGCAAGAAATAAATTAATGAAATTAAATACAACTTCATTATTTGTTCGATAAAACTGGATGCATTTTTTCTTCTCAAACTTCCGAGGAATATGAGTCTAAAAACACAAACAGAAGATATTAATTTCCTACAAAGTATGTGTGCTGTTGCTTTTCGAAAAATATATTTCTTCAAGGCTTAACTACAGAGACGATGTGAAAGCGATTTAGTTACTAACTGCACAGAAAAAGCATTTTGTCAGTGTAAGGATGCAGATTTTGATTCATTTTAAGCACCTGCAAATTTATGCACCAGAAATTATTATTAGTATTAAAGCAACATCAGCATAGACATGGTAAGCTACTCTTTTGTTGTTCTCTAAAATATTATTGAATATTCTAAACATTTTAGAATATTATTGAACATTAACATATTATTGAATATTCTAAACATTTAACATTTTTTAGAATATTCTAAACATTTTTATAGGACCTTTCATTTCAGATATTTACATTTAGGACTTTACATTCAGAAAGTTTTTGTAATGCTAATTGGAAATGATGTATGAAGTGAATGAAGTACGAATGAGGTTAACCACACCTGTATGAGAAATTTTTTATAGCACTAATTTAAAATGGTGGGGTAGCGAAATGTTATCTTTTGTAAGGGTATTAATTCGCATTTGTCCACTCTTACAACCTCTCTTACACACTTACTCGTTTCTACTTTAGATCCCTTAAACCTCTACAGCACTTATATATATAAATGGTGAAGGTACTCGAAAGATTTCAATGTATTTTCATTGCAGCACCAGGTAATTATTATCTTGATGGTTTGATTTCCTTTTTCTTTTTTTTTTTTTCCTTGTTCGTATAGAAAAAGATTACCTCACCTAAGACACTTTGTTGTTGTAGGGGAGGGGATTTGTTTTTAAGTCTAGTTGTTCATGGTCTGAAGTATTCCTGATGAAAATTTAAATGTATATAGATCGAAAAAATCTGATAAGAAAAAGATTTATTTTATGACGATGCTCAATATATAGTGGATATTATTAATTTAATATCTATAAATACTTATATTACACAAATTCATTTCACTTTTTCATAATTCAAAAACTGAACATTTTCTTTTCAATCCTTGGCCCCCAATGTCCTAGTTATAGTTCAGATGCCTTTGCCTTCCGGTGCTAAACTAAAAGCATTCATTTTTTTTACTTCAACTAACAGGAAAACTTTTTTTACTTCAACTTTTTTTGTCATTTCTGTGCGAATGTTATTTCCTTCATTTGAAAACTCTCATACGTTAAAATCCAGCCATAAGTTATTTTTAAAAAAAAGAATTATAAATTCCTTCTTCAAATTTCTTATTCTTCGTTGCATAAAAACTTCATGCAATAAGATTTAAATCTCCTTCATTTTTACAGATTCTATGAATTTTTAAATCATGGATTAAATCACAGTTAAATTTGTTTATAAAATATATTTATTGGTATGATTACTTTTACCCAGCAGCAACAGCTATCTTTTCAAATTTCTTTTTATTCAAAAATAGGACTCTAAAGAAAAATGATTTTCCGTCTCAATTTCACTGTCCCATATCGCTCACTAAGTTATTAATTACTATATCTATATAGATAATAATAAATAATATAATTTTTAACATGATTTTAATTTATCTTTGTGCAATTTTATAATTGGTGCAAATGTATAAAATAGTACCTGCTTTTATTTTTTCGGAGAATTTTGGATTTAAAAGACAATTTTTGGATCAAGAAAAAGCGATGCATTTCATTACATAATTGTTGTTTATTTTTATGAGCCAAAGATGTTAACCATATGGTATTAAATTTTTCCTATTAGTTACAACTTTTGGCCTATTAGAATAAATGATTTCAGCAATGGAGAAAAGAGGAAACTGATAACACGCGAGGGGTTCTCTGATAAGAGCAAGCAAATAAGTAGATACATCAGTATGTTAAGTAAAAACGATAATGATTAGGGGAATAATCCATAAAATGGGTGAGTTTTTAAATTTTGTTTTATAGTAAATTAACCTTATCTGATCTGATTTTATTTATCATTTATACACTAGAGACTAATTTCTTCAACTAATGATCAGAACTGTAAGTGATACTGGAACTCACCAAAACTAAAACCTTTTCAATCTAAAATCTAATTGCTGAAAAAGTGCTAATTCGTGAAGAAAGTAAAGAAGCCAGCAATGTCGAATAATGATGGACAAAGAATTTTATTATCAAACACTTCATCACAGAAACGAAGTGATAATACGTAGTGTGCAAGCCAACTGTAGTAGAGGCGTCACATTGGTGGGCGGAATTCATTGCCTATACGTTGGAAGATTTCAAACAGATTCATGAACTTCTGCAAAGCGACGTTAATTCATGTAATGATAAGCAACTCCTTCACCAATTACATTTTTCTCTCTTAAATGATGCATTTCGAAGGGAAAAAAGTCAGAAAAGAAACAAAATATAGCTTTTTTCTAAAAAGTATTTCCCGTGCAGCATTTTATTTCCTCGTTTGAAAACTCTTATGCATTAAAATTTTATTTTTGAAAAATAAATTCTAAATTTTTTCCGAAAGTTCCCTATTTTATGATTCATGACGACAATACGAATACTGAAACAGGGTAAGATTTCTCCAATATATGAATTCAAACATCATAGATTAAGCCTAAGATTAATATGTTTATGAAATACATTTGTTTATTGACTACTTTTACAAAGAGCAGTAGGGCTCCGATGAAAAATGTTTTGCTCTGTTAGCTTTATACCCAACAATAAATAAATGCTAGTTACTTGAAAGGTATACATATCTTTGAATTGTAAAATTTATGCCTAAAATTATTTATTTTTTTAAATTGTCATAATTTTATCTCCTTAATGATGCAAATGTATGTCCAATTTTTTCAATTTTCAGAACATTGAATTGAAAGAAACTTCTTTGAATCAAGAAATGAAGCAATGCAATTTATTATAATATTGTTTATTCTATAAGACTGCAAACGCTTTTCTTTTGATATTAAAATCTTTCAGTAGGTTAGTATTTTCAGCTAAGTAGAATAAATGACATTATCATGAAAAGAGACTAAGTGATATACCAGAAATGGGTCGGATATGAGCAAGCAAATGTATCTCCAACACAAAAGTTGCTCTTTTGTTGTTTTCTAATATTACTTTTAGCATGGTTCGAATTTAATAATTCCTTACAAAGGAATTATAAATTACATTCCCTGATTTTACAATAATTGACTCCTAACAAGGTATTTATTTATTGCCTTAGTTGCGGCATATGAAAACCTGATTGAATTATATGTATGTATCCAATGTACCCAAGATAATAATGTATGTACCCAAGATAATAATGAATATTCCAAACACCTTTATAGTGATATTTTGGACCTTACATTTCAGATCTGCATAGATCTACATTCAAATAATTAAGATGACTTCCGACGCCACAACCCTTCTACAAACATTCATACCACATATGCAGGAAAAAATTTTTATGAAGGAAATTTTATGAATTTTATTATAGTTTTGTAAAGCTGCACATTTAAATTATTTTTCACCTTAAATTTTGTTAGAATAAAAATCACTTTAACTGACCAATGATTTTATAGAACATTCAGCCTCCTACTAACTAGTTATCTACGTCTAAAAAGAAATTAAAAGTTTGTAATTAATTACGGAAGAGCTCTGCTTAATGAGTTTTAAAATTCTATTTTTTTTCGAAGGTGGGGCTTTTAAGTATAGAGAAACCAACTAATACGCAATTCATTTCAAAATTATCTTCCAAATATTGTCAATCTGCTCATTTTGAGTCTAGGAATTCAAATGCATATTTATTTTTTTAAAGCATTCTGATTTCCTCAAAATATTCATTTTTTAACAGTATTCACTTTCAAAAAAAGAACTTTGAACTAACAAGCTGTGTGTGAACATCAAAATAGTTGATGATTCTAGGCATTTTCTCCAATTTCCATTACATCACTTTTTGCATGATTAATGTTTTAAAAAGAAGGCAAATACAAGGCGACTCAAAGTCCAGAACCATTTTTATAATTTTTTGCGAGATACCTGCTTTCAAAATTGTGAAAGAAATATTCATTTTACAATTTTGAAGGCAGGTACTTCGAATCAAATTTTTTCAACTGAAATTATTGGAATTCGAATACAACAACAGAGCACGCAAGGTAAGGTACGCTTTTTTGTTTCTATAAAATTTGTTTTAATATCAGTTGAATTTATATGCTATCCTCAAAATAAGCAGAGTATACAGGGAGAGCATTAAGTCTTGCTCTAATTATTAAAATTTATTGTTTATATCCTATTATATTTAAACATGTACCTTTTATAAATCAAATTTTTCATCAAATAATTCATTCTTTTCACAGAGTTTCATCTTTAAATAAAATCATTACTTTTGAAAATTTCGTTTGAAAAACAGGAAAGATGTGTTTAATTCAGAGCGTTAAAGAACGCATTGAAAAAATGTGTTAAAGAGTGCATTTGATGAAAAATTGAATAATTTCGAATTAATTTTTTCTTCAAGCAAGTTGATATTTCATTACAATATAATTAATTTTCCTCTTCCTTGAGATTAAAAATTAAATACTTTGAAATAAAATTACATTGAATTGCATGGATAAAAAAATTAATCTTAAATGAGATAATTTAAGAACTATTGAAAGTACACATTTCCTCATGGGCGCATCTTCTTTAGGTGTGACGGGGTTCACAAACATGAGGTACCCTATTGATTTGGTTTTCTTTCTCTTTTATTCTTCTTTCAATTTTCTATTGTTGGCTTACTATCCTCTTTCCATCGTCTACTGTGGGGGGACTGTCTTTCTTTATTCTCTGCGTTGATTTCCGACCCTTTACATACTTTCTCGTTCTGTATTTTTTTAAACGTGCATGCAAGTATCCTGTAGTTTCAGATCGTACTATTTTATTGTAAACAAAAATCACGTATTGATTGCTTATATGGCAAATTCAAGCGGCAAATTAACTTGAGATTTAACATGAAAAATATTTTATATCATCTCAAAATGTTATCAAAAAATTCAGTAACAAATTTAAAAAGTGCTTTAATCTAAAAAATATTATTACTTTGTAATTATTTTTATTTATTTTCCATTTATTCATCATAATTTTATGTTCAGACACCTCATATTACAAAAAAAGTTTATCTTTTACTGATAATATTGGCGAGTTATCTGTAGTTTTTACTCCTCCTATGCCTGCATATAATCCAAGTACAGCATCCTAATTTCATCTTTCCACTCGTTCCGATTTTGACTAAATAAAAACATTCCGATGTATGTGCAAAAAGCAGAGGATTTTAGAATCCAAGAATGAACAGTAATTTAATGATAGGTGTAAGAATTCTAAGCTATTATCAGGGGTGTTTGTGGGACCCCAAAATATCCCCTGAAACTTTTACGGTCTTACTACCGACATTTTGGAGTTTCGAGAAGAGGGGGGGGGGGGAGAAATGAAAAATTACAATTATGAAGTATTGAATGACCTAATTATAAAAGTTCAATGAATTACTTTTTTTGCAAAATTAATAACCATAAATTTTTAAACATATAAACTACTACATTTTATGTAAATATTTTAAATTACCTGAATTAATTCTTTAAAAAAAAATTATCTAATTTCTGCTGCTTTTTTTTATTTTCTGATGTTTGTGGGCTTGTCTTTCTTTTGTGGTGAACTTCATAATTGCAGGAAGGTTGACTTTTATTTTCCTCATTTACAGTTGAAGAAATTTCCTCGAGAACTGCACATGCAGAGGTAGAAGCAGTTTGCTTTTCTGCTAATGTAGAAGGTTTTTCAGAGACTTTTATAGGTGACTCATCTGAAATACATGTTTTTAAGTCCTCTTGATATGTTTTCCAACTTCTGTTCATATTGAGTAAGAGATCTTTGTGAATTGGATCAGTCATTGGATTTTTGAGCCATATTTTTCACATGAGGTTTCTTTAGAAGCCATTAAATCATATTTAATAGTCTGCACTGCATCTAGGGAATCAATCTTAAGAGAGGTTCTATAGTCAGTGACAAGTGTATCCATTAAGTTGAATGCACTTTCCACTAATGGGCCATGGAAGCAGCTAAGGCAGGCTTTGACCAATTTAGCCAATGTAGGATACTTATAATCATTTGTGAAATCATTTTTTAAATTAAAAACTTTAGACCAATATTTATCAATTGTACACTTGACTTGATTTCCACTTTCATCAGATGTGTAGAGCATTTCTTTGGTGATATCAATATCATTCTGGTATAACCTTATTTCAGCTTCTACTTTTGACTTTTCATTATCACTAAAAATATGGGACATAAAAGGTGATAATTTTTCAAAAGCTAATATTGTACTGGTTTTACCTCTTAGCTCTGGATCTAATGCTGTAAAACTAATTAGATATGAATTTTTAAGGGGTAATTTCTGTTTCATATGCTGTGCTGTATTAGTATAAGCTTTCATCAGAGAAATTTGGAATTCTTTTGCTATTGGATGATTTTTTGATAATTTCTTCAGGAGAGTGGAAGCTTCTGCACCAGTAAATATTACTTTGCTAGGTAGATGGAATTCTGGATTTGTGACATCAACCTTTAATAAATCATCATAAGATGTGAACTCTATATTTTCTGGCTTCATAAAAAAAGAGAAAAATTTTGCCATCAATTTATAAATACTGGAATGTATTAAATGAAGCATTGGTTTTTTTGTTTCAAATAATTTAATATATGTGTTGAACTCTGGTAATACTGCTGAATATACTGCCATATGCAATAAAGTTTTGTTTTGCATAACAAATAACCATTTAGTATTCTTTTTATCCGAGCTAAAGCATCCTTTGTGAGTTGTTGGAAATGCAAGCAAGAATACACCCCTTCAACAATTTTTTTTTTTTTTGAGCTGCAGAAATATTTCTTTTATTGTATACAGTTTCAAAATAAGAAAAATAATCCCCTTTATCAGTTTTATCCAAGTAGTGAAAATAAAATGCAATAAGAGCATCCCACAGATCTTTGATTCTTTCTAAAATACATAAAATGTACACCCACCTATGGTCTGGTCTCTTCAAGGGCTTAAGTTTTTTAATGGCAAGGGATTCACAGATTTTGAAAAAATTCTCTTTTACTGCAGCTTTTCATATCAAAATAGATGTCATCAAACAAATCTTCTAAGTATCTATCAAAACAAGAAGCAAATTTTTTTGCACAGTTATTAGCTGTGTGACATGTGTCACCATCAATATCTAATAAGTGGGGTGCTTTGTTTGATCGTAGTCCGGTTTCAATACCCTTTTTTTTCCATACATGGTGTTACATGAGTCCATTAATACACTAATTAAGTTTGCCCATGGAATATTATTATCTTCAACAGTATTAACAACTGCTTTAAAAACAGCTTCTGAATTGCAAGATTCCATCTTTAGAGATGCAAAATGATGAACTACAACTTCATTTTGATTGTTGTCATAAAACTGCACCAATATTGCCAGTATACTTTCTTGAGCATTGCTAGTACTTTCATCCAAATTTAGAGAAAATGGAGTCTCCTTTAAAGTTTTAATGATATTTTCCTTAATAGTTTTTGCGAGCCCATATTTCATCTTATAACATGCAGCAGTCCTGGACATTTCCAACGAGTTTAGTGCCGTCTGATCGCGCCTCAACTGTTTGCAGAGTTCAATTAAATTGGGAGCTACATTGACAGAAAGAGAATTCTCGGCGATAAACGAAGTTATTAATACCTCTTGGCATGCTTTTCTTGTCACTATATCCAATGGCCGAGCATCAGTCTCCAGTAAGTCATCAGTATTTTTTGAATTAGCATAATTACTTAAAGTCATTGAATGTCTAATGCACTTTGAATATTTTATGTGCGTCACAGTTTTAGAATGATTTGTGAAAGCCTTGAATCCTTCCCTACCATACTTCAGCAGTGAGTTACAAAAAACACAATATGCTTGTCCAGCAACATTTATTTTCTTGCACCATGTGCCGATGGTATCCCCATTACCATCTCTCCGTTCAATCCAATTCCACCTAAATGCATTCCGGACACCTTCTTCTAATTATATAATATCACTATTTATATCGAGAAATTTCATAGTGAAATTCTCTTGCGTACATAAATAAAAAAATATTTCAATAAACGAAACGAAAAATTTACACGTGCATCAATAAATGAAACGAAAATTTTACACAGCGGAGAAAAAAAAGTTGCGAAGCGATCAATAACAAATAGCTAATACGGCGAAAAATCCCCCTTCTCTACTTATTGGCGCCACGCCAGGAGAGATAAGACCTTTGAACCCACTTGCCGAAAAGAATCCAGAAGAGAATGTCCGAGAACCAGGGGAATGAGTCATAACTCGCAATAAGGAAAGAACAAAAAAAAAAAAGTTTTTTCCCCCTTTTCACGCATTATCACTGCCTTTGGAGAAAGAAAGGAAAAGTTTTCACCACACACACTGACCTTGCGTTTTCTGCTTTCAAAGCAAACAAAATTACCCAGATCAAAATAAATAATTCATTATTATTCCTTTTGAACGACGATCCCCGGAATTTCCGGGTATCGAAGTTCAAAATCCCCGGAATTCCGGGGTTTCCCCGGAGCACAAACACCCCTGTATTATATAAGAGTGACAATATGCGTATTACAAATATGAGCCAATTCTGGTAGTGGAGGACATTGCATTTACAAATGAGACTAGAACGACCGGTAAATCTTTTGTTTAAATGACAATTATTTTCTGAAGAATTTCCCCGGCAAACCTACCCAAACATGCACCAAAAAATAATATAATCGACAACCAGATTGTGGATACAGCTTTTAACGGTCATAGTGAGCTGTGGAAAGAATATGGAGCTTCTTCGAGAATGTTTGAACTTGATGCAAACAGTTAAATATAAAACTATTGCATCATGTTCTAACATTTTCTGAATAAGCAAATAAAGAAGACAGAATCCCTCTGTATCCTTTATATGATTCTATAATGTATAAAATTCTGCATCATAGTAATTTTACTCTTTATACTGGATTGCAGCTGTAGCTTTGAAGAAATTATACCTGAAGACCATTTCATACTTTATACTAGATTGTGGCTACAACTTCGAAAAGAAATGGTGAAATTTGGAGGCATGATGTTCTAGACTGTTTGAACGTCGTACGTAATGTTGAATATAAACCTTTTGTACGAGTTTCGAACATCTTTAGAATAAACAATTTCACATATAAAGAAGACAGAATTCCTTCATATCCTTTATATTGTTCTTTACTCTTTACGATTATACCTCAAAATCATACTATTTTTTAAACTAGGCTGTGACTACAACTTAGAAGGGACATAGTGAGCTGTGGAGGAAAGATGAAGCTTGTTCAAGAATGTTTGAACTTGATGCACAAAGTTAAATATAAAACTGCGACATCAAGCTCAAACATTTTCAGAATAAGCAAATTCATCAATAAAGAAGATATAATTTCTTTGTATCCTTTATAATGATTCTTTAATGTATAAAATTTTGCATCAGAGTAATTTTACTCTTTATACTAGCTTACAGCTGTAACTTCGAAGAAACATGGTTAACTTAGGAGAAAGGTTCAACGTTATTCAATAGTATTTGAACTTCTGACGAATAGTTAAGAATATAATACTTGAACTAATTTCGAGTATCTTTAAATCAAGCAAGTTTATGAATACAGAAGGCAAAATAGACTTCTTTTTTAAATTATTCATTTATCTATGAAACTGAACGTCGAAATCATTTTATTCTTGAAAAGAGGTTGCAGCTGTAAATATATCATCTATATAGATTATAAATATATCATCACTTTTTAAAATATATTTTTCTGTTCGGGCGGCGTTTGTCTTTTTAAAATGTCATTGTAATTATCTTTTTTCACTAAAGCTACGTGATAGGAATATGAACAAGAATACCTTGAATGAGAACGATATTGCTGCTGTAATTCATAATCACAATGAGCCAAATTTACATGAATGGATAAAAGCTCAACTTTTCGTTATCGGAAACGAGATTTTAATAAAAGTAGGTAATTGAATGACTCATAGGATTATTAAAGTGAATACAATTAAATTAATTAAAGTGAATACGTTTCAGAACCGAAAATATAATATTCATGTTATATATCACAAAAGAACAATATTTTATAGTAAATAATTAACAATATGCATACTAAGATCATGAAACAAAATAAAAGTTCTTATATTTCATTAAAAAAACCGAAATATTTTCTTAAATTAAAAACTACTAGTTTTCGACTTTTTAAAGAATTATCGAATACAAAATATTATTTTTTTTATTTAAAAAAATATTTTAAGCTTAATTAATTTGTTTATTACTCAACATACACTTTTTCATTAGTGTTTCGTTCTCATTTATTATTCATTTCCAATAATTATTATTCATTAATGAAATATTTTTGTGAATATGATTTAATGAAAGAAGAGAATGTTTTCTTGAAATTTATTTTTTATAAATTTTCTTCTATAATTTTCAAGTTATTGTTTAATTTTCACAAGGTACTGACATTTGCATACGTGATAGAAAACCGATGATGACAAATGGAAATTGTCTCCAAAATGTCTGAGGTTTTATATTGTAAAAAAATTTGTATTTCCAGATATTTCAAGTACTTTTCAAATTTAATATTTTCAGATGAATTTATATTTCAACCCCTGACGAAGTTGAAAGCTCTTTGCCGTATCTGTGTGAGAAAAGAGTTAACGGTGCTACTTGAAGATGACGAAGTAGTGAAATGTTAAGTCGTGTATGATTAATAGTTCCCTTTTACCCTCTCTTAAGACCAAATGTCTGTGTTTAAGATCCAGTGGTCTTTTTATAGCGATAACATATATAAATAGTTAATGCTCTCTGAGGATTTCACCATATGTGCATATCAACATTGGTAATTTTTATGCTAGTACGGAAGATGATACCTCATCTAAAATAATTTGTGGCTAAAAAATTTATTTGCGAATCAAATTCTTCATGACTGGAAGGATTCGTGATTAAATGCTCTACTGAAAAAATCTGAACTGAGAAAGAATTTTTATTTTGATGGCGATTACTATAAAATCACTTGTTAAAGTTTTGAATATCCATATATTATAGTGATTCTTTTTTCTATTTTAGATAATTGAAAAATTAAAATTTTTATTTGACGTCTATTGTCCGATTTATAGTTCAGATGAATTTCACTTCCGTGAATACACCAGAAGGTGTTGTCCCTTTTATAATCATATATTTATATAACTGTTTATATGTGTACATTTACTATGACGGTGAAATTTTTAGATTCATACTTTCTTCATGTATTAGCTTTTTTAGTGAGGAAAAGGAAATAAGATAGTAATGTTTATTTACACTATGAGTGAGTGAGTGATAAAAATTTGAAATTTAAAATAATCTTATTTGTGTATTAATTAAATGTTACATATTTGTACATGATGTAAAATGTTCAATTTTTTTCTATTCATAACCTGCATTATTTCTAAGAAAAAAAATGTTTTCAGAAAAGTCAAAATGATCATTCAAATTATAAAATGCAATTTATTTTAATCACACTATTTAAGAAATCTTGAAAGGTTCTTACATACTAATAAAATATAAAAAAATATATAAATCAAAGCAAGAATTCTCCTATGATTTCTTAATGTACTATTTTTATTTATTGATTTATTTCATGTTTTTAACAATAAGATGTCGAAATTTATTTATGACTTTGCTCCTGTTGCGTTAGTATTTTGAAACTCTGTTCACTGATATATTCTAGAAGAAAATACAGAAATTTATCACTTTCAATATTTAATTTTTCATTTATGCATTAATTTAATTAAAAATGCATTCTATATGAGAAGCACAATCTAGCAAAGAATTTGAGAAAAAATTGATTTCAGTATTTTATTACAATGAAGAATAAATTAAAACCTAAAACGTTGAAAATAATTCTATCATTTGGTATTGTGGTAAAATATCTAATTTGAGCATCGTATAGAAATTTTCGATTAATAAAATTTCTGTATCATTTTATTCTCGTTCCGTTATATTATATATTTTATAAAACACTTGTTGATATTTTCATTAGTACTTTTTTAAAATTCTCATCGGATATATAAGTTCAATATTTTTAATAACACTTTTTAATTGATTCTTGAAAATTATTTAAAATTTTCTTTGGTATTTTTATGTCAAGATGCTTTTAATATGAATGTATGCCTTGGTACTGGACGAGACCTCTCTTATAGGGGGAAAAAAATCGGGGAAAAGAAATTTGTCATTTTGCTTGTAAAATTTCTTTCGTTTGGAAATTTTATATTCCTCATGACAAACATGTATTCTATTGCTTTAGAAAGTAGTTCTTATGTCTCAATGAAATCTTACATTAAGATTTGTATTAAAATATTTCATGAAATCTTTTTAAATTATTTTTCTCATACTTAATAAATGCTCGAACTGATTTATTGTCTTGTAGTTCCAAAACACTGTTATTACGAACAATAAGGTGCTGTAAAAACTAGTATCTGTTATTTTGTGATATTGATAGTATTTCTTTTAAGACTGATTAGGATTTTTTAAGATTGGAAATTTGACGCAAGAATTGGATGGATTCATAAAAAATTAGATTCACTTATTTGAATTCGGAGGACCCAAAGACAGCAAGTGTATTTTAAAATATTTTTTTTAGTTTTTTAAAATTTTTAATAACATTGTCAATTTATTTAATTTCGCCAAAAACGCAAATGAATCAAATGATGCACACTTTTTCCTTTTTGCAAAATCTTGCCATAAAAGTATCTTCGATGGAAGAAATAAATTAATGTAATTAAATACAACTTCATTATTTCTTCTATAAAACTAGACGCATATTCCTACTTATATTAATATATTTCAAAAGGATTTCACTTTCAGTTGATAAGAATACATGACTTCATTACTAAAGAGAAAGTACATTGATAACACAGGAAGTTGGCATGATATGAACTGCAAATGTATCTCCATTGTAGAAGTAAAAACGATGATGACATGGGAAATACTTCCTATAATGTCTGAGTTGTTGTTGTTTTTTATTTCGTTTTTAAAATGAATTTTTCTGCTATAACTGAGTTATTATTTACAATTTAATTCGTTTATGAAGAACGGTGTTTGCCCCCCAAAAAATTTTTTTAACAGTTACATTAAAATGGATTTATATGATTTTGTCATGGAGATCATAGGTTATTTATACATCAACATTTTAATACTTTTTCTATATTTTATTATCATCAATATTGTTTCATGAAACTGATATACACAAAAAGTAGGACATCCAAAAGGATATCTTCTATATTGTTCCTCTTCTATATTGTATAAAGTAGGACATCCAAAAGGATATCTAATATTATTGCTCCTTAGAGAAGGAATGCTGACATTTTAATTGGAGGGTGGGGAGTTATCATTTCATTTAGGGATTTCTTTCCTTTTTTTATATATGCTCTTTGTAGCAATAAGTTACCATCATAATTTTTTAATTTTTTCTTTTACTACATTTTATTTATTTTTAAGCATTAATAAGTTTTATTTTATTACATCAATTTCAGATCAATACAAAAGTTTTTAAAATTTTCTTATTTTTCCATTCTTATTCTTTGAAAGAAAATATGCTAAATAATTTCCTTTCTGCATGTAATTTTTTTTCTCTAAAGGAATTACACATGGGACCAGATGTTCTGTGATTCACTGAGAGAGCAAACACAGCTTAAAAACTGGAAGGATTTTAAAAGAATGCCTTCGTTTTTAATTACTGAATCGTAAACCCATACATAAAATACGTATTTTTTTCATATATCTAAGATAAAATTTATTCTTCTCGGACTTTCCAGGAATGTGAGTCTAGCAACACAAACAGAAGATTTCAATTTGTTGCAAAATAGCTGTGCTGTTGCTTTTCGAAAAATATATTTTTTTTTTAAAACTTAACTACAGAGATGATGTGAGAGCGATTCAGTTACTGATTGCACTAAAAAAGCATTTTGTCAGTGTAAGGATGCAGATTTTGATTGCAGTTTAACCACCAGCAAATTTAAGCAAAGAAATTATTATTAGTATTAAAACAACATCAGCATAGACATGGTAAGCTAGTCTTTTGTGGTTTTCTAAAATATTATTGAATATTCTAAGCATTTTTATAGTGATATTTTAGGACCTTACATTTCAGATCCGCTGTCAAATGACTAGAATAACTTTTGAGCCTTCTCCCATTATACAAGTATTCGTACCATATGTGCAGGAACAGTTTCTGTTGGTCTTTCCATGAGAGAAATTTTATGAATTCTATTATTCTGTTATAAACAAATAAGGAACAAGAAAAGCGATGAGGACAAGCGGAGATATCTCCAAAATGTCTGAGTTTTTATACTGTTAAAAAATTAATATTTCCAGATATTTCGGGTATTTTTCAAATTTCACGCATTAACATTAATTCATGCTTCAAAAATTTACAAAGCTGAATGAGCTTTATCGTTCCTGTGTGAGAAAATTTTTATAATGCTTATTGAAAATGATGTAGGAAGTGAATGAAGTACGAATGCCCTTAACCATATGTGTATGAAAATTTTTTATAGCACTAATTCAAAATGGTGGGTAGTGAAACGTTATCTTTTGAATGGATATTAATTCTCATTTCTCCTCTCTTTTAAACTTGCTCGTTTCTCCTTTAGATCCCTTAAACCTCTACAACACTAAAATATATAAGTGGTGAAGGTTCTCTAAAGATTTCAATGCATTTGCATTGCATCACTAGGTAATTATTAGACTAATGGTTCGATTTCCTTTTTTTTTTTTTTTTTTTCCCTCCTTTTTCTTATAGAAGAAGATTACCTCACCTAAGACATTTTGTTGTAGGGGAGGGGATTTGTATATAAGACTAATTGTTCAAGGTCTGAAGCATACCTGATAAAAATTTAAATGTATATAGAACAAAAAAATTCTGGTAAAAAAAGATTTTTTTGACGATGTTTAATATATAGTGGATATTATTAATTTAATATCTATAAATATCTATATTACATTAATTCATTTCACTTTTTCAAAATTCAAAAACTGAACATTTTTTTTTCAATCCTTGGCGCCCAATGTCCTAGTTGTAATTCAGATGCCTTTGATTTTCGGTGCTAAACTGAAAGTATTCATTTTTTTAAATGGTTTTTTCTTTTTACTTCAACTAACAGGAAAAATTGTTTTACTTCAAGTGTTTTTATCATTTCCGTGCTGCATGTTATTTCCTTCATTTGAAAAGGCTCATACCTTAAAATCCTGCCATGTGTTATTTAAAAAAAAAAAAAAGAATTCTAAATTCCTTCTTAAAATTTCTTATTCTTCGTTGCGTAACAACTTCATGCTGGAATATTTAAATCTCCTTCATTTTTACAGCTTCTAGAAATTTTTAAATCATGGATTAAATCTCAGTTAAATTTGTTTATAAAATATATTTATTGGTATGATTACTTTTATCCAACAGCAACAGCTATCTTTTCAAATTTCTTTTTATTCAAAAATAGTGCTGTAAAGAAAAATAATTTTCCGTCCCAATTTCACTGTCTCATATCGTTCACTAAGTTTTTAATTACTATATCTATAGAGATAATAATAAATTATGTATAAATTCAATTATATATAAATAAATTATATATAATATAGATTATAATAAATTATATAATTTATAACTTAAAAACTTCTCAGTTTTTAACATCGTTTTAATTCATCTTTGTTCAATCTTATAAATGGTGCAAATGTATAAAATAGTGCATGCTTTTATTTTTTCGCAGATTTTCGGATGGAAAAGACCCTTTTTGGATCAAGAAAAAGCAATGTATTATATTATATAATCGTTGTTTATTTTTATAAGCCAAAGTTGCGAACCATATGGTATTAACTTTTTCCTCTTGGCACGCAATTTTGGCCTATTAGAATAATTGATTTCATCAATAGACTAAAGAGGAAACTGATATCTCGTGAGTGTTTGACAGAGAAGAGCATGCAAATAAGTAGATAAATCAGTATGATAAGTAAAAACGATGATGATTGGGGAAATAAAGTAAAATTAACCTTTCCTGATCTGATTCTATTTATCATTTATATAATGGAGACTGATTTTTTCAACTAATGATCAGAACTGTAAGTGCTAATGTTACTCAACAAAACTAAAAGCTTTAAGAAACAAAAATAACTTTTTTCTAAAAAAGATTTAAATTGCAGCATTTTATTTCCTCGTTTAAAAACTATTTTACATTAGAAGTTTATTTTTGAAAAAAATTTCTACATTATTTTCAGTAAATTCCCTATTTTATGATACATTACGACTATACGAATACTGAAACAGGGTATGATTTCTTCAATATATGAATTCAAACATCATGGATTAAGTCTGAGATTAATACGTTTATGAAATACATTTATTTAATGACTACTTCTACGAAAAGGAGTAGGGTTCCGAAGAAAAATTTTTTGATCTGTTAATTTTATACCCAACAATAAATAAATGCTGGTTGCATCAAAAGTATACATATTTTTAAATTGTAAAATGTATAGCTTAAAATTATTTATTTGTAAAAAATTTTTAAATTTTTGTCTCATTAATGATGCAAATGAATGGAATAGTGTCCAATTTTTTCAATTTGCAGAACATTGAATTGAAAGAAACTTCTTTGAATCAAGAAATAAAGCAATGCAATTTATTATAATATTGTTTATTCTATAAGACTGCAAACGCTTTTCTTTTGATATTAAAATCTTTCACTAGGTTTGTATTTTCAGCTGAGTAGAATAAATGACATTATCGTTAAAAAAGACTAAGTGATATACCAGAAATTGGCCTGATATGAGCATGCAAACGTACCTCCAATACAAAAGTTGCTCTTTTGTTGTTTTCTAAAATTACTTTTAGCATGGTTCGAATTTAATAATTCCTTACAAAGGAATTATAAATTACATTCCCTGATTTTACAATAATTGACTCCTAGCAAGTTATTTGTTTATTGCCTTAGTTGCAGCATATGAAAACCTAATTGAATTATATTTATGTATCCAAAGATAGTAATGACAATTCCAAACATTTTTATAGTGATATTTTGAACATTGCATTTCAGATCTGCATAGATCTACATTCAAATAATTAAGATAACTTCCGAAGTGACAACCGATCTACAAATATTCATACCACATAAGAGGGGAAAAAAATTTTATGAAGGAAATTTTATGAGTTTGATTACAGTTTTATAAAGCTGCGCAATTAAATTATTTTTCACCTTAAAATTTGTTAGAATAAAAATCTGTTTAAGTCACCAATGACTTTATTGAAATTTAAAATTTGTAATTAATTACGGAAGAGCTCTGCTTAGGGAATTTTTTTTTGAAAGGTGGGGGGCTTTTAAGTATAGAGTTTGCAAATCAAACAGTTTCTGCCTAGGAGCATTATACGCCAAGATAAGAAGATGAGAAACCAAGTAATACGCAATTCACTTCAAAATCATGTTATAAATGTTGTCAGTCTGCTCATTTTGAGTCTAGGAATTCAAATGCAATTTTTTTTTAAAGCATTCTCATTTCCTCAAGATATTCCTTTTTTTATAGTATTCACTTTCAGAAAAAGAACTTAGAAGGAACAAGCAGTGTGTGTCGGTCAAAATAGTTGATGATTCTAAGCATTTTCTCCAATTTTCATTATATCACTTTGTGCAGGATTCATGTTTTAAAAAGAAGGCAAATACAAGGCGACTCAAAGTCCAGAACCATTTTTATAATTCGTTGCGAGGTAGCTGCTTTCAAAATTGTGAAAGAAATATTCATTTAACAATTTTAAAGGCAGGTACTTCGAATCAAATTTTTGCAATAGAAAGTATTGGAATTCGAAGGCAACAGAGCAGGCAAGGTAAGGTATGCTTTTCTGTTTCTATAAAATTTCTTTTAATATCACTTGAATTTATATGTTATCCTCAAAATAAGCAGAGTTTACAGGGAGAGCATTAAGTCTTGCTCTGGTTATTAAAATTTATTGTTTATGTCCTATTATATTTAAACATGTACTTTTAATAAATCAAATTTTTCATAAAATAATTCATATTTTTCAAAAAGTTTCATCTTTAAATACAATCATTACTTTTGAAAATTTTATTTGGAAAACAGGAAAGATGTCTTTAATTCAGAGCGTTAAAGAACGAATTGATTGATGAATAAATTGATTTCAATAGAGCTGAGAAAAAAATTCTAGCTTATAATATCTAAATTAAGAAATAATATATATTTATTGATTTGCCGATTGAAATTTCGAGAACAACATCTTATTCACGAATTTGAAAAAGTAAACAAGTTGTGATGAAAATATAAACTAATGCCTTTTGTATCTTGTCTCATAGGTAAACAAAGGATAATATAGGCTATATTTGAAATATTTGATGTAATTTTCTACAAAATCGCTGAGCTGAAATTGTAATATATGGCAAATATTTGTTTAAGAAATTGTAAATGAGGACTGGCAACATTTCAGAATTCAAAACTGAAGGTATAAATTTACCTTGAGAGGCGATGATTTGGATCTCGTGATGCTTGAAAGAAACTCAAGATCTTTAGTGTCATGCTTTCAAAGAAGTACATACATCAACAACAGAGTAACATCATTATTAAAATAAATATACTCCTTTGTTATTCAAGAATGAGCATCATTTGTAATTTTTATAGATAATAAAATGACTTTTTATAGATAAATTGTGTTTAAATTATGTCTTTAAAATAAAAAATATATATATCTTCCACCTTCATTCATGCTGAAGTAAATTAAATTTCCTCAGAATTTTATCTTTTTTGTAAGTTTATCTCTTAATGTTTTTATTTTGTGTAAATATTTTTATGTTCATTCATTTATTTCTGCTCTTCAGATATTCATGCTTTTATATTTGGAGTATAAAATAGGATTTTTATGTTGCAAATTTGCTAACTTATTGTAATATTTGAAGTTTTATTTTTATATCGCGTTAAACGACAAAAAAAAAAATGTGTTTGCAGAAACATTTGCAAAAAAAGGTCTTCAAATTGCGCTTAAACAGATGTGCTATTTTTCTTTTAATTTCAACTAAATACCTTTTAAAACTGCAGTCAAATTTCTTTTTATGATTTTTAAATAAATTATATTATTAATAAATGGAATGCGGGCAGAGATAAAAACTTTTTTTTTTTCGAATTCCGTCTCTCCTATTTATGGAAAAGTTCCTACTTTGTTCCAGCCGCTCACTGATTTTTTTTTTTATTTGTTGGTCAAATTGTTTTATGCCCAAAGCGATGCGCAGAAAGTTCAAGGAGTGCGAGCAAAAGGACATTTATAAACAAATCTATTTTACGAAAGTGCATCAAAGCTATCTTTATGTATTTGTAGAGTGCATGAGGTTGAAAATGAAGCTTTTCAAAACGGTTTCATTATAATTAATAGATTTAGAGCCCATTATTAACAGTTATCAAAATCCCTAAAGGATTTATAGGAATTAATAAAAATCATTTATGTTGACCTCTTAAATTGGACCCAAACAACACAAAACACGACCCAATGCAACATCCGTAAAAAATGCATACAAAATTTGCTAATTTAAAAATACGATTTCCGAATACATCTCCTTTAAATATGAAGGTAATTAAAAAAGCAATGAAAAATTCAATATTCTTAAGATTTCTTCAATAGTAATGTTTAATTCCTTCACTGAAACCACCTTAGTTCAAAATCCCACTTTAAAACAACTAGTTTGTTGTTTTAGGAAATACCTCATCATCTTGAACTGCAGCTACATTACTCTGAATTCGTATTCTAAACAACTGCATTTATTGAAAATTGGTGGAGACTTCAAATGATTTATCTTGGACCAAAATCGAATGCACAGCTGATCTTTATACCGAGGATCGATTGTCTTTTTATAATATTGTCTGCTAAAGCGCTTTTCTTTTATGTCAAGTTTCAGGTGAGGATCGGAAGGAAAAAATTTCTCACATTCAAACAAAAATCTCCTTAGTTGATTAAAGAAATCCATGGAGTCATGGAGTACAAAATACTTGTGAATCTTCTGTACACATAGATTATCAACTTTCGGAACGTTCTAATAGTTGGAGACAGCGGTAAGTGGCAAAAAAGTGAGCAAATAAATGTAAAAGTAAACCATTGAAACTAAACTAAGAGATTGCATAAATTCTGATTTATCAAAAATAAATCACGGCTCTTAAAACTAACAAATGAGTGCAATAAGTTGTTACTAATCGTAACACAACTTCATCTCTCATTTTTTCTCAGTTTTGAACCAGCGATTTATTTATACTAAAAGTCAGATTCGCCACTTCACCCATTATTTATGATCTCTTCCCCTTTCGAAAATCGTTTTTCCGTAGACAGTCTGAGGTTGTAAATCACGGAGGGTTTTTATCACTCTTTCTCCTTTTCATCAAAATAATATTGTTCTTCATTCCGAAAATGCTCTTAACATCAGTCAAGCAAAGTTGTTGAACTGATTTGACATGAATTGCCCAGAAATAGTTTGTCTTGGGCCATGTGCATTTGGGCATAGTTATGCAAACAGGAACCAATTCAGGGTTGCCACGTGTATCTGAAAAAAAAATCCCTACGTTTTCCTCTTATGTATATGCTGTATAAGAGGAAAAGCGCCACTCCGCCCTCCCCTAGTTTTTTACTGCAAAAAAAAAGAGCAAAGAGTGGTAAACAACAATTTAACATTATCTGAAGTAGTAATATACTAAGCGAATGTTCATATTTACATACGAAAGAAACAATTTTTTTTTCTTTCTTTATTATTACCTAGGATTTAGCAACGCAAATTCGCATGTTAACCCTTAAAAGCATGAATTTTTGCTTTTAATAAATTAAATTTGAAATCAACCTGAAAATGATTTAATTGAAAAAAAAATGTTTAAAAAAAACAATTTTCCTTTTTTTTTTTTTTAATTTTCAAAGAACATATTGATGTATTTCTACATCATCATGAACAATCATGGCTCGAGTTCTACGAATCTACTGCTTACAATAATATAATATTTGAAAATAAATAATAACTCTCATTACAAAATATGAAAATTCATAAAATAATTATTTCTAGCATTTAAACATAAAAGAACATTTGTTATAGGACCACTATGTGGTACCTTTACATAGTGGAATTACTCCTCACTCTGCTTGAAAATATATGACAGTGTCCATAGCCGTCTTTTCGTTCAACCATAAACGGCAAAGGACAAGATGACACTCTAGGTTTAGTGAACTTATGTAGAACCAATTTTGCATAACGATGTATTTTTACGTCATAAAAAAGCTCCATTTTTCTTGCATAAATTTATCAGTATATGCAAAAATATAAATATTTTTCGTTACTCTTACCTTGTTTCTATCCGAAAACAATTTTTCATGCATGTTTTTATTAATTTTTTTATAAAAAAACGTAATTCGTAACACATTCAGAAATGAAATTGTACTCAGGTAGCGCTCCAACAATGAAAATCGTCACAGATAAAGAAATAAACTGCCAAAGATTCTAGTTGAGTTCGGAAATGATAAAATAGTTTTGGAAAAATTAAAATAAAAAAAATCGCAATGCAAAGGTTGCTACATAAAGAGATATGAGGTTTTAAACATACGATGCAGTTGTACATCGCTTTGCATTTAAGAATTAAGGGGAAAAAAAAGATATTGATAACTTATCTCATATTTTCTAATTTAAAATAACATAAAATTAAAGACTTGGATGAAATAAAACACAAAATGACTTTCTTGGTATCAAGAACGTCAAGGTATCAAGATACAAACGTCTTGGTATCAAGATACAAACCATCCAATGACATTACTTAACAAAACAAATTTACAAAGGTTTTTTTTTCCTTTTGCCAATTAATGTATTTGAACATCAATTTCTGCAGATTTTTTAGTTACTAGTTTCCCTTTTTTGCAACATTTTAATTTAAAAGCCAATTTCTGTTTGTTGTACTTTATTCCTCTGAATTTTTTTCTGCGTTTCCTAAGTGACGCGGTGGCATAGTGGTAAGGTCTCGACTTCAGAACCGGAGAGTTTGAGTTTCGAGACCCTGTTCTACCGCAAAACTGTCGTGTAAGCGAATCTGGTGCATATTAAATCTTTCGGTGCCAAACGTCCTCCCTGTGAAATGGTGTGTGAGTTTTGAGAGGGGCTACCAGCTCAGGTCCATTACGATGTCCGTCCCAAAATAACACACGAATTGCTTTAAAACGGGGCGTCAATATACCTCAATAAACCAAAATAACTTACTTTTCTAAAGCTTAATAATTCCTCATAAGCGCCGATTCAGCATACTGAGACTAATCTATTTAAGACACCTATAAAAGTATATGTTATCAGTTCTAAAAATTAAAAAATCTTCATCAGATTTTCAACTAGCACGGTTTTGTTGATAGTAAATCAACTTTACACTGAGACAATACGAGAATTATATTTACGATTTCCCAAAAATTCGAAAATTCTTTGAGCCTAAACATTAGCATAAAAATCATCTGAACGAATTTCTTTACTGACTTAATCAAACTCTACTAAGTATTCATTTTTTTAGTTTTTTCGGGTAAATTTCGGATTGGATATTTGCACGTTCATGTAGAAAAAAATTATGCTTTGGAGTGATGAAGTTGGAGCAAATCAACCATTAGCCTTTCACAAGCATTGTTTTCAATAAACGATTTTGAACAAGTTGCAATTTTTAAAAGAGAAAAACTTCTGTTCATACATTCAATTTGCTTTGTAATATTCCTTAAAAATATAAACACACTCTGTTAGTGATAACTCTAAATTCTGTGCGCAAAGTAACTACATTAATATTCAAGTAATTTGAAGTCATTATTCCATTACCGCCATTTTTTTGTCTTGGAAATTTGACTGATCTATGCAGAAGAAGAGGGGAGTGAGTCGAAAAAGGACGAGCTTCCACATTTTAACAGTCGTTAAAGCTATAGAGGCGATTTTTTATTTTTTCAAGATTTAAAACTAAATAATTTAAAATTCTCTTTACTTTCCTGGTATTTAAGGAAAATTTCCAAATCCCCTGCCTTTTTCCTATTTTACAGATGATTTTTAAATTCCCTGCATTTACCTGATTTTTCCGGTTCTCCGTGCCTTGCAATCTTTCAATTACCATTTAGAAGCTTACCATTAAATGCAATTACTAACTAGTGAATTGAATTCTAAGGGGAAAACTTTCCTTTAGAATTCGATCTGTAATACAAAATGGAATCAATTACAATCCGTTACACAACATATCTCTCAAATAATCTTATACAATAAAACTTCTTTGATATGTCATTCAAGAAACAACTGCAAAATGATATATTAATGAGAACAGTAAACTGTCGAACCTTGATACAATTTTCGACAAACTTTATTCACTTTAACAGTGCAATATAATCGTAAAAGTAATCTTCTTAATACGATTTAAGAATCATATTGAAATTTTATCATACTTATAATCACAGATAATATTTTTAAATGTTAAAATTTAAAATATTACAAAATTACATTAAAGAACGATCAGATCCCTTATTGAATAAAAAATACATACATGTTTTTTTTTATTATTTTTATCACGGAACACATAAGAATAAAATTTAATTACCATAATTAGATATAATATCATATATTAGAGCTTAATTCATTATGACAGTTAGAAATTAAAATGTCTAATTTGATTTAATTTTATTGGTATTCTTTCTTTCCAGTATTTTTAATAGAAAATGCCTAAATGTTGCTTCCATAAAAAAGTTCTGTTCATTTTGCTTGCCATGCTGATTAAATTTAAATTTTAAGTTTTTCATAATCAATTTTATTTTCTTTAAAACCCTCTCATTTCCAGTGAGGTGGTTTGGGGTGCTTTGGGAATTTTACCTTACCCTCCAAGTGGGTCGGGTACTGTCCGCCTGTAGACGAAGCACGCGCTCCCTCCTTGACCCTCTTTTGCGGTTTTCTGGGGTGCTTTGATGCCTGTCTAGTTTACCGACAAACTGTCGGCTACTGTGTACGACACGGTAGTAAAATGTGCAAAATGTGGCGGACCGCATACCGCAAACTACAAAGGAGGCTCGCGTTACCCCAAGGTTGAGCAAACCAAAACAATTCAAGCAGAGAAGAGTTTCGCGGAAGCGCAAGGAAGAAAAAGTAACCCTCCAACCTAGTAACGGTAATCCCGTTAGAACGGGAGAAGCGAGTACAATAGCCTAAATGGTACCCCCCCCCCGCTCACCCCATGCTGAGCGAGAGGGGACAAAGATAAACAAACATCAAAGCCAGGAATGACGCACCCGCCACGCGGTGAAATGCAAGACGTTTTAGCGCTTGCCGCAGACTTAAATAAGATATTTAGCATAAAAAATAATATTCCAAGAACATTGAAAGCAATGCAAAATAAAGATAATGTATGGGAGAAGCTCAGGATTTTAGAAGAGGCGCTCAGGTCTCCTAACGTAAGTGCATAATTGGTTTTCCCTTCTAGGGGTTTTTTGCACTTTCATGAAACGAAAGTGGACTGTTAGGTAAAGTGAATGACTTGCGAGAGTTTATAGATAGAACCGGCCCACTCGTAGTATTAATACAAGAAACCCACCTAACTGCCTGCAACAAAATCAGAATTGCTAATTACCAATTTTACTCGTCCCCAAGTAGAACACTGTTCAGAAGGAGGGGTACTGGAATTTTAATTAAAAATACGATTTCTCACACGCACCATCCTAACCCGATACTTAGGCACATTGAAGCAACCATGATAATTGCCCAATTCAAAAACTTACCCCTAATTAATTTTGTCTCAGCATATAATCTCCCAAATGCTAATACGGCGTTTATGCTGGATTGTGAGAAAATGTATTCCTACAACACTGCAGTATTTATCGCAGGCTTAAAAGCGAAAAACGAAAATCGGAATTGTACTAATACCTGAAAATAGGCGAACAATTGGTTAGATTTGCTAAGAAAACGGAAGCCAAAGTTATTGCACCCGATGAGTTCACCCACTATCAAAACAGAAGCGCCAGCATAATAGACATCTTACTAATTAGAAAAATACCCCAAATAATCACAGCAGAAACACTAAATAAATTATCTAGCTACCATCTCTCAGTTAAATTCTGGATGGATTCAGGTGCCCTCTCAGAAACCAACAAAACCTTTGTGCCCAACTGGAAACAATTTAAACAAGCGATACTGCTAAGCTCCGAAACATTGTTTGACCTCAGAGAGATAAAAGAGATATCGACGCAAAAATTAATAGATTCACTGAAGAAATGATAACAGCCTATAAGGAAACGGGACTATGGAAAGAAAACCGAAGGCAAGAAACATGAGAAGCAATAAGAGAACAAATTAAAACCCGGAATAGGCTCAGGAAAATATGGCAGAGAACAATGTGTATAATTGCAAAATTGTTTGCAATCATACACATGATATTAAAAGTTTCTAAAAAAATAATGTATTCCATAACGAGGAACATTTGGGAATTCTGACTGATTTGCACTATAATGCAGCTGCATGGGCGTGTAAGTATTGCTAGAAAAATGCAACTTAGTGTAGGTAACTAAATTGTTCATTTTTGAACCTGTTTTGTGAGCACCTCAATTAATACATTATTTAGAAATTTTTTAAAAATAATTTAATAAAAGTTAATAAAGACATTATTAACTTCGAATTTCGTTCTCTTAATAATGTATTGCAGCGTATATATTAAATCTGAAAAGTACAAACGAAGACTCGTTCAAACCCTTGCCAGAGAAATTAAAAAAGTGATCCATGTTAGTAAATTTGCCTTTTAATATCTTTAAAAATTTTATAAATAGATGCGAGAAACTTTGTATGAGTATAGATGAATGGAAGAAAAGTATTTTACTAATTCTTACTTTCACAAAGTGGAAGCTGTGTCATTTTTTTATACAACTATTGACTGCCAAAAAATTTAAGATGTATTCATATAATCTCTACCATATTTAATGAAAAAATTATACGTCTATGTGCAATATTTTAGGAAATAATCGCTTGATACACCTACTTTGGAGATCCTGCATATATTACCATAAAAGTAATGTAAAATAACAGTTAAAAAAATAATCAAGAAAAGGATCACGTGGCTATTTCATGCATTTGATCACTTGCTTTACGATACTGGAACTTTTCTTTCGAACTCCATTACAAATTCCAAAGCCATGGAAAGAAGCACGAGAATGCAAGCAATTAACTGGATTGTATCACATACAAACTAAGAGAATGTCATTGCTTTTTGAAAATATGCTTTTGTATTAAGGACATAGAGTTCGTCTTTTTAAAATTTTGTTTTAATGATATTTATGCAATAATGCTATGTGATGGGATTAAGAGATTTTTCGTGTACTTTAAATAATGTTGACAATGGTATTATTGTTAATCATACTTCACCAAATTAACATAAGTAAAAAAAAGGCTTCCCGCCCCCCCTTTTTTTTTTCTAATTTTATGAAACGAAAGATACAATAAGAATAAATAACTGAATGAGCTTCAGGTGGGAAGTAAAAATGAATACATTTGAAAGAAAAAAAGTCCTCATTCGCGTCATAAGAGAAATAAATTATCATAAAACTATCTAGTCAATAGCGGCTTTGATGACTACCACATCTGCTATTTGTATCTCAAATTTCTAAAAGTTATCTACAAATGTAGTTCAGTTCAAAGCACGGATTCTTAATGTTGCGACAAAAAAGTGAAGATGATTTTTATTAACTTTCATCCTTGAAGTAAATATTTTTTTTTTTTTTTTTGCTAACATTTAGAAATTTTAGTTCTTTATACTGTTTGTTGATTTTGTGCATAAAAAAAAATGTACTAACAATCACTTGGACAAAATGTTTCAAGATATTAGCATATATATATGTAATGATATTTTAATTCTAATTTCCATTTAATTAATTTCCAATATTTTATCTTAATTTAGCCCATAGTAACTTCATTCTAAAATATTCTCTTATTTCGTGATCCAATTCCACCTTCGGTTTAATTAATTCCTCTGTAAAACTAATGCGCCATCAGTACTAAGTCTCAAATGAAAGTGATCCCTTCGGTGCCCTTGAAAAGATGTCAAAGGTCACCATGTGTATTGAATTGGCCCGTGGCCGTAAATCATATGTTATATAAGACTAGTGATCATTTATTTCGCGCTTCTTTCTTACTTCTGCCTTTGTGTCTCGCTGCGTCTGCTTGTAAATAAAATGCTTTCCCGAGATGGATATGAAAGAGAGAATAAAACGAAATTAAAAATACAACATCTCGTCTATGTCTTCAAACCTGCATTCTGCCTCAACCAAAATAAATAATATGTTACATATTATTTTGTCGACAGGATTCGAAATAACATTATATATATATATATATATATATATATATATATATATATATATATATATATATATATATATATATATATATATATATATATATATATATATATACAAATAATAAAAAAAAGTTACATATATTATTTTTTTGTCCTCAGGCATTATATGAAAATTCTGAATATTGAAGCAAATCCTTTGTTAACACTATAAAATCATTCACAATTCTTGGTTATTAAGTTAATATCAATAATACTATTAAGAATTATTTTACTATGGATTTATGCATCAAAATTTAATATTAGTGACGGCTAATAATATATCTAGCATCCTGTGACAAAGTTAAAATGCATTGCCTCAAATAAAAAGGTATGAAATTACACAAACACTCAAACATTGTATTCAAAAAGGAATTAAAATTAACACGTTGTAAATCTATCTAAGACATGCAAAATTGCATTTTGTTATAATTTTAGTTAAAATTATTAATATATATATATATATATATATATAAGGTACATAATTTCCGAAAACTGTTTTAGGCATTAGGTTCGGAAATTTTATAAATTCGCCTTCGCACATATCAACGAGAAAAGAGTCCATAATTTCGTTGAAGTCAGCTTTTACTTAAAAGAAAGAAATGAGTCTCCCCCCCCCCCCGAATTGAAGCTCTGAGATGTGAAAATATAAGCTTTAGTTAGTTAAAAGATCTTTCCCAGCTTGCCCTTGATACTGCTATCATCGAAGGTTGTCTCATTAGATTTAAAAGTGATGAGCTAACTTTATGAATGTGTGTGTGGTAAAAATATCAAATTGATGTTTAGTTACTATAAATACACCATTTTAAATCATAGTATATTTTTGGTTGCTTATAATTTACACGATAGATCCTTTTATTTTTATTCCGATTTTTTACATTCAAATGTATTAATTCAAATTCCAAAAGATCAGCTGCTCAGAATATTGTTGATCTTTTTTCTCATTAATAAAGGTTTCAACGAATGAAAATAAATCTGCTCTTCGGCTCTTATTTACATCTAATCGGGCACCGCGATCTATCCTCTGTCTTCTTTTGACGCTCCAAATAAGAAAAGCAGAGAAGTTTAGTTTTATTACGATTACTTTCCATTCATTATTTTACTGCAAGATATAGGTCTTAGTTATATCGATCATAAGCGATTATACGATTCATGATAGATTTTCAGGAACGTAATCAGCTTTATTATCCAAATACTTACTTGAAAAAAGACTTACTTCTGAAGCACATTTGATGCTCTCTTTGAAAGATTTTGAAATTTATGCGATCTCTAGTTATACTGTTGTTAAGTGTTTGTTGATTTCGCCAGAATCGAAATGCGGAATCGAAATTACTTAAATGAATACAATGGCCTTCTAACTAAGATAAATTTAAAATACAAATATTTTTTTATATCTTAAAAGCTGCATTTATGCAAATCTATTTTTAAATGAAATGACAGAAAGAGTATTGTAAATTTATATATTTTCTTCCTTTTAATGAATTTATCAAAATCTATCATGTGCATATTTTCTTCTCCAAAATGCTTTTTTATATGTCATGTAATATTTTATACAAATATGATGCCTCCTACATTTGTCTCTAATAAAGCTTTTTTTGTAATGTGTTAAATTAATACTCTTTATCTTCATTAATTAAACGGACTGTAAAGTTATTCTTTATATTTTTTATAGTGAGATTTAGACTAAAAAAAAGACTATAAAGTAGTTACTTCAGAGGAAGACTGTAAAGTAGTTACTTCAAAGGAAGAAAATAAGCTTACCATTTATGCTTATAGATATTTTAAACTTCTGTAAGGAGGCATCATATACTATTCTAGTTTTTTATTGGAAGAAGTTTCCCTGAAAACCTCTCTATGCGGCATTACATAACCAGTAAAACATTCGTCATGACACATCTGAATTATGCCTTCGTTAACATGCTCTTGCATAACAACTCTCGTCATGCAGTTTTCGTAATCCCTTGAGATTGAAAGAGGATTTTACGGGTTCAGTTTTTAATAGGCGATTCATGAAATGACTAATCAAATGGTTTTGCCTCCCATATCTGTCCTTTAACAGAGATAAACACGATTTATAATTTTCTTCAGTAAGAGAAAAACCAGAAACAATTTTGTAAGCTTCGCCGGATAAAAAGGAATTTAAATATATGAATTTATCAACATTACTTAAAGAATCATTAGTCAATCTCATTATTGTAGCTATTCATGAATTCTAGAAAAGTACTAGCATCTCCACTAAATGTGGGAATTCTTAGCTTTGGCAAATTAATGCTCTTTGCAGGATAGTTAATTCTTACATTAGAACCTTTAGCAGCAAGTGGTGGGATAGGTTGTTGATCAGTTTTGAACTTATTGGTCTTGCTTTTAATTTTGAACTTAGCTTCATTTATTTGCTCTTCATATTCGAGAGAGCTTTGAATTTCTATTTCAAACAATGCAATATCAGAAATTAAATCCTCAATTTCACTGTTAAGGCTTTTGAGGTCTAATTGTTTTGCTTCTAAACTTAATAAATGTTTCGAAAGTTGTTCTTGATCACCTTTCTTTTTAATATTACAACTTTCTAATAACAAATAAACCTTGTTAATCTTGTACAAGCAGTACGAGATATCTTCCGTTTCGTCTTTAACTTATCAATAGTTTCCATTTTCATGCATAAAATAAAGTTTACAGTACCTTATTAAATGTCCAACGACGAGTTATAATCCTAGATAAATGCAGAATTTCAGGAGCACCACGATTATTCACCAATTCAAGAGCATAAACACAATCTTCACCCTGTAAAATAATTCCCGGGTTTCGGCACCATATAAATAATTATCGTTGCGTTTCTTGATTACACAATAATTCATTTGATAGTGAAGATTGTGGTCTAGGTGAAATGACTTGAAGACACATGTTGTCTTTTACGGGATTTATTGGTAACATTAACAACAAAAGGCACAGGATTACTCCAAAGTGTAGAAGGCCTAGAGAACTACACATAAAATTTCTCGTGAGAGAGAGAGCCGAGAGCCGACAGTTCGCTTCTACTGGAAAAAAATATACTAAACAGCAACAGGGAGACCACGTGATACATGATTGGCAGCTAGTTCCGCTCAGGAAGATCACGTGGTTAACTGAATTCTTAACAATCTTATTTAACTTCTCTCTTTTTCTCTCTCTCTCTGTCTATCTATCTATCTATCTCTATATATATATATATATATATCATGACATTATTTCTTGTTTAGTAAATTTACTGTATTGTAGGTTTTTTGTTTTATTTTATGATATTCATTCAATGTAATTTTAGCATTTTAAAATAAATTTCAGAAATGTTCTGCTTTAAAAGTATATTGCTCAACATTATATTTTTATTGGTGATAAAAAAAACAGTCATTTAGTATCTCTGATGTTTCTGTTGAATAAAATTGATTTCGTCGTTTACTTTGACATTCTTGTCATGTTATGTTTATATTCTTTGTAAGTGTCTAGAAAAATAAATATTGATAAATAGTTTTTGAGTTTGTTTTTTTTAATTGGTGAGTGCATGGAAGCATCCATTTGATCGTATTTTTTCAAATAATTATCATATGTCTTTCATCCATATTTTTTTGTAATGTGTAAATAAAAGTTATGAAGGTGCAATTTTGCTTGTTTGTCTTTTAATGATTCCTACAAATTAAAATGGAATAATCTATTCATAAGTTGCATAGGTTAAAAAAAATTGTACCTATACCTTTTATATTTCATAATTTAAAATTGTAAACATAATTTATTTCATATACGCAAATTTGAGTTTCATGTTCTTTCCTCTGAGCAAACTGAAAACATCAAAGTCTCAATATCAATAAAAATCATTACATAAGGAAAAAATGTAATAATTTTATTTGTAAGCTTCAAAATCTTAACTTATCTAAGAGTAATAATTATTTAACAAAACTATGTTCCTAAAATTCAACATGCAATGACATTTAAATAATATGAAAAAAAGAACATATGTAATTTTTCAAAAACACTGCCATAGCCATTTGTCAAAATATATCTTTTGGACAAAAAAAAGAATATGGGAAAGGAAAGAATAAAACGGCACCAAACTAATTTAAAAAGATATATTAATTATGCAAAAACAGTAATTACACTGAAAATAATAATTAAAATTTTAATATAAGAATACATTACTACCAAAATTTGGAGAAAATAGTTGAAAATATTAATTTCTTTTTTAAAAAATCAAAAGTTTTTAATAATTATTCGGCTAGCGTAACATTCAACTTCAATGATTTCATCAACGTTAACGGCAGACATCCCGACATGCGTAGAACGATTGAAAATTGAACAGAAGTGGTTTGTTTGGTACCTGTGACGTGAGCCTGAATTGACTCCATTCTTATCAATATGAAAAACAGAAATTTGTAACTATCCTTGATTGCCAATTATGAATAGGGCAGGTTTTATTTTTAAAAAAATTCTTATTTGCATTGTCCAATGAAATCTATACAAAATATGGGATAGAGGCTTAAATTTTACTTAAAAATTCATAAATATGCATTACTTGCACATCTAGTCATTGATCACTAAATCTTAAAATAAAAGGATTATAAAATATAAATTTATTAAAAATTGTAATCTATCAACAGCCGTATTTTTTATTCTAATAAGAAAGTCTTACATTTTACCCCTTTTATTTCAACTGATTAAATATATTTATTTTTGATAAGAAAGGAAATTCCACTTCATATAAAAATCAATCAATCTGGAAATTATTTAATGGTAATTTTATAATAATAGTTTGTTAAAACCTATACATCACGACAAGTAATTTTAATAAGTCTCCTTCAAAAGCCATCCGGATAAAATGATGAGGCCTTACAACAGAATCGGCGGGCACAACTGTCACCAGGCAGAAGAACGGCGGGAATCAAACGGTGGTGTGGCTACAGCGGACGTGGCTATATCGGACACATAAGATTTCGTGGTCAGAGCGGACACCCCGAAACTCATCGTAGTTAGAGCGGACACATTTCCCCCCATCTTAGAACAGATAAAGGGTGCAGATAAATAAGTGAATAAATACTTTGAAAAGTCACAAATATAATTTAAAACAGTATTTTAAGTGGCAAATCTCTTTCACGTGGGATAACGTTTTGTTTCGTTTTTTTTTTTTACCGAAATTTTCTGTTTTTCCACTCGAATTACAAGGATAAATACATTTTTGCCAATCAAATTGAGTTATTTATATTATATTATAGTGCGAATGCATTTTAAACATAGCGAAATGTAATAAAAATAAAAATATTTAAAAATTAACAGTAAGTAACAGTATAATGAAGGGTATGAACGAATTTCAGGGATTTTGTGGGAAACAGTATTTTAGAGTCAAATAAATATTAGAACAGATGCAATTGCCATAAAATTAATTAGTTTCATTAATGTAAGTAAAAATAAATGCTAGAAGTAAAATATATAAAACAGATACAAGTAAATAAAAGAAAAATAAACACAAGTAAATAAATATTAACTAACCTTTATTATAAAGGCATAAATATCATTTACTATAGAATTTAGTCCAACCTAGTTACAAAACTTAAAGATTCTAGACATTTTTCTAAATTGTTTGATGTTTCGAATTCTTTTAGGATGTTTTCAATTCTTTCATCCAATTTTACATATGTTTTTTTCCTTTTTATTCCAGGGTCGCCTAACTCTCTGGATTTCAAATTAAAAGACACTTTCTGTGTTTCTTTTTTTAGTATTTTAACTAATAAGTGGACATTATTTTGGTTTCTGCTAGTGATTGCATTTAATTTGGAATTCCACCCTTCAACAGAATTATTTGTCCTATGACGCTGTCCATATACATTCCATACTTTAATGGGCATATTTGGAGAAAGGCCTTCTCTCTCAAAAATATCGGCTTATCTCTACAACAGGTGCAAAGCTCGAAACTACACAATAGATGACATATGACTGATTAGGGAAACAACACAATAGGTGCAAAAATGTCAGCTCTACCCACCCAGCTCCTCTCACGTGTCCGCTGTAGCCACTGTCCGCTCTGACCACGCCCGCTCTGGCCACGTAACCAATCAAACATCCCGCTTTCTGCAACTCCCTACGAGAAAGGGACCGTCCAGGATCGCAACCAGCAGAAACAAACACCAACCAATTAAAATACCTTTCCCGATTTACATAAAGATATAGATAAACTTCTAAATCAAATTCAAACTTCTTAAAAATTTTCAGAACCTTTGAAATTTTAATCCTTTAATGTCTTTCCTTAAATTTTTACATTTTAAAATTTCTAAATTCTTTTAATTTTAAAGTTAAATCAAACTAGGTCTTTGATATATATGATAAGGGGATGCATTATACATATGATAATAGAGTTAATACATATGATAAGGGGATGCATTGACCACAGGATCCTTGGAACGTCATTACATCTTAACATTACACCGTAAACTCCATCTCTAGAACTCCTATGCATCTTATCCGATTTGGTATATACGTAGAATGACTTTATTTTTTTTTAAAAAAAGGAACTATAAACAGTTACTCCGCTCCGCCCGAAGGTACATGGACAATTCTGAATGATCGAACGCCGTGGCAGCCCTTAGCTGGAACTTAGGTTGAGTCCTCGAGGTTATCACTGGCCACGGTGCAACTCAACAGAAGGTCGTCATCGGCAGGGGTAGCTGACCCCGCACCATTTTTGTACCCACTACGGTGGCGAGAACCAATCACCATGCCGGAAGCTTCTTATACCCATGTCTGAGGTGCCTCCGGGTTGGTTAAGAAAGGAAAAGAAAATATTGCTCAACAATTAATTACAAAGGGAAAGATAAATGATAAAAAAATATGATCATGCATAAAATTGGCACCGATGATAAAAAAGGAAAATAGATGGTATCTTAAGAACAACGACACTGAATGAATGAAAATGACAATGCATAACATAATTAAAAATGTAAAGTAATGCACAATTTGTTTTACAAAGGGTAAATAAAGAACGATAGCGTTAAGTGACAAATTCAAAATCAGAGAGAAAATAATTATTTAAAAACAAGATACCAACTACGGAATAGGAATAAAATGCGTGAGTACTGAAATTATTGTCCGAAGAAAGTTGCTATGATTACTTTAATCTGAGTAATTTTCATTATCTATTATTATAAATGTTTATGAATCTGTTTCCTGAAGACTCATTTGCTAAGAACTTTTTCATTAATTACAGACTTGGCATAACTCAAATGTTAGAGGATAGTTTACTTTTCTGCGATACTGTCAAAGATTTGTGTTTTGCCTCGGGAGAAATCAGGAAAATTTCCAGCACCTAGTCTGACCACAACAATCAATCTTTGCTGCAGCGTATCTTGGCCTATCACCTTTTAAATAATCCTGTTTAAGAATACTTCCAGGAATAGAGCCCACAACAGTTTCCTTGATTTTATTTTATTATTTATTTATTTATTTTATTTTATTTACTTTATTTTATTTATTTATTTATTTACCATGGTACGTACCAACTAATTAAGCCTCTAGTAGACCGAGAAAGTAGATGACTTAGAAATTATTCATGGTGTTTCAAACAGATAAATAGTGCTGTCACAATGTAATATATATAGTCTATCAAGAAAATATACGAAGTTTGATTACAAAAATTATCAGTCGATATCATATTATATATATTTTTACAATATCATTCCAAATTCATCTTTTACGTGAAAATATTGTTTCGGATTTTCTGCAAATAAAAGGGCACATTTAAAAATTCAGAGTTGAGTGCTTTAAATCAATAAAATTATTTATAATTATTGTTCATCATACGTAGACTCATTTTGCGTAACCGTATTCAGGGGATAAGATAGGGTGATGATTTTTTAGAATCTTATTTCACTAATTTTTTTTTTTTTTTATTTATGCGAAAACAAAACATTGCAGTCGATTTTTCTCGCATCTTCTTGGCTTGTACGAGTTTTGAAATTTTGTGCACTGTGTTTCTTCGATTACAATATATTATTTTAATCTTCGCTGAATTTACTTATCAATTAACCGAGTGACTTTTTTGATTCCATGTAAGAGATGATACTTCATACTTAATATATGAAAATTTGGTTTCAAGTATCGTAATATTTATTAGAATTAATTATAAATTAAGGAGAGAAAAGCGATAATTTTTAATACATTAATAAAAACACTTTAAAATTATTTTTATTAAATTTATTCTGAAACCATTTTTAAAAAAATAAAATGAATTATTCTTACTTAATATTTTAATGCTTTTAAACAGAAAAATGGAATAGTTAGGGACATCTCATTCAAAAGTGGGGCAAATCCCAGACAATTTCTTCAAGCTTAGCAAAGAATAAAAAAAGATTTATTTCAGTAGAGATTGGCTCGGCTAATTTACGATGTCCAGTTACACTGGCTTGTCCTTTTTGCTCAAGAAACGCTAAAAGTAAATTAATTAAAAATGATCAGGAAATACTCAGTTCATTAATGGCAACTCACATGATGAACGTGGACGAGATCAAAGAATTTCAGTATTTGCAGATGATCGTAATTAATTGTAATTATCTCTAGCATTTATTTTTTAACAGAAACAACTAGTAATTTTGTATTTTTATTAATATCTTCCGAAAAGCATATCACTTTCCAATTATCTAACTGGGAATTCACCCTTTCAACATTCCTTAGACCATAATTTATTCATTACCAAAAATTATCTTAAAATTGCCTAAAAATTTCTTATTTAAATTAACATATTTTTACAGTAAGAACCGGGGTAAATGTCAAATAGAATGTGAATCCGGGAACAAACAGCAAACATGGGATAACCTAAGTCAAATCAACGCTCACAGTAAATAAAATCGTTGGCCAAAAACCCAGAAGGCAGCCATCTTCAACAAGTTGCCACATAAATGCTTTAGTTACGCACTTATCACTCATTCGATGAAATAAAAAGGATAAAAAATGCCATTTATCCCTTTGCAACAGCAGATGAAAGAAATTCTTTATGGTCTTATTACTTCTCCCCGGATTTTTTTCCTCTGTTTACATTAAAAACTGCGATGATACATTTTTTTTTTTTTTCTATCGCATTTCTGTTCTCTTACTTTCTGCAGGTGGCACTCATTCAGACAGGAGTCACTGGAGCCGTTTTAAAGAAAACCGTTAAAAAAAGTTCTGGAACATTCGATTGATGAGTAATATAAATTATTAGGCTATATTTTTTTAGTCTGTTAGTTATTTTGAAGGCAAAAACTGTAAAATTAAACCGTTATTTTAAGCGGAATTTACCAAAACATCTGAAAATTCATCGCTTTGAGGAAAGGCCTTAAGCAGAGGAAAGTAAGTTGAACTACCTTTAATATGTCGTTATGTTAACATGTTAACATCTAGTATGTTGAATCTATTTATCCATTTGAATATTAATTTTTACACAAGATGTTTTATATTAACATCTATTACTTGTTATTAATACCGTTTGAATATTAATGTTTTACACAAGATGGCAGACATCTTGTGTAAAATATGTACCATCTAAGTAAAATATCAAATATTCGAACTTAAAATTTCCAAATAGCTTACCTTATATCTGAAGAGGATATTAGTTTTCAATTTAAACTTCGTTGCTGAATTTATTTAAATGATTTATATGGTTTCGGTTGTTTCGTAGTGGATTTCTTCATGCTATTCAGCATAGAAGCAGCAAGCTGAGAATAATAACAATGCTCATTTCGTTTTCAATATATGAAAATTTAACTTTTTTTGTATCGTATAGAGGTTAAGGGCTATATATTAATATAGAAATTATCAGAATTTACTAAAAACAAAATTATTGGTGTTAATTGAAGCAAAAGTAATGCACATTTGTGGGTAAGAAATCTTAATTAATTATTAAAAGATTAGTTAAATTAGTTTTAATTTATCTTTTTTTTTTTTTTCTGTTTCTATCTAACTGCTTTATTACGTTTATCCCAGTAAGAGATATTTGTATTTGTTCAATCTTAAATCTACTCTCTTAAATTATTCAGACATGTAAATTCTGTTCACATGAAACTTTTCAGGCGTATTTTCTTGTGTGTAATTGTGTAAATGTTACTAGCAATAAATGTACTCCAAAACAAGATATTGCTCCTAATTTGCAAGAAACTTTCTAAAATTTGAGTTTTTTAGATTTTAAAAGTTTTCAAGCTATATAAAATCTCCAAAATTTTCCTTTCAGAAATGAACACTGACTGAATGTTGTCATTGTTAATGGTTCTTAATATTATAGTTAGCAATGAAATTTAATATTTTATACTATAGTTAGTATGGTTATTTTATTTTATGATTGAAATAAGCTAAGCATTTTGTTATTTGTTATTTTTTGTAGGAATTTAGACACCATACATGAATACTATCTTCTTTTTATTCATAATAAAATTTTAGAAACTATTATCAAATTTTCAAAATTGTCACATACCATTTTTTAATAAAAAGCTTTGAAGTTATACATAATTTTCAAGATTTTCTTTCATTAATAAATTTTTTTACTTTTAATTATAACTAACTGAATGATGCTATTGCTAATGGCTTATATTGTTGCTGCTAGTAAAGATGGTAATTTACTATTTTGTATTTGAAATAAGCTAAGTATCTTGCAATTTTTTAAATTTAAAATTTCAATAAAAATATTGTTGTCTTTTTATATATATTTATAAAATTTCAAAAATTGTTGCCAAACTTTTAATAAATGTCATTCAACCAGATTTCCACAGAATTACCTTGTAGGGTTTATTTACTGTTATTTTAGAGTTGAATTCAGATGATGTCTTCTCTCAGAAACTTTTGTTTTATATAAAATTTTTCAGCAATATTTGCAATTCTGTGCAGTTATGGATATTTGTGTCATGTGCATTTTTAATCATATAAAAATAATTTTGAATAATTTAATTGTTTATCTGATTGATCTGCAAAATTTTTTGCATATAGATTTTAATGACTGTTTACTTAAAAAATTAACTTCAAGTTTGAATTTTTTAATTCTTTTTACTACATTTGACATACTTATTTAGAATAGAGATTCAGAAGATTTTAAATAAATTATGGAGTGTTATTAGCAAGAATTATTTCTGAATTAAGCAGTATATTTACATAGGTTTATAATTTTGCTTTTGGTACAGCTTTAGTATATACATAACAGAATAATTTTCCTTTGGTGCTGTGTTAAATTTGGAAAATTTGATTGAAATTTGAAGCATTTAAAAATTTATTTGGATCTAGAATTTATTTCCAGTTTACTATGATTGTGGTTATTTTTTCTTCAACTGTTAACAAGTTTTGATTTTGACTTTCCATTGTGAAAATAGCAGTTACAGCAATATTTGCCTTTCTGTATAGATTAGTATATTTGAATCACTTACAATTTTAATGATATTCAAGTAATTTTGAATCATGTCCATTTTTAATCATATAAAATAATTTTTAATAATTTAATTGTTTAACTGATTCATCTGCAAAATTTTTTGCATATAGATTTTAATGACTGTTTACTTAAAAAATTACATTCAAGTTTGAATTTTTTAATTCTTTTTACTACATTTGACTTACTCATTTAGAATAGAGATTCAGATGTTTTTAAATAAATTAGGGAGTGGGGTTAGCAAGAATAATTTCTGAATCAAGCAGTATATTTGCATAAGTTTATAATTTTGCTTTTGGTACAGCTTTAGTATATACATAACAGAATAATTTTCCTTAGTGCTGTATTAAATTTGGAATATTTGATTGAAATTTGAGGCATTTTAAAAATCATTTGGATCTAGTATTGCTTTGCACTTTACTTTTATACCAGTTGTTTTTTCTTCAACTATTAATAAGTTTTGATTTTGGATGTTCATTGGGAAAACTAGCAGTTTTAGCAACATTTGCTTTCCTGTATAGCTACTCATATTTGTATCACCTGCATTTTTAATCATATAAAAGTACATTTGAATAATTTACTGATTTAACTGGTGCATTTATTAATTTTTTTGCATATCGATGGGAAATACTTCAATAAAGAAAATTTGAGTAAATTTATATAGATATTAATAACTGTTTTGTTAAAAAATTAAGTTCAAGTTTGAATTTTTAAATTCTTTATACTACATTTATTTTCTCATTTAGATTAGAGATTTAGATGATTTTAAATAAATTATGTAGTGGAAATTAGAAAGAATAATTTCTAAACTAAGAAGTATACTTAGGTTTATAATTTTGCTTTTGGTACAGCCTTAGTATATACATAACAGAATATTTTTCCTTTGGTGCTGTGTTAAATTTGGAAAATTTGATTGAAATTTGAAGCATTTAAAAATTTATTTGGATCTAGAAATTATTTCCAGTTTACTATGATTGTGGTTATTTTTTCTTCAACTGTTAACAAGTTTTGATTTTGACTTTCCATTGTGAAAATAGCAGTTACAGCAATATTTGCCTTTCTGTGTATATAAGTATATTTGAATCACCTACAATTTTAATCATATTAAAGTAATTTTGAATTATTTCATTTTTAACTGATGCATCTACTATTATTTTTTTATATAGTTGGGAAATAATGCAATAAAGAAAATTTGAGTAAATTTTATAGATTTTAATGACTGTTCAGCTAAAAACCTAAGCTTGAATTTTTAATTTCGTTTTACTATGTTTATTTTACTCATTTAGAATAGAAATTCAGATGTATTTATGCAAAATATCTCCTAAAGAGTCCTATACTGATGTTGTAACAAAAACAAATTTTAAACTTATGTAAATATAATGCTTCGTTCAGAAATTATTCTTCCAGACTCCACTCCATAATTTATTTAAAATCATCTAAATCTCTATTCTAATTGAGTAAGTCAAATGTAGTAAAAATAATTAAAAAATTCAAACTTGAACTTAATTTTTTAACAAAACAATCATTAAAATCTATAAAATTTACTCAAATTTTCTTTATTGAATTATTTCCCATCTATATGAAAAAAAATTTAATAGATGCCCCTGTTAAATCAGTAAATTATTGAAAAATACTTTTATACGATTAAAAATGCAGGCGATATAAATATGAGTAGCTATACAGAAAGGCAAATGTTGCTGGAATTTTTACTTTCCCAATGAACAGCGAAAATGAAAACTGATTAAGTGTTGAAGAAACTATAGTAGCATTAATAGTAAACTGGGAAGCAATTCGTTATCCAAATGAACTTTAAGATGCTTCAAATTTTAATCAAATATCCCAAATTTATTTACACACTAAGGAAAATTATTCTGTTAGGTATATACTAAAGCTGTACCAATAGCTCAGTATAGTGCTTAATTCAGAAATTATTCTTGCTAATTTCCACTCCAAAATTTATTTAAAATCATCTAAATCACTTAATGTAAATGAGAAAATAAATGTAGTATAAAGAATTTAAAAATTCAAAATTGAACTTAATTTTTTAGCAAAACAGTTATTAAAATCTATATAAATTTACTCAAATTTTCTTTATTGAAGTATTTCCCATCTGTATGCAAAAAATTTAACAGATGCTCCAGTTAAATCAGTAACTTATTCAAAATTACTTTTATATGATTAAAAAGGCAGGTGATACAAATATGAGTAACTACACAGGAAAACAAATGTTACTGAAACTGCTAGTTTCCCAATGAACAGCCAAAATCAAAACTTATTAATAGTTGAAGAAAAAACAACTGGTATAAAAGTAAAGTGCAAAGCAATACTAGATCCAAATGATTTTTAAAATGCCTCAAATTTCAATCAAATATTCCAAATTTAATACAGCACTAAGGAAAATTATTCTGTTATGTATATACTAAAGCTGTACCAAAAGCAAAATTATAAACTTATGCAAATATACTGCTTGATTCAGAAATTATTCTTGCCTAACCCCACTCCCTAATTTATTTAAAAACATCTGAATCTCTATTGTAAATGAGTAAGTCAAATGTAGTAAAAAGAATTAAAAAATTCAAACTTGAATGTAATTTTTTAAGTAAACAGTCATTAAAATCTATATGCAAAAAATTTTGCAGATGAATCAGTTAAACAATTAAATTATTAAAAATTATTTTATATGATTAAAAATGGACATGATTCAAAATTACTTGAATATCATTAAAATTGTAAGTGATTCAAATATACTAATCTATACAGAAAGGCAAATATTGCTGTAACTGCTATTTTCACAATGGAAAGTCAAAATCAAAACTTGTTAACAGTTGAAGAAAAAATAACCACAATCATAGTAAACTGGAAATAAATTCTAGATCCAAATAAATTTTTAAATGCTTCAAATTTCAATCAAATTTTCCAAATTTAACACAGCACCAAAGGAAAATTATTCTGTTATGTATATACTAAAGCTGTACCAAAAGCAAAATTATAAACCTATGTAAATATACTGCTTAATTCAGAAATAATTCTTGCTAATAACACTCCATAATTTATTTAAAATCTTCTGAATCTCTATTCTAAATAAGTATGTCAAATGTAGTAAAAAGAATTAAAAAATTCAAACTTGAAGTTAATTTTTTAAGTAAACAGTCATTAAAATCTATATGCAAAAAATTTTGCAGATCAATCAGATAAACAATTAAATTATTCAAAATTATTTTTATATGATTAAAAATGCACATGACACAAATATCCATAACTGCACAGAATTGCAAATATTGCTGAAAAATTTTATATAAAACAAAAGTTTCTGAGAGAAGACATCATCTGAATTCAACTCTAAAATAACAGTAAATAAACCCTACAAGGTAATTCTGTGGAAATCTGGTTGAATGACATTTATTAAAAGTTTGGCAACAATTTTTGAAATTTTATAAATATATATAAAAAGACAACAATATTTTTATTGAAATTTTAAATTTAAAAAATTGCAAGATACTTATATAAATATACTGTTTGATTCAGAAATTATTCTTGCTAACCCCACTCTATTATTTACTTACAATTATCTGAATCTCTATTCTAAATAAGTAAGTCAAATTTAGTGAAAAAAATTAAAAAATTCAAACTTTTACTTAATTTTTTTAACTAAATAATCATTAAAATCTATATAAATTTATTAATATTTTTATTGCAGCATTTCCCATCTATATACAAAAAAATTAACAAATGGACATTAAATCAGTAAATTATTCAAAATTATTTTTATATGATTAAAGTGTAGGTTATACAAATATGAGTATTTACACAGGAAGGCAAATGCTGCTGAAACTGCTAGTTTCCGAATGAAAAGACAAAATCAAAACTTATTAACAGTTGAAGAAAAATGAGTTGCAGTAATAGTAAACTAGAAAGCAATTCTAGATCCAAATGATTCTTAAAAGGCCTCAAATTTCAATCAAATATTCCAAATTGAATGCAGCACCAAGGAAAATTATTCTGTTATGTATATACTAAGGCTGTACCAAAAGCAAAATTATAAACCTATGTAAATATATTGCTTACTTCAGAAATTATTCTTGCTAACTCCACTCCATAATTTATTTAAAATCATCTGAATTATTAAATTTACTTTTGTTAGAGTTTCAGTATAGGACTCCTTTAGATATATTGTATTTCTCAAATTAATGATGGTGATTAGGCAAAATTAACAATTGGCTATAACAATGATATGATGCTTGACTTGGCAACATCATATCACTTTTTTCGCCTTTTAAAAGGATTTTCCCGGTATTATTGGTTAAAACAGAATAACCAGATGTCTATCATCTTGAAACTTCACTTAGAAAATGCCAACTTGTGCTTGAATAAGTATTACAGAAAAATTACTAAGCAAATTTATTTTTTTAAATAAAATTTCTGAAGAGATTTTGTCAAATTTTAAAATATGTTGAATATTTGATTTCTAAACGCTCCTAAAAACAACTGATACAAAAAAAGCAAAGAAACTTTTTAAAAAAATGGCCAGACTTACTGCATTAACCAAGAGTCTCAATCAGTCAAAACCACCGCAACAAAAACTTCTAAAGTTAAGACCCCCAGAATACAGGGCTCAGAGCCCATGCAAGATTTAATTGAGGCACTAAAAGAAATTAAATCGCTGCTCCGAGAATTTTCAGCTTCAAAATATAAAAGCTGCAAAAAGCAAAGAGGGGAAAAAACTTCTAATCAACTCACTCCTCTTTCCTGCCTCTTGTCGCTTCCGAACCTTCCTTACTCAATCTCCCTCACTCCCACCTTCACGCGATTGACTGCTCTCGTCATTTCAGCCAGAATGACACCCGATCCCATTTCACGGTGTTCTCAACTCAATGTCTGAATCAACAAGTTCACTCCCCTCTTTCCCAAGTCTAGTGTATTAGATAATACGAGTGCTGGGGTTGGAGGCCCCAATGAATCGCATTTCCCCCATCAACTTAGCCAAAAGTGCTTTAGTTTTTTTTTTTTCCGCTATCGCGGTTTAAAAAGATTTTCGTTAAAAAGTTTAAAAGTTAAACAGTTTTTAAAATTTTTTTTAAATTTTTATTTATTTATTTTTATTTAAGTAAGTAAAGGACATTAAAAAGCATATTCTGGATAACATTAAAAAATATAGTTTCTAAAAAATTTCCAATCTTTATTAAATGTAGAATATTGCCATCTTAATTTTGTGCATAGTGATAGCTTACCATTGTTTCTCTTTCAAATATAATAAATTCGAAATCACCACCTCTTCCAAATATCGAAATTAATTAGGATCTCTATTTTCCTAATTTATGCTCTTATTTAATATTTCGTTATCGAGAGAAAAATTGCGCTTAAAAGGAAAAAATTGTAGTAAAATGATGAATAATGATAAAATAGGTAACTTTTCATACCTGAAGCATTGCTTCATTAAATGTTTTCTTTTGGGGGTGGAAATCATTTATCGACTGATGCGTTTCGGGAATAAAATAAATCATGAGGCGTCACATATTAGTGCGATAGCCTTGCTTTGCTTGACAGAAAAAAAATATCCAAATTGTCTTTTTTTTTTTTTTTTTAATAAGACTAACTTTTTCTATCGTAAAATACTGTCTACTGTTAAATTTTAAAATAAGCGTCTTACGAATTTTGCTCAACTTTTATAATAATTCGAATATTTGTGTAATATATGTAAATAAATCAAAAGGAAAAGTGACAGCAAAATGCATGAATCCGACATCTACCAATCCGCCTTCTCTTCTCCAAACTTATTATCCCAGGTTAGGCGCCTATTTTATTGTTTTGCGCAACAAAGCTATGCCTGACTTATGGTTATCAGCCAGTCAGGTTCCGTATTCTCGTTTTGGAGCCGAGTTTTTTTAGGTATCCGTAATTCAAGTTACTGTATGAAGGTTAAAAAATTTGTTATGGTTGAGGCGTTTTTCAAGATTTTTGAATAAATGAAATTGCAGAGGAAGGTAAAGCTGAAAGCGAAGACATATTTTTTCCCCTACTAAAATTTTTGCGCTTTATTCTGACCCTGTGCCTGGAAAACAACATCAAAACACAATGACACAGAACCTAACGTCTAACATGGTGACCTACAACAATGCAGAACTCATTTTTATCCAGCATATTTCTTCTCTTTTCAAATTTGTAGTAGTATCTGTTATAATATAATGCACAAAACAATTACTTTTTGTTGCACTTTTTTTTTCGGTATGATCTTTAGTTGATGGTTCAATGGTATGTGCTAAAAATACATTATCATTTTTTGTTGCTAAAGCAGAACAGATTATAAGATTATAAGTTCATTATGAACATTCGAATAATCATTTGCAGTTAGAGCGTCAATTTATTTTAATATGTCTAAACAATTCTGTTTTTCTTTTATAAATATAATCTAATAAATCTTCAACAGTTTGTATCCTTGGTAGCGAATAATTCTAGGTAGGAATTCTGAACAGACTCAATACAGTCAAAATCTTCTACAGTCTTGGAAAAACGTTTCAGTTTCATTAACAAATCTAGCAATTTGCTTTTGAAATGATATTATTATGCTGATATAAGGGACATGAAAGTCGCAATTTTTTATAGGATCTAATTTCACCTTTAGTTCCAATGATTCCTAATAAGACCCCCCCCCCTAAATCTTTAAATATTAGATAATAGCCCTCCACTTAGATAAAAAAATAATCAGAACATAGAAAATGTTTCACAGTTTCTAAGAAACATCTTTCAAAAATATAAATTTTTAATAAAAATTTATAATCACATTAATATTCTGATTTTAGAAGCATTAATCTTATTAATCTAAATATTAAAAACAAATGCTAACTTCAATCAGTTACAGTTATAGATCTCTACTAATATTAATGTCGAATGTGTGTGTGTGTATTGGTGCTCTACAGGCTACACAGTTTTTCCCAGAGCTATCAAATTTGGCACATGTATAATTTGGAAGCTGGCAATGTGCACCTAAAGGCGATTTTTTTAACATTTTTATTTAAAATTTCAATTATTTGAAATTATCTCGGTTTTTCCTGATTTCTTCCGAAATTATTAAAGCTCAAAAATGATTTTTACACCATCTTAAAATTCAAAACATTATCTTTTCAATAATACAACATTATCGTATACAACAATTCAAACATTATCGCATAAATTTCTACTTTTAATTTTAATTAATTTTTAAAAATATTTTAAGTGAGTTTTACAGCAATTTATTCAGTTTTTGAAATGATAAATTAATAGTTTTCATCCTGTTACAGATATTCCATACTGTCTTTCTTTTTCGTTGTTCATGACCAAGCTCCCACTTATTTTTACAAGTTTATTAGTCTTCAGTTTAAGGCACGCCTTTAACAGATTTTTTGAAATTTTGTTGTATTTACAATTAAATCTTCTTCAGAATCAAGCAGTGATGAAACATTTTAAAGAACGACCATTGTTAAGTACTGCTTTTCTTTTTAGTGATATAATTCATGCACATACACCAGAAATGCATAGCACAATGAATAGAACGGTGTGAGATTTCTAAAGTTGTAGGAGTTATATGTCGATCAAAATTTTATATTTAAAAATATTTTGCTCGGGATGTTACAGGGACAAAGTTACTCAGAATATTTAATTGAAATTTTTAGCAAACCATTAATCTCGGCACAACAAATGGTCGCCAAAGACGGCTAGTAATAACTATTTTTTTAAATAAAACTTATCAACAGAATCATCTCATTGCAAATAAAGATATTTATTGTCTGTTTGAAATGATTTTAAATTGGAATTCATTTTAATAGTTTTAAACCAGTTTTAATAATAATTTTCGTAAAAAATATTTAATTGTTTAACAAATAAAAATAGCTGCAATTACAATATTTAAAGTTATAATGATAAAATTTATAAGCTCAATCATTATTTGAATTGTGATTAAAACGACCAGGATATTTTAAATTACAGTTTGTATTATTATTGTTATTATTGCAACTTGATTTTCTATTTCTTCATTACACTTTTTTTCTTTGCATATAGCTTCAGATTTCTTTTTGAAATTTATTTACCTTAATAAAATAAACCGAGTTAAAAGAAAGTTTTCTGCCTCTGATAAACATTTTTTTTTTTTCTCTTTCAAATAACAGCACCTCTTCAAATCATGCGTTAGATTGTTTTTTACTCAGGCAACGTCACTTTTGAAAAGAGTTCAAGTAAAAATAGAAATTAATTATATAAAAAATTGAAATTTAAACAATGAAACAAAAAAAAATCAGTTGGAGTGATCTCCCTGAAACTTTCTTGCATACTTTTTAAAAAAAAAGATATTATCAGCCGTCCTTGAAGTATGAAGATCAAAGCCTTAAATGCCACGGGTGCTCAGATTTTTATTTCCAGATTATCGGACATAAGCACTTAATGCTTCATATTATACCGGAGAAAACCTAGTGTGCACTTTTTTTTCCTTTTTTTTTAGCTATTGTTTTTTCATGCATGCTATGGTAAACTCTTTGATGAATTGAATCCCAAATATGACATAGATCTATATTTTACCTGCTAAAACCCTTAATCAGTTTTACCTTTCTAGCCATTTATATTTTGGAATTATCCTGTTCACAGTGCATTTGGATAGAGAGATAGATAAAATTTCTCTTCCTAGAGTTCGTTTAAAATTTGATAGAAATCGACAAATTTGGTGGAAAAACAAATGTTATCCATCTGTGTATTTTCTGTAAGCGGTTCAAGGTCACATTTTCTACCTCGTTATTGGTTATCTGGTACAGTAATGCGGTTATGGATACAGAGAGGTTTAAAACTTGCAAATTCTTCAAAACCTCTAAATCGAATTTTTGACTACCATAATACTTATTGTTATTAATATCCATGAGCGATTAAATGAAAGATGATTATTTTAGGAAACATATTGGATTAAAATGTTCAATTTAAACTGTACCAACGCTGTCTAAACATGTTCTTTTATTATTTTTTTCTCTTTTTTATTGTATTATTCATTGCATCCTAGTGCCCTGAATTTAAATAACAATTTTAACGAACGTAAACCATTATTTAGTTATCCTAAAAATTTGATATGGATTAGTTGGATTCTAAAAATTTAATTGAAATTATAAATAAATTGAATTTTTACTATAATTCTGTTAATATGCTTGAGTGTACATGTTCTTTCTTCAGTTTGTTTTAATGATATTGTTAAAATGTCCGAATAAGAAATGTAATGTTTACATTTCAGTTTTTAAAAATACTGACAAAATAAATTTTCATTTTTATTCTATGCTGTCAGATCATAATTACTCGTTACTCCAGTGAACCTGATAACTGATAAATTATGATTCTTAATATACAGTAATATGTACAGATATTCCTGTTTAAATATACATAGATATGCTTAAGAGTTTTGTTTAAAAATATCTGAAGAATGAAAAACATCTCTTCATGTAATGAAATGTATGTATAGATTATACTTCTCAAAAAATTTATTGTATATCATTTGAAATGTGATACATTTCTGTCTAGTTCAATTATTGTAATATAAATGTTTAAACAATATTTTTCATCAACAGAGACTTATCAGAGCTTCTCTAAAATATTAACAATGAACTCAGTAGGAAATCAGAAAATAAATTCACACTTGCAAATATATATATATATATATATATATATATATATATATATATATATATATATATATATATATATATATATTATCTAATTTTTCTATTTTGAATTTGTTTTTCAAAGAGATTTTTCGTACTCTTTGGTAAAAGTTAATTTTATTTGCAAAATAATTGAAAATATTGATATTAACATAAGACTAGGTATCAATATAAAAACAGCCTGCTATTAAAAATCCTTAAAACGTACAAAGCCACAGATATTTATTTGTGATTATTACACTGATAGTCTCTTGACATTATCACCATTTCAAAATAATCAAATTAGCATCTGAAAGTCACGGATATTTATCGTTATTAGTATTTGACTTCGAACTGTTCAAATTCAAAGAAATGAAAACAGTCAAACATGACATGACAACAAAGAAATCGAGGAACGATTGGACGACAAATGACATTTGCAATCAGTCATGTGGCATATTTAGAGCAATGAAAGCGATGGGCGGGAACAGCTGTTTCAGAGCAAGGTCGCGTAACAGGTGTTTGAGAATAGGAACGATACTCGAGTTACCATTCGATCGTGAGCAGATGATTGAAGTGAATTGTTATTTTACTAATTCGGCCCTTAAAGATAGTTATTTCTGAAAAATTCAATTTTCTAACTTTATTATATATGAATTGATATTCGAACGGAATTCTCCTTAATGAGAATAATGTCATATGCTAATCACCCTGATGAAGAAATCTGATTGTAATACCAAAAGTTTCAATCGATGTTTCTTTAACTCATCATACGTCTTTCCTCTTTCAATTATTATGAAGAAATATTGCTTTTTTTTTCCCCTATTTCAGTTTTGTTTTCTATTCAATTTCGTATGCACCAGATCAAAATCAGATTTTTTAGATACATATATAATATATATATATATATACCCTCATGTTTTGTGCAATGATAAAATGTTTTAAAATTTCTTAAATTATATTTATTTATCAACTAAATTTAATTTATATGCTAAACATGTTTCCAGATTTGTTTCCTTGACAAAAATACCTATTATCTTAACGATTCAGTACGTCTCAAAATCATAGTTTCTTTTTATATGCAATTTCTTGTGAATAAAAACAAAAAAACAAACACGCCTTAAGTAACATACACTCCTACAATTAAGACATATTGGTAACCTTTTATAAATAATGGTTAATAATTAATAAGATCAGTTTAAATTAGTGAATATAGATTATTTTTTCATCACAAATTTTGTTTTACTTAGAAGTCTTTGCTGAATGGTTTTCTGTTATGAAATTTTAAGTGGGATGCTTACACAGGAGAAATTTATCACCTTTAACTCAAGCTTCTACAGCTAAATATGTAATATTAGCTGTAATATTAATAATAAAAAATATATACTTTTCTTTGAGGCAGATTTTTATGTTCTACAATATTTTTAGAATTGAATGTATTGCTTTCAAGTGATTTTGAGGAAATATAAATAAATATTATTTAACTCTAACTTTTCCAATTAGAAAAAAAAATCTCCGTGCATTAGTGAACTTGACATAATCATTCTGGACCCTAACTGAAATGATTAAAGGAATAAAACATTAGTCTTAATTTATATCTAAATTAAAATCTCCAGTCACTGGGTGCAGTTTTTGCTGACGACCCAAAATTTGAGCAGGGTGCAGTAGAATGTTGTCGGGAGATATAGCGTTTTATTTGTATTGATACAAATAAGGTTTATGTCAAAAAGTAATTTACCTGAAACATTTCCCAAAGAAACACTTGAATAACTGTATTTAAATAAAGTGGAATAAAACCCACCAATGATTTCTCTGTATGCCAACAAACATATATATGAGATTTGCGTTCGAATTTCTGTAATCACTTTCCGTTAACTCCCCTTTTACTAATCCAGTAATCTTAAATTTTAACTTTCAATTTTCTTGTAGCTTATAGTGCCCGATGAAGATTCCTGTGTGCATCTTATATTCTATAAATATATGTTTTAAATAAATTTATCATAATAATAGTACTTTCAAACGATATTCAAAGATAATGATTGAAATTTTAAAAAATGTATTCGTGTGGTATGCATTCAAATTTATGTACTTCTGAGCGAATGTTTTCTTATTTTGGATGAAACTTGAAGGGAAATAATATGAAGTCATTTTTGTGAGTTTAAAGAATTAATGGACACAGACATTGCATGAAACTCTAAAACTTTTCTGTTTTGGTATAAGATCTAATCTTTATAGAATTGTTTATTCTGTGGTTAACAAATTTTGAAATTTCAATTTGTTTTATTAATATTAAACTTTTTGCCAATTTTATTTTTTATGGACAAGAGTTTTAAGCTAATACTTATATTAAATCTTTGCTTAATTTTCAATTGCTTGTTTCTGTGAGTGATGCATTAGCGTTGCTATTTTAAGTTGTCTAGTCTTAAATAAGAACGAAAGAAAAATTTCACCGCTCACATAACAAAGACTGATGGCAGCTTTAAAATTCCTCAGGCATATCAAATGTGTATTTTCATTTGAAACTCGCTTGATTCAATATTTGTAATGATTTTGTTAATGGAGAAGAGAAATCTCGCACTTTATTAATATAATTTTATTTAATTTTAAACAATCATATAACGCAAGCTATTGTCAAAAAATGGTTTCTTAGTCTGTTGCGTATATTAATTTTCCTATTATTGAGAAAGTCTGTACCTTAAATTAAAAGAGGGTGTCATGGGGAATATTAAAATTAATTTGTTTTGGCCGAATTTTCATTGTAGAATTAGGATCTGCTGAATATGAAATATGCTTTAATATGAAACAAAAAAATTAAAAAAGATGCTTTTTCATATAAGAGTAAAATGAATTTTTGATCTGTTTATATTAATCCCAGTTCCCAATAAGGAATTTAAGTGAAAATAGTCGGTTGAAATGACGAAGATAATTAACTAGATTTCCGAATTCTATTTATACTATATATGTATGTTTCCTGATTTTTAAACAACTTTTTATTTAATCCCCAAAGTTTTTGTAACATATTTTATTTATTCTATGTATATTTAACCCCTTTTTACATTTTAATTACCTGCATGTGGTATAATTTAGGTGGTTTCGAAAAATACAAAATTCTTTGCTCTTATCATTAATTTTGTACATTCTAGAGGGATTGTAACTAATTTATGAGAAAGTAGCAGAAAAATCAACTTAATATTGTTCCGTGTATAAAAATCACTTTCTTTTAAACGAATGTCCAATGCATTTACAGTATTAATATTTTATTCCTTAAGGACCACGGTTTTTTAAAAATTTGTTTGGACAAGAGGTACACAGATAGCACTTCTTCTTCTATGCACACTCTTTCTTCTTTGTATTAACACTCCCAATTCCAAAATAATCTGTTTTCTGTAAAAATAGATTTTCATGATTTGGGGAAAATTAAAGTTCATTTGTTTTCGCCTAATTCTCTATTTCCATCGGAGAATTAGGATTAGCACATAAAATATTAATAAATAGCTAAAGCATAAAGACACATAAAGACCAATAAGTAACTAAAGCATAACTGCAAAAACAGAGCGGTGAAAATTGCATAATATATAAATAACTTGCTTCTAAAATAATTTTTCCACTGTTTCAAAATAAGAGTGTAAATGTGAGGGCTTATTACGTACATAGAGATGCAAAGCAGAGACGCGGATAAGGCAGTGCGGCGGCACAAAAGCGGAAGTGGGGAAGAAGAGAGAAATAAATTATCCTTCGTCTTATATAACCTGAGATTTTGATAGGGTAAATATTTCTTCATAGTGCTAATATATAATGAGATTCTGATGGGGATTTCTGACGCATGTCAATTACAAGTAAGGGAAACACTGGCATCTTTTTAAAAAAAATGTGCTTACTGGACAGTTTTCTACCCCTTCGCGCTGAGCGTGTGGATGTGTGGGCATTTAGCCGATTCAGCAATTTTATAAAGCTTCTCTTGAATTAGTTAAGTAGAGAAAGTGGAATTGGATCAAGAAAGAAGAGAATGAACTTACTATGGGCTAAATTAAAATAAAATCTTAGAAATTAATTAAATTGAAATTGAGAGTTTCAAATATCATTACACACACACACACACACACACACACACACACACACACACACATATATATATATATATATATATACACACACACAAAAGTATAAAAATCAAGTTAATAGGAAAATCAAATAAACCAAATAAAAAAGAATCCGGCCTGAAGACTTTTTCAAGGGTCACCCTCAGGCAGGGATTCAAAGAAAGGGATTTTTTCTGTGAGGAAATCCAGACAAAGGTCTAATAATGATTCCTCGTGACCCGAAAATCCCCTGAAATTAGGCCCAAGAGATATACCATTTTAACAGAAAGGAAAATACAAAACAACAAATTAGAAGAAAATAACCACTACAAAGTAAAAATACAATAACAAAAATAACAATATAAACAAAAATATCATAAAATAGCACTAACTTGAAAACGAAAAGGCAAGCACTAACCATTAGCAGTCAAGGAAATTTTAAGCTATCGATTGTGATTCCCGCTTTTTAAAAAACATTAACGGTAAATTAGGTAAGAAATTGTAGGCCCCCAGCGCCATCTATTGAGTGATCTAATATGCAAGGAAAGATCTATTTTTATTTAAGCTAAAGGTTTAATCCCAAACCATACCTTGTTTAATTAAAAAATTGACATTACAGTAATTTCTAGGAAATTCATTTTTAATTAAATTTTTAATCAGGTTGTTTGATGCTTCAATGTAGGAATTTTTATTATTGCAAACCCTTTTGATCCTGTTAACTTGTGAGAAAATTAGATTTTTGAAAATTTTAGAGTTTAGATTGGAATGGTAGTTACATAGTTTTGTTATTTTAAAGTTAAATTCATCCCTTTTATCGTATATACCAACTATTGTTTTATCATTAGCAATTTCGATTTTTAAATCCAGAAAGGTAGCCTCAAGTTGAATTTTATTTGTTTCCGTTAGAATTAAATCTTTTGGATAGCAATTAGTAGCAATATTAGTATTGTCGAAGTTAATCAGAAGTAGGTCATCAATATATCTCCACCCGTTTATATATATATATATACTAAGTTCTGTATAAGATTTAGAGAGACATTTTCTTGCCTTTAGTTAACGTTGCGTTATTTCTAATACTGATAATGTATTATTCGGCACTCATATTTTTCAAGGATTCTAACTAATGTTGGAGAAAGTAGCAAAGAAATCAACGTCATACTGAAAATTGTATGAAATCCACTTTCTTATAAATGAATGTCTAATGCATTGACAATAATATTGTTGCTGATATTTTATTCTTTAAGGTCCACACTTTTTTGAAATTAATTTTGATGAGAGGTATTGAAATAGCATTTTGTCTCTTTCTTCTATGTATTAACAACCCAAATGCCAAGATAATTTGTTTTAATGTCATGAGATGGGGAATATTAAAGTTCATTTGTTCTGGCCTAATTCTCCATTTTCATAAGAGAATCAGAAAAGGCAAATGAAACAAAAAATTAAAAAGAAAACTTTTATATATTAATATGAACAGTATTTTTTATTTTAAAATTATATTGATATTTAGACCCATAATATATTTTCAGTATTCGTATGTAACATTATTGTTGTGGCTTCTTGAAAATACAAATCACATATTTATAACTCTGATTTCATATGTTTTATGAGATTTAGAAAAAATTATTAATATGATAAAGCACAAAAAGTAATTATGGTTTTTGTGCCATACGAAAAAATCTTTTTTTAAATTGAATGTATTATGTATTTCCTATTCGAAAATTGTATGTTTATATTTTATGGACATTCGGTAATTCAAAATAGCATTTTCATTTCTTTATTTCTATAACACCTGTGCCAATACAAACTCTTGTAATAAAACATATAAACAGATAACAAGTTATAACGCAGGTGAAATCATTTTTCTGATTTCTAGATAATACAAGACTGTTTATTCATATTATGAATTTTGTACATTCTAGATGGATTAAATTTATTACTTAAGTAGGAAAGCAAAAAATTTACTAAATTTTGAGTCCTCAAGAAAAAAAAAAGTTGCCTTGATTCTGTATTCTTCGAAATTTACTCATTTTTTCAATTTAATTTTGTCAAGTTGTATTTGAAATGAGTAATTCCATTTCTTTCTATGTGTACATATTAACCCGCTTCGGGAGAACATCCTAGTATAATTGTTTATTAGTTTGTCGATATACAGCATTCATTCCAGTCAATCTAATTCTTTGAATAACAAAATCTGAGGCCAACGTATGATTTAAAAATAGAGTAATTTTTGGGCAGAATGATTCGGAACTAAAGTGCAATTAAGATAATATTTTTCAAAACTGTGTACATATTCTCAATTCCAAAGTGTTTCAAATCATGTGTGCTTCAAAATGGTTTAACAGCAATTTATAGACATTTTAATTTATTATGGTTCGTTTATTACTGAAAAATGGTATCGACTAACTGACAGAAATTTAGGTTAAGAACCTCGTGAATGTGTATTTAATTCTTGAAATGATCTTTACTTTTCTAAAATGTTTCAAGAGCCTCTCAGTTTCCGTTACGTGTTTTACGGTTTTGCCCTCTGTTGAATTCATTTTCTAATCGGCAGGTGAGATTTAAGTAATTTCATCTCTTTTATTGTTTTTAAAAATCCACATTATTAAGACACTCTGTATAATTTGTTTTCTGTATAAGTTTAACGAATTTAGAGAGCATAAAAAAATTCAAATGGGTTGATTGAATTCTTGGAAGTTAAAATATTAGGTGCTACAAGTGACATCTATTCTTATATAAAGCTCAATGTGTGTGTGTGTGTGTTGGCGCTCTACAGGCCAGATCATTCGACCTACAGCTACCACATTTGGCACATGCATACCTTGGAGGTCGGGAATGTGCACCTGGGGTCCCTTTTATTTTAATTTTTAATTAGAATTTTAATTATTAATTAAAAACTAACTTTCCCGCAAAAAAAATCTTTTCATTTCCCCACCGACAAATGAGTAAAGCTTAAGTTTTTTTTTTTTTTTTTTTTTTCCACGCTCACACGCATGTGCATTGTGTTCTGATTGTTGACAATGGATACGGACTTGGTTTTGAAGGCTTAATATTTTTTCGACAGATTATTTCAATCAATTCGGTTTATTTTTGTAGTGTTTGATTCATATAAAACTAAACATTGTTAATTAATCGATCTGTTCATGATGAATCTGAGAAAATTTTATTGAAAACTTCTTGAGATATTATATAAATTAAGAAAAATATTCTTTAGTGCCCATAAGGTTTAAATATTCAGCGACTCTGTTTTCAGTACTCATATTTAAAAAAAAATGCTTCGTTTCAGTGAAAAAAAATATGATTATATTTATTGCAGTTTCATTTCCACTTTAATTTAAAGCATAAATTCTACGGGAGCAAATAGAAAATTAGAGAGATACATATTATATTACGGCTGAAGGCCTTTATAATATTATGAGTGAATTATATGACTATTAAAATTTGAAGTTTTAAAATATTTGAATGAAGAAGCAATTAAAATGGGAGTTCTATAAAATATTTAATTATTAAAATTTTAACGCTCATTAAGATTGGCGAACCGGCTGGTCGCCAAAGGCGGCTAGTACACAATAAAATGTAGGAAAATAGGTGTAAAAAGTGTTAAAGTATTATGACACATTTATAATTTGTTTCAAAATTTTATGTTTATTCAGTCTGAAATTGATTCTTGTTTTTTGCGTATAATGTAGATTCGAAATAAAGAATAAAAGTTGCATCAGGATCTAACATCAGCCCGTTTTTTATATCTGATAGTAAAATGGTAAATGAATACTCACGCATTACAAGATGTACTAAGATAGCAATATTGTCCTTTTCTTCTGTGTATTAAAAGTCACAGTCGCAAGATAATCTTTATAAGTAGTAGACTTTCATGAATTGGGGAGTATTAAAATTCATTTCTTTTGCCCTAATTCTTTATTTTCAATGGAGAATTAGGATCAGCACATGAAACAGAACAACCTAAAAGGAAGCTTTGTCCTATTGGTGACAACTCTATTATTCATAATTAAATTGTATTTATATTAATGCATTAGGCCCATAATACATTAGACCTATAATATATTTGAATTAATCGTAAGTGCTATAATTTGTGTCACTTCCAGAAAATACAAAATCATATATTCATATGTCGGGATTTATTAATTCTAGGAGAATTAGGAATAATTATTCACAAAAATTTTGTATTCTCTGTGAAATTGTTTTTTGTTTTGGTTTTTATTGCATGTTGAAAGAATTTTGTGTTAAAATTTTTATGTGTATTTTTAAGAGTTATTCGTTAATTTAAAATTGTTTTTTCATTTCTTTTCATTAAATCCTATTCCGAAGACTATATGTTTTAATTATTCATTAAAGCAAATAATTCATTCATTAAAGCAAATAAAATAATGTCCAGAATAGCATGTGAAATAATTTGTATGATTTGGAGAAAATCCAGGGTCATTTTCACATAATACGAGCTTTGTATGTTCTAGACGGAATAAAGTAAAAAAAAAAAAAAAAAACCATTGTGTATAAAATTTAGAGATTTTTTTTTTTTTTTTTACTTTAGTTAATATTGCACTTCTTTTCTAATATTGATACTGTATTATTCGGCATTCATATTTATCGAGAATTCTAACTAATGTAGGAGAAAGTAGCAGAAAAACCAAACGTAATATTGCAAATTGTATGAAATCCAGTTTCTTATAAATGAATGTCTAATGCATTGATAATGATAATGATATTTTATTCTTTAAGGTCCAGACTTTTTAAAACTTAATTTTGATAAGAGGTATAGAAATAGCATTTTGTCTCTTTCTTCTACGTATTAACACGCCCAAAGCCAAGATAATCTGTTTTAATAATATTGATTGTCATGAAATGGGGAATATTAAAGTTCATTTGTTTTGGCCTAATTCTTCATTTTCAGTATAGAATCGGGAAAGGCAAATGAAACAAAAAATTAAAAAGAAAGATTTTTTTATGTTAATGAGAACAGAATTTTTTTATTTTAAAATTATATTTAGATCCGTAATATATTTTCAGTATTCTTATGTGAGATTATTGTTGTGGCTTCTTGAAAATATAAATCACATACTCATAACTCTGATTTTATATGTTCTATGAGAATGAGAAATAATTATTAATATGATAAACCACAAAAAGATATGGTTTTTGTCCTGCATGAATTTTTTTTTTTAATTTAATGTTCTATGAATTTGCTATTCTAAAATTGTATGTTTATATTTTTAGACATTAGGTAATTCAAAATAGCATTTTCATTTCTTTATTTTTATAACACCTGTGCCAATACAATCTCTTGTAAAAATACATTAAAACAGATAACATGTCTTGTATCGCAGGTGAAATCATTTATATGATTTCTAAAAGATAAAAGATTGCTTATTCTTATTCTAGATGGATAAAACTTGATAGTTTTTATATCAAAGCACAAAAATCTACTAAACTTTGAGTCGTCTAAGAAGAAAATTGTCTTGATACTGTATTCTTCGAAATTTACTCATTTTTTGAATTTAATTTTGTCAAGCTGTATTTGAAATGAGCAATATCTTTTTTTTTATGTGTGCATATGAACCCCCTTCGGTAGAACATCCTGATACAATTGTTTATTAGTTTTATCAAGATACAACATACCTCCCACTCATTCTAATTCTTTGAATAACAAAATTTAGGGTCTACATATGACTTAAAAAAAGAATAATTTTTAGGCAGAATCATTCGCAACGATAATAAAATTATAATTTTACTTTTCAAAACTGTGTGCATATACTTAAAATCAAGTGATGAGAGCATGAAATTTCGCAGCAGTTTAAAGACATTTATTATGGTTCATTTATTACTTAATAACTGACAAAAATCCAGGTGAGCCAAGTTGTGAATGTTTGTTTAGTTCTTGAAATGATCGCTTCTTTTATAAAATGTCACCAATACCTTGCAATTTCCATTATGAGTTTTACTACTTTGCCCTCTTTGTTGAATTCATTTTCTAATCGGTAGGTGAGACAAGTAATTTCAACTCTTTTATTGTTTGTAAAAATCCACATTATTCAGACATTCTGTAAAATTAGCATTCTGTATAAGTTTGACGAATTTTGAGAGCATAAAAAATTCAAATGAATTGATTGAATTCTTAGAATTTTTAAAATTGGGTGCGACAAGTGACATACACACTAAAAATAGGAATTTAGGTCGAAAACGTGTTTTAATATGATGGCACATTTATTATTTGTTTTAAAATTTTATATTTATTTAGTCTCAAATTGATTCATGTTTTTTGCGTAAAATGCTGCTTTTGTCATTGCTAAGATGCATTACGATCTCTTCATTTATTTTCCGAAATACATTACTTTTTTGATAAATTGTTATTTTCTATATTTTGCATTGTAGTTCTCAAATTTTTCCTTTTTTATAACTTCCTGCTCATTTTTCTCACTCAAATTCCGCTAATATATTTAAAAATATTGCAATAGTAGTCGATTTCGTTAATAAACGCATGTTTTAGAGTACGGCATTTTTTGTTATTTTTAAGAATGAACCTGATTCATTTTGATTTCAATAAAATTTTTTTTAGATATGCCATTTTCTTAAATCTCCATGCTCTACCCCTTATATGATGATGGATGGAGGAGTAGAGTCTAATCTAATATAAATTTTCTTCTGTTCTTTTATATAAGAATAAAATGAAGTTCTACGAATTTTATCAATATCAATTATATTTATGGAAATTTTACGTTAAAATTATCGGTATAAAATAGTGATATGTTTTAATAACAGTTTCGAATTTTAATGCTGCCACTTATATAATTCACAATTTTCCTACTTGTTTTCATTTATGCCTCAGAATTTGGCAGTTATCTGCAGACAAGAAACAGCGTTGGCCTTAATTTTGTAAATCAACGCTCTAGCTGAAGAAAATGAATCTGAATTCTTGGAATTTTAATATGAAATTTCCTGTAATGCCCTAATTTTTTTCTTAGCAATAATTAATAATTTCTAAGAAATAATTAAAATTTACCATCAGTTTTATTAACTTAAAAAAATTTCTTTGAAGGATAGTCCCAACCCAATTTTTCTTAATGCAGAACATGATGATATTATTTTAAGTTATTAAGCGTTGAAGTTTCATAATTGATTTTAAAATTATTTTCATTTCGGCGGAGCCTGGTATTATGACTTTTTGCATATGTCATCGCATTGTTAAAGTACTTTTAGACTTGAATTTAAAGACATTCTCGAATCCAGTTGTCTTTCGAAAGAGAAATAGAAATATGGATTATATAAAATAAAATTAAAACTATTTGACATTCAGCATCAATTGGGAACTCATTTACTCTAATAGCTTTGTATAGCAACATTGGGTTTCAATGCATCTGCGTTCAATCATTTCGAAATTCTTACCATAAGCCGCATCTAAGGTTTTGTTCTAAACTTATAGATTCTTAACTTATAGTATTGAACTTAATTATTAAAGTTAATTATTAAACTTATAGTATTTTAAACATAAAGTTGGAAACAGTTTTACTATTTTTATGAATTTGATCAGAAATTATTGGTGGTAGTATTGTTGTGTTGTTTTATTGCTTCCTCTTCAATTTCATTTAATTTCAAATTTTTTTAATCTTGTTTTTTCTTAACCACATGGTTGTACAGCAATTGTTAAATTAAAAAATTACTTGTAAGTCACATCTTGAGGTTTCCCTTTAAAGCGCAAAAAATGAGGAGCACATCAACATCGCTAATGTTTTGTACTTGTATTCTTAGTTTGATCAAAACGACCAATAAATAACTAAAGCATAAACGCATCTAAAGAGTGGTGAAATATACAAAGTAAATAAGTAACATGCTTCTAAAATAATTTTTCCACTTTTTGAAAATATGAATGTAAATATGAGGGCTTATTATGTACGTGGAGGTGCAAATTATTCTTTTCTCAATTTGATGTCATATTTTTATTATTTGCCTTAACACGATTTAGTTAAGCATAATTTTTTTAGAAGAGATATTGATTCAATTATTCTTAATCAATTAATTTCTTTTATTCCCTGAAATATTTTTTCGGAAATGTTTTTATTCATTCAATAACAGTTATTCAAAGTCTCCACAATTTAGGGACGGAATTTGTCATCTAGAATTGAACTGAAACCTTTATAAATTTCCTCTGAAGTTTGAAGGAATTGAGTTGGAAGTAGAAAAGTAAGTTTAGCCTAACTCTTCATTTTCAGTATAGAATCAGGAAAGGCAAATGAAACAAAAAATTAAAAAGAAAGATTTTTTTATGTTAATGAGAACAGTATTTTTTATTTTAAAATTATATTGATATTTAGATCCGTAATATATTTTCAGTATTCTTATGTGACATTATTGTTGTGGCTTCTTGAAAATACAAATCACATAGCCATAACTCTGAGTTTGTATATTCGATCAGAATTAGAAATAATTATTAATATGATAAAGCACAAGAAGAAATTATGTTTTTTGTCCTGTATGAAAAAATCTTATTTTAATTTGAATTTTCTAAGTATTTGCTATTCGAAAATTGTATGTTTTTATATTTAGACATTCGATAATTTAAAATAGCATTTTCATTTCTTCAACACCCGTGCCAATACAATCTCTTGTAACAATGCATTAAAACAGATAACATGTCTTGTATCGCAGATGAAATCATTCTTATGATTTCTAGAATATACAAGATTGTTTATACATATTACGATTTGTGTACATTCTAGATGGATTAAACTTGATAGTTTATATATCAAAGCAGAAAATTCTACTTAATTTTAAGTCCTCTAAGAAAAAAATTGTCTTGATACTGTATTCTTCGAAATTCACTCATTTTTTGAATTTAATTTTGTCATGCTGTATTTGAAATGAGCAATTCCATTTCTTTTTATGTGTGCATATGAACCCCCTTCGGTAGAACATCCTGGTACAATTGTTTATTAGTTTTATCGACATACAACATTCCTTCCGCTCATTCTAATTCTTTGAATAACAAAATTGAGGGCCTACATATCATTTAAAAAGAGAATAATTTTTAGGCAGAATCATTCGCAACGATAGTAGAATTAAGATTATATTTTTCAAAGCTCTGTACGTATACTCAATGCCAAAGTGATTCAAATGGCGTGTGCATGAAAATGGTTTCGCAGCAGTTTAAAGACAATTTTCCTTTATTATGGTTCGTTTGTTTCTGAAAAATTGTATCTAATAAATGACATAAATCTAGGTTAACAATCTTGTTTGTTTTATTCTTAAAATGATCTTTACTTTTCTAAACTGTCTCAAGATCCTCTCAGTTTCCATTATGTGTTTTACTGTTTTGCTCTCTTTGTTGAATGCATTTTCAAATCGGTAGGTGAGATAAGTATTTCTTCTCTTTTATTGTTTTTAAAAATCCATATTAATAAGACACTCTCTATAATTAGCTTTCCGTAATAGTTTTACGAATTTGGAGAGCATAAAAAAATTCAAATAAATTGTTTGAATTCTTGGAATTTTAAAAATTCGGTGCGACATGTGCAAAAATAGGAAAATAGGTCGAGAAAGTGTTAAAAGATTGCGGCAAATTTATGATTTGTTTCAAAATTTCATGTTTATTGAGTCTCAAATTGATACATGTTTTTTTTTTTTTTCATATAATGCGGTTTATGTCAGTGTTAAAATGTATTACTATCTTTTCATGTATGGTGCGAAATAGATAGTTTTTTTTTATCAATTCTTATTTTCTATAGTTTAAATTGTATTTCTCAAATTTTCCTCTTTTTTAACTTTTTGCTCATTTTCTCACTAATTCAGCCAATATATTTAAAAATATGGCAATAGTAGTCGATTCCGTTGGTAAACGCATGTTTTAGAGTACGGCAATTTTTGTTATTGCTAAGAATGATCCTGATTCATTTTGAATTCAATAATCATTTTTAAATTTGCTATTTTTTCATATCGCTATGCTTTACCCCTTATATGATGACGGATGGAGCAGTAGAGTGTAATCTAATTTTATATAATTTTTTCTTATATACTTTTATATAAGAATAATATAAAGTTCTGCCAATTTCATCAATATCAATTATATTTATGGAAATTTTACGTTAAAATTATCGCTATAAATAGTTACATGCTTTAATAAGAGTTCCAAATCGTAAGGCTAATACTTAGTTAATTCATGATTTTCCGACATCTTTTGATTTAATCCTCAAAATTTGGCACTTATCTACTACATACATGAAAAGGCGTTGGCCGTAATTTTCTAAATCAATGCTCTAGCTGAATGAAATGATTCTAATTTCTTTGAATTTTGATATGAATTTTCCCTTACTGCCCTGATTTTTCTTAGCAAAAATAATTAATATATACTAAGAATTTTATTGATTTATTCCCCAATTTTTTTCAATGCGGAAAATGATAATATTCTTTTAAAAATTAACGCGTTGAAATATCATAATTGCTTTAAAAATTATTTTCCTTTCTGCGGACCCTGGTGTTATGACTCTGTGCGTATGGCATTGCATTGTTGAAGTTTTTTTAGACTTTGAATTTAAAGACATTCTCGAATCCATGTTCTTTTGTAAGAAATATAGATTGAATGAAATAAAATTAAAAAGAATAGACATCCCGCATCCAATGGGAGCTGGTTTGGTCTAATAGCGTTGTATAGCAGCAAAGGGTTTCAATATATCTATGTTCAATCATTTCGAAATTCTTACTATAATCCACATTTAAGGATTTACGCTAAACAATAGCCGCTGTTGTTAGGTTTTTATACATTGAGTTGGAAACAGTTTTAAGAGTTACATTTTACTCTTTCCTTATACTTTCCTTACGAAATTCTTTTCCTTCCCTATGTAAATTTTATCTTTTGCGTTTTATGAAATTGATTGGAAATGAATGGTGGTAATAGTATTCTTGCTTTGTTTTATTCTTCCTCTTAAATTTCATTTAATTAAAAAAAATTTTAAATTTTTTTTTATTCACATGGTTGATTTGTCCGTTGTGCTTGAAGTATACATCAATATTTAAATTAATAAATGACTTGTAAGTCACACCCTGAGGTTTCCATTTAACGTGTAAGCAATGAAGAGCACATAAACATCTCTAGTGTTTCGCATTCTTAGTTTGATCAAAACGACCAACAAATAACTAACGCATAAAGACACCTTGAGAGTAGTGAAAATTACATAGTAAATAAATAACATGCTTCTAAAAGGATTTTTTCCACTGTTTGAAAATGTAAGTGTATATGTGAGGGCTTATTATGTACGTGGAGGTGCAAATTATTTTTTTAAACTTATTTTCTCAATTTGCAGTCTTATTTTTATTATTTTCCTTAACAAGATTTTGTTAACCACAGTTTTTTTTAGAAGAGATATTGATTCAATTAATTTTAATCAATTGATTTCTTTTATTCCCTGTAATATTTTCCTGGAAATGTTTTTATTCATTCAGTAACAGTTATTCATTGTGTTCACCATTTAGGGAATATCCTTGTTATCGTGAACTGAACTGAATCCTTTGGAATGACATACCATCGATAAATTTCGTCTGACTTTCGAAGGAATTGCTGATGATGAAAGTAGAAAAGTAAGTTGGCTTAAGTCCTTATGAAGGATTTATTAATTGTTGTTTTATTTCATATGATATAAGGATAATATAACCTTTTATTTATTCAAACAAAACCATCAGCAGAATTTCAAAAAACTTGAGGAAGCACAATTTTATATTAATATATTCATGCAGGAATAAAAATTGAATTTTGGCTTTAATCTTGGATTCTTAAAATATTTTCAGAAAAAATTTCCGAAATAATGAATAAAAGGTACATTAGCATCAAATATCGGTCCGTTTTCTATATCTGAGAGTAAAATGGTAAATGAATATTGAAGCATTACTAGATGTATTCATATAGCAATATTGTCTGTTTCTTCTCTGTATTAACACCCCCAATATCAGGATAATCTGTGTTAATTATAGATTTTCATGAATTGGAAAATAGGGTGGAACGAAAATGGCCTTAATATTTTTTTTTTAATTTTAATTTAGTAATAGTACGAAAAAGCTGCCTTTTAGGTTCAAAAACAATTTTTTAAAATTTGGTTGCAATATTATTTTGAGGTGCCGCAAAAAGCTTAAAATTTGTAAAAAAAAATTAAGAAATGAAATTTTTTAAAAAGGATTTTTAAAAAATTTTCTTAGATTTTAGTTTTGTAATAGTGGACAAAAGTTAACTTTTTGGTTCAAAAAGAATTTTAAAAATTTCTTGTTGCATACAACAATACCTCGAAATACCGCAAGAATCTTAAAATTTGTAAAAAAAATTGAAAAGTTATAAACTTTGATGAAACATTTTTATGAATTTTTCGTTCATATATAATGTTACAAAAGATGATTTTATATCCATATATAAGCATTACAATTGAAAAAAAAGTTATTGATTACAAAGTATGTTAAAGAAATATTTTTCATGTCATATTTTACGTTTCTTTCTTCTGTATCCTTAATGATTACAAATGTTACAGCTACAAAATATTTGTTTCGACTTCATCGCCACATTAAACTGTTGTTTTTTTTAATTAAATTTTGGCATATTCACAAGTGAGTCAATTTTTGTTCTTATGTATCCTTCTCTTGTGATTGAACTACAGACATTTTGAGTTTCACAGCTTTACCCACTGCTTGCATGTGACAAGGAAGTCTCACAAAGTCGATAACCGAGTTCCCTATATAATTTGGTTCAGTTTCAGATGCCTTCTGTATAAAGTCTTTGAGAGAGTCACTGAAAACACGCTTTAGCAAGAGGTGGTTCAGTTACGTCATTTTCAAGTCATGAGATCATGTCGATGTAATCCTTTGCATCGATGTTTATCTTTGGAACTTCAAATTCCTGACTCTGTCTTTTCTTTCTGTTCTTGCTTTTAAAACACGTCGTAAACCAAGTTCTCTTTGAATTATACGTTCATCACTTAGCATGGATTAAAGGATATTTTCTGAAGCAGGAAAGCACTCATTTCTTCGAATAATCTGATCTGTAACGTTCGTGAGATGGTCAGAGAGATAGCGTGAATATGAGATAAGGTTAAAAAGATGTTTGAAACCACAAGTGCATGAAAGGTAGTTTAATACAGGGTGTTCCACAAGGTATGCAACGTATGATACTTACAGATTCGGAAAGAACACGTTAAGACGAGTATTTTGATATCAAACATGTGGGGTCCTCGAATATAGCGTCATAGTCTCATTACACGAAGCACGTTAATTACGAATACGACAGTTTGTATTCCAAATTACAATGCATAGAACGATTACACAACATGGAAGCTTCCCTAGGTGACTATGCAAATTTGTGACATTGGATAATGAGGAGGTATGAGGCTCTGTTTTTTTTTTTTTTTTTTTTTTTTTTTTACAAAATATAAATCTATCAACCATTGACCGATTTGAATGGTTTAAAAAGGTTTGATTTTGCAAACACAATGATTAATAAGTAAATATTAGACACTGCATACCTTGTGGAACATCCTGTATTAACTTAATATTAAACCGCACAGGCACCTGGTAGTTTTATCTCTTCTTGTATATTTGATAGATCTGGTTGGTTTGCCTCTTTTTGTAAAGAACACTGCTGTTTTTCAGCGTTGTCATTGTCGCCAGTAGTCGTTTCTGATGCACTAGTATTTTCTGTCCGTTCTTGATAAAACTTAACTGTTCTCTTAACTATTAACTATTCTCTTTACTCTTTCTTGCTTCTTTCTTCCTCAAAGCACTTGTGTTGTAGCTTTATCAATATTACCTATAACCCTTTTTCTATTTTATTTCAATAATCAGTTTATTAGATATGCTATTTCTTCATATCACCATGCTTTAACCTTTAAATGATGCCAGTTGGAGCTAGAATCTTATCTAATTAGATATTAAGTTTTCTTATACTCTTTTAGATAAGAATGAAATGAATTCGTTTATTAATCGCATTTACATATAGGGAAATTTTAGTGAAAATTATTTGTACAGATTAATTAGAGGTTTTATTAAGTGTTTCGAATTGTAATGCTACTATTTATATATTTCATACCTTTCGTAGAATTTTTGATTTGATTCTAAGAGTTTTAAAACCTGGAGAACCTGTAAAACCGGGGAAACACTGGAAAACCAGGGAAACACAACAAAAATCGATTAAAAAACAGGGAAAATGCAGTGAAATTTGAAAATTTTCATAAAAACAAGGAATTTTAAGTTTCTTAATTATTTTTTTCCAAACTAAAAATGTCGATCCCTAAATATTGCAAGAATAAAATATTGTAGTCATTCGCTTCAAAAAACGAAAGAATACCATTCGGGATTTTGTAATGCGGAAATTCGCACCTTTTTTACTCTCCCCCTTTTTTCTGTATAGATCAGTTCATTTTCGGTTTGTGAGACAGTTATTAATTTTCCATGAGATTCCCAATTTGCAGCTAATAAGCAAGTGCGAGACTCCTTTAACTATGTGAAAGATTAGAATACATTTCTCTGGCGAGAATAGCAACATTCATTCTGCAGCGGTATCGTGGTGGTATTTAGTCACTCTCACGTGAGTTTATTGAATGGTTTATTTATCATTTGAGAAACTGTGAACTTATTCAGAGTGGATTTGAGAATTTTTTAAAGCAATGAGCTACTTAAAATACGTATTTAATACGAATTGGACTAATAAAAAAAATCGGCCCTGATTTTGCTGGGTTCTACAAGTTCCATAAAATCTGTTTGTTGCGCACTGCTTGCTCTGTAAGAAAATAATTAGTCTAAGTAATATAGGAAAACAGGACTTATTAGTCACTCCCAAAAAGGGAAACAAAATTGCGTTTCAGTCTAAAAAAGTGATAATTAATAATAGACTTTGTGTCTAAAGGAATGAAGGAGAAAGTGATATGTCAAGTACGTAAAATTTAATGTCCGAAAATAAACCGATTTCGAACTTTTTAGTTCAAGAACAATCATTTAAAGCTGAATTTTTTATGGGCATTAAAACTTGTTGTGTCACATTCGCCCTTTAATGCATTCAATGATGTATCGGAAATATTTTTACTTAAGTTCACTGAAAGTGAAATAACTAAAAAAAATGTATATAAGTTAGGCCGTACAAAAATGACTCACCTAATTTGATAAGCAATAGATCCATAAAACTGTTAGATCAAAAATGTGCTGAAATTGATGCCCAAATTCATGAACTGGCAAAACTGAATAAATAAAAAAAAAGTAATTTTACTTTGTGATGGGTTTTTTTTTTGTTTGTTTGTTTGCTTAGTAATTATTAAAAGATTTGTATCATTATAACAAAAATGATTTGTGTTTTATTTCCACCAATTCTTTAATTTTGTGTGAATTGCAATTAAAGAGCCCGAGAGGTAATATACCCCCCCCCCTCTTAAATATATAAATTTTGTTTCGCTAATTCTGTATAATAAATATAGAAAAATTGTTTTTCTTTGCATGTAAATATCAAAGCTCTTTTAATATGCTATTATTTCAAGTAATGGAAAATTGTTGATAATTTCCTTGCTTTTTCCAATCTTTAAAATCATATTGCATTATAACTAGCACACGAAAGCTATTTATGCATTTCCTCGTATCTTGAATATAAGTACTGGGGGGACAGGGAATTTGAGTGGCAACCTTGAATATATACCCTTTGCTGTTAAAGGCTTAAAATCTGAGCAGCTAAATGAGAAAAAACATTTCATGCTTACCTATGCAATATTCCTTGGTGTATTTTTGGATGGAGAGAATAGGAATCTATAATGATTGAAACCTTTTGCCTTATTTTCCCTGTCTGAGCAGTAGGACTTTGCGATGACCGAACTTCATTATCGCGATATATCGTCAAACATATATCGATATTTTTCGATATATTGTGATATCATTATTTATTTATAGCTATTATAAGTTATAGATAGCATCTCTTACCATATTGGCTGATCAGAACGACTCCAAATAGAAGGAAGTTTCAGTTTATATAATTAAAATATTTGCTTTCTTTTGAATAAATATAGTTTGAAAATAATTTTGTTAAAAGCCCTTTAACAAAGTGTGTCAATGCCAAAACAATTTCCTTCATGTTACAATTTATAACACTGCGTTTAAAGCAAGCATTTTTGTATATTAGAATATGACAGTATTTGTAGAAATACTAACTCTTTTCTGTATGAAGGTGAGAAAGAATGAAGAGCAATTAAAAAAAAAAAACACTAACCGGTAACCAAACTGAAATCGAAAAAACATATTACTTATGAATATTGAGTTATTGTATCGCGATTCCTCATGAATATTGAGTTATTGTATCGTGATTCCTTATTCATGTTCATAATTTCGATAGAACGATATTTTTTGAAAACTGGTATCGAAAAATCGATTTTTTTTTCGATGAATCGAAAATCAGCAAAGCCCTTGAGTAGTAGTTTTTATACAGAAATTTCTCTGTTTTTGATAGTTCAAAAGCTGTGAATGCATCAGCACATTTTTTTCATTAGCTTTATTACAGAGAGCGTTTGGATATGAAATCCAGTCTTGGATAAATATATGTCTTTCAAATTATTTGAAGAGGAAAGTTGCCTTGAAATTGCTAATGGGAATAATTAAAATATATCTTTTAATGTCTTTTGTCTTTAGGCTATATTTATATAAACATGAAATGTGCAGAAAAAGAAAAAAAAAACTCTTAGAGTTATTTGTATTTATACTTTTATTTTTATTAATTATTTTTATTTTTATTTATTATTTATTTTTCTTAATTTTTTATTACATACTCAAATATATTGTTTCTTTAGAGACAAAATTAGTTTTTTCCCCTTTCTTTAATGTTTGTACCAAAGTCATTTTATGAGTTATTAAATTAAAAAAATATACATAATAATCAAAATTAAAAGAAATTGATATTAATTTTTCATTTCCATGGTCCTTCTTGTATATATTGAATTTAGTAGATAATGTTTTTTTTTACAATTTTATTGCCATTTTTATTTAGACATCAAATTGTTCTGAGCACTCTATCATCAATTTGTTGTTTCATGATACCATTTCTTTTGTTAATTCTTAAATCAGTAAAAAATTTGATACTAAAAATAAATGAGATTCTTCATTTGTTAATAATAAAATATCTATCTTTTTCTCTTCCTTTTTTTTTTAGAAATTGCCATCAAGCCTACTGAAAGATACATTAATCTCAGTAATGGAGGGTTCAATACCTAAAAGTAGTGAAAGATCATCTAATAGTATTGATAAGTTGAAAAGACGGCGTGAAGACAGAGATGATATTCTAGAAAATAAAAACGTTCCTGTATTAAAGAACATAAAGAAGATTGCGACAACAAAAACTGTTTCACAATCTGTAGTAAGTTTAGATACAGTCCTTGATTCACCAAATGCATGCTCTTCTATGTCAACAGAAAAAAACAACCTTAATCCTAATCACAGCACAAATGAAATCTCTTCTGAGCCCAGAAATAAGAACAAGCTTGACACTGCTCATGGCGATACAACAAAAGAAGAAATAAAAGTGAAGGGCTTAAAAACATATATAAAGACAGAAAAAACTGTTTCACAATCTGTCGATAGTTTAGAAACATTCTTTTTTCCTCCTTATGAAGGCTCTTCTGCATCAACATATAATAACATTCTTGCTTCTGCTTATTACGTTGCTGAAAATACTGGAGATAACATGGGACTGAAGAAAGAAAAAATAACATCACAAAAAGAAAAGAACTTTGCTACCAAAGAAGAAAGGAAAATAAAAACAGAATCTGTCGATAGTTTCGAAACAGTCCCTGATCCTCAAAATAAATGTTATTCAGAATCAACAAGTAATAACTATGTTTATACTGGTCAATACACAAATGAAATGTTCTCTGTTTCATCAAATCTGAACAACCTAGAATTTAGTCATGACGTTGCTGAAAATAATGGAGTTAAGGTTGAATTGCACAGTGATTTATTTCAATCCAGTAACATGCATGAACAGCTGAGAGTAGAAAGAAGAAAGAAGAGAACAAAAAGGAAACAAAGATACTACACAGGAAAAAGCAAAACTAGAAAAAGTAGGACAGGACTTAGAAAGGACACTATAGAATCTGATGAAAAGTGTACTTCTAATCGTGAATATTCTAACGGCATGCATATAGATCAAAGCATTGTCTATAACACTAATGCTCTCACTTTTGTTCATTTAAATTTTTTGATTCAAAATGTGTTAAAAGCTGTACAAAAAGATGCTACAAAAGGAAAAATAAAAGTAAAGGGCTTAGAAAGGAAAATAAAAAAAGAAGAAACTGTTTCACAATATGTCGGTAGTTTAGAAACAGTCCCTGTTCCTCAAAATGAATGTTCTTCTATGTCAACAAAAAAGAACAACCGTAATGCTGGTCATTACACAAAAAAAAAGTCCTCTGGGTCCACAAATCTGAACAACCTTGATTCTCATCATCACATTGCTGAAAATACTGGAAATAAGATTCACCTGCATAGTGATGTATCTAAATCAAGCCTACTAAAAAAATCAATAAAGCCTAAATCAAGAACACCTAAAATGAATGAATCTTTATCTAATATAATCAGTAAGTTAAAAAGGCGGGTTGAGGAAATAGATGATGCTCTAGAAACTGAAATCTTTCCTGCATTAAATAAAATGAAGATCATTGCGACAGAAAAAATTGTTTCACAATCTGTCGATAGTTCAGAAACAGTCCCCGATCCTCCAAATGAATGCTCTTCTGAGTCAAGAAATAAGAACAATCTTTATCCTAATCTTCACACAGGTGAAGGCTCTTCTGCATCAACATATAATAACATTCTTGCTTCTGCTTATTACGTTGCTGAAAATACTGGAGATAACATCGAACTGAAGAAAGAAAAAAGTACACCACAAAAAGGAAAAAAAGATGCGACAAAAGAAGAACGGAAAGTAAAGGGCTTAGAAAGGAAAATAAAAACAGAATCTGTCGATAGTTCCGAAACAGTCCCTGATCCTCAAAATAAATGTTATTCAGAATCAACAAGTAATAACTATCTTTATACTGGTCAATACACAAATGAAATGTTCTCTGTTTCATCAAATCTGAACAACCTAGAATTTAGTCATGACGTTGCTGAAAATAATGGAGTTAAGGTTGAATTGCACAGTGATTTATTTCAATCCAGTAACATGCATGAACAGCGGAGAGTAGAAAGAAGAAACAAGAGAACAAAAAGGAAACAAAGCTACTACTATGGAAAAAGGAAAACTAGAAAGAGAGGAAGAGGACTTAGAAAGGGCACTACAAAATCTGATGAAAAGTGTGCATCCAATATTGAACATAGTAGGAATATACATATAGATCAGAACATTGACTCGAACACTAATGCTTTCTTTGCTGATAGATTAAATTTTTTGTTTCAAAAGGTGTTAAAAACTGTACTAAATGTCCTTGATTCTCCTCATGAATGCTCTTCTGGGGCAGCCAAGAACGTCCTTAATCCTGGACATGACACAAATGAAATCTCTTCTACATTAACAAATAAGAACAACCTTGATTCAGTTTATGAAGTTGTTGAAAATACTGGAGATAAGATTCAACTGCACAGTGAGTTAACTCAATCAAGCCTACTAGAGAATGATTTATCTCAATCAAGCCTACTAATACCTAAAGAGAGTGAAAGGTTATCTAATATTATCAGTAAGTTAAAAAGGCGGCTTGAGGAAAACGATGATGATCTAGAAACTAAATTCTTCCCTGCATGAAAGAAAATGAATATTGCGACAGAAAAAACTGTTTCACAATCTGTCGATAGTTTAGAAACAGTCCTTCATCCTCCAAATGAATGCTCTTCTGAGTCAAGAAATAAGAACAATCTTTATCCTAATCTTCACACAGATGAATGCTCTTTTGTGTCAACAAATAAGAACAACCGTGGTTCTAGTTATGGCTATATGGCTATGGTTATAGTTAGTTATGGCTATGGCTATGGTTCTATTATTCAAAACGAGTGCTATGATTCAAATATCTAAAAAATGTGCTTTGGGTCAAAGAAAAATGTCGTACTTTATTTGTTACTAATTATTTCCATAAACTTGATGAATGAAAAATTTGCAAAAATTGATGCCCTAGAAATGAAAAGTAAACATCTTGTTTTGTAACGCTCTTTGTTAAGTAAACATTAAATGATTTGATAATTAAAATGTTTCATGTTTTATTTCACCCGAGTCCTTAATTTTGTATGATTTACAATTAAAGAGCATGTGATGAAATATATCCATCTCCTTTATATATAAATTTGGTTTTGCTAAATTTTAGGTAATAAATTCATTCTTCTTCTCGGTAAGTAAATATTAAAACTTTCTTTTAATATGTTATTATATCGAATAATGTTAAATTGTTGTTTTCTTTCCACGCTATCAAACCATATTCCATAATAACTAGCACATGAGTGCTATCAGCGCGTATCTTGAATATACGTACAGGGAAAACACAAGGATTTTTTTTTTCCAGATTTGAGTGGGAACCCTGTTGTGGTTATGTAAAAGGTATTATTAATTATTTCAAAAGTTTCTATTCAAAGTGTTATTATTGAAGATTTTATTTATTGCAAATTATACATGATTGCACTCATTCATTAGGAACATTCCGAACAATCACCTTCAGAGAGAGTATCAAATTAATTTAATATGTCCAAACAATTTTGTTTTTTTATGTATGTGTGTGTGTTGTGTGCTCAATGTATGTGTGTGTGTTGTGTGCTCAATGTATGTGTGTGTGTTGGCGCTCTACAGAAACGACCATTTGACCTACAGCTACCAAATTTGGTACGTGTATACCTTAGCGGTCAGGAATATGCACCTGGAGTCCCTTTTTTGAATTTTTAATTAGAATTTTAACTATTAATTAAAAACTAACTTTCCCACCAAAAAATCTCTTCATTTTCCCCAACGCCAAATGAGTAAGGCTTCAGTTTTTTTCCCCAACAGTAATGAGGCTAGGGTTAACTTTTTTCGGCCGATTATTTCAAACGATTCTGCTTATTTTCTTAATGTTTGATGCATTTAAAATTAAACATTGTTAATTAATCGATCTTTCAGATTCATTCTAAAGTACTTTTGAATTAAAATAACACTGAATAAAGGGAATTAAAAATTTCTAATCTGCATAGCGTTACCCCAACTGGCGTAGAAAAATTCAAGCATTTGCGTTACCGTAACTGACGTTGAAAATTCACGCATGCGCATTGTGTTCTGATTGTTGACAATATTATCACCGGATGATTCTTGATTTAAACTATTTTTAGGTTAGTTGCATGCTTTTGTAATTAAATTGTATTTATGTTAGTTATATATTTTTTTGTATATGCTTTTAGTTTTAAGTACATCGTTTTTTAAGTAGTTTTTTTAAACCTGTTTTCGACCGATTATTTTAAACGATTCCTTTATTTTCTTAGTGTTTGATGCATTTAAAATCAAACATTGTTAATGAATCGATCTGTTCATGATGAATGTGAGAAAATTTTGTTAACAAAGTCTTGAGATATAACATAAATTAAGAAAGATATTCTTTAATGCCCATAAAGTTTAAACGCTCAGTGACTCTGTTATCAGTAATAATATTTTAAAAAAATGCTTTGTTTCAGTAAAAAATATTATTATATTAATTGCAGATTAATAATTTCCACTTTAATTTAAAGCATAAATTCTACGAGAGCTAACAGAAAATTATAGAGATACATATTACGTTATAATTGAAGGCCTTTATAATATTATGAGTGAATTATATGACTATCAAAATTTGAAGTTTTAAAATATTTTGATGAAGAATCTATTAAAGTAGGAATTGCGTAAAATATTTAATTATTAAAAGTTAAACGAACATTAAGATTGGCGAACGGGCTGGTAGCCAAAGGCGGCCAGTAATCCTATAAGTCTCCAATAGTTTGTGATGAGGAGTTTCAGTTGTGGAGTCTGAAACAACTTAATAAATTCCGTGTATTATTTGGAAGATGGAAATGTGTATGTAGGGATGATTTTTTTAAAAAAATTTAATTGTTTGAAGCTATGTAGTTTTTTCACCATTTCTTCCGAAATTATTAAAGCTGAAAAAATGATTTTTGCTTCATCTTGAAATTTAAAACATCTTTTTAAGGATACTAATTATACTGTGTATAATTTTTGCTTTCAATTTTAATTACTTAAAAATATTTAATGTCTTTTATGGCACTATATTTTATTGTTAATGCAAAACCATATTATTTTTTCATGCAGTTGCCAATATTTAATCCTGGCTTTCTTTTTCGTTGTTAATGATATAGATCCTGTTTATTGTTTCATATTCCTAGGAAAAACTTCTAAAATAATTTGACTTCTAAAAGATTTTTTTGTATTACAATTGACTGTTTAAGACTTCTAAAATCGTAAGAGTTACATGTATATGAAAATTTGAAATTAAAAAATATTTTGCTCGAAATGCTATAGAGAGAAATTTATATAAATTACTTAATTAAAACTTTTAGTAAGCTAACCCAATCGATAAATAAAGATATTTTTATTCGTTTAAATATTATTAAATTGTAATTAATTTTAATAATCTTAAATCGGTTTTAATAACAATTTTCCTTATAAAATATTTAACCTTTTAACCAACAAATGTAACAGCAAAAATAATATTTAATGTAATAATGATGAGGTTTACCAGTAGAATCATTATTCGAGTAGTGATTGAAACTATCACACGTTCCCAGGTATTTTTATTCTTTTCATTCATAGAACTTGATTTTCTATTTTTTTCTTTCCGGTTATATAATCGATGAAAACACACAGAAAATCATAGAAATGCATAGCACGATGTATAAAACAGTGTAAGACTTATAAGATCATAGTAGCTATATATCTATCAAACTTTGAATTAACAACTTTCATTCGCATCGTTCATCTTACCGACAGACACCCCACCCCTATCAGCCACCTGAAGATTGAATTTATGACCCAGGTGTTCTGACTGACCCTTTCCCGTTGATCATAAACAACTTCCCAAAAGGAGTCACTGCCTACTAGAATTTCCACCGCTATCTCTTTGTCAAATGAGTCGGCAAGTTATAAGTTTTTTGCCTTCTACTCGCTCGAAATAGAGTCGTCTGGAATATTTAAAGACAAATTGGAAATTATTTCTATTACAACAGTTTCAAGCAGAAGAATTTTGATCGATCATGCCTATTCTCAAGCTTCAAGCATACAATCTGAAATCGTTCTTTATGAGTCGTAGTTCGACCAAAAGAATATATAGCAAGCTCTTCGCATCTTATTGGTTTGAGATTTCATGCTTTAGTTAATTTAGCCGGGATAAAACTCTTATGAGAAGCGCTATCCAAAATGGTACTTGTTAATACCGACCGTTTATTCGAACAAGCAAGGACTGAAAAAGTTTGTAAAAAAGCTTTATTTTTCGCACTACCATTACTATGCGATACTGAAATATTCTCAACATTTTTATTTAATATCGAAGGTGAATTATAAGAATTACTTCCGATTTCAGTTTGCTTTCCAGCTACGTTTCTCATAGAGTTTATAGGATTATCATTTTCCCTACACACTGATTCATGGTGAAATTTAGAAGAACATTTTTTACAAATGATACTTGATTTACAGAATCTACTCATATGGTTTTTCTTAAAACAATTCCAAAATCTATCCTCTGTCTTAAGTTTATTTATTTTTTCTTCGATATTCAAAAATTTACAACTTTTTGAATCATGACCGTTTATGCAATCGCAAATTATACAAACATATTTTACCTGCGTATGCAATACAGCGGCGGACGAAACATTTTTTGGCCTTAAATAATTTCTTTGATGCCTGTTATAATTTGAAGAAAAGGTGATTTGAGTTTCAGAACTTTTAGTGTTACTTATAATAGACTCACAAATTTCCCACGATTCAACCTCGTTTCTTAAGAAATCCATAATTTCCGAAACCTCGCAATTACTATCCTTACTGCGCTTCCGATGAAAATTCAAAACCAAATCTTGAGGCAATAATTTAAATAACACAGGATTCAAGAAAGGATCATAAGATCCTTCCGTAACATCTAGAGATTTTAAATTTCCTTTATTTATTTCAATATCGTCGCAAAATCTACGCAAGCCTTTAGCAATGGGATGAATTTCTAATGGGCTCTAAATTTAATAACTTAGACAAAAAGGAATTTATGATAAAATCTTTACGTCCATAACGTTGTTTTGAAAGCTGAAGGCAAGAATCATAATTTTTTTCATTTAACTCGAACCCAGCAACTACATTATACGCGGGGGGAGAAAGCAACGATTTTAAATATTGGAATTATTCTATTTTAGTAAGTGAGTCATTAAATCCTTTTGCGCTATTATAGCATTTAAGGAATTCCATGAAATCTGAATTACCAGAAAAAGGAAGAAATTTCTTCCTTAGTTTCTAAGAGTTCAAGCAGTTCTACCAAAGCAGTTAAATTATTTTTGTCTTTTTCTTCCTCTAGAGCTACATGTGCTCTTTTTAGCAGCTTTGTGACGCTTCTGCGAACACAGTTTCTCTTCTCAATCATTTATGTTAATTTATCTATGCTTAAATATCAAAAGGTCTTACCCGTAACCAATCCTGATTAATTTCCCGGCCGATTCACCGTATTGCAACTGTGGCCAGTGGAGGTGCTTAATGGACTTCCAAAATCTTGGTGCCTTTAGATATTATTTATTAACAATAACAACAAAGTTTAACCCTCATGATAAATTCCATTACCGTTGGGGTCCGTGCCTGCTATGCAAGTCCCTGTTCTCGGGAGTGGCTGTTTTTTAACAAAAAACTAGTGTCTCAATCGCAACGTTTATCCCTGTGGGGCGAATCCATCATAAACCGGACTTTTCACAGGTTAGTTTCACATTTGAGTGAGAGGGGCACCAGGTATAAGCGTTGTCTTTTAAATGTTGAGTAGTAGCTCAACACTTTTCCCGGTTCTGTTGAATCCTTTTTCGATGAGCAGGAGAGAAAACGTTGTCATTGCTTTTGTACGTGAATGCGGATATCGGTTTTTTTAATCTAGTGAGTGTGAATAATTAATCATAAATTTCCCTTAATAAATGTCTATTTTTAAATCGCCATTTCTGATCTTTGTTATCGCTGTTTTTGCTGTTTACAAATTTGTTCTTGTGATGCAGTTCATAAACAGATCATATAAAATTTTTAGAAATATATAAATTGCATTGTAAATGAAGAGGTAATGTGATATTGATATCACAGTATATGATCTGTTTATATCCATATATCTAACATAAAAATAAAACAAATCATTATCCATTCCATGTATGCTGCTTTTTTATTTGGTCATTATATTTCTCTTGTGCTTTGTAGTTTTAAGCAAATACATGCTAAATTCTTGTAACTTATAAGTTCTAAATAATTTAAGGTGATAAACTAACAGGAATTCATATCTGTAGTCATAATTAAATAACTCATTTTATGAGTAGAAGACATATAACCAAAACTTAATGATCTAAGTCATCTTCATTTTTAAAAAATGAGTAAAACAACATTAACATAAATTTAAAAAATTAATTTAATAATAATTTAGAAATTTTTTTAAGTGCTCACTGTAAAAATAACTTGATATCATAATTAACTACTCAGGGAAAGTATTCAGTATCTTTCTCTCTCCTTATTTTCAATTATTAAGTCTTCAATTTATATCTAACTTAAATGAAGCTGACTAAACAAAACACAAAAGCTAAGCAATAACATTCATATCATAGTGGTATAATAAACATAGCATGTTGAGTAAGTAAGTATATATTGTAATTTTCGTTGTATATCAAGGCAAGCTTTTATTCAAGAACCAGTTTTCTGATCATGTATTCTGATTTTATTGAAAGTATTTTGAGATTTATTATTTTAATTAATTCAAAATTAATGTTTGATTGAGATTTATCTTACTATATTCCAATATAGTGTAATATATTATAAATTTCAAAAGTTTTGAATAAAATTTTTGTTACTGCAAGTTATTAAGAGTGATAAATTAATCATTTATAAAGTATAACATAATTGTAAATATACTTAAAATGTTTCCATCTGATAAAGTTATTTATCAGCCTAATTAGTATTATTTGAAAATAAGCTGCAGCTGTTAATGATTTAAATTTGCAAAGAATTGTATTTTATAGTCATTTTTTTAAACATAGAACTATTTAAATCCAATTTTCTAATGACCATACAAGGCTATATTCGGTTACATAAAATTGTTTAAATGTAATTTCCTGCTAAGGTATCGGAGGATATAAGTTTTCTTAATAGTGTTTTTCTAGCTGTTAAGTCATATTATGAAAAATTTCATGTCCATACTTGAAGTTTTCTCAGCATGTTTCAAAATATAAAAAAAAAAATAATGAAAGATTAATAATAATGGTTTTGTTGATTAAAAGTAGTTAAGAATATTCATAACATTGCAGCCTGTTATTGACACTCTGAGTACAAGAAAGGAATAAACCTCTACTTTAAAAAAATAAAATTACTACATTTTTCAATTAATAATTTAAACAGAAACAGAAATGACACTGATTTATATATATATATATATATATATATATATATATATATATATATATATATATATATATATATATATATATATATATATATATATATATATATATATATATATATATATATATAATTAATATTATTAATTAATAATATAATTAATTTTACTTGCTAACTCATGCAGCATTTTTTTTTTTTTACATGTTAAGGAGGATGAATATAATATCCTGATAAATCTATAGTTAAGTAACAAACTAATGCTGGATTTTCAATGAAGCAATAGCACTTGGGAAAATAAAAATGTAACCAAATATCAAGTGCCATATTCTTATTGGTTTGACAATATAATATAAATAATTAAATAGAGAACAACATATAAAATAGTAATTAAAGAAAATAAATAATACATAGCACTATATTACTTCACAATTTTTAAACTTAATAAGTTCACATCATAATTAGGTAGTTTAGAGTGATGAAAATAAAATTTATCAATTGTCAGCTTTATATAACTATAAAATGTAAATAAATGTGTTCATGGTAATTTCTTTCAGATTGCTGTTTAGTTTCACAGAATGTTATTTGCAGTTTTGAGAATAAAGTAATACTGTCTTCCTCTTGTGAATAATTGCAATATTTATTAATTTGTTTGAAAAATCTTGGTTGATTTCATCGTGTCATAAAAATAAATAGGAAGAATATATATATATATTCCTTATCAAGAGAACAGATTTTATTTAATTTGTCATAGTGCGCATATTTATGAAATGCATAACCTGAAACATCCAAATTGCCAGCAAACAAAAATATCACTGAACAAAGTAAATTCACATTAAAAAAGAAAAGTGCAAAACCAAACTAATTATAATATAATGAATTTATTTCTTACTGAAATTTATCAGAGAAATATGTCATAAGTATCACTGATATTTGATATGTTTATTTGTGCATTAATAAAATAAATTTCTCGGTTTCAAAATATATTCTTGCATTATTATTTACAGAAGATTTAATGCATTGTAAATTTCAACAATAGTATAAATATAAGAATTAAGGTATCACTAAAGGTAATGAATCAATGAATATTTATTCAGTTTTTAATTATGTTCAACTAAAAATTATTGCATGATTGTTCAAAAAAATGTTTAAAGGCATCTGTGTATTAGCAATCATATAAAAAATTAAGCATAATTTAATTACAATTATTGAACTGATAATTTTACTGAGAGAAAGAATTTTTCTTCCCAAATTAATGAATATTTCTTTTAATTTGGACTCCAGTTAAATATAGAAATAACTAAAAAAATTATACAAGCAATATAATAAATGAGTTTTTTTATAGTTCTGTTTTATGGATTAGATAATACAAAGATATTTACATAAATAATATTGATGACTTACAACTCTACGCATTATTTGGTTAAATACTGCATACCGTATTTTGGCTCATGTAATAAAATTACACCAAATAATCTAGAGAATCTGTAGAACTGCATCTTTCAAGAATCGAGAACTTGGTATTAGCTCAATGATAGTTAATAGATATTTTTAAGAAACTTTAATAATGATGATGTTCTATAAAGTATCTATTGCAATCAACTTTTTTTATTATCATTGTGGAATATAGCATAAGAAATAAAATACTTTTTTAACTTAATTTACACACAAATCTTAATTTTTTTAGTGATTTTTTTTATTTACTATATATAAAATAGTAAATATATTTACTATATATTTACTATTTTATTTACTACTATATTAATTTTTTTATTGGTTTACTATATCTAATTATTAAAAACTTTAACGTTGCAACTATATTAGAAAAAAGGCATTTTGCAAAAGCATATAATATATTTCAGCATTTCATAAATTTAATTTGTGGTATTTGACTTTTTGAGATTGAATAAACTTATGTAATAAAATATATTAAAAGACTACAATGAAAATAGTTATTTCCATTTTAGAATTAGTATATATACAAAAGTATGTTCTTTTCTATGAACAGAAATATACTTCTATAATTTTATATTATTACTTGATAAAATGAAATGAACACATAATAAGTTTGGATGAACACAAAGTTGCAAGTCTAAAAAGTCAAGGAAACAAAGTAAATACGAATGAAAGTATTTTTATTAAAACTAATTTTAAATATTTATATACCAGCTGATTTTGTGAGATTGTTAAGAAAATTATACATTTGTTTTCATTCGGTTTGGTTGGAAATCATTATCGAAACCAGGTATGAATGGCTGCTAAACATAGAACTTGTAATGTACTCTCAGTTAACGAAGGAGACATTGCTTACCTATAGATATTGGATAAATATTTATTCACATAAAATATAGGGATGTTACAGTGTTAAAGAACAGAATAAGAATATTTACAAATTCGTACCCTTAGGACTTCACTTAGCTGAATGCTTACTAAACATTTCTTTTGGTAAATGGTTAGCAGTTAAAACGAAAATAACAACTACAATCTGTTGTTTATTTACTGAATTATATATAAGTCTCATAACTTATAAAAATAACAATGTAAAACATTTACATGTGAATATTTCACTGAGTTAGTCCAATAAACATTGACACTGCATAATATGAGATGTCTTGGATGTAAATATTACTAAATAACTTTCGAAAATCAAATAATAAAAAAGCAAATTTCTCAGCATGTAACTAAATTGAAATACTAATATGAAATTTTTATATGTCTGTTGAGTTGTTATATTTTTCTATAATTTAGGATGTAAAATGTTAATGAATGGAATTAATACTATCAAGAGCAATGAATAAAGATACATATTAAATGAACAAACTACATACAAGAATGCTACGCAAAATTGTATACTTTATGAAGAATAAGACAATAGATAATTTAAAAAAATATTTCAATTGAAATACATGACTACCATAATTACAATCTGAGAATCAAAAATCAATAAAATACAGAAAGATGTAAGAAGGAATTGTTTATCTAATTAGTTTGAACGCTATTATATTTTCTCACAAATCATAGTCTGTTATTTATAATTAAAAAATGTTTAAGATTGAAATTGGAAATACTGCAACTGTTTAGGAATAATCAATTTTTGAGCACTTGTTACATTCTAAAATAGATCCCGTGAAATTATTTGCGAAATATTACAATATTTTACATAGATTTTTTATATATATTTTTTTTAAAAAATTCCCATTTCATAGTTATTTTTAGAAATTTTAAAACTGAAATTGTTTAAAGGAAAATAAATGCAAAACATATGAAGTTCCCTGACAGTGTCTTAAATATGTATGTATTTATGACATGAGAACATGATAGTTTTGGGAATGAAATTTTTATGCCATTAAAGTTAACTAGAAGTATCTTTAAATGGAACTGCAGGAAATGCAAAATATCATTCCAAAATGTTTGAGTTTAAATTCTGATTCAACAACGTCTACTCTAAACTCTAATTATGTTATAGAAAATACTTCTACAGAAAGTTTATATCAAGAAGCTTATTGTATTAAATATATATATATATATATATATTCTGGATGCTTCAATTCGTCAAAGCATTTTTTAACTAGCTATGATTTGAAAATACAACTTTCAATAAAATCAAATTTTATTTTATGTTCTCACATCATAACTTAAAATTAGCAATAGCAGAATATAATTTTATTTATTTTTTTAGTTCATGGTAACATATAAAGACAAATAGAAATGTTGAACTTGGAAATTATAAAAAAATAGTTGTAAGCTGTTCTGTTAGTGTCAAGAGAAATATAATCATTTGCAGGATATTTGTCTCTGACAACAAAGATACTGTATTCATCAATCATATAAAGTTTTAAAAGGTTTTTTTTTTTTTTTTTTTTTTTGGCAGAAACAGTGGACATTAGATTTTAATGAAAAATATGTCTTCATATTGTTCAGAAGTCTTCTGTAGAGGAATATAAGTTAAGGCATTAATGTTAATTTTTTTTAAAGATCAGTACGGATGTATCAATGGAAACATCCGTTAGGCAGAAAGTACTTTTAAATAATTTCAAAATTTATTAATACCAGGAAATTCAGAACCATCTAAAATCAACAGCAGAAGTAACAAAAAAAAAAGTGGAAAACAAGTAAAAGAAACGAGAAGAAAATAAATAGTCTAAAATTTTTCGTTTGTACTGAACGATTAACACTATGTCATTTTTCTCCAGCGTTCGCTGTAGTGAAATAATATACAAAGGAACACTTATCAAAGATTAAAAGGATTTTGTATTAAATACCATTAAATAAGTAGAAAGATTACTAAAAAATATGTTTTGATCTAACATGTCGACACATCGTTTGGAAAAAAATATCATTCCTTCCCATATCACAGGGAAAAGTGCTGTGATTTTGTGATACAACTCAACTATATAAATGACAACGCTTATCCCCGGTGTCCCTCTCACTCAAACAGTCATACCTATGATAAGTACGGTTTGCGATGGATTCGTCCATCCCATAGGGATAAACCTTGCGATTGACACGCTAGTAAACAAAAAGTAAACAAGAGGCGGGAGCGCCATCTGTGCACAATCTGCAAACTATGGAAGAAAACAAACAAACAAACAAACAAAACAGTGGGAATGAACTCACTGAAACATTGTTGCATACTTCTAAATAAAGGTGTTGCTATAATTATAATGACTAGATTTTTCCCAGTCGAGATGAAAAAGTAATATTCTTAGTTGGGATGAACTACACCTGCTTTGATACCACATAAGTGCTTTTTTATTATCCCACCGATATACGTGTATGCATATAGAAATTAATATCATTGAATGCAATCTTTATTTCAATTTCTTATTTGATAGCATACACTGTCTTTCAGAAGCAAAGCGTATAGGTTTGTTAATTTAATATAGGCGTATAATTTAAGCGTATGGGTTTAATAATTGTATTCCATTTTTTTTTTTTTAACTAAGCAACATATAATTGTTTATTTGTGGTTATAATGACTTATTTTTGGTTAACTTTTTTATTATTGTGAACATGGGTATACTTTTATTTTTTTTATTATAACTCTTGACAATGTGGCATTATGTTTGTACAAGTACTATTGAAATAATGCTCGTTGCTTATAAATGCTATAATTAAATTAGCCTAATGAAACAGATAGGAACTTATCAATTATATATGATAAAGTGTTAATAAAATCGTCTCAATTTTTTATTTCATTGAATTAGATTTTTTTTAAAAAAAAATTATTTGCTAATCAAGATGATAACACCTTTTTAATCAACCTGTGCCTCATTGAGTCCTGCGGCCTTAAGCAGCTGCCTAATCGGGAAATCCGACAGTACATCTTTTAGCATTGTTGATTTTATCCAAAGTTTCATGTATATCTAATGTTTCGGGACCAAGCCTGATTATACTCTTTTATCTTACTTCGTTTTCGTGTTATCTTTTCCAAATGTCACTTGTAAATAGAACGTCAAACTTAGAATAGATCTGAAATGTCGTGTATAGACCACATGTCGAATTTCATCTATTAAGCTTTCTTCTTTTTTGAGTTCTCGGTTGTATATCTAAGCTGTCCATGAGGCAATATTCTACATGAAGTTTATCTTAATATAGCCATTGACTTTAAAGTTTACTATAATGATTATATATTGAATTTCTACCATCCAGTTCGTTCCGTTTTAGCTCTTTGCTACACTTAATATACAAACTGAAAGAATTTTAATCTTCAAACTTTTTAATCTCGAAATTTTTACTATCCTCCACCTGTTAGATGTCTTCGAGTCGAACAATTAAAGTGTTTTGCGATTATATATAGTCGTCGACTAACGTAATAACTCAAGAAAGCCAAAAGATAGGAGGCGTTACATGTTTCGCAGTTCCTAGTAGGGAGAGCGACTTTCCTTTTAAGAGAACCTTACTGATTCAATGTATATAGCAGAAGTGAGAGAGCTATGAAAATATTCATAGACTGAACCTTTTTAAATGGTCCAATCCCTGATTCAAAGGAAGTTATGCTACATTATAAGAAGAGAAATAGATTGACACAACCGTGCCCTTATAAGACAGAAGAGAAACTACTTATTTATACTTGAACAATTAAAAGGGGAAGCGGATAGCGAGAGAATGATCGTGCAATGTTAACGTACTTAAAAATTTTAGGAGTTGGAATGAGTTTTCCTGCACATGCTCACATTTAACTGGAGAAAATGAGTAATACTCATCCTGAACCGTAGTAAGAAATGAAAAATATAAATAAGAATTTTAATTAGAGTTGAAATCAAAGGGAAGTTTTTTTTTTTTTTTTCTTTCTTTCTTTTCTCGCATTTGGGAATCGAAGATGGAAGATTTTAGAAAATTTACCATTGAACATTAGAAATTTTTCTGTTTACTACACGAAAACACCTGAACAATTACTGCACACTAAATTCTGTTTTGGTTGCGATTATTCATATGAAACGTCATTTGAATGATAGCAAGTTTTTGAAGAGAAATCTGCTCATACAATAAGCGCAACGAAAATAGCAATCTCGTTTCAAGAAATGAACAATGACCCTGTCCTTAATACTTTCTTCTATATCAACGCAGAGTGATCACAAAGATGTCATCGATTAGAGCCAACACCTCTTAAAGTACAAAGCCTCAGCTCTGGCTGAAATGCGAGCGAATGAGTCATAGGAAGAAGTCTGACGAATAATAGCTGACTGCAAGCTAGCAGGTGCGTAAATTGCCTACAAACCGTTGGCGACAGCTGCCCATCCTCTGTATTTCTTTGAGTAAACTATGTATTAGGCAGACATCGCATTTATTTTTTCATAAAGAGATACTTTTTTTAATATGAGCGTGCCTTTCCACTGTTCAATATTCAACAGCAAAGGAAATTCTGACAATGGTCCAAAAGTGTCCATCTTTAAATTTCCGGAGGATGAAAAATTAAAAGCACAATGGACTTGACTCACAGGCTCCTTCGTAAGGATTTCAAGTCAAGCGAAGGCTCAAAAGTAACCGTTATTCAATAATTTTCTTAAAAGATAATATTCATATAATTTTCAATTTGAATTTATATTTGAATGTATAAATGCACTCTATTTACAGCTTTCAACAGTGAATAATGTTATTAGTAACAGTTTGAACTATTTCTCCCATTTTCTCTTTGTTTCAGCTTAAATTTTTAGAATTTGTTTTTAATTTATCAATCAACTGATCGATTGGTTCAAAAATAATCTTGAATATCGGCACATAACTGTAGACAAACATGTTTAGCAACGATATGATGCATTCCTAAAGTATAATTTTAATTATGTTTTAATATTTTTTTCTTGTTGCAAGTTAATTTTGTACGTTTAACAATGAAAATTTCAATCTGTTTTAATAGGAGTTTAAGTTTTAATTAATCTGTAAGTATATCCCATAATTTTAACTGCAGTTATTAAATAAACTGTATAACCAAAAAATTAAATATATGTACAAACATGATAAATGCAACATCTCAATTCATAAATTTTGAAAACACATATTAAAGAAAACAAAATGATAATGCAGTAATTTTTTAATTTGTGGGCATTTATCTACATACTAAAAATATTTATATATATAATTTCATCATTAGTTAATTCTAATTTGTCTTCTACGCTTTCACATGTCCGTGAGCTACATTTTAGAGAGGAATCTATTATAAGCAATATGGAATATTTTCATGAAGAAAGTGACTGTATTCTAATAATGTATTTTTATGTAGTTTTTTGTAAAGTATATATAATATAATTAATTAGTGATGTTGTGTTCATCTTGTAATATAACATGTGTGTTTGCTTTGTCTTTTCTGTATATACATTTCTAACTTACTCCACATAAAATAACTTTGTTGACACAGTTGAAGTTCATTCAAAAATTGAGAAGGCCTTGATTTGCTTTTATCATGTAAAAATCTATGTAAATAAATTGACTTAAATTCCCTTATTCATTATTTTTTTTATAAAATTTATGAGAAATTGTAATAATTGCATTCCATGATCTCTTTTAATTAGCTGTGCATCTTGTCAGAGCTTGCGTACTTTATGTAAAAATGTTTTTAAATAAAATGGTTTAAACTGTTTTATTCATGACCATTTAAGATTTATGAGAGAAATTATATAGATATCGCACTCCAGAAAATCTTTTGATTTGAATTTTTCTTCTTGTGAGAGCTTGTATACTTCATGTAAAAAAAGGTTTTTAAATAAAATGGTTTAAACTTTCCTATTCTTGACTATTTCTTTTAAGATTTGTGGGAGAAGTTATAGTATGACAATTTCGCAAACATGATTTATCAAAGGTATATAGATATTGCAATCCAGAATATTCTTTAATTTTGAATTTTTCTTCTTGTGAGAGCTTACATATCTCATGCAAAAATGTTTTTAAATGAAATTGTTAAATTATCTTATGCATGCTCATTTTTTTGTAAAAAAAGGGAGGAATAACATATATTAATTCTCCAGAATATTTTAAATTAAAGTCTTATAGCTACTTTCAAATGCTGCATTGTATAGATATTTTGTAATATAATTGCTAGAATAAAATTTTAAAAATCTGATTTGAATTTTAAGAAATACTATAAAGATAAAAATGCTTTATATTTAATTGAACCAATATTTTATAACAGCCAAGCGATGTCTTTACTATAGAGAAAACAGGAAACTTCATCGCTCTAACCGTTAGGCTGTTGAGATCGGCAGACTTCTTTGGATGACTCATTCCAGCCGTCTGGAGGCTTTGTACTTTAGGAGGGGTTGTTAGAGCGACCTGGCATATATTTAGCCCTAAAATTTTTCTAAGTCCGATAACATTGTAAGATCGTTCTCTCGCTATCCGCTTCTTGTAAAAGGGAGAAAACAACTACAATACACAAAATTGCGCCATCTGGTGTTGGATACTAAAATTGCTACAGTATTATACACTTTGGGAATAGAAATTTTTGCCATTTTATATAAATTACTTTTTAAACAAATAAAAAATTCTAGAATGCTTGATAGAAATGGTTCTTTCCCGATGGCATTGCACATTTTTTGTTCGAAAAATGATCTATAGTAAACAGTCGCAGTGAATTTTTTAAATGCATAACTAAATTTAATAGGCTTGTTTTATAAAGATATCTGTGATATTATTCTATCTCATTTATCCCTCTCTCTAATATGACTTATTAATTTAATTATATATTTTAAAATGTGATTAAATACATTATACTTATTGATGCAGAATTATGAATATTTTATTCTAAACAATTAAAAAATCACTTAGTTTCATGTGACCCCAACATGATGTGTGACTTTCTTCCAATGAACATGTTCGTGATTTGCTTAAGGAAAATATTTTTTATGGTCTTCCTTTTTAAATAAATAAAATAAAATTCAAGAGTGTATGACACAAAGAAAATGAAGAGATTCTTTCTGAAAAATTTAATATATATTGAGCTGTAATGCAAAAATGGTACACACGTTTTCCCATGTAGTAAAAAGTTTACTTTTCTAAAATGCACATTAATTTCTAGTTTGTGAATCAATTTGTATAGTTTAAATCAAATAATTAAATCCTTCTTGGAATCTGAGCTTAATTAGATTGGATTAGTTCTAATTAAGCTAGATGATTTGGTATTATACTCTATGTAAACCCTTACGAGTCAACCCTTGTTGCTGCAAGTTGGTTCGTGATTTGCTTTCGCAACCAAAATTTTGTCGTTATTAGTCGGATTTCTTTTTCAACCAATGAAAAGGAATTATTGAATGCATGATACAAATAAATTCTTAACGATTTTCCTGAAAGCAATATAGATTTTTTTTTTTTTTTGATAAATGAATCGTAAAAAAGAATTGAGGGAATCCTTCCAAAAACATAAGTCAATTTTTGAAGCTTGTGTTTCTAAAGGAGAATACCACTTATCCCTGTAAGAGGATTTATAATTGGATGGTGCATTTTAAAATGTATTTATTTTAAATGACTTGCACCCACTGATGTAAATCTAGGAATGAATCTTTTGATCTAAAAAAAAAAAAAATAGAAAAGTCATTCTATTTAGCATTAGATTCCAAGAATTTTAAACTATCTAATTTTAGTCATTATGTGTAAACAGCGTATTAGTTAATACGTAGTAACTAATTCCTAAAGAAAGAAATATTTAATTACTATGAGTCATAGACAATTTTTTTATGAGTTTTGTGTGATTTATTTTTGAACGATTTTTTGTTTTTTGTTTTAAGGTCCTAAATGCAGTTCCAATGGAAAAAATATCAAGATGTAAGATACTAAAGCAAATAAAGAAAATAAAATAAAAATGAAGAAATTATTGATAATTTTAGTATACTTGGTACAGTGATTTTAATGTTTAATTATTTAGTGTTTGTACAATACAAAACTTATTGAAATTAATTGAAGAAAATAGAGGTAGTATGTTGAAGAGTGGTGTGTTGAAGATGCAAAACAATGCAAGAAAGTTTTCTTATTCTCTTCACGGATTAAATTTGAGTCAGTCTTAAACGCGATCATATCTGTAACAGACATTTATTGAACTAAATTAATTATTGTGAAAGATTAAAAACCAAATATTTGAGCATATTTGAACAAATTATGCAGCCACTCAGAGTTTAACTCTGAATTTTGAAAAGAAGCGATTATTCAATTAATTCTATTTCCAAAATAAAGAAAGCTTCTGCTTTTCTTTATCTTGGATATTGGAAGCATTCAACTGGACAAATAATTAGCAAAAATTCATGAATTATTGCTACGAAATATTTTTACACGTAATATTCCATCAATGGGAAGATTATTATGAAACGAATTGGTTACGTCATTAAATCATCAAAAATTGCGACCGAGCAGAAGGCAAAATTGGTAATGTTGCACGTTGCTGGTTGTGTAGTTAGAAGCTCTAATCATGCTTTTACTTTCAACGGATTCAAAATTGTAATTACATTATTTATTAAGTTCAAAATTAAAATAAAATCATGTACAGGGTAGTGACAGAACCGAGAAATCAGGTTCTGCGAAAAGTCGGAATTTTATCGATCGTGAAAAGTAATGGAAATTCGTAGAAATAGCTGAAAACCAGTGCAAATTGCCAATGAGAGCAATTTGCGCCAAGCATGAGCAGCAATTGGCGAATTCGCGCTGTGATTTCTGTTCATCAGAAGCCGGATGTCGCCAGAGCGATTACAACAGCAACCCGGGACAGCTTTCATTGAAGGGAATGGAGACTTTTTAGAATTTCATCATTATAAGAAGAGTAATAAGCTGATGCATGTGGCTAAAAACAACCTTAATAAAACTTCAGGAAAGTTTTTTTTTTTTTTTCCACTTTTCGTGGAACAGAGAGGGTTAAAAATTTTGGTTCGACCTGCTCTTGCAATCTAATAATGACGCTATATCATTACTAAAAATTATAATATTTTCCCTTGGAAACAATAATGCGGAGAGAATTTTCGATCAATTCTCTGTAGGAAAATATGAAAGAGCAAACACTTATTGCAAGCAGAATGGTTTGTGATAGCGCTCAAGCAGTTGGTGGAATAAGTAATTTTGAAGTGTCATAGCAATTGATTTTAATTGCGAAGAACTCGCATTATGAAGAGTATAAAGGGGGGGGGGAATGAAAGTAATTAGGGGGAATTTTGGGAAAATAAAGGGAAGCAGAATATCAGTTTAAAGAATAAAAAGTAAAAAAATAAAATTATTGAGACAATTCAAAGAGAGTTTAAGAGTTGAGAAAGAAATTGCAGAACTCAAAATTTTGCAAAACAAGCTTTTAAAACTTTTTAATTCTCTTAAAGCAATACTGGTGATTTTAAACTATTTTTAAGTATTTTAATAATTGATGTTTCAATTTTGAATATAATTATTATTATTAATATTTTGCATTTTAAATGTAATAGGCAATCAATTGCTATTGGTTACTGGAATTATTATCTGTAAGTTAGTATCTTATGTCTAGCATTATTTATATTAATAATTGAATATAAATACTTTTATATTCATATATAAAAGCGTAAGTTTTTGATTAGTGCAATTAATTTTTGACTTGTTAAAGAAAAATGTTTTGAAGTAATACTTTAATAGTTTATATTTTCTTTCTTTTGTAAACCTTTACTAAAATACATACTATTAGGTTCGTACAATTATACTATTTTTATATTTATTCTGTAACATGTTCTTATGCAGAGATCTAATTAGTTTTAGAATTGTTTTAAAATTTTGAAAAAAAATCGCAATAACCTTTACGGTTAACGTAATGTTACATGCGAATATTTTATTTTTTCTTAGAATTCTTATTCAGTTTCAGATGCAATGTATTTTGCGGCAATTTCCAGTATTTTTTGCTCATAAGGAATATTAAATATACTATTTTAATAGACTTTTAGGATACGCATTCCATTTTGAAAAATTAAATTTCGTAAAATTATATTATTTTTCATGTACTCAGAATAAATGTATGTTGTACAAATATATTTATTCTGAGTACGGAGAAAACAAGGACATTAATATAATTAGTAGCCATAAGTTAGGAAAATGTTGCTCGTTTAAACTGGGAAATGCGAGGAAATTTTTTTTCTGTAGCCGTCCTGTTACTGTAAATTTATAAGTGCCTCTGAGCTATAGCCCACTTACTTCATTGTGTAAGACGGCTCTGATCATATGGTCTATTTTAACCTCAATAATTACAAATTTGCACAAATTAGCATGTTTTTATTATTATTATTTAAGATCTTCATCTAGTAAAAAATTTTAAATATGAATTTTCGGACAACATCTTGTTCCATTGACCGATTTTGTCCAAAATTTGACACAATTCAGTTGCTTTATTGTCTGGACTATATCATTTTCGTAGTACTTGCTGTCGAGAGTGTTTTTTCTCATCTTTAACTATGTTTCTTTTTAAATGAATAAAAAGAAAAGAAGGAATATAGGATAAAAAGAAATGTTTGAACTTTTGTCCTCTCAGTAAAAAATATATTTGCATAGAAAGATACATTGATTTCATTGTTTTTTCTTATGATAAATGTGATTTCATCACCTATGATTATCATGTTTCTTAACTGTACATTATTTCTTAGATTCAAGATGATTTTGGTTTTAGTTCTAATGAAGAAATTTGCCCCCCCCCCAAGATTAAGATTTAAGTAGATTGGATTAGTTTAATTAAGTCTTGTTACTTTATGTTGTATTGAAAATTATATAAATCCTAGCAAAGTGAGCGACTTTCTTGTTATGTTCTTGTTAGATTGTTCGCAATTTGCTTAGGGAAAATAAATTTTACCACCATTAACCAGAATTCTTTTTAAACAATTAAAAAGAAATTCAAGAATGCATGATGCAAAGAAAATCTTACCCGTGCCAGCAGGCTGCGAAACATAATTTTACGATTTTCGGACATTTTTGCTTTGAACATTAAATGTTTACCTCATTTAATTCTCGTTTTCTTTCAGAGCGCCCGAGTGTCGTTCTTCTGCGGTGTTTATCCTTCACTGGGCGTTGATTTATCTGATATCATTGGCAGATTTGTTTGCGAAGGCGTGTCGAAAGCTGTTCGTTGGACGGGGAGGAAAATACAGATGTCGTGCCACACAGAATAAGTGGTTATTCAGAGGCACGGTGCAGAGTCATTCTGGTACTTAAATATAAATTCCAGATATAGACATGATAAATTAATGATAAGCGCTTTGTATGAATATAGTACATTTAATATTTTAACAATTTATTCAAGTTTGGCATATAAATATATATAAAAATGCTATAAACGATGGTAAGTATTTATTAAAAGAGTGACGGATTTTGAACTCGTTTTTGAGTAATGAAAATTTAAGTCTAGACGATTTGAAAAATAATTGATATTTTATTTGAATCACGATTATAAATTGTTAATTACGACCGAAATAATTTTTTCTTTAAATATGTGCACAAATATATATATATATATATATATATATATATATATATATATATACCTGTATGAGATGTTTTTAGTGGGCAGCTGGGATTAATAGTTGTTATAAATTTCAATTAAATATTTTGTATAACTTGCATTTAAGTATTTTGTGTTTTTGTACCTTCTCCAGGAAAATATTTTTAAACTTCAAACTTTAAAGTAAATATATAACTTATGCTAATGTAGAAGCCATGCACTGTTTTATTCATTTTGCTATACATTTCCCTAAATTTCTGCCTATATATTTATATATTTATTTATATCACAAAAAAGGCAATTTTGTTTAAAATTGGTTGAAAAAAGTTTAAGAAACACCACACCTTAGTCACCATTGCTTGATTACTGAGTTCAACCTTAATTGCAAACACAATAAAATTTCAAAGATTTTATTAAAGCCATACTTTTTATCGAAGCCTACTTAACATGGAGAAATAAGCCGAGCCTTCATATCTTGATCTTCAACGATGGAATAAATCTCCTAAGAAGTATTAGTAGCAACAATGAAAGCGATTTGAGTTTCACTTTAACTATGATATAGAGTGCAAGAGAAAATATTTATTTTTAAATCTAAAACACATAATATCATTGAAAAGGTAATTTTTTTAATTGTAATTTGATACAATAATTATTTTTATACCGTAATATTTTTGGAAATTATCACTGAAAGACGTCAAAACTAGGCTTAAATCTTAATTAATTAAACTTCTCAGTAAAATTTTTAAAGTCGCTCCGAATTTTACATTTCTATCCTCCAAAGTATATATATACCAAATTTGGTAGCTTTAGGTGAAATAGTCTGATCTGTACAGCGATCGTTTTGATCACAGAAACACTGAAGTAAACACATTCATTTTTTTAAAAGTAGGGATTGTGAAATCTTTATTTCCTACGCTTAGAGTTTACCCTAGTCGGAACTGAGATGCTCATTTAAAATTAAGCTGAAATTTCCTTTTGATGCATCCTTGTGAATGCATCCTTATCCTGGATGCATTCACATACCCTCTCTTCTTCTGTTTTCTATCTTCCTAGTGAACGCGTACTTCTTGGTCAAGGATTTAATTTTTTTAAAAAAATTAAGAAATATCTAAAAACTGAGCCTCATACCTGATTATCATGAAAGAATAAAGCTTTCATTGAAAGAACTCTACGCCTGCTTCACTTAAGTTTTATTACTACTTCAGATCATTCGCCAACAGTTTGAAGAATTTGGTTTTTCGCGTAAAAAAAGCGGCAGCTTACATGAGAGTCGCTGGTGAATGTATTTGAAATCATATTTCTTTTTGAAGATTTACATCAAAACTCTTCATTGTTGTGGAATTCAAGCTAATTTCATTGTTACATCAATTTATTTAATCACATTATCTTTTGCCTTAGTTAAAGCTATGTTTGAAGTATTTTTCTTTCATACATTATCTTTAAAGAAGATTTTTACTCGTAGTTTGATGCTACACACTTTTTAACACACATTTCTCTATAGCGAAATGATTTTTAATTTATTTGATAAATTTTCTATATTGAAATATTTTCTTGTAAAGTCCTCAACAAGAAAATTGGACACTTCCGTAACTTCGCATCTTCCGTTCATTATCGCATCTTCACAAAACTGGCTGCCGATGCAAATGGCTCAAAGTCACTGGTTTATTTCGATAGGCGGATTGAATAAATAGGCTAATTAACATAATTAATTAATTAGCACCTCGGATTTTTCCATTGCATCTACCAATTTTTATTCGTACAAGTGATTGTTCGTTTTCAAATAAGGCTCCAAAAAATTTTGTAACTTTCTGATGAAAATTGAGGAATTATAAGATGTCGAAAAATGACGATTTCAGAGATAAAGGAAGGAGTCACAAAAACTTTTGGCAATATTTCGGAAACTATTATAAATAGCTGGAATTTTTTTAGTTCATTGAAAGAACATGATTTTTCTGCACAAAGTGATTTTACTACACTGTAAATTCAGATACAATAAAATTAACCTTTTATGACATGACTGTGATTAAAAAAAAGGACTTTAATGTAGTAAAATTTTGATATGGTAATAAATCTGATGTATTAAAACAAGGGAATCCTAAAATGATGAGCATATCTGTCATAGTTTTTGAAATATTTACAAAAAAATGCTGTAAAATTCCTACTGCTTAGAGGTAACGCCTTCACACGCCTACTTGTTGAGGGATCGTATATAAATAATATACGATCACTTTATAGTTTCTATCGATCTATTCGTCGTTAAACTCGAGTTTGAAATTCCGTTATGAAACCGCCTTTGAATACATGTTGACCAGATAATTTTAATATGAAGCGTAAATAATTAATTAATTAAGTACAATGATATATGTGGGTGTGATGGGTCTTAATGCATCAGTCCACTTGGATTAGCTTAATCTTTTTATTCTTGATTAACAATTGATGATTCTGATGAACTTTACAAATGAGAATTCAATGATGAAGGAATTTATATTACATGAAGATGGATAGTTGTTGTTTCAAAAGGATCTTTCCCACCTACGCGTGGTACACTGGCATTTGCAGAGGAATTCTTCAACGTAAGAATTCCAGTTTCGGCCCTTTCTCAGAGTATCACGTCTTCTCGGTTTCCGGTCGCACCCTTCTCGGCGGACGTCCGTTCTCTCCCCTCGTCTAGTGAACTCTGAACTCTGCCCTCCGACTGCTGGCTATCACGGGACCGAATGAACTCAGAGTGCCCTCTCGTGGAGTTAATTTACCACATATATATAATACATACATATATATATATAAGCAGAAAGAATAAACATGTAGTTGAAATGCGATCTTTAAAAATCATGTACATTTATTATCTTTCTCCCTTTGTAAAAATTTAATTATCAGTAGCTAGTTGGGCAAATAGTGTACAATTAAATTTATTTTAATAATTATGAAATTAAATGCAAATATCAATCAGTTATAATAAAAATATTTTAGATTTAGGTTAAGAGTTGACAAGTAAGGTTGCAATGACCAATGCCATATTTATAAATAAAAGTCAATAGATAGTTTCAGTTTTTTTTTTTAATATTTGGAATGGTATTTTTTATCATTGCAATAAAAAAAAATGCTGATATATATGTATTTGATGGGTTTTTTTTTTTTTTTTTTTTTTCAGAATTACAACTTTTTCTGTTCTTTAGAGATGTTTTGATGATTAAGCTTATACAACATTTCATTCAACGAGAGCTTTTTTTATTTATTATTTTGGCATAGATTTTGGGAAACAATTAATGAGACAGACTTTTTTAGATGAATTTGGTCCAAAATTGATTCAAATTAATAATTTTGATCTAGAGATCACATTACAAATTTCATTCTTCCAACTCGTTCCGTTTTTGCTCACAGACAGGAGAGTATAATTTCAAATATTCTTTTTTTCGGGCTCAGAATGGTCTGAAATATGAAGATTCATGAAAATATTGTGGTTCATTCACTTGAAGACTACAGGTTTTTGTCCTGTATAATTCGCATACGAACAAGTAAAACTTGTTTCTTCCAAATATTGTTTCATCTCAGGCAGTTCTTTAGCCAGATAAGTTAAATGTCATACACCTAATTAACTTTTACTCCCATAATATGCATAATTTAAATTACTAATACTCGCATAATTTAAAATTTTATTATTATAATGTTATTGGAAATCTTTATATATATATATATATATATATATATATATATATATATATATATATATATATATATATATATATATATATATATATATATATATATAGAGAGAGAGAGAGAGAGAGAGAGAGAGAGAGAGACATTTGCTTAAAGCATGAAACAATTAAAATATTTAAGAAAAGAATTTTTAAACTTAAAATACTTAAAAAAACTTAATAACTAAAATTAAAATGACTGTTAATTTCTTAGGTCGGAATCAACAGAAAAGGCTGAATTATGAATTGATTTGAAAAATAATGAAAATGCCTCAATAATAAAAGAAACAAGCAGTAAAATATTTCTAATTTGTAAATTTATGCGTGCATTAAGGATTAATCGTGTTCATTATCCTTTCGAAATTTCTGCAAATAAAGACAAAAAAAAAAAAGTCTTATTTTTTCTTTATTTTTTTTTTCTTTAATAAGATCCTCAATGGATTAGCTCTGTTTGGGTGGAGTTTTCATCAAACAAAATTAATAATGTCTCTAGAATTACTGCGAAGTAGGAATAAATTTGGAATATAAAAATGTGGCAATGGCAATTAATTGACTACATTAATGTCGAGATGGCAATTAATTGACTACATTAATTAACTCAGTTAATCAGTTTATTGATTGGAACAAACTTGTTCCTTCGAATCTTTTTCATCGACACTAATATTGTGAGAATGTGAAAATAAAATTTTGAAGTGTTTTTTTCTTTTAATCGACGATTGGGCTTCTAAAAACACATGTCCTTCATTAATGTTGATTTAAGTGTGATTAGCAGTGGCAACATCATTGCAATTCTAATTCAATCTAGACAATAAAAACTGGACAATTCTCATTGCATAACATTTTCATACGAAGATAACTAAAATAAATTAAAAAAATTTCGAATGTGATTATAGTTCGTGTTTTATTCTATTTAGACGTTTTGATTTAGAAAAAATAAAAAGAAGCTTTTAGTCTACCAAAAATTTTCATTGTTTACAAAATATGTAATAATTTAAATATATTTCTAGGTTCTCTTTTTTTTAAAAAAATTGTTTTCTTTTTCAGCTTATTGCCTGCCAAGAAACAAAAGTATTGATTAATTCATCCCTTCCTTATGTACCGATTGCATTCCATGCATATATGTGTCAAATTTTTCACTTATTCATTTTTGCTGTTAAAGTAGACCATGCGTTAACATTTAGTTTAAAGCACTTAATGTCCAAATACCTTATACCGGAAGCTGACTAAGATGAATTCCTTTACGCATAAATTTTAAGTTACATTAAATTCAGATTTTTCAATCTTATCCTACAACAAAAGTGATTAATGGTGAAATTAATTATGCAAACCGAAATCCTAATTTAACAGTCAGGAAGCAAGTGTCATCCTGTGAACATCTCACATCACTAGGGATTGCAATACCGTACCAAAATTTCAATACCGGTATTTGGTATTTTTTAAATCTTAATACCGGGATACCGGTTTTAATACCGGTATTAGAAATTTTAGAAAAAGAAAGAAAACACAGGTGTTTCTTTGTTTTATTTGCCAGTTTTATTATAGAGTGTAAATGTCACAAAAAAGAATTTATAACTTATAAATTATAACAGTATATAATCACAAAAAAGTAAAGAAATATCTTTAAATCACAAAAAAAGTGTAAATATCACTATTCAGTCTGTGATTCTATTACAAATTTTTGAAATGTGATCTTAAAAAACATAATGCATCAATTGTACTGTCATTCAGCCTGAAAAGTAATTTTGTGTAAAAATTACCAGCTGTCGAAAACTCTCTTTCGGCATCTACGCTAGTTGGTGGTACTGTTAGCAATGCGCAATATACTTTTTGCAAGTATTTACCTCTAAATCCCTCATCTTCAAATAAAATAAATCGATTGTTTTCTTCTTTTCCATTTTTAAAATCATTATAATTATGTAAATACCATAAGACATTTTCTATTTCGGTATGCCTATCTTCTGTGCGATTTTTCAATGTAATATATAATTCTTCAGATAGTGATGTGTACTGTTCTTTCAATGACTGCAACATGAAATTTATTGCTGCATTAGCTGTTAATAAATTAGAATCTCTCAGACATAATGCCTCAATAGTCAGTTTTATTGGAAGTAGAGCTGATATAGTTCTGGATATTAAGTCGAATACACGGTCTGAAAAATTAATTTACAGGTTTAAGTCGATTATTGCTTTTGGATTGGATTTCTCAGTTTCAAAAATCGTTCCATCATTAGGAGTAAATTGTTCCAACGTGTTTTAGAATCTAATATTAACATATATTCTGTTTTATTTTCAGTTAGTATATATTTTAGTAATATATCCTTGTTATAGGGGAATGTTTAAATATCTTAATAATTTTTCGAACTTTATAAATTATAGGAAGCAATTCTTGATAGGTTAACATTTCATCCTCATTAGCAATATCTTTTTCAAGAATTACAATGTCATGATCTTCATTGTCAATATCACTCTCACTCTTACTCTTTTCAAAATTGGAATCCGATATTTCTATATCCACAGTATTTGGATTCTTCGGTTCTTTATTTTTTTGGTATAATACATCTATTACTCCTAAACTTTTTTCATAATTGTTGCCCCATCAGTCGTTATGGTTACAATATTTTCTTTCAGGGATAATCCATGATTCCCTAATTTAGATTTAAGCAATTAATTAAGCCATTCATTAGCTAATTAATTTCGCCCGTTAGGGAGACATAAAAACAAAAACGTATACTATTTTACTATGTTTCTCGATTACTATGATACTATTATACTATTTTACTATGAACATATAGTGGAGACAATTTTAAAAATTTCTAGTAAATGCCGAAAAACCGGTATTTAAACTTGTGAATACCGGTATTACGAAATTGTACAAATGGCTCGAAATACCGGTATTCGGTATCCCGGTATACCGGTATTGCAATCCCTACACATCACTTCTGTCCATATCTACGCTGCAGTTGCTGGCTAACGGTTCACATACCACTTGGCTAACAGGAATATACACGTCGTAAAATGAGAGATACGCCGAAAACTAGGAGAAATAAAATCGTCATTGAAACGATTAAAATTTCTTTGAATATGAAAGTTTGTACCAAAAAATATTTATATGTTTCATTTCCTATTGAAACTTTTGTGAAAATTGTGTATTCAATTAATAAAAACACGTGAAATTTTGAATTCGTGTTAAATGATGATATTGGCTCAAATTATATGCCATCCTAGTTAAGTTATAACCAAGTTGCTGAAATATTGTTTGCAATGTTTATAAGAAAATGAATTTTCTCACCTTAAAAAGATTTGCTTCTTTAAAAGGAAAGCCATTGATTCTAGGACACAAAGAAATGTAAAAGTTCCAACTTGCAAATAAAATTTGTTTAATTTATTTTATTTATCTGAAAAGAAAAAAAAAAAATTGAATACCAAAAGTAGTTCAGTTGTATTTTTACAAGTAACTTTAAAACCACTTTAATTCCTTATAAATATTAATGTTCAGAAATATTTCAATAAATTATTAGTTTTATTTATGCTTAAAACAGGGAATACTAAACGCTTCGATTTTGATCAATTAAATGCAATTTTACGAATGTGCTAAATCTATCAAACTGGAAGGTACTGAAATTACTTTACTGTGCTCGAAGGTTGTTTAGTAGTCAAGAAAATATGTAGTAAAAATAATAAAGGAATGGACATGCTTTAAAATTTTAAAATTATTGTCCGTTATGATCAAGGTCGTATTTTCTTTAAGTTTATGAAACCATTGTTTTTTCTTCAGGAAATTAAAATGCACTTTAGACTGTGAAAAAAAATGTGTTTAATATCCGTATATATAATATGCTTATATATAGGCCAAAAATATGTATATGAATACAGAGTATTAAATATAAAAAAATATATATAATTTATTCGTTTAAGAAAATTTAAAAATAAATTATTTATTTAAATTTTATAAGCAAAAGTATGTGATTAATTCCTAACTTCAAGTAACCGGCTACATTCTTCTTATAAAGCCGTTAATTTTAGAAAAAATTGGAAAAATGAATCTATCATTTAAAATTCGAAATTTCTTCGACTTTAAATAAAAAACTTTAAGAAGGGTATAACATACAAGTATTCTCCGAGATTAGAAATTTAATTCAGATTGTGAATTTCACTTCTATAAGTATGAATGAATGTTTGACATTTATTTTTACAGCTTTTCGAAGCATTTTTTTTTTTAGTCCACTGTATGCCTTATCCATTAAATGTATTTTGCTTATTCGCACATATATGTGAAGTATTTGATGTGGCATTTTCATTTAAAATTGTGTTTTAACATGTTTTATTATCTTATATCCCTAGTTACTCAACAACACCTTTAAGTTAAGGTTGTTTGTGTTTAATCTAGGGTAAATAAAACTGTCTCTAAATATTTATAACATTTCTTTAGTTTTGAAATGTTATGATAGTAATGACATACATATGAAGCTCACAGTATATATATATATATGTGGTGCCAGATATCTCACTTCCCACCGCTGAACAGCGCCTCTGACCTCACTTTCCACCTCTAAAGCAGCTCCTCTGTTGGAGGAAACAAGAGCGACGTACAGTTGACGTCTAGACGAGGTGATTACAACGTGTTTAAAACGAAGAAGACGAAATATTACAAAGTATTGTTAAAAGACGGACATGTCGCCGCCGATTATCCACTACATCCTGTAAATTGGTCATCATCATTTGTTCATCATTAACCTAATATTATTGCCATTCATTAAATTCCAAAATATCAACTCGAACTTGTTATTGCTTGGCCATCACATCTCCATATATATATACAAAGAAAGATATCGATGCATATTCATATAAAATAAATATAAGTAAAAACAAATAAAAAAATCTTTGTCAGTTTGTACTATTATAAAACATAACATCATTTAAAACATTTTTTTTTTCAGTTGGAAATAAGCATATGTCTACTTCCAAAGATTTAGAAATTAGGTGATTGGCCAGGAATACGGTGAACACCTTGTATAAACACAGGCATTTTTGGGATTTAATCATCTAAAGTCTTGGAAGGGGAGCAGAATCCAATGAGTTGTAAAAGGGATGCTCTTCATTAAACATCAGATATATGATACCGCCTGCTTCCTGAAACGCGAGAAGGAAGCGGGACAAAAAAAAAAAAAAAAAAAAAAAAGGTAGGAGCAAGGAGTCCGACAAAGTAATCGAACAATGGATTGCGAATTTATACCCGTACACTTCTACTGATAATCGTGCTTAAAATATTTAAAGCATTTTTTTTAATTTCTCAGATCAAAAATTTGAATTTATATATTTTAAATTTCATAATAAATTAAACTTTGATATAATCAGCCAATCTACTAATTGATCGTATTTGGCAGCGCCTGTCAAATATACTATTGTTGCTGGATTGCAATTTTTAACAAATAATTTATATTTATTATCATTCTATGTTAGATTTAAGGACCACTGACTAGATGCGCACGTAATCCTGTTTATGTAATTTTAAGCATTAATCCTGTAGTTTAATTTCTGTTTATTTCATTTGACATAAGGATTCGAAATAAGTACGATAAAACTGCCTTCATTATATTTGGAATTTAAAGATAGTTACGAATTTCTACTTTTCATATTGAAAAGCATTATTTATTGAAAAATTTAAAAGAATAATATTTAATATTTATTTAAGATATTTTATTAGTTGGAATTAATATCTTATCTGTACTTCAAATTTGATTTTATATTTTTCTGGAAATATGCAAATTAAGATAGCGGAATTCAAAGAAATTAAATCATTGAATTTAAATTAAATAATGGTTAACCAATTGCCACAAAGATTGAAGTAAATAAAATTTATCTTTACTTTTTTGGCGCAGCAATAAGAGACTGCACTTTAGAATGAACCACATCTGTAAATAGCTTCATTTTAGAAATTTGAAATACAAATACCAGAAGTGATGTCCATCAAAGCCGGTATGGAATAACAAGTTTTACAATAATTTTTCTTTTTGATGGGAATGTGGGCTTTTTTTTCCCCAAATATATTCCCTTTTATATCCACTTGAGGTTAATTCAGCAATCTATTCCAATCTGAATTCTAAATAATTACACTTTAATCTTTCATGTTAATTTGATTATGTGTATTTAGAAATAGCAACACCAAAATCATTCTCATTCCAACCAGATAAAAAAAAAAATCCCTTGTTCTAACTTATACTTATTGCGCGAAGATAACTAAAATAATAGTTACAAAGGAGCAAAGTTACATAGCTTAACACAAAAGCATATTTTAAAAAATCCATGATGGATTCGTATTTCATATTTGGTACAATCTCGCGAATTGTGTACTCACACCTTTTTCTGTGGTCTTTGGGTCTGTATTAGTCTTTGAGTATAGTAACTTTGCTATATCCCGAAGTTCATATGGAAATTAGTGGTCACTTTTCTATTGTTTTTTATTGTGATGTATATACATTATATTATCATTATATATGTATGTATTGTATTATATATGTATATTGTGATATTGTATATATTATATTTTGATATATATATATATATATATATATATATATTATCTGTGTTATGGATGAACACTGTTATATAAAATATTCAAAAATATACAATAAGTGTTTTGTTTACTTTATAATCATAAAAACACGCCTTTTGGACATTAGCTCATTAAATCGAAAATTTGTCATATGAATAAAGTATTAGTACCAAAACTACTAATGAAATTTTTATTTATCTAACTTCTTGCATCTATGAGAAATTTCGTTTAAGCAGGGACCGTCAGACTAATTGCCAATAAACCATTTTATAGAACTGGCACAAAATTTAATATAGATCTTTAAATCTCACGATGCATGCGTATACCAAATTTCATACATTTAGACATTTTTTTGAGTTATCTTGTTCATTTGAACAGAGTGGGATAAACAGATATAATAACTTCTCTTAATCAATTTAGTCAGAACTTGCTACAATACCATATTTTGGGTCAAATATGAAATTTCAACAACACTAATTCGTTTCTTTCAGTCGTTCCATTTTTGAATTTCGATTCTCAAAGGAAAACGGATACAGTTACAAATAATTTTTTTTTAAATCTTCGAGAGATCTAAAACATGAAGTTTCAGTTAATTTAGGGGATTGAGTTATTAGGCGATTACAATATATGGTCTTGTATAACCCCATATACGAGAAAATAAAAAAAAAAATAATTCTGCTGCAATAAAGAAAAATATGTTAATTCACAGGGATGAATTGTTTCATCTCCATAAATATCACCCACAAGTTCTAATTTTTACCAGAAGGAGTCAATTGAATTTTTTTTTCTCACCTCATAAATTCTATTTTCTCTTCTCTAAAAAGTTGTGAAATCATAAATTCTATTGTTCTGATTAAAATATTGTTCAAATCCGTTTAAAACCTAAATGTAATATCTATATTATAAACAAAAAGTAATTCCCGCTTAGTGAATTTCCTATTTGATTTAACAATCGTTTCTATCTGAATTTTTTTTTTCCTTTAAATAAATGCTAATAAAATTAATTGGCTTAAAATACCATTATGCGAATTAGTTTTTAATCGATGAAGCAAAATTTCACTTAAAAGCTCCAGAACTAATACATTTCATTCACAATTTAAAAAAATGTATGGTTGTTATTGAATGTCTAAAGCAAGATGAAACAAAGAAGCAGATTCGAAAATATTTTGAAAAGTTATGAAATGCTTGAATTTCCAATAAATCTGAAATTCTATATGTTAATTGAAATTTGAAAATAAATGTTCATTCTTTAAGATATGACCCCACCTAAGTCACGTTTGGTTATTTATTTATTTGGAATTTCACCAAAATAAAACGAAAAAAAAAAAAGCATTTTGTTTGTTTGTTTGCTTTTAGCAATCTGAGATTTACTTAATATTTAGTCCTTAGTGGGCTGGCTCTTTTCAGGCGGAGCTTCAAGCGAACAAAATTGATTTTACCTCAAGAACTACTGCGAAGTTTGGCTCGAAATTTGATACACATATAGAAAATGGCATACTGGATCGAAATATCGGAATTTAAAAATGAATGCTCATGTTAAAGATCAGTCTGAGTCACAGTTGATTAATTCTTTGGAATCTCACTGAAATGATAAGAAAGAAATACAGTTTTTGCTTTTAGTAATCTGAGATTTACTTAATATATGGTCCTTTGTGGGTTGGCTCTTTATAGGCGGAGTTTTAAGCGAACAAAATTGATTATATCTCAAGGAATACTATGAATTTTGGAACGAAATTTTATACACATATAGGAAAAGGCACACTGGAAATTAAAAATAAATGTTAATGTTAAAAATGAGTCTGAGTCAAGTTTGGTTAAATCTTTGGAATCTCACTGAAATAATACGGAAGAAATGCATATGTTGCTTTTAGCAATCTGAGATTTACTTAATATATGGACATTAGAGGGTAGGCTCTTTTCAGGCGGAGTTTTAAGCAAAAAAAATTGATTATATCTCAAGAATTACAGCGAATGTTGGAACGAAATTTAATACACAAAGAAATGATTGATAGAAAAAGGTGTACTGGCTCTAAATTTAGGAAATTTAGTCTTGATTTTAGGAAACCTGAGATTTACTTAATATATGATCATTAATGAGTTGATACTTTTCAGGCGTAGTTTTAAGCGAACGAAACTGATTATATATGAAGAAGTACTGCGATTTTGGAGCGAAATCGGATATATAGATAGAAAAAGGCATGTTGGATTGAATTATTGAATTATCATGATTTTCACAATGGAAAGATTCCGATATACTAATTAATTAATTGTATTAATTAATTCAGTTAATCAGTTTTTTAATTAAATAAATCTTTCCACTTGAACAATTTCCATAAATATAAATTTTGTAAAGATATGATAATAAACAACAATGTTACAGAGGTGTCCCTTATTTTTTTTTACGACTGGACATAAGGTAAATCTTTGGAGCACTATTAAGATAAATGATACTATAATGTTTATAAGCGATGATACATGTTATTACTACATTAATTATTGCGAATTTGTTTTTATTTTGTCAAAATTACATGGAGAATTTTATGATTAATCATGTTAATCTGAATTAGATACATTTGTGCACATTTTGAATCAGTTTGTTTATATATTTTTGATAAAAGAATTATTCATACTTTGTAGTGTCTTTAATAAACCAATTTATTATTCCATTAACTTGTTTATTACTGTAGCTAATATACTTTTGTTTCAATTTTTAATTTTTAATCGGATTCTCTTTTTTCGTATTTTCAGACACTTTTATTAAATTCAACTTGTTTGATATTTTTAAAACGAGAATTTCATAATTGAATTTTAATTTACCTCCTGATTTGAGTGAGTTTTCAAATTATATATATTTTTTATATTCTTCATGACAATACAGTGCATTAATATTTTCAGAACTTAATGAACAATTAAAGGATTACTGTAATTTATTATGTCTCCATCTTATTAGCATTACCTGGCATTGAATTTGAGAAAAGAAATGATTACTTACAGTATACCATAATTTGTCTATAAGAAGTGATTACCTACAGTATACCATAATTTGTCTATTAATAAATCGTTAATCTCTAAAAAAATTGAAAATAAACTTTATTCGAAATTCAACCCACAGGCATGAAAAGAAAATCACAGTTCACATAGTTCAGATCAAAAATTTATTTCATAGATTTAGAATTCCTTAATAAATTCAACTTTGATATAACCAGCCAATCTCCTAATTTAGCGAATTTCTCTGTGCCTATCAAATATCATCTGAATCTGTACAATAATTTTGAAAAATTAATATAAAGAAAAACATTCACACTTTAAAACCGAAAACTTTATCATACAATTTGTTTTTCAGATTGAAAAACATTATTTATTGTGAGACTTGAAAGAAAGCTATTTTATATTGATTTAAAATGTTTTATTTGTTAGAATTATCATCTTACCTGTACTTCAAACATGATTTTAAATATTTCTGAAAATATTCAAATTAAGATATTGTAACTCAAAGAAATTAAATCCTTGAATTTGAATAAAATAATGATCCATCTATTGCTTACAGCTTCACATTGTTTACAGTTTTCGTAGATTAAAGCGAGAATTTTCTAAAAATGACTAAATTCACACAAATATAAGATGCTTGTGAATGAAAAATGTGAGAGATAAAGGAATCATAGTTATGTTACAGAGTTATAAATTAGAGATTACTGAAATGGATAATTAATAAAATAAAAAAGTTCTACTTTTTAACAAATTAATTAAAGCATCTTTAAAGAATTTCTTATAAAATTTATTTTAGATATAATAGTTTAAATAAGATGCAACAATGTTTATTTAAGTCATTAAGTTTATTCTCAATCTTAGGAAAAAGTAATTCTCTTGTTTTAATCGAGAATCATTTTTGACCTTACAGTATGTATTCCAAAGAATACGTATACCATAACTACACGGCAATGCCTTAAATCTAATAACTTCTGAGAAAATAGAAAAAGTATACAAAGAAATTAATTTGCATGTGAACATGTTAAATTCAAACGTGCAATGAACAAGAAAAATGAAATTTTGCATATAGTTTCAACCAGTGGTCGATTTTCGAATTTGCAGCTTAGGACCACTTTGATAAGAGGAGACCGCAGTTAGGCCCATTAAAAATATTATTAGTCGAGTTTAAAAATAAATACATTTATAAGTAGCGCTAATTCTATTAACTATAAAATATTAGTATACTATTAATACTTTGTCAGGAATAATGGTCTGATCCATATCCTTTTATTAAGTTCATTTAATTTCTACCGTATTTATAAATGCTGAGCGTGAACATAAGTAATATTGTATATGAACGTGGATATCTCGCAAACGTAATTCATAATAAATAAATAGATAAGATATGCCTTTTCACAGAATTAATAAAATAAAACGATTATCTTACGATAAATTACTAACATATTAATTAAGTTAAAAATGCTGTAATTACTTAAACTAACTTGCCTAATTTATTAGAAGAGGTCTTCATAATATATAGACTAGGGCCGTAAAATACGTAAATCCATTACTTGTCTTAATATCGAAATTGTAGCTTTGTGACCCAATCGGTCAACGAAAAAGACTCTATTCCAAATTGCTGATTGCGTTTTTATCTCTATACGAAAAATCTTAACACATAACGCATAACGCATATAATTTATAAAAAAGTAGCTAGAAAAACATACCACATTTTCTACATATGTTATTTAATTATTAACCTATCCATGTATATATATTGTTACGAAATTTCCAGGTTCGTTTGGATAGTGGGAGTTATATGGTGTGGAGAACGCTCAACCACCAGGCGGCAGTAGAAAATAAAACAACGACGTTTATTTACACGAAGGCACACAGGACAGCCCAAAGACGACAACTATATACAGCACAGAAGGCGATGATCTTCAGCCGAGACGTGCAGCAACAACAGCATACACAGCAGCATATAACAAGACAGACAGACAGTATCGCACAGCTTAGTTCAGCACTAGCTTCACTCCTTCGCTGCTCCGCTTATCTCTGGAAGGCCAGTCCTTTACTGTCGTTTCCGACTACTCTTCGACTCCACTGGTCCACGACTCAATTCACCACCGGACCACGACTCTGGTTCACTCTACTCTGCTCTGTTCTGTCGCTTCCGACTTCTCTTCAATTCACCGCTGCTCGGCAGCTGCGTTTGCTTCCTTTTATAGGTCTCAGGAGGCGGGGCTAGAAGCCTCTCAACCAATCAGGAACGTTCGAGGCTTAACTCCGTTCCTACTGGACGGTTCGGGAAAATTCTCGATGTTTCGGGTATAATCTATTTTGAGGCCAAAGTCGCCAAATTCGTCGCCAAGTCACTAAATGGTCACCAAGTTTGTCGCCAAGCTCCGGGACCTCCTATGGAACCAACTATGCTGGTAAGCAGCATCGCAGGTTCGTAACATTGTCCCCCTCCTAAGGACTGCACGTCCCGGGCAGTCCCACTTCAATCCAACAGCTGGCGTAGGCTTCCGAATGATGTGATGATGTTGATGCGTTTGGCGACTTCCGAAGATGACATCGTTTACCAATTTGGCGACGACTAAAGATCCATCTGAACCTCCTCAATAATTTTGACTCGGATCTCTTCGTCGTTTCGGATTGTACACCCAGACTTGATTCCTCTTCTTGAAATGCAATGTGTCCCATGGGGCGAACCGCTGGATCGTAATAGAGTCCTCCGGAATGAATTCTTGCCAAGCTGATCGGTTGATCACTTTGAACTTCTTCCATCGAATCAGTCGTATATCAGGATGTTCCAACGGTGCCTTCGGAAGTCCACTCGAAAGCCAGGTATTCGCCTTCATCGCCAAAGCTTCCGCGGGAATATCTCCGCTTATTCCCGGCTCCTTCTCGACACTCAAGAATTGTCCGCAGCTCTCCACACTGGATCTTCTGAAGAAGACATCTGCCTTTACGGGAAGGGCTCTTCTGCAACGACACAACTTGACCGGATATACAGGAGATTCCTCGGCACCTACTTGTATGACACTCCTTGGAGAATCCACAGCAAAGCCGAATTTTTGGAGGAAGTCGAGGCCGAGACAACAAGGATCAGCGATTCCAGCCACGTAGTCTTCTTCCGTGTCACTATGCCAGGAGATACCAAGAGGCTTGCAGAGAGGCAGTTCCTTTAATCTTTGGGACGAATCCAATCCAAACAGAGTCGCATCAACTCTTGCATCCATAGGCATCGAGCACGTGTCGCCACCAACAGACCCGTCCGAAGAAAGTCCATCTTCTCCCTCCCCAAGCACCTGCACTTTCGGTTCCACTTCAGGGGACTCATTCGGAGAAAACTGATTCAGTTCCGCAATTATTTGACATTCTCCCTGTTCGCTCCTCTCCTCATTAAACCTCAGCTCATCCTCCGGATGGCTAAGCTAACCTTTCGACGACACCGGTCTCCATTCGATCCTCAGTCTTTTCCTCCACTTGGCTCTCGCTGCTTCCTTCCATTTCTTCTGTGATAACTTGGATGTCTTCAGTTTTGGTAACTTTATCTTCTAAAATTTCTTTCCACGACGAAAGGTCATTCTTCAATTCACTCTTCATGTCTTCATATCCGGTTTTCATTTCTTCCGTGGAGGCTTCCATGTCTTGCAAAAGTTTCTCTTGTCCGGCTTTCATTTCTTCCGTGAAGGCTTCCATTTCTTGCAAAAATTTCTCTTATCCGGCGTTCATTTCTTGCAAAAGTTTCTGTGGTCCAGCTTCAATAGATTTCTTCATCTCAGCCAACAGAGCCAGTAACTCAGCATTGCCGCTATCAGCCATCATAGCCTGAGAGCTCGTTTTCACCATACACTGTTGACACCAAAATGTTACGAAATTTCCAGGTTCGTTTGGATAGTGGGAGTTGTATGGTGTGGAGAATGCTCAATCACCAGGCGGCAGTAGAAAATAAAACAACGACGTTTATTTACACGAAGACACACAGGACAGCACAAAGACGACAACTATATACAGCACAGAAGACGATTATCTTCAGCCGAGACGTGCAGCAACAACAGCATACACAGCAGCATATAACAAGACAGACAGACAGTATCGCACAGCTTAGTTCAGCACTAGCTTCACTCCGTCGCTGCTCCGCTTATCTCTGGAAGGCCAGTCCTTTACTGTCGTTTCCGACTACTCTTCGACTCCACTGGTCCACGACTCAATTCACCACCGGACCACGACTCTGGTTCACTCTACTCTGCTCTGCTCTGTCGCTTCCGACTTCTCTTCAATTCACCGCTGATCGGCAGCTGAGGGTGCTTCCTTTTATATGTCTCAGGAGGCGGGGCTAGAAGCCTCTCAACCAATCAGGAACGTTCAAGGCGTAACTCCGTTCCTACTGGACGGGTCGGGAAAATTCTCGATGTTTCGGGTATAATCTATTTTGGCGCCAAAGTCTCCAAATTCGTCGCCAAGTCACCAAATGGTAGCCAAGTTTGTCGCCAAGCTCCGGGACATCCTATGGAACCAACTATGCTGGTAAGCAGCATCGCAGGTTCGTAACAATATCATATTGTGCACATGGCCCAAACTCAACATCGTTTCGAATAAATTACGGATGTTGAAAGAATTTGAGCAGAATCAAGATATCTGTCTTCAGTTCTCTATATGTGATGAATGGAATGAACCTAACGGCCGATTTTTGTTCCCTGCTTTCCCTTCGTTCTGCAGAATAAAAGCGGAACGAAACTTTCTAAAGTGCTTTCCTTCTCTTCTCGATGCAAGAAGCGAATATCGATCTCAAATTGGAAATAAAATAGTGAATATTGGAATCAAGAAACTATGAACCGAACACAGGTACTGTTATATTTTAATGCGATACTCTAAATCAGAATGTTTTACATGTACAGTACACTCCCGATTATCCGCGGAATTGGGTGGCGCGGCCGCCGCGGATAACAAAAATCGCGGATAATTCGAAAAAAGCTAAACACGGAAATAGCAAAAGAGAAAACAGTTATTCCAACTTTGAAAAATCGTTTTATGTACAATAAAACGTAAAATAAACAACAGAAAATGTTTAACGGACGCTTAATATTTTAATATATCACTCAAAACTAACCTAAAATGCATTTTGTCAATGAAAACAGAAAAGTGCTTTGTACTTACGAGAGGCGTCAAGGATGCACAGAAAAATTAATATATATGTACTATTTTAATACTGTAATGTATTATGTAATTACAAAAGCATAAATGTAAATCTACACCTTTTGAAGCATTTTCTCTTTGCTTGGAAGCAAATAATAATAATAATAAAAAAAAAGAAACTTAGTGCGGCAGGCAGGGATTTAAAAACATTATTTTAAATCTTGTTTTGTAAACCGTTTTCATTAACTATTTTATTAGATGCTGACAATTTTAATTGACGACTATTTTGGCCAAAAATATCTGATTTTTAATATGAGCTTAGCGAAGGATTAAAAATTTCCATTAAATACTCCCTGTTTTGTCTTATTCTAGAGAATCTAGGCTTTATTAATTGCTTTTATCTAGTAATCTTGGCTTTGTTATTCCGAGAAATTATTAATTAGTTAATCATTTGATATTATAACCACCTGTAACAACCATTTCTACCTGAACAGCGCCAGAAGCAGAAATTCTTTGCCAAATCAACCGGTTTTTTTTCCTTAATTGCGGAAAAACCTGGAATGTAAACTGCAACTGTTAATCGTGGATGATGTCATTTTTATTGTGCTGGAATCTTTGACGTGATTGTCTTAACGGATTTTCATCTACAGTGAATTATTGTAGATAGTAATTTTTCGTTTAATAATAAGAATTTTTTCTATTGTAAGAAATAGACCATCAGTAGGAATTTCGGTAATGTCATAATTTTAATATGAAAGCTACAGAACGAGACAGATAATTAAGCCTAGGATTGAATTGGATTGGATATCCGTGTTTAATAAACTAAGCCTAGAAATTAGGTGAAGCGATGTCATATGTTACTATGGTATAAAATAAAGATGTGTTAAAGAAGCAAAAGCATCTGGTTAAGAAAAACGTTAATGAAGGAAAAGAATTGAAAAATGAGGTAAGTGACGTATTTGATTAATATTTTTTTGGCAGGACATCGAAAGCTCATAACCGATGAAAATATTTTCTTTCTATGCTCCGTTTTTTTATTTTCTGAATCTTGCTAATTAGGCAGAAGGTTTAGGCATAAAGCTCCTTCTGATTTATTTAGATTTCATTAAGCTGTTGGAATTCATTAATCCGAAGAGAAGGTCTCGGATGACTTCGGAAGATCTCGGGTTATCATAGGCAGTCATCGATAATCTCAAATGACTCGGGTGCAATTCCGTAATTTCGGATGATTTGAAGACTTTATTTGCGGTTATAAAATATCTATTTTCGAAGATTTTGTTTATTTAAAATTCTATGATGAGCTATATTTCAGCGTTTAGCTCTTGATTAGAAGTTTTACAAAATGATACAAAGATGAAATTTCTGAGATAGCAATTAAGTGTATTTCTAAAAAAGTCTTGGATCTTGCCAAATATTTTTTGCGATGTCTTAAGAAAATTACTTACATAAAAATAAATGTTTTGGATTTTTCCGATTTAACTTTATCTAAATGCTTAAATTTTTATTGAAGTTGCTTGATTGTCAGAAAAATATATAGCTCAGAAAAAGACTGAAATAGAAAAAATGTGCAAAATCATTTCTAGAAAGAAAAAATAATTATTACATTAAAAGCATCATTCTCGGTTAACTCTATAAATCGCAATAAATTTTTCTTTTGCAATGTAATTTCCATACTCATATGAACAGAATATTTATTTATTTATTTGCTATAAATATTTTTAAATGTAATCGGGCTTCTACCTTTAAATTAATTAATGCATAGGAGATAAGAATTTTCATGATAACTGTTTGGATGTATATGCTGTATTTGGATATATATGTTGTATCTTCTTTTACTGTAAACGGCTGGAAAATTTGGCAGATGTCTCGAGCTATAAAGACTGACATTTTTATTGATAAATTTGCCAATTTTTGAATAAAGTGGAGAATTTTAAGTTTTTAGAATAAAATTCTATGATTTAGATCACTGTTCAATTTCTGTTATGTTTTTCCAATGTCTTAGTGAAATGGAGAAATTTAAACTTTTAGAAGTAAATTAGAAAATTTAGGTTACTCTTTGTTAATATCGATAATATTTTCTTTTAAATTTTTAAGTCCAAAGAAGTTCAAAATGTTAGACACTTTAATTTTTTTCCTTGGAAATTGTTACAGCCCTGAAGTTGAGCACCGAAGCATGCTAACTAAAATCAACATGCTAAATTATTTTATTGAATTGAAACCCATTTTTATTGATATAAATTAGTTTGAAGTACTAATTTCTGTACATTCATTATACCAACTGAAAATATTTTCTTTTCAAAAATGCATCGCATTTAAATTTTTTTAGGCAACTTAGCAATTCTTTTATATTTGTTTTATGTTAAAAATATCGAACAGCTAAGAGTTTGAATATCTGTCCATATTTTATAAGTGTTTTGAAGAAGTAAAACGCATTTTTGAGCTTTTTATTTCTTTAGATATTTAATTTTTTTTCATTCTAAAGAGTTTTTAATATATATGTGATATTTTTATAAATCTACTATTCATATAGAAGAATGTGAAAAATTCTATTTTTCTTGATTTATTTTTGTATAGTCTGAATGAAGTTAAAATTAAAGGAAAATAAATGGAATGGTAATGAATTAAGGGAAAAAACTCCCCTGTGTTTTAATGATTTTTTATGTGAGAGACACTTTTTCCTGATCTGTGTGAATTATATCAAAATAGGGTTAGTATAAAAAATAAAAAAAATAATTTTAAAGTATTCGTGAATTTTAAAGTGAAATATTAATCATAACAATGGTATGTGTCATTGAGTATGTGTGCTGCAAATGTCACATTTCTCGTGCTAAACCTGACTTATTTTAACATCCATGTCTAATTACTATATTTCTAAATCTAATATATCCTACATTCCTATATTTAGAAATATTTTTGAGACTAATTTTTCATAATCTTTCTTTTTCTGCGCTATTTAACTTTGCTCAAAAATTAATCTAAACTTTTCTCTATTTTAACCATGCAAAAGACTAAGGCTTTTCTCTAAACCCAGAAAAATTTAAATAGATGGTAGCCGGGTAAAAGATCTTAAAATTTATCCTATCTTATAAATTATTATAAATTAATTATTAATTTCAAAATTTTATAGTTATGATTTCATGATCTTAACAATGTACTGCTTTCTTCCAGAAAAGGAAAAAAATTCTTTATCTTAAAATTTTGAATGACGTTATTTTTGTTTTATTTTAGCATATGTGAGATTTTTTTTTTTGTTAACATTTAGAAATTTTAGTTCTTTATACTGTTTGTTGATTTTGTGCATAAAAAAATGTACTGACAATCACTTGGACAAAATGTTTCAAGATATTAGCATATATATATGTAATGATATTTTAATTCTAATTTCAATTAAATTAATTTCCAAGATTTTATCTTAATTTAGCCAATCGTAACTTTATACTAAAATATTCTCTTATTTCGTGATCCAATTTCACTTTCGGTTTAACTAATCCCTTTGTAAAAATAATGCGCCATCAGAACTACGTTTCAAATGAAAGTGATACTTCTGTACCCTTGAAAAGGTGTCAAAAGTCACTACGCGTATTGAATTGGCGCATGGCCAGAAATCCTATGTTATATAAGACTAGTGATCATTTGTTCGTCCCTTTTTGCTTTCTTCTTTACTTCTGCTTTTGTGACGCACTGCACCTTCTTATAAATAATTATGCTTTCCTGGATGGATATTAAAGAGAGAATAAAACGAAATTAAAAATACCAAGTCTATTCACTGCTTCGAACCTGAATTCTACTTATTCCAAAATATGTTACATATAATTTAGCCGATAAGATTCGAAATAACATTACATGTGTGTGTGTGTGTGTGTGTGTGTGTGTGTGTGTGTGTGTGTGTGTGTGTGTGTGTGTATTGATAGATAGATACACTGAAATGTTGATTAAAATCAAATAAGTTTAAAATATATTAAGATATACTGATCATGAGCCCCAATGGGTTGTAAACATTAATTATAGTATGTAACTTGCTATTTCCTAGAGGAATATTAAAAACGTCATTTACAACACAGATTCATTTTTCAGTTAGAAAAGTTTGATTGCAGACTGACATAATTCGAATGAATTCGTTTGAATGACATATAACTTTGCACATTTTAAATGTATTAGCTCTCAAGAGACGAAATAAAAATGTATGGTTGCTATATTTTATTTTATTTATTTACGCATATATTGGTTTATTTATAAAATAAGCGATGGCTTAAATAGCAATTTCCAAATATTTTCTTTTTTCTAAAAAATTTTTTTCAATAATCAATGTTATCTTTATTGCATATGATTTTAAAAAAATAATGCTGACCCAATAAAGCTAATAAAAAGTAAAATGAAGAATTTTAACAACAATGTTTTAAAATTTAGTGTTGTCAAATTTAATTGCAATTTTCATTAGCTGTTTACCCGAAAATAAAATTTAAAGTTTTAAACACCATCTAAATATTTTCAACTTCTGTTGTAACAAATGAGTTATTACTTAAAAAAAATTTTTTTTTCAAGTTTAGTTCTTTATATGAAGCTTTGAAGAGCAGGCTCAGAAAATCTGCATCTTGGCATGGATGCTCTTATGTTAGTTTATCGCTTGTTTAAAGACTTTCTGTACCATCTTCAGCAAAAAAGCAAACAACAACAGTTTCAACAATTATGTTATGGTCAAAATCATAATATCTCTCTCTCCCTCTTTCTCTCTCCCTCTTTCTCTCTCTCTCTCTCTATATATATATATATATGTAATGATATTTTGAAACTTTAATTTCAATTTAATTAATTTCCAAGACTTCATCTTAATTTAGCCCATAGTAACTTCATTCTAAAATATTCTCTTATTTCGTGATCCAATTCCACTGTCTCTACTTAATTAATTCAAGAGAAGCTTTGTTAAATTGTTGAATCAGCTAAAATCTAACTTTCCCACACTACCCGTGAAGAGATAACATACCGCTGATCAAGCAATTTCTTTTTTAAAATCTCCCTGTGTTTCCCCTACCTTGTCCACCCGTGTAATGAAAATCCCTATCGAAATCTCATAATACATTAGCACTGTAAAGAAATATTTTCCCTATCAAAATCTAAGGTTATATAAGACAAGGGATAATTTATTTCGGCCCATTTTCCCCACTTCCGCTTTTGGCCGCGCTGTGGCGGACACACAATGTCCGCGTCTTTGCTTGTAAATAATTATGCTTTCCCGATGGATATTAAAAAGAATTTTAAAAAGATAAAAAATCTCTTCACTGTCTTCAAACTGCATCCTGCTTCACATAAAATAATGTTACATATTAAAAAGCCGACAGGATTCGAAAATTCATTACACACACACACACACACACACACACACACACACACACACACACACACATATATATATATATATATATATATAGCTCACAATTAAACTAAATTAGCCATTAAGTATAAAAATTAGCTCAGACAGTCAGTGTTAAATCTAAATAAAGAAAAATGAGTTCTTTTTTTCGGCTTTAGCTATACATATTAAATGGCCCAAAGTTGCAGATTAGTTTTGATTGATTTGTCACTCTTAGAAAAAATAGTGTAACTGCAAAAGTAAAAGTTGATCAGCACTGTAAAGAGGTTTAGTCTGAAACAATTTTTGTTAGTGAAAGTTCCAGTGTTTTGTTAATGGTGAAACAATCTTTCTTTGATACCTCAATAGCTAACCTTCAGTGTTTTATAGTTTCTTAAATGACGGATTCATTTGGTATACTTCGCATTCAGATATCACAGCTTTAAATATATTAACCAAAACAAATTATTCCGTTGCTTTTATTTGCTAAGCTTTTGTTTCTGGATTGTTCCCCTCCCCCTCCCCGAATCGATTCGGTTAACAAGAAGCTCAGATATTTCGGAATTCTACTGCGCATGCTTTGACACGTAAGTTTAATAACGTTAAAAATTATCAGTTCGGTATTTCTTAGTTATATAGTATTACAATGTTGATACTTAACAAAAAAAGAAACAAAAACAGTGGGCGTGGTCTTTTCCAAAATTTCCTCGTATACTTTTTATAAAAGTGTTATCCTCCTCCTTAAACCCGAAAAAAAATTGTGGACGTATGGCAAGGTCATGAACGCCGTGAGTGCTTAGAGTTTCAGAGACTCACACATGAGAAAAGTGTAGGTTTGTAGCATAGTAAGGAAAAGCAGTACTTGTGTGTTGTCAACTATATGCCATTTGGCGAACAATAGGTATGAAACATTCTATTAACACGCAATTTCCGACTATTAATCGCTAGGATACGGTTGAAATCCAGAAAACAGATGTATTTTGGATGCCTTTTTTCTAGCCGAATGAAACCAAAATTTGATATAGATCTAAAATTGTAATCACAAGGTGACATACCGAATTTCAGTTTTTACATTTTTGAATTATTGCGTAAAATGCATGAGAATGTACAATCAATCCCTTGATGGTTTTGATTTCAAATTTGACAGAGATCTAGATGCTAAATCTCCCTTTCAAACCATTAGTTCTCCATTTAGTTTTTTTTTCTTTATTATAAGTGTACTTCACTTATTTATAAGTGACAACCGGACAGCCGGTATGGATTTTGTTCAAAATTTGATAGGACTTTACAAATTTAGCATAAAGACCATATACCAACTTTCATCCGTTTAGCTCAAAATATTTTTGATTTATCGTGTTCTTAGATAGACAAAATGTGTATTTTGAACTTGTGGAGGTCTGAAACAGGGTTTTACGTTAAAATCCGAAGTTCGAAATTTCTTGGCTATAACTCGACTTTGGATACTTCTCATATGAGAAGGGAGAAAAAAGGGGGGTAGGGTGAGAATATTTAAAATACAGATAGCTGATAATTTTGCTGCATTTCGTTCTCTTGCTAATGCCGCATTGAAAAGAGGCAATCGGCTCTCCATGGCCGAATCGTCATAGCACTGATCACATGATCAGGAGATCGTAAGTTCGAATTCCGCTCGAGACAATGTGATACACTCTTTGTTGCTTATTCCTTGATTTTATGTTTTCCGTTATTTCATGTTCCAGAAGATTCTGTACCTTTCTTTAAATTACCAGATAAATATCCTGGACTTTTCTTACTGTCTCCAGAAAAGTATTTTGGAACTTTGCTTGCTAATATAAAAGTAGAAGATATGTCAGTCACTGTGTTCTGAGTCCAGAATTGAGTTAATAAATTGGTTTAGCTCTACTTCTTGTGTGTGTCATTGAGTTCCACACTACAATATCTACTTGACACTATATTCCGTACACGCATAAGTAAAAATTAGGCTATTAAGGGTTATGTCGCACTAATATACTATATATAAATCGCAGTCCTTTAATTCATCCTTGTTAAGGGAAATCATATAAGATATATTAATCATGCTTTTCTCATGCTCTATTCTACAGTTTTACTATATTCATTTTTAATATTAATGTTATTCTTTATTTTTGCTTCAGTTCGATACTTTTATTTGTAGTGTCATTGCTAGGCTGCATTAAGCATGCTCAAAGAATTTTTGTTCAGTAAAGAGTCGCATTGTATTTATACTCTTAAAAATGTTAAATAATTCATCAGAATATAATGTTTTTATTTGTTTATTTTTTGTAAATAATGTTTGTAAAATGTTGTCCTTAAAACAAGAAAGTCTGATTGAACATATTACATGCAAATCAATGACTCCCAGAAGATTCAGTAATTAATAATTGGTGATTTTACAATGAAATCAAAACTTTTAATTTTCACAACAGAACATTTATGCAAAATTCTTTGCATTACGAAGGCTAATTGTACTATTTTTTGTTAAGATTTTGTCCTAACATCAATTGCAAAAAAAAAAAAAAAAAAAAAAAAAAGCACATATAATAATTACATTTTTTTAGATCCAAATTTTAAATATACTCTTTGCATTTTCTTTTAAAATTATAGAAAAAGGGTATTCGTGTTTTTAGGTTTGAAATATTGGGTGGAATTAGTCCATTTCCATAGGCAGGACGCGTTTTTGAAGGCGTGTCGAAAGCTGTCCGTTTGGTGTTTCCCGCACGTTCAGCACTGAGAGGGGAAGGGAGTTATAAGAAAGAAAATAACTTATTCGGAGGAACAATAATCCTATTGCATACATCGAGTTTCAAGAAGTTGGGCTTTTTTTATTCTACTGGCATTTTTTTTAGCAAAATAGTAGCGAATAGTTAATTGAATATTTTAAGAACAAAATTAATTTATTTAAGTTGTTTCATTAAGTTGTTAACATAAATATATTTCTAAGAAGATTCCTTGTATGAAGACGGACTGGCTATTGTAATAATTCTCATGACACGACTTCGGAAAAATTTCAAAACCAGCCTTCGTTCAAAAGCGCGCGCGCGCTCACACACATACTCTCTCTCACACACAAGCGTATAAAGCTTTGTCCATTTATCTTGTTAACAAAATAATTAGAGCAATTTTGTTTGGATTTTAACTGACTTGGACTACAACTGCAGTTCCGTATCAAATTTTGATGTCAATCGGTCGGCAAAAAGGCGTCCAAAACGCATGTTATCAAGGTAGATTCAGTAAAAATGCTAGATTCAAGCCAGAGATATGTATTTCGTAACTATTGTTCGCTATCGCCATGCAAGGTATTCGCGAACTTACCCAAAGTCCACTATTTTATGGGGGGGAGGGGGCAAACTATGCGAGAAAGTGTTTTGTAGACCCTTCCCGCTTGCTTTTGTCGAAGGTGTCGTGTACTCGCCTATGGTACACGGGTTCTTTTACTGTGATTGAAAAAAACTACTCTCCTTGAAAAAATAACTATAATATTTATTTCTACGACAAGACAAGCTATTCTATATACATATTAAGTTTAAATGACTGCATTTCCGAAAGTAAACAGTTCAGTATCTTTTCAGCTACTGATCACAACGCTATTCCGTTTTTCAAGTTTTTCCAAGTTGTTGTTGTTTCAATCCGGAGTTGAGTTGTTACTCGCTTCGTCGAAGATTGCGGATTCACACTACACTCCCACCTTTTGGGTTTTTCTTTTCAAGAAAACTCAAAATGTTCTTTAGTCCAAACAGTTCACAGGTCCAGCCGATTGGGAACTTGAATCTTTCGGCCGAAACGGGTTTTCATGGTATTTAGATTTGGCAGAGACGTTTCGGCCGCTTCTGGTTCGCCTTTCTTTGTTTTTACTTTCACAAGACGAACTGAACCGTCCTTACCAGGGAATATTTCTGTTATTTTCCCCAGAGGCCAATTCAAACGTTTTTGATTGGTTACTTCGACAATAACCACTTCTCCCACCTTGAAATCGTGGGTTTTTATCATTTTCTTAGTTTGTTGCCTCAGCTGCCACAAGTATTCCAGTCGGAATCGATTTCTGAGATCTTCTTGCAGTTTACACCTATACAGTCGCCGCTTGCGAAAATACTCAGGAGATAGTTCCAAGTGGTCAAGATCTGGAATTTCATTTTCTCTACGTTTTCTGAGGAATGAAGATGGTGTTATAGGTTCCAAATCATAGTGTTCAGAAACGTAGGTAATGGGTCTTGAATTTACGATGTCTTCGCAATAGCATAGAATCATATTCAATTCTTCGTAACTCAGGCATGCTTGGCTTAGAACTTTCTTCAGAAGGTCTTTTACTAGGGCAATAAGGCGCTCCCACCATCCTCCCCACCATGGAGCTGATGGTGGTATAAATTTCCAAATAATTTCCTTCTTTTTCCCTTCTTCTTCTACTTGTTGCCAGTTAATACAATGAAATAGTCTACTTGTTCCAACAAAATTTGTTCCATTATCTGAGTATATTACTGAAGGTCGTCCACGTCGAGCAATAAAACGTCTCAGCGCTAGTATGAAATTTTCCGTTGACAGCGAGGAAAGAAGTTCAAGGTGGATCGCTCGATATACAGCGCATGTGAAGAGCGCGACCCATGTTTTGGTACTGTCTTTCAGAAACAATGGGCCAGCCAGATCCACTCCAGTAACCTCAAATACACCTGCATTTTCACACGGTCTTCTGGTAAGGGAGGTAAATTTGTTTTCACAGGTTTAGCGTTAAAGCGCTTACAGCGGACACAGCTGTTTAAAACTTTTCGAATAGACTTCCTTCCCTTCAGAATCCAGTATTTCTCTCGGAGAAGGGCCATCAAAATTTGAATTCCACAATGCATCAGAGTTCGATGTTTATACATGATCAAATTCCCTACAGCTGGATGTTCCCCTGGCAGGATCACTGGGTACTTGAAGTCTTCTGTATCTTGACGGTAAATAGCGCGGGTCTTAACTCGCAGTAAGCCATTCCTGTCCGCTATGACATTTAATGAGTGCAACCTTGGATCTAAAGGTCCATCAAAAACTTCTCTCTGGATCAACAGCATAAATAGATGTTCGGCTTCTTTTATCTCAAAACAAGTAAGAGTTGGGGAATTCGAAACATCTCTTTTCCTGGCATTATTGCAGAATCTGCACATCCATGCAATCATTCGAATAGTCTTCAAATGAGACGAGAATGATTTGTAATGCCAATCATTTGGTTTTTCGGCATGGTTATGAAACGTCAATATGGTCTTCCGTTTCTCAGCATTTATCAATTCTTCGTCTGCTTCTTCTGTGCTACTCGGCCAATTTTCTTCATTTTCATAAAGCCACATAGGTCCCTCCCACCATTTAAAATTAAGAAATTGCTCCGCTGAACATCCTCTGCTGGGAAGGTCGGCCGGATTTTCTGTGCCTGGAATATGTCTCCAACTTTCAACATTAGTCAAGGTGCATATTTCTTGGACTCGGTTAAATACAAATGTTCCCCAAGGCGCATTTCTCTTTATCCAGGTGAGTGCTGTCGATGAATCGCTCCAATAAAATGTCTTCAGATTAGGTATTTTTAGGTCTTCGATAATTCTTGCACTCAGTCTAGCACCAATACAACACGCCAGCAGTTCCAGACGTGGAATCGTTAAGTTCTTTAAAGGCGAGACTCTAGCTCGAGACTGAACAAAGCTAACAAACACTTCATCACGAACCTCTACTCTTAGGAAAATACAAGTGGCATACGCTTTAGCACTTGCATCACAAAAGACATGAAGACTGACGGTTTCTTCTTCAAGTTGACTCAGTTTCATCCATCGAGGTATTTTGACTTCTGAAAGATTCTTTATACCCTTCAGCCAACTCCAAAATCGTTTAGATAGACCTTCTGGCAAGGCATCATCCCATTTCAGTCCAAGATTCCAGGATTCTTGAAGCATAAACTTTGGAATGATGGTTACGGGAGAAGATATACCCAAAGGGTCAAATATACTCTGAGCCAAAGAAAGCAGACCTCTTTTAGTAAGAACCAGATTTTCATCTTTCGGACAGTTTATGATACAAGACAGAGTATCTTGTTTTAGGTCCCAGTTTAGACCCAATAAGGATACAGTTTGGTATTTGTCGGGTTGATCGATAATTTCAAGTGAAGCATTTGATTCCCAGCCTCGTAGATTGAATTTTCCTAAAGACATCAACGCTTGCGATTCAGCTATAAATTTATCTGCTTCATCTATATTCTTCAAACTGCAGACACAATTATCCACATAAAATGAATTCTTCAAAATTTCCGCAGTATCCAAGAGCTCTTCAGGTGCTTTTTCCAGATGGCAGTTCAAAGTTACCGCTAAAAGGGATGGACTGCAGGTGACACCAAACACAACTCTACGATGTCTGTAGATTTTCATTCCCTTGTCTTTGGTTTTCCATAAAAATCGCAGATAATCCTTGTACCTCTCTCTGATTCCGATCTGAAGAAATGCCTTCTCAATGTCTGATGCTATTCCAGCAGGAAATTTCCGGAGACGATTCAGTAGGGAAGGAACAAGTTCAATTAAATTAGGACCGCTTTCTAAGTAGGCATTCAGTGAGGGTGTACCCTTTATAAGTGCGGATGCATCTAAAACTGGCCTCACTTTCTTAGTAATGCTGTTCTCTTTAAATACAGGCCTGTGCGGGAGATAGTATACATTCAATTCCTTTTTTATCTTCGATTTCTTCAATGACACCGTCAGCAATCCATTTTTTAAAGATATCTGCATACACTCCAACTCTCTCGGATTCTACAAGTATTTTATAAACAGAAGAAAGTTGTTTCTCGGCCATTTGTCTGTTGTCAGGGAGCCGGGATGATTCTAACACCCAAGGTAAGGCGACTTCGTACCTCCCTTCCTCATCAATCGTCAGAGTGTTTCGAAAATAATCTGAAGTACCTTGATGCATTTCAGTCTTCTTTTTCGATTCAGTAGGATCAGTAATTCCAATGGCTTCTAACTTACATAAGTCACTTATATTACAATCTTTTATAAGTAAGTTTGTCACTGTCATGCTTATAGAGTCTGAACTGCTTGGTGCTCTTCCCATAAGTGTCCAACCAAGCAAAGTCTCAGTGGCAGTTAATCCACAAGTTAAATTGAGGATTTTTCCAGTCATCAATTTTCCTGCTATGTCAGCACCAATAAGCAAATGGATTGTTGATGAAGAACAAGATGGTAAACATTCTTGATCCGTTAGATGGATTCCATTATCCTCTAGTTCCTTTGACCAAAATCCGGTTGGTATCTGACAAATTTCGGCACAGATTTTCTCTTGGTCAAATGCGTTAAAAGTACAATGATAATTTTTGTTAAAATCACTTACAAAAATCTTGTATTCTGAATGTTTCTGAGGATTTTGCATCCCTCCAAACAAAGTATGAATAAGAGTTGTTTCTTTTAATGCAGGATACTTCATTTTCTTAGCAGCTCCTTTCGTAATATAAGATTTCTGACTTCCAGTGTCTATGAGGGCCCTCACAGCAAAATCCTGTGTTTCTCCCCGAAGAACCACTACCAGGGTTTGTAGAAACACACTTGTAGAACATGTGGGATTGGCCAATGTATTGAACTGTCCAAAATTGATTGAACTTTCCGTTGCTTCTTGAGAGTTAGAAGACTCAACGGTCTTTCTATCAGGGCACATCACAGCATGATGTCTTTGACCACAAATTCCACAATTCACTTGGACCCTGCATAGCTTTGACACGTGACCGTTACTTAGACATCTGAAACAGCAACCTCTTTTCTTCAATCGGTTCATTTTCTCACTTAAATCCAAATTTCGAGTAACATGACATTCTTTGGATTCATGATTGTTCTTGTCACAAAATGCACACTTCAAAACAGATTTTTGGTTTCCTGAAAAAAGTCCCGCAGCTGTCGGCAAGTCTCTTTTAATCTTTATATTTTTGTTATTTTCTTTCAAAGAGAAGCCTTCCATAGCAAGAGCTATCCTGTCCTCATTTTCAACTTCGTTCTTCAAAAATTTCATCAAACTTTCCAATCGAGATTCTTTTGTGTCATCTTTTCCATCCAATCCTCTATCATTTCTCCGCCAGGCTCTTAAAACTTCTTCACTTAAACAAGACTCAACCAAGGGAAACAACATGGCCGCATACTTTGCTGTAGTAACTCCAAGAGTTTCTAATGATCTGAGCTGGGTTTCAAGTCGATCATAAACAGTTGATAATTCAACATGTTTCTCTTTTAGATTAAATGCGAGTGTCAATTTTAACAATTCTCTAACGTAATATTCAACCAATAAATCATCTCTGCCGAATCTAGATTTCAGACAATCAATCGCCTTGCAATAATTTCCGGAGGTAGGGGGAAAACTTTCAACTAATTCCCTCGCTCTGGAATTCGGGATAGTTGCTTGGACTAAATATTGAAACTTGTCGGTTTCATCGATATCGTTGTCTTCATCAATTTTTCTGAACTGTCCCCAAAACGGCAGCCAATCTTTAATTTCCCCGCCAAAGTTCTTCAGTTCCAAACGAGGCAGCTTGAATTTCCGCTTTTCACCGCCAACTGAAGATGATGTATCAGCGTTAACAGCGGGATTAGTTTTTCGATCCACTAATAAACTCATTCTTTTAAAATTGAGTGAATACTCATCTGCTGAACGAGATTCCTTTTCAATATCGTCTTCATTTATTTCTTCAGACATCAACAAACGATTCAAAATATCTTCATTTAATTGCAAAAGTTCATTATTTTTCTCGCCAAGCAGCTGGAAAGTTGCCAAACAATCTAAATCATCTGCAATGTTTACTTCCGTTTTCGCTGACTCATCTAAATGATTAAACAATCTAGTAAATGCAGATCTAACTGTTTTTCGTTTAAGCTTTAAAGCTTCCATAATTTTTTCTGAAACAGTTATTCTTCAAAGTATCGACAAATTTCTAATAACAAATAATTTATCGTCAAAAAAATTCACTTGCCTTTCGAATCGTTGATTTCAAATCACAATCCTGTCGCGGACGCCATGTCGTGTACTCGCCTATGGTACACGGGTTCTTTTACTGTGATTGAAAAAAACTACTCTCCTTGAAAAAATAACTATAATATTTATTTCTACGACAAGACAAGCTATTCTATATACATATTAAGTTTAAATGACTGCATTTCCGAAAGTAAACAGTTCAGTATCTTTTCAGCTACTGATCACAACGCTATTCCGTTTTTCAAGTTTTTCCAAGTTGTTGTTGTTTCAATCCGGAGTTGAGTTGTTACTCGCTTCGTCGAAGATTGCGGATTCACACTACAGAAGGATTGAAAGGAATTTGAAAACAGTAACATAGATGTACTATTGCCTTTCAGGTTGCAGAGAGGAATTTTTTTTAACTGATAAAATATTTCTTCTAGCTTTCCAGTTTTCAATATAAATTGCTTTGATTTAAAACAACATATTGCATATTGATAGCATAAAAGCTCAATGCGCGCGCACGCGCGTGTGTGTGTGTGTTGGCCGCTGTACAGGCCAGACCGTTTAACCTACATCTATCAAATTTGGTACATGTATACCTTGGAGGTCGGGAATGTGCACCTGGGATCCCTTTTTTTGAATTTTTAATTATAATTTTAATTATTAATTAAAAGCTAATTTACAGTTTTTTTCCTTCATTTTCTTTGATTATTTATTCTTCTTTTCCATTAATTCTCGTAAACACTAAATATTAATACTTGTTATTATGTATTACTTAGTAACTATATATATATATATATATATATATATATATATATATATATATATATATATAATTTATATTTTAACATAATGTTTGAGAAAAGTATAGTTTTTTATTGTTTTGTAATTTAAATATCAACATTTTACTTAAAAAACTTAGATATGTATTAATCTTAATAGAAGCATTTATTACAAGAATTAGTAGATATAAAAGTGTGAATACATCATAGTGGAAAAATTATCATATCATGTGTGGAAAATAAGAATGTAAAGAATTAATTTTCTTTTCACAAACTTTATCAGAGTGAAGAAATTGATATGAAAATGTAGCGTCTAGAGCATTTTAGGGAATATGATTCATTTTCAACATAATTCGTCCAATAATACTAACAAACTATTTTTAAAATATAATAATTATTTATTTATTTATTATTATTATTATTATTATTGCAGTTCAATTAAGTACACACGGAGAAAGAAAACATTTTTCTGTCCCCGTGCTTAAAAGAATTGCACAAGGAAAAGTGTGTAGGCTAATTTTGAACAAGATGGAAACTTCAAAAGGTTAAAAATTATTTGCTTTCCTCTGCAGTCCATAAGGCGTACTGATACATTCTTTGCAAATGCATGTCTTATTGTGTTTACTAGACATGCGCAGGGATACATCCTTTGCAAATCCATTTATCAATGCGCTGCAAAGAATACGTAACTGCGCATACTACATGACACAGGGTTTACCAGAGAGAGCTGTGCGGAGATTAGCGGTAACCGGTTTGGCAATACAAAGGGTAAACAAAGTGGCGACATCCAGACCATCCAGATCTTCGTAAGTACCCCCACTGATCAATTTTTAAGAAATTAACGAGGTTTCATTCGACAAGTTTTTATTTTAATATGCTTTTATACTAGCTATCAGAAAAACTGCTAATTGATTTTTAAATTTGGCTCCTGTTTCACCTGTCATATCAGGCTTGAGTTTATTTCATGGTCGTGAGTTGGACATACCCATCCCTCCTTTTTTATCCCCAACTATGCTTCACTTTTCAGCATTTCTGTCTTTTTAATTAATTCTGTTTAATTTCATATGCTATTGAATTTTTTAGAAAATGATGCAGATGCATTTTTGTATGCATTTAATACCATGTTCAACTTAAAATTTTTTATTCACTAAGTTCTTTATTTTATTTACTACCCTGAAATATATATATATTGTTCTCACTGTTTCCATCAATTTGCTCTATTTGCATAAACTTTCTAACTAAAATAAAAATTTTCTAAAACTTTCTTCTCTTTTCTTTTAAAATTTTCTAGGCCTAAGTGAAGATTAGTGTGCACCAGCCGATTGTCGCCAATATTGCAACCCATCGGATCCCTCTTATAGCAACCCTACTGCTGTTTTGTTTACTAGTTTTTGCAATGGTTGAGTTGTACTTAAACTACAATTAAATTATGAAAAATGTTAAATTAAAAATATTAAAAAAATATCGATTAAAGATTTTACTTTTGTTCTTTATTATAATTAAAATTTATTAAATAAAGAAATTTAAGCTTATAATTAAAAGTTATTTTCTTCTTTCTTTTTTTAATGTGAATACGAACAGAAAATATTTATTCTTTTGCAATTTTTAATTGTCAGTATTCGCTTTAAAAAAATCGTCTGCATTCTCACTTTCAAAGACAGCTGCAAATGGAATTCTTCGCAGTTCTCGTAATTCTTTTGGTGTTATAACGGTTGGTTCCCTTCATAATTTGTTATGTCGGGATTATTTCGAACCTGTAGAATGGATGAAGGGCGAGTTAAATATGCATACATATATATTTTACGAGTTAATGAAATTAGGAAAGGATGCTTGTTTGAAATTTTGTATTGAGAATGGTTTGATATCGAACCGGCAGAATGGATGGAGGGTGAGTGGAATATATTTTTTTTACAAGTTGATGAAGGTGGGGAAAGTATGTTTGTTTGAAATTTTGTATGGAGAATGTTCTGATTGCTTATTTCTCCGTTTTTTCTTTTCTCTTGGTTATGTACTGTTTCTGTTTTCCACACAGTCTTTATGTTCAATGTGCTAGCGAAGCTACTAGGTTCCCGCTCCCGCTGCTAGCGAAGCCGTAGGATGTTTTTTTTAAGTTAAAAAATTCTGCCCGTTGCCTTTTACAGATGCCGAAGGCACAGGGCAGTATGGGGAAAAAAAAAAAAAAAAAATATCAGTAAAAAGTTCTAATTAGATGGCGGGAAATAGTAACCGTAACTGTTCCGCGGAAGTATTTGTTTATTTTGTCCGCCATCTTTATTGGCGACTTGGCATTGTTGGCGCAGCTGGGTGCACACTAAAATTCACTTTTACCATTTTCTATAACTCCTATGTGATATTTAGGTTCATTCTGACTTTCATTTTCATTATTTACTTTTAAAAAATTAATTTTGTTCCACAGTGAAAAAATATTTCTTGCTTGTGATTTTCCAAAAGAAAAAAAAAAAAAATCAAATAAGAACCTTTTAATGTGGAGTCTAAACATGCATTAAAAATGTTATTACACATGAATTTGTATTATTGAGAACCTCTTTTCCATTTGTATGTTCGTGCAATATAAATATTTTCTTACTGCGATGCACACAAAGAAATTCGTATGAATTTCGAAAAATTGGACTTCAGAACAGCATTTTACATACAGTGGCTCCCAAAATTGAGTATACACTATACTCTTTCTTCTTTAATTTTATTATTTTCGATCTTAACATTCCTATTTGTGGCTAATATTTATAAGAACGACAAAATATACATTAACAAAAGTATTAGGCTAAAAAACAAAAAGGAGGAATCAATAACATTTTTTTACAGTAATTTTTATTTCAAAGTTACAAATTCCAAAATCACAAAACTGAGTATACATCTAGAAAAATCTGTCAACAAAAAGAGAAAAAGATAAATTAATATTTTGTTGCATATCCTTTTGCATTTAGAACAGCTTGTAAATGGTGTGGCATTGAGTTGACAAGAGTTTGAGTTGTTTCGCAGGATATTTTCAATCATTCTTCTTGTAATACTCTTTTTAAGTGTTCCTTGCCCCTAATATCGTGTTTTTGAACTGATTTTCCTAATTGTGCCCACAAATTTTCAATCACATTGACATCTGGAGATTGAGGAGGGGTATGCAATTGCATTTTACAATTATGCAACAACCATAACTTAACTATTTTATCTGTATGTTTCGGGGCATTATTTTATTGAAATGGAAAACTTGACCCTAAACCGAAATTCTGGGCACTTTGTTTTAAATTGTTCTTCAACATATCCAAATATTTAATTTTGTCCATGATTCCATCAATGAAAACTAAATTTCCCACTCCTTTTACAGACATACAGCCCCATACAAGAAGTGAACCACCTGCAGGCTTGACAGAAGGATTGGTGTTTTTAGGAAGAAGTTCAGAATTGGGCTTTCTCCAAATATAACATCGACCATCGCTACCAAAAACATTGAACTTACTTTCGTCACTGAATATTACTTGATTCCAGAAGTCAGGAGGTTTTGAAATATGACTTTTAGCAAATGAAATTCTTTTCTCTCAATTTTCTTTGGAAATGAATGGTTTTGTTCTGGCTACGTGACCATTATAATTTGCTTTTTTAATTACTCTTCGAATTGTTTCTGCAGAAACACACTTTCCGATTGTTCTTGAAGTAGATGTAGCAATTTTTGTAGCACTCACCTTAGGATTGTTTTCTACCTCTCGAATAACTCTTCCCTTGATTGTGGCACTGAAGATTTCTTTTCTTCCTCTTCCAAGTTTATTAGCAATTTGTCCATATATTTTATACTTCTGGATAATTTTTTGAACGCATTCGTGACTGCGTTGAATTTCCCTTGCAATTTACCATCTTCAGACAATCGAATAACAAGTTTCCGAATTTCAACATTTGTTTCATTTCTGGAGTTCATTTTGATAACCAAAACATTTGTTTTCGCTTGAAAATCAATGATTGCCAATTAAAGTAATAAAACTATTTTACTTATTCATTTGGAAATAAATAATGGTAATCAAGTCGCATATTTTATAAGGTGTCTACTCAATTTTGAGACTTTGGAATTTGCAACTTTGACATAAAAATTACTGTAATAAAAATATTATTGATTCCTCCGTTTTGTTTTTTAGCCTAATACTTTTGTTAATGTATATTTTGTCGTTCCTATAAATATTAGCCATAAATAGGAATATTAAGATCAAAAATAATAAAATTAAAGAAGAAAGAGTATAGTGTATACTCAATTTTGGGAGCCACTGTATATGCATATCCCTCCACTGTATATCCCTCCAATATTGTTGTCCTGTCATCAGTAGTACTTCCTACTAATATATTGTAAATAAAACAGTATCAATAAATTGTTAGAGTAGATATTTCCAAAGAATAATTATTAATTGAAACAAATGTTTTCAAATGTAATTCAAAATTATTTAACTTGCATTTATTATTGATTAAATATAAAAGTGAAATAATTTTATCACACTACAAAATTTTGTTCATCAAACTAATTATTACTATTTGTTAAATATAAAAAAAAATCTATTATATAGCAAAGACTTTTGCGTTTTATAATTGCTCAGTTTAACATCGAAGTCCTACATACATTTTTGTTATGAGGAGTGACTGCAAAGTTTTTGCATTCATGCTAGACCCCCCCCCCCCTTATTTTTCCTCATGTAACCATGCTAAAAATACTTCCATCACTAGCATTGCTGTGAGTGAAGAATCAGTTAGAGGGCATTTTCCACACTTTTTTATAGTTTTTTTGTAATTTTTTATTGTATATACATAACAGTGTAGTTTTCTCCCAGTTTCCATAACAAGTACAGAAATTTTGTAACTGTTGGATGGTATGTATGTATATTTTCAGTCTTTAATTAAAATTTTTTATTCATTTTTTTTTTAAACCTGGAACTAGAAAATTTTGAATTTAGTATTGGATTTTGCATATATCCATATATTTATAATCTTTGAATTAATTTCTTAATGACTATTTACACACAAGAGTAGGTAAAAACTATTAAACCATATACATTTTGTTTCCTTACTGTGTATAGACCTCAAGAATATTTTGTGTTACTGTACATATAAGTATAATTTTTTCACATTAATAAGGTCAATATATTGTATCCCTTGGTAGTTTTAAAGATATTTTTAATAAGTTAGTTTTTAAATAAGCTCTGTAGTCAAGCAAGATAAATAATTTGCGTAAATTAAAAAAAAAAAAAAACCTGCATTGGCCTGTTATTTCCGTTTATGTTATTCATATTCTATATTTTGAAGTGGGCTTTGATAATTTTCTTTTAGATTGCTATTTTTTATTATGATTTATAATTCAGTTTATGTTTTCCTTTCAATAACTTTTTTTTAATTTGAGACTTCTTTAAGAAGGGAAAGGCTTCAAATCGCTGATAAATATGACTAAAAGAAATCTTTATTCTATTATTAACATAATATAAAGGCATTAAGTCTACCAGTTAAGTCTACCAGGCATTAAGTCTACTATTTTACTTTTCTGTTTGTTTTTAATGTTCATTTCAGACAAATTTTCATATAAGTAAAATGTTTGTTCCAATGTGAAACACTTGATATTGTGCCTTATTTATTATGTGATATTAAAATTAGGTTTATGTCTAATTTTTATTATTTTTCTGCTGGTTTTATCAGACCTTGCAAAAAAAATCTTTTGCATATGGCCACCTTTATTTTAATGCAAAATTTTCTCTCACTGAAGAGTGCGTATTAGGAATGATTTGAATGTAAAATGGCTTTCGATCTAATATATATATATATATATATATATAAACCTTCTTTCGCTCTATCTTTCAGTATCTTAATATCTGATTTTTAACTATCTTAATTTCTGCTAAAAGTTGAAATTTGTGTCCCTTTTAAAAATTCTTTGAGAAATCATCTCATTAGATTATATCAAAGAAATAAATTGATTGAGGAAATATTGGAATATAGCATTAGACAATTAATTTGATTCTGAGAGGAGATTTGATCTAGTTTGGTGAGAATAAGTATCAGGAATTTAAACTTTACATTTACCAAGCAATTCAATATCGTCTAATAAAATTCTCAGTAGATTTCATTATGGTCATTTGAGTATGGGTTAAGTCATTTCAAATTCATCTAAGATACTTATAATGGGCAATCTCAGCCATTCATGTGTTAAAGAAAGAATAACGCATCCTGAATTTAAATAATAATAATAAGCATTTATATAGCAAGAAAACATTATTTAATAAAATTGCATCATTCTAGGTTATCGTCATATTCATATAACATTATCTGCATAGCCAATTATTTAGTTATATCATTGGGGTCAGTCCTTGTTTGGTAGTGTTTGAAAGTTAATACAAAAGGAAAAATAAAGAGACATTTTAATCTTCATGTTGATATTAGGCTTAAGCAATTATCCTTGACAAATTCTTACTGTTAATTAAATACAGTCCTAGAAATCACTTAACAGGTGGTCATATAAAGATGATTATTAATTAAATCAAAATATTGATTTCCTGATTCAGAGTACATTTTATTAAACTTTCAGTGTGCAATTTAAATACTTCATCAGTATGCTCTCTCAACAGTTTTACAAATCAAATCAAATAGATATCAGTTAACAAAAGAGCTCGTTTTTTATATATATTTGATTTATCATGCACAATTGAAATGCTGAGATTTCAGAAGATCTGTGCTCTGGTAATAAAAAAAATAAAAAAACTTCTTAGAATATTTATGTTAAGCTTTTATCTGCCATAATTTTTTAATTTTAAATAAAATTGATTAGGTTATTCAAAAATCAAGACTTATTCTAGTATTGAGGAAATCTTGAACAGGGCACCTAGCTTAAACTGTAGGATAATCTGTTGGAAAGTGGGACAAAAATTAGCATAATATGGATCTGGAAATCTCCTTTTTGCTTATAGGTCACAACAGCAGTATTAGTTTGCTTTTAAAAGATTCAAAAACAAAATAATACATAAAAAAGGGTTCATAACTGACTTTTGATTGAAATCTCGCCTTCTTACAAACTTATCCAGTAAAAGCACAGAATATTTATTATATAATAAAAAAAGTTTTTATTAAGTAAAGAATTTATAATTTATCAACCAGGACACATAATGTAGTATGTTTTATGAACGACACACACAATAAGATATCCACAACTTTCCTGCTCTTGGAGAGAAGGAGATGACTGCCTGGAATTACAAGGTGCATATATTTGAAGTGAATTAAAATTATCCTGACTAAACAGTTGCACCATACTATTTACTTGCTATGCAGCACAAGTCTTATTTACTTATATAGAAACTATCAATTCAGAAATAATCAATATGAAAATTCACCTATATAAAATTTCCTGAATCTATATAATAAAATATACATTGTATTTAGAGAGTGCTAATGCTGCTACAACTAAAACACAAATGAACTTAATCAAATTAGAAGAATTATTAGAAATCAATATTAAGTTTATAGCCAAAGAATCAAAAAGAAAGATAAAATGAATCCGGCCTGAAGACTTTCTCAAGGGTCACCCTCAGGCAAGGATTCAAACCAGGGATTTTTTCTGTGAGGGATCTGACTTTCATCCAACAAACTGACCCCTCGTGACCCAAAAATCCCAGGGAATTGAGGTTTTGGAGATAAAATTAGTATCGCAAGATAAAAGATAACTATACAAAAACAAGTAAAATCATTTCCAAAAATTAATCCAAATAAGAACACAGCAAATCAAACAATAAAATACCATGAAAATAGAACCAAAATCATTTAAATAAGAAAGCAAAACACTTACTAGTTGAAAGTACAATTCCAAAAGGCAGTGCGAGGTAAAAATGCTTGTTAGTGCAATTGCACTTTGTTAAATTAAACTTAATTTAATTTTTCTGTGTTTAAAGCTATATATGCCTACCACGTTTCATCATAATTTATCGTCATCGTAATTGAAGCGCCATCTGTTGAGTTAAAACTCAAATCCCTCTCTTATCAAAACTTCTATATTGCAAAAGTTTTTGGGAAATTCATTAGTAGTTAAATTTTTAATGAGATTGTTTGTTGCTAAAATATAAGAAATTTTACTATTGCAATTTTTTTTAATCCTGTTAAATTGTGAAAATATCAAATTTTTGTCATCAATATATCATCAATAGTCATCAATATATCTCCAGCCTTTTATTAAGTTGTGTTTAATTACTTCTTTTTCATAATAATGTTGGAAAATATTGGCTAAAGCACTTGAAAAAGCTGTTCCCATTGGAATTCCCTTTACTTGTTTATAAAAATTAATTCCATTAAAAACATAGTTTTCTTTATATTAAATTTACATAACTCTAGCCAATTACTTTTTGTAATAATATCTCTATTTAAATTTTCATCATATATAATAGTACAGACATCTATTAATTTTTCATGAGGTAGATTAGTGTACGAATTTTCAAAATCGTAAGTATTAAGCTTATTAATATTGTTATCTTTTAGAAAATCCAAAATGTCTTTGTTACTATTGATAATAAAGTTATCTTCATCTTTAATTTTATCTAGGACAGTTTTCAAGTATTTAAAGAAATGTTTTCTTGTATAGCAATTGTAACTGCCGGTGCTACAAGTTACGAATCTAAAATTTATTGGTTTTTTATGAAATTTTATTGTTAGGAACAGCTAAGGATAGTTTAAAAAGCAAGTCTTGATTTTAGTTTTTTTAGCGAAAGCTAGCATCCTTTTTATCCAATTCCTTTTTCCCGGTACTATTTAATTTGTAATTAAAGTTATATTCATTAATTAGAAGTTCTTTATAATAATATTTACAAATTAAACCAAAATTATTTGCTGATTTATCTATTACTGTAATAACAAACCTCTCTTTTAAATTTTTTATTTCCTTTTTCAATGATTTGTTGAAATAAATTCCTCGTTCTTTAGTTCTAACGTTAGATGCATTAAATTTTGTTTTAATTCTTCTAAAATCCTTACTTTCCATTCTCTGAAACTTTCTGGATGCCAGTAGTATTTCCTTGATAATTTGGAAATAAAAATATCCAAATCTTGTCCGATAGAAATTAAAAAATTTTTAATGTTTACTTTTTCTCTCTATTTAAATTTTGTTTCCCTTTCCATTAAATCTCTTAAAAGAGATATAATCTATAATTTTCAAATTCCCTGTTATAACATGTCCTTTGTCAGCATCTATATAATCTTTATAAATGTCTTTGTGACAATTACAATCTGTTTTGTCTATCTTATTTAAATTTTTGCCATAGTAATTATAGTTACAGATTCTTTTTCTTAAAGTTGCTGAATAACTAAATGCTATTGAAACCATTGCATTATCCTTTAAAGGAAAAAATTCTTTACTGTTGTGCATAATTTTAGGTAATTTTAGGTTTTCGAAGCATATATCCAAAAATCTCACCACACAGTACTCTTTATTTAAATTACTTTTATTTTTTAAATAGTAAATTGTTTTTTCCTATATTAAGCTTGAATTTGATTAGATCTAGAATTATGAATTTAGTGAATGAATTTTCAAATTTTAAACCTTCAAATTTGTTATTAATAAACCATCTAATTTTATTTTTCCTAAAGCCAAACAGATATTTCTTAATTTTAAGAATGTTCTCATTATTATGCTCCAAATTACACAAATTTTGAAATTCCTCAGATATTATATCAAAATTGCTGTCTACCTTTTCCTCTCTTATCTAGAAAGTCTTTAAAGATGTTAAGTTTGTTATAAATACAAATGTTATCCAAATCCCCGAAACCCTCTCCATTTAACTTATTATTGAGTCCATAAGGAAACAATGTTTTTAAATTACATATATAAATATTTTCCAAGTCTAATCTTCTGTTTAAATCGATAATATTATCTTCCAGAATGTAAATATTAATGTTATCAAAATTATGACATTGGAAGTGTAGTAGCTCATAGTCAAAAGACTCATTTTTAATAACGTTTTTAATAGCATATCTGTGGCCATTTATTTGTTTATTTAGTTCAGTACTAGTTTGTCCTATGTAATTCAAATTACATTCTTTGCAATTTAACAAATAAATAAGATTTTTTTTTTTTTTTTTTTACAGAACAATTCCAGATTTGAAATTTAGTTTTTAATTTGTTCTTTATTAGCTAGTGGACAAGTCTTACATTTTTTGCTATCACAAACTCGATATTTTTTTGTATTTTTAAATTTTTTTGAACAAAACAATTGTGCAAATAACTTTTTACCCATGGATGCCCCAAGCACAAAGCTATCGACAGTGCCCCTTGGTAAAGCGCACAACGGGCCATGCGCTATGAGAAATTCTTTAATTGACCTTTGCATGGTTTTATTTTATTGGTACCTGAAAGAAAAGAAATCTCTTTGCCTCAACAATCCTGAATCCTCGAATCAAATCCAAATCCCCTCGCAGAAAAAATCCCTGGTTTGAATCCTTGTCTGAGGATGACCCTTGAGAAAGTCTTCAGGCCGGATTCATTTTCTTTTTTTTTTTTTTTTTTTTATTCTTTGGCTGTAAACTTAATATTGATTTCTAATAATTCTTTTAGTTTAGTTACTTATATAGAGTAATTTTGAATGTTGTACGATTACTTTCATTCTGTATTTTCTTTTAATTATTATATTTTCACACTAATTAAGTGGCTCATTATATATTAGTATAATGTATATTATATTGTTGGAATTCTTAAATTTGAAAAGCCATATGCATATCATGTGCAGGAAAATATTGTAATAGCTAGAGGTTTTTCCATCCTGCATAAAAGTGTCGTAATGTCATTTAATGGTGATTATTGATAATTCTCATCGTCATTTTCACCCTTATATGTTGATGCAACTAAATATATTTCAATTTCATGTGGGGCTTTTGTACTTGAAGAATTGCTAATATACTTTGAATATTGAATACTGGCTTGTAATAATTTGCATCAGAAGATTTTTACAACATTCTGCTGGATATAATATTCTTTATTGATAATTAATAGATACTTTTGGGTAATTTTTAAAAACAATAATTCTGACATGAATTGAAATTTATTGTGCAAATCATCATAATGCAAAATAAGTATTTAAATCAATATTTCATGGCTAAAATTTTTTCAAAAAGTAGTATTTTTTAGTTGAGAATGCTAAATGCCTATCTCTAAAGAAAGGTAAATTTTATAAGCAAAGAGTGAAAAGTATGAAAAAGTGTTTTTTTTACTATGTTAAGAAAGATATATTTTCTGCATTTTTCTTTCATAAGGATGTAAAATCCTATCTGCCTATGATTAAAATCTTATACTCCTTTTCATCGATTTATTGTATAATATTTGTTGAATTAGTTCAGAATTTTTAAAATACTTGTGGAATGATTTTTTCAAATTTTTTTTACAATAAGTATCAATGCACCAGAAACATACAACATCATTCAATAAATTTCTAGTAATTCTTTTGAATGATTTGAAGATCTTTGACCCTTTTAATCGCATATTTTGTATATTGTGTAAGTAATATAAAGTTTATTTTTCTCAATAATTCTTGCAAGTAAATTACATTAAGTATATTTTACCTTAATTTTCTAAATTCTTCAATTTCTTTCCTTGATTTTGCCATGTTTTATAAACTACACATAAGTCGTATTACTTGCACTCACATCAAACGATATTATTGATTTTTATTCTAAGATATATTGAAATGGTAATCTTCACATAGTTTCTATTTTTTTTTTCTTATTTCACATGCATATAGTATTTATTTATTTTTTTACTTTAATAGCAATGTCTATTAAATGTATTTTTAGAAGATGCGACAAATTATTGCTTCTTTATTGGGATCGCCATATAAGATCTTGTATTTATTTTAATGAGATTGAATGCAAATCGAACTTTTTTATCTGCTATTGCTTTCAAAATAAATAAATACACTGTGGAATAAATGTATAAACATGTAAATGAGTATTACAAGGCTTCTTTTGTCACCTGTTTAGTAAATTAGTATCTGATTTCTCATGAAATTTGAGAATTGCATTCTTTTTAAACATTCTTCATCTGAGAAAATATCTCATTAGGTTAGATGAGTCAAATAAATACTTTGATGAAGTACTGAAGTTACTGTAGGTAACAACTAATTTCAGTCCAAATGGGGCCTGTGAACTAGAGGTTTATTGTGAATTGCATTCTCTTGATTTTGCTGTTCATGTAATAGGAAGTTTTCCCTGTCTTTAGTTGCAAGGTATATTTTACCTGAATTAAACTTGCATTTAATGGCTATTTAATAGTTTTTGAATTTATAATACATCATTGAAAATCTTAATCTTGCATTCTATATATATGTTAAGTTCACAGTGTGCATGTAATTGTAATAGCTAAAATTTTATTCTACTTGCCTAAATGTATGAGAATATAGATTATTCAATAGTTAAGGTGGCTCTTGATGTTTCTCGTAAAAATTTTGGCCATTATTGTTGATGGAACTGTATATATTATAATACTTTTCTATTTCAGATGGTACTTTTGGATTTGACTTGAGAAGATTCAGACATGTTTAGAACATTGAAGTGTGGTTAGTGATAAATTAAATTTTACTTGAAATATTAAAAATAGTTGCTTATATTAAATGTACTGTGCCCCCCTGTTCTTTTAAAGACAATTAATTAAATGCACAATCTTACGAGATGTATCTTTTTGCTATATTATGAAATATTTTTGGACACAATTAATATATTTTGTGAATATAATTGTATTTCTTCTTTTAACATTTGAATATAGTTCTCTTTAAAAAGTTTCCATCAACACTCATTCTCAAATTCAGCTTTGAAAATATTAATAGATTAATATTTATAAAACTTCATTATTTTTTTATATCTGAGAATTAATAGTATCAGAATTAAAGTAATTATGTAAATTTATCGTTGGATATATTCATTACTGGTAAATAATAGATGCTTTCGTGTAATATTCAAACATGATAATTTCAATTTGTGTTCACGTTCACTATGCAGATACTCTTGGAACATGAATGTAGCCTTTTGCATTCCACTGTTTGCTGTCTCTGGACATAAAATTCATAATTTAGTTTTCCTGAAATTGATGTTGTATACTATTCCCCCCCCCCAATTTATTCAAATTGATTTATTTTGTTGTATAAGTTATCTTGGACCTGGCTACCAGTACTGTAATAAAAACAATAGATTAAAAGGGGTAAAATAATAATTTTATGCCAAAACTTTTATTCAAATTCTATAATTTTTAATAAAGAATGCTAAAAGTGTTTCTCTACTTAAATTGAAAGTAAATTATATAAGAAGCGAACTGAAATTAAGAAAAAGCATATTCTTTATAATTTTCTCAAGGATTGATCAATATATTAGTAGTCTTCTTTTATTAGCTTGTAAATTATTTCTGCTGATAATGAAAATCTTGTTTTGCTTGGAATTGAAATGTTATGTCATTGTTGAAATCAATTCCAAAATTTTAAAATAATACGGAGGTTTTGCTATTGTTTTTATTTTACTGTTACATTTACTAATTTTATTATTGCAAGCATTTCCTTTGGGTTATTTAAAAATTTTCTTTTCTTTTAATTATATATTTTCAATTCTGTTTATGTAATATAAAGTTTTAGTTTGCTTTTGAATCATTCTTATCTTTTAATTACATTATTTTAAATATATTTTTCCTCTTTTCTAATACTTATTAATTATTGTGCATAATTTCTCCATATTTTGTATGCACTTAATATATTTTACCGACGTTTTCTAATAATTCTTAAGTATTGTTCTTCCTTCTCTCATTTTATGTATACAATATGTAAATTATTTTACTTGCACTCACTTGAAATGATATTGTTGAATTTTATTCTATCTTAAAATATTTAAATTGTAAAATTTCTGATGGTTTCCTTTTTTAAATTTAACATCCACTTAGTGTGTTTTAATGGTTTAAAACTGTAGTTTGTTTAAAATATATTTTTATTAGACTAAATTAAAATATTGCAACTTAATTCCAATCTCCATATGGTTTTTAAAGAGTTCTGGTATTAGTGAATGAATAAATTCAGATTGAACTTTTTTATCTGGTGTTTATTTCAAAAAAGTAAATAGATGCATTGTATAATTAATTATCCATAAAAAGGTGTAAATTAAGATTACACGTCTTCTTTTGTTAAATCTTTTGCTGGCTTAGTTCTGACTGGCGTATTGATATTTCTCATTATTTATATTTCATTGGTTGAGAATTGTATCCTCTTCAAAGATTTTATTCCTGAGGGAAAATTCTCATCAGGTTAGATAAGTCAGAAAAAATGTGTGGAATAATATTAGAAATTGATGTTGTAACTGATCATTTGATTCCATGTGGGGTCTGTGAACTACAGTCTTATCATGATAAAACTTTCAGGACTTTGCTACTCATTCGACAGGAAGTCTTCTCTTCTTGAAAATGCACAGTATAATGTATGAGATGTGTGTATTTAAACTGACTAGCCAGTCTTATCATTTTATTTGCCTACTTTGTGGAATTTGTTTATATTACATTTGGAAAGAGATTTTAAAAATTTCCAAAATTTTCTATGTGAAAGGATTTTTTCATTCTAATTTCTCTTTTTATCATTGCACCATAATACTCATTCCGTGACTCTTTACTAATGTTTTGAATTCATGTTACATCACTTAAAATCTTTTTACCATAAAAACTATATGCACATCAAGTATACTGTGTGCAGGAAAGTTTTATATCAGTTAGAATTCAGTTTCACTCTGCATAGAATGCTGTATATTTATAGCTGTTGGAGAGGCCTTTTGATATTTTTCATTATTATTTTGTTCTTTGATGCTAATGGAATTAAATATATTATTTTTGTATTAGGTGATGCTTTTGGACTTTGTTCAAAGAACTTTTGATGTATTTTGAGAATATTAAGCAGTGGTAAGTAATAAATTAAACTTTACTTAATTATTAAAGACGATAGCTTGCATTAAATGTGCTATGGCTCCATGTACTTTAAAAACCAAATATTGTTTTAAAATTCTTTCTATGCATGAGTTTTGTTGCAAAACTATGAAATGATTTTGAACACATTTAAAACATAATTCTCTTAAGAAGGCTTGCATCATTGATCATTGTAACATTCTGTTTCTTAGATATTTTATGATTGATACTCATGAACATCTTTTTTATGTTTGATTGCTAAGTTACAATACTTATGAATTAAATTTATTGGGTCAGGAGATTTTAGAACTAGTAGATGGTGCTGCATATCATTTTTTGTATTATTTAGTAAATTCTCCATAATATTCAAAGCATCTGTTCCAATATGTGCAGAAATGTGTTATGTAAATGTTCATGTTGTAAAGTACTGAAATAAAAAAAGAATTATGTCTAAAAATATTTGAAATAGTTATTTTCTATTAGAGAATGGCAAATGTCTTTCTCTAGATAATTAAAATTAAATTTTTATAAGCATGGAGTTAAAAATAAGAAAATGCAATATCTCGACAGTCTTCACAAAAGTACATCTACACAAAAGTAAAAGTTTTACGAATATATAAAATCATTTCTGCTGATAATGAAAATTATATTTTTTTATTCTTTGAAAAGTTGTGTGATAATTATTGAGATGAATTTCAGTCTTTTGGGATGTTACTAAATTTTACTCATAACTTTTTTTTTTACTGCAATATTTAATAAATTTGTTATTTCAAATATTTCTTTTCAATGGTTTGATAATTCTATTCTCTTTGAATGGCATATTTGTGATATTAATTAGACAATATAAAGTTTAGTTTTGTTATTCATCATTTTTTTAAAGTAAATTGCTTTAAATACTTCTGTATTCAGTACTTTTTATATTTTATAATCTTTATAATAATTTGTTCTATGATAATGATGGTTATGTTTCTATTTCGGATAGTTACTTTTTGATTTCACTTGAGAATATTCTCATATATTTTGTATATTGAGGAGAGGTAGGTTGTAAATTGTGTTTTATTTGAAATATTAAAAATGGTAGCCTGCATTTTATTTACTGTGTATCCATATTCTTTTAAAGTCCAAATATTATAGGCAAATTCTTATTGGGCATATGCTTCTTGGTTGCAAAATTATAAAATGTTTTTAAACATAATTAAATCTATACTTTTCATGTTTAAATACAAATTTGTGCAATTTAAACAATCAATCTTTGTCATATTCTGCTCTGAATATATTAATCTATAATGTATATAAATATTAATTTGAGATCATTATTTATTAGGGAATGAATGTCATTTAAAATGCAGGTTAAGTAAATTTAATGCATCAGAATGTTTTTGAAATACTACTGCACATGGATTGATGTAATTTCTTTCCTAGTGGGTTATATGTGATTCTCCATTTAGCTCATAAACAACTATTCCAGTATGTATTGATATTTAATTTACAAATTATTATAATGTAAAAAAGGTAATGAAAATGAAACTTTATATCTAATAGTATTATATGCTATTGTAATAGTATTATAGTATTGTATGCTATTCTCTAGTATAAAATGTTGCATGTCTCAAAAACTGATAATGAATGTTGGTTGGATTTAAGTACAGACTTAAGTGAAACTATTGTTTTATATAATTCTTACTACATACAGCTGGTAGTATGTGTTGAAATTTATTGTCAAGATGCTAATAAGATAAGTATTCAAATTAACGTTTTATATCTAAAAGTTTATTAAAAGTGTTGACTGTCTTTTTCTAGTTAAATTAAAAGTAAATTTTAGAGGTAAAAAGTTGAAATTAAGAAAAAGCTTGCTCTCTACCATCTTCACCAGAATTGGGCAATATTTGAGTACTTTGATTAATGTGTCAAATAATTTCTGTTGAAATTAAAATTTTGCTCTTGAAAAGTGCATAAATTTGAAAATCATTTTTAAGCACCTTAAACATGCTTAAGTTTAGAAAAGAATCCTTATGAAGTGTTTTATTTTCTTAAAATTGTAGAACTTTCTGGTTTCTTTTTCCTCCAGACACTGGATACAATAAATTGAGAGCATCATTGTAAGGCTTTGTTCATCAGATGTATCAAAAAGGGGTAAAAAATTGAAAAATTTGGAGAAGAAATTCAGATATTTTTTTTTTCTGCAGTTCCCTCTTTCTTCAATACTGTTTATTGAATCACTAGAATGATTAACTCAAAGAGGCAGTATGAAATATGTACTGAGTTATTCTTGCAATTTAAAAAACTTCAAAATTAAATTTTTAGTGTTTTAGATAGCAAAGAATTTATTTATTTATGCCTGACAAATTTATGCTTAACCTTTTATGTGTTGTTAAAGAATAGGCAGATTGGGCCTGTCACTGGGAAGTGAAATATAGATTATCAAGATTTTTTTCATCCCAAATATATGGTGGTAGCTACTCTATAAACCCTTGGAATGGAGCCTCTGTAAACACATTCAATAGTCGTTTTGGTTAATAAATTGTTTTAAAGTAATCCATTGAATAACATATTAAAGGAGTCTCATTGTGGACATTTATACGTTAGTGGGTTGCCTAATATCCAGTATGCTGAAATTTTAACTTGGAAATCATAAGTTTTCAGTGATTGTGATTTCTTTTGCAGTCTTTTTTTATGTGCCATCCTTTTGAAAGTTATTATTTGTTGAACCACTCTTGCCAAATTATAATTTTAATTCAAAAAAAATTATTTCTAGATTTGATCTTAAATTTAAAATTAAAACCTTTTTTCAATGCTTTTATTCTTCAGAGTTCAGATTCTATAACTTTTTTTTAACGATTTTTGCTTTTTCTCTTTTTGTAACTCTTACAAATTTTTTGTTTATTTGTTTCGCTGTGAAATCTCTATCGATTTTGGTAAAAGTTAGGAACATGAAATTTGATATGAAGTTGCTTCTTGGACAAGAGAGATCCACTAAGAATGATTTCTGAAAATTTTTATTAGAAATATGGTTAAAAATTAAAAACCGAAATGTAAACATTTTCCCACCATAATATCAAAGCATTATTGCAATGTAGTATCCCAGGGATGGAAAAAAAAAGGGAACTTTTCAATGATATTAATTTTATTTCGATGTATTTTGTATTTAATTATAGTAGTTTTTGGGAAAATTTTCGACCCTGTTTGTAACAATTATTTTAAATGTAATGAAATTCGAAATGAGTCTTGTGATTTTACTGCTGTCAGCATCATGATAAAAACTCCTATTTATTAATTTTAAAATAACTTAATTTAACTTAAAAGAAACTTAAAAAGAAATTCATTGAATAAGATTCTTTACTTGATGAGTCATTAAATTTTCATGTCATTGTCAGATTTTGACTGGTATTGCCTTCAAAAAATACATTTTAAAAATGTATCAACTGTTTTTTCTTTTCATTTTACTACTAACTACAAAAAGGTCATTTTTTTAACTTTGTGGATTCGTTTGTATTATTTATGAAAACATGGAATTGTTAATTCATTTTCATTTCGAAAATATGTGATCATGTTTTTGGTAACTTTTTAAAAACATGCCAAAGAAAATTTTACTTTAATTTGTATATCGATTAAAAAGCCTTTTTTTATCAAATTTATGAAATGTGACTTAAAAAAAAATCTGTGTACTGAAGTTCAGAAATAAACATTGAGATAATTTTTTTATAGCCTGCCTATTTCTAAATGCTTCTCTTTTCTGTTAAGAAAGGAAATCTTGATCTAGGGAAATTCAAGTAGAACATGGTATTGTTCTATCAATTTTCTGGCAGTTTTGCCATTTTTTTGATATAGCCATCCTGAAATGCTTTTGCTCATTGCTTCCTAACTCTGCAAATAAAATGTTCTAGACTGGGAAATATGGTGAGAGAGCAAATTTACAAATTACATGTCTGTCTGAGCCTTGTTGAATTTTACTTGTTGCTGAATTTAAAAAAAAAAAAAATGGTTATACTATGCTCTTACATCAATATTTATTTCAGAAAGGATGTATCCATCCTAATTTTTGATAATTTATTAATTTTAAGAATTGTTGGAAAAGATCACAATTTTCAATGGAAATGTTCTGAAAGCTAAGTTAATTTTTTTGGTAATGATAGTTTTTATAAAAAACAAACATTTGTTTTACATTACAAATTGCTGTGTAAATACAGAAATAAATATTAATTTTAAAAAAATACCTTTAAAATTAATTTTTTAAAATTTTTTAATAGAAACTGTATTATTATTAAACGAAACAAACTTTGCTTAGAATAAACACTGATTTACATATGCATGCATATAAAAAGATGTGTAATTTTTACAGCAATTTGTCACTGCATGATCCGATTCTTCTATTCATTGAAATGTCATAATTGTTGGAACGAATTCTAAACTTTCATACAGTACTGAATTTTATTAATGTTTTTGCTATCACATTTTATTCTTTTGGATTATTTGGAAAATTTCTTTTCTTTCAATGACATAATTTGAATATTGATTATGTATTATAAAGTTTTATTTTGCTTTTGAAACATTCTTAGACACATAATGTTTTAAAGATGTTATGCATTTTAATACTTGTTAAATATTGTGCTTCATTTCATCATATTTTATATTGTTCTTCTTTCTATGCTTTACTTTCTTCCAAAATTTTTGAAAGTTTGAATTTTTTCTTATTTTACACTTTTCTTTGTAGTTTAATTTTTGGTAAAAAAAAAAAAAAAAAAAATATTAGTGTCTACTAATTATTTTTATGATCTTGAAGCTAAAATTCTTCATCTTTAATGCATTCCCTTCCCTTATGATGCCCGAACACTCTTGATATTTATTTTATGATGGAAGAATGAATGAAAATTTAACATTTACATCTTGTGTTTACTTCAAAATAAAAAATACTCCATGCTGTTATATTTATAAAGATGTTTTGGAGTGCAACAAGTCTTCTTTACCCCACATCCTTCAGTGATTTAGTTTCTTTTTTTGTATGATGGTTGAGATTTGTATCTATTTGCAAACTCTTCCTCTCAGAAAAAGACTCATTCAATTACACAGGGGAAATAAATTCATTCAGGAAGTAATGAAATAATAATATGAAACATTTAATATGAATTTCTATAATCCATATTAAATGTTTGAAAGTATTTTTAATCTGAATAACCATCTGCACATCAAGTACACTGTGCTTATATAAATTATTTAATCGCTGCTAAGGTTCTTTTAATAGTTCTCTATGTTTTTTTTGTCCTTAGATATTAATGCACTAAATATATTGAGTTACATTTCTATTTTAGATGATGCTTTTGCTTTTCAGTGGAGAATTTAAGACATCCTTATGTATTCAACATTTATAAGTAAAAAATAGACTGAATTTTACTTGAATAGTTAACATATTTAATGCCAACAAATATTTTTTTTCGTCAAAGTCTTTTTTATCTCATTTATTATATAGGAATTCCTATTGGGGATAAATATCTTGATTACAAAATTATCACATATTTTTGAACACAATTAGATTTCTACTTTTTCACATTAAATCACAATTTGTTTTTTTATAAAAAGTTGAAAATAATGATCAGCGTCAAATTTAATTTGGGAAATATTAATAGATTGATATTTATTAAAATCTCTTTTTAAATTTGAGAATGAATTTTGTCACAGTTAAAATTTTCACATTCTCTCTCTCTCTTTTTTTATTCTTTTTTTTTTTTTTTTTTTGCTTTGGAATATTCTAAATACATACTGCTGGATATAATATGCTTTTTTGAATAATGTAGACACTTTTAAAAAATGTTCAAGAATGACAATTCTAGTTTGTGTTGAAATTTACTGTGCAAATAAATACCGATGATATAAAAAGCGAATTTAAACAATTTTGTGCCTAAAAGTTCATTAAATTTTTATTTTTATTTTAGTGGAGAATGCTAAATTTCCTTTTCTACTTAAATTAAAAGTAAATTTAATAGGCTGAATTTTAAAAATAAGAAAAATCTTACTCTTTCTTTACCATGTTCATAAAAATATATTTTTGCACCTTTTCTTGTGTTGGAATGCAAAATCATTTTTGGGGATGAAGAAGATCACAATCTGCTATTCTTTGGAATGTTGTGTCTTAATTGGTAGAATGTATTTTAAGCTTTAGAGGTGACGCTGAATCTCGCTCATTATTTTATTTTTACTTCAATATTTCATAAATTTTTTCAAATATTTTTGCTTTGCAATTTAAATGTTTCTTGAATCATTCTTGATAGTAGATTATATTAAATTTGTTTTAACTGTATGTTCTAATAATTATTAAATATTGTTCTTCATTCCTTCATTTGTTGAATACTGCATAAATTATTCCACTTACTCTCACTTCAAATGAAATTGTTGGATTTTATTATAAAATATCTGAATATGGTTATTTTCTGAAAATTCTTTTTTATTCCATTTTTTTTTTAAATTTTTATTTAACATCCACTTGATATTATTTTATGGTTTTGAATGACTTATTTATTTTATTTTATTTAGTTTTTGGAATGCAATAGAATTAATTTCATTCTACTTTTTATTATTCCACTCTAATCACTCATTAAAAGACTTGTTGCCAATTATTCTAATTCATATTACATCTTTGAATGTCTTATTAACCTGGAAAACTGTATTCATATCTCTGTGCATTGATTGTTTATGTCAGGCAGGGCTTTTATTTCACATTTTAAAATATCATAATAGCTGTTTAGGTGATATATAATTTATTTTTCTGTATAATTTTGTCTTTTTCTTGTTTATTGTATTAAATATATTAAAATGTTTCTATTACTGATAGTACTTATGGACTTGACTGAAGAAATTTTTGATATATTTTGAAAATTGAGCAGTGTCAAGTAATAAATTAAATTTTACCTCTTGTATTTAATGATGGAGCTTGCTTTAAATGTTCTATTCTTCCAAGTTCGTTTCAAACTCAAATATTTCTTATAAATTCTAATAGTTTTTGGTTGTAAAATTATAAAATATTTTTGAACATATATTTTTAACATATAGGCACTATTCTTTTAAGAATACTTGCATAAATGATTAATATCACATTTAGCCTTGAAACGATTATTGGATTAATACTTATGAACATCTCTTTTATGTTTGAAAATGAATGATGTGAGTTACAAATGATGTAAATTTGCTGAATCGGAAGACCTTAGAAATTTTAAACACTGCTAGATATAATATTTATCATTTTTAGTTAATTCTCTATAAATTTCTTAAACAACTATTTAAATATGTGTTGGTATTCATTTTACGAATATTCATAATGGAAAAAGTAATTATTAAAATGATAATAATGCGTCTAAAAAATTTTAAAAAGTGTTATTTCTTAGTGGAAGATATTTAATGTAATTCTCTAGTTAAATTGTTAGTTAATTTTTTTTTAGGCAGATAGTTGGTAGAGAGGTTGCTCTTTCTTATTATCATCTTCACAACTATAGATCTTATTATAATTGTTGGAGTCAATTCTAAACATTTGAGATGGTCATAAATTTTGCTTTCCCCCTCTCCTTTTTTTAATACAATATTTAATAATATCCAAAACGTTTTGAGGAATTATTTGAAAATTTTTCTTTTTAATGACTAATTTTAAATACTGATTATATAATATAGAGTTTTGTTTTTCTTGAATCATTCTTGTGAGTAGACTGCATATTGACCTGTGTCTTCTAATAATTGTTCTTCTAATTTTGTATAATGCACATATTATTTCACTTACCGTCACTTCAAATGAAATTGTGAAATTTTATTGTAAAATATCTTAAAATAGTTATCTTAAGATATTTTTGATAATTTCTATTCTTTTTATTTAACATGTGCTTAGTATTTTTTTAAAAATTGAATAATTAAACAAAACTAATTTTTCAACTAAAGTCTTATAATTATTGAACATTCACGACTTTGCTGCTCTTGTGACAGGAAATTTTAACTGTCTAGAATTGCAATTATCTTTTTGCTAATGGTGTGGCAGTAATGGATATAGATATATCAGGGTACTGATTCCAAATCTGCCTTTTTTTTCTGTTATATAATTTTAATTTAAAAAATAATGTTGATATTTCTGCTTGTAGTGGGTATGTAGCACTGAAATCACAATGCAGCTGTAGCAGTTGCAAAACAGTGATATAATTAAATCTATACAATAAATCAGTTTAATCCTAATAAATGATCAATATATAAATTGTAATGTAAATCAATATAGAAATTGCATTAAAATTGTCTCAAATGTATATTAAAGTTTAAAATTTGAAAATATTAATGAATGAAAGAAAAAAATGTCAGGAAATCAAAGTGATCATTAGTAGAGATGCACTAAAATAGTAACGGTAATTTATAACTGATTATGATGCAACTGATTATGATGATTGAGTAAAATGAAGCTAAATCATTTGTTTCATTAAATTTAATTTAATTGTTTTTAATCTAAATATTTATTTTCAAAAATCATTTATATAGATTTGTGTTGCATCAATAAAACTCATTTACAACTATATTTTTTTCTAGATTTTGTTGATAGTAATAATCATAAAAAAAGCGGAATTTTCTCTGCTCTAAAACTGTGGAAAGAAATAGACTGAAAGACTGAACTGTAGACTGAAATTTCTTTGTGGTGTGGGTTCTTTTTTCCCTTGAAGAGTGCTTATGTTTTGAGTACCTTCAGTTTAGAGAACTACTGGTAGTGTGCGGAAGATAATCTTTTCATTGATTTGACTCTTCTTATTTCACCTTTTACTTATCAAGACAAGAAAAAAAGTTTTTAAAAATCGTCCCTTCAAAGATCAATTTGTATTTCCAGAAATGGCATAAATTTGTTTTCAAATGGCTTCAGCTTATTGTTGCTTTGTTTACTTGTGGTTACTTTTTTTATAGAGAATTTATTTATTGTATTTGAACATTATTAGTAGTAATTATTTGATTTGCAAATAATTTTTATATAAATGTTTTAACACTTTTTTACAGTATGCCAGGGAAAATATGAACTTAGTATTGTGGACTACAAAAGTAAATATTCTTACAATAGTTCAGGAATTCAAAAATAAAAGTAATGCAATAAAGATTACTACAAAATATCATCAACATTTCACCATTCAAAATATTTTTTTTTTTTTTTTTTTTTTTGAGGAAGGCGATGACTAAATAAATTACTGCCAGTAACATAAAGCAGAGAAAATTAGAATCTGGCTCCTTGGTATCTTTACATAAAAAGGAAATTTTCTTAGAAAAGAAAATATTTGAACCTGAATGTAGATCTAATCCTTTCTGTCAGTAAGGTGAGTGAACCAAATATTTTACTTTGCTGACAAAATTTAATATGTTGCTGAGAGATGAAAAAACTAAACAGTTGTAAGAATTTTAATATTAAATGAAACAGAAATCTTTGTTAGTATTATTAATAAAACATGTGTGTTTTTGTGTTTCAGTTTTTCTAACTTAGATCCTTAACTTTCTTTTTTTCTTTTAAGGAATTGATATGTTAGTGAAATGGTAGTATAATATTTTTTTTCTTAGTACATATAAGTGTAAGAACGCTAGTATAACAAAATATTTTTAGGAATATGTTGAAAGTGCTTTAAAAAAATTTTGCTTCTGTGTTTGTGAAAATATTCATCAATTATTGGTAATATGCTATATTTATATTGTATAAATCTTGTTCAATTTAATGAATTTCATTGTAACATATAATTGCATAATTAAAACTATTATATTTGTGTTTGTTCTTATATCTTCTCGGAAATAGCTTCTTTAAGGTAGCTTTTTAAAAATTTGATTATTCACCCTCATAGTAATAATCTTTCTTAATTGTAGGAATACTAAAATCATGATTTAAACATAATTATTTGATCTATATCGTCAACAGTATGATTGGTTCTATGCTAGGGTTAAATAGTCTCCTAATATTGTTTCTTATATTCTATTTTTAAGTATTGTGTCATAACTGTATTCATTATTTCTTATTTTATGGACTAATATGTAATCTCCCTAAGATTTATTTTATATATCTTATAAACAAGGCATTAATATATAGCAAATTTATTCATATATGTTTCTTTATATTTTTCAGTTTTGTCATTAAATATTGTTTTGTCCATTTTTAAGTGCTTTGTTAAGTGTAATGTTTCTTTGTATAATGGGATTTGAATTTTTTTTGTGCAACTGCCTTTCATAACAGTTTCTGTTTCAGGATTATTCTTCTCATCTCCTTTTGCTGAATTTATGTTTGTCATTTGCATCTTATATATTTGATGCAAAAAACGTCTCTCAACTCAGCTTTTCTTCTAATAGATACTGAATCTGAAGAATAAATATTTTTAGAGCCCAAAGAATCCCTGCTTAAATTCTATCAGCAAGATGATCCACTCATTTGTGGAGACAATTATTTATTTGCTCCACATCTGTAGTAGATTTTCTTGTATGCTTAAAAAAAAAATTACCATACAGGAACCTTTTAATTTAAATTATTTAAAAATGTTCGCATTTTGAAATTTGGTTTCATGTATTATCCAGCACTTAAAAACTTGACTTACTAAAATATATGTTGTTTTCAGATAAATATGCAATTTCTAGAATTTGTGTCATGGCTGTTTTATTTAGGAGTATATTTATTTATTATATAACATTTTGATGTTGGGACTTTGTAAATTATTATGTTTTCAATAATTTAAAGGTTTTTATAAATGTTTCCCTTATTTTATGCTGCTTCTGTGTTTCATAAATTGTGAAAATATTGAATTAATCAATAATGATTTTCTTGTACAAAATTTTGTGTGAGACTATTTTATCACTTTAGATGGTAGTCTTTAATCCATTCTGAATTTAAATACAATTACTTCACAGGAATTATTCTTTTCACTTTTAGTATGTTTTTTTTTTTTTTTTTTTTTTTTTTTTTCTGCTTGTAAATTTTAGATAATGAAATAAAATTTGTATTCTTAAGAGCATTTTAAAGTTTAATTTTTTTATAATATATATATATATATATATATATATATATATATATATATATAATTAGATTTGTAATGAAGAAAAAAATTTCTCAGTTTCCTTCTCTATTCTTCTTTCTTTCAAAATTAAGTTTATGAAAAACAGTATCCAGAGCATTCTACTACTACTGACTCTTTATTACTAAAAAGATACTTCTCAGAAAAGTGCAGTTAAAAAATCGGCTTGATCTCTGTATAATTCAAAATTTGTGACTGTAATTATGTGTTTTGTATTTAAAGATTTACCGATGTATCATTTTTTGGTGAACGACTCCTAACAAAATGGAGAGAAAGAATCAAAAGAGTGAAGGTGAACCTTTTATTTGATTTGTGGGAGGGAGGATACAGAAATCAATTGGTTAATTGCTTGTTTTTTTTTCTCCTGATGTGTCACTCAGCTGAGCTCAATTCATGAATTTTTAAGTTTTCAAGAACTATTCATTGTGCAGCCACATTGTCTGTCTCTCCACTCTATTGATATTTTTTTCTGTGTTGAGTTTCTTTGCCGATGCTCATATTTAACTCAAGAAAACTAGTGACATGCATCCTGTTGCATAATTAGAATTAGAGATGTATGAATGTGGATCTAGTTAGTTATTATCATGGGGAAGATTTTTTTCACATTTGGGAATAGAAGATGGCACAGACGATTTTAAGAAATTTTAAATAAGATTTTAGTCATTTTACTATTTACTATAAGAATTCAAAGATTTAGCAAATAGTTTCTTAAGCGCTTCCAACACGCACGAAATCAAAACGTTGATTTTTCAACTAATCTTTTAAATGAATTTAAAAAAAAAATGTTTCTTAGCTAAAAACAGTTTTATAATCCAAACTTTAAAAATAGGGTTTGAATTTTCATTTTTTTTAAAGATACTTTCAGATTCAGTGGAACTTTTGAAAAAAATGGCAGTAAAATTAATGTGTCTTAGTTATAGTATTCAGAATATAATTGAAGGGAATATGGTTACGCTTCCTCTATTTTTTGTATGTGAAACAAAAACAGACCTTAATTTTTTATTTATATGTCTTATTTGAAAAAAAAATTTAGTTTTTAGTTTTAAAATGGTCTAAATGCAACCAAAAACAAAGAAATTTGCTATATGGAAGTTTTCTTAGAAAAAACACTTGAAATATTTTTTAAAATTTTCAACATTTTGAGCAATTAGGTTTGGCTATGTAACATTTTGAGAAATTATGTTTGGTTATACTACATTTTGAGGAATTATACGTGTTTGTATCCAGGAAAATATAATCCAGCATTTTTAAAGTTACTTTTTTTATTATTATGTATATCTTCCATTATCATGTATTTTAATTATAAATTTTTAATTAAAGTATGAGCCAGTAAAAAATTTACAAAAATCTGGATCGTTTTTTTTTTTTTTTTGGCAATTTGAATTAAATTTGAAGAAATATTAAATCAATATTTCTGAAGAATCTGAAGAAATATTAAAATAAAGGTTCCAGCTATTGTCTCTGTTGTTCACATCACATTTCTCCTAGTAATTCACGGCATTTTAAAAATTTTTTTCACAAATATCACAGTAATATTTGATATTTGAATTCTGTTCATCATCACCGTCCTCACTCATATTATCTTCACTCGATGAATTAATAATAAATCAAATTTATAAACGAATTTTGAACGATCAGAACGTTTTCGAAGAGAAATATGCGCATATTATAAATGCAACATAAATATTTATCACATTTTACACAATAAACAATGAAAACTTCCCTATCTAATATTTTCCCCTGACTGTGCGCAAAATGTTTTGAAGAATGTCATCGATTAGAACTGCCTGATGAGTATTTCTCTCTAAAAATATTTCTAAATCTGTTTTGATCATTCCTTCGCTATCTTCTATCAAAGATGAGAAGAATGGATGATCATGGAAGCACCGCTTTCTATTGGTGGCTGCTGAAAACTAGCTGAGAAAATGCGAAGGCGTTAGCTGAACCTTTTCTCCTGTTGAAGTGGGGTTGAGGCTGGGGCAGAGGAATAAATCGATCGGTGAGCTTCCGGAAGCGTTTGGAAATCAGCGAGACGACGAGTCAGAGACACCTCCGCACAGATCCCCCCCCCCCGAATTGACAAAACTTGAAAGATAATGAAAATATTCTCTGAATTTTCTTTCTCGAGGCGGTAATGTTTTTCCAATATTTATTGAAATTAAATTGGGATATTTTAGTTATTGATGGAAAAACGCCTGTCTCTACGAAATCATCAAAACTACTTTTTTACTCATTAACATTAGGATCCCAAGGCTCATGTGGAACATTTTCAATATGGTGCTCTTCCATTTATACAATATAATATACTGTCAACTTTTTTGTGCGAAATTTTGTTCCCTTTGTCTTCCAGTCTATATATGCAATTTGGTTCCATTCTGTTCATTAGTCACAGTTGTCTCCAAACAAGGAAATTTACTTCATTGCCTTTCTAGTTTAGGATTGATTGATTCGACAGCCATGTTAGGCTATGATGCAGAAAGTATATTATTCAATTGAAAAAAAAAATGGCAGTTTATATATATATATATATATATATATATGAAATTACAAACATGAACAGTTAAGTTTTCTATATTTGTATAATATATTAGTTCAATGTGTAACATTTTATTTTAATCAGTGTCATTTCTGTTTAAATTATTAATTAGAAAATCTAGTAATTTTATTTCTTTAAAGTAGAGGTTTATTTCTTTCTTATAATTAGAGTGTCGATGACAGGCTTCAGTGTTATTAATATTCTTAACTTTTAATCAACAAAACCATTATTATTAATCTTTCATTATTTTTTTATATGTCGAAACATACTGAGAAAGTTTCAAGTATGGACGTGAAATTCTTCATAATATGACTTACCAGCTAGATAAACACTATTAAAAAAACTTATATCCACCTATACATTAGCAGATTTTACATTCAAATAATTTTATGTAACTGAATATAGCCTTGTATGAATTGTCATTAGAAAATTGAATTTAAATAGTTCTATGTTTTAAAAAAATGACTATAAAATACAATTCTTTGCAACTTTAAATCATTAACAGCTGCATCTTATTTTCAAATAACACTAATTAGGCTGATAAATCTTTATCAAATGGAAACATTTTAAGTATATTTACAATTATGCTATAATTTATAAATGATTAATTTGTCACAAAAAACAGTGCAGTAACAAATTTTTGCAATAACAAAAATTTTATTCAAAAACTTTTGAAATTTATAATATATTACACTATATTAGAATATAGTAAGGAACATTAATCAATCAAACATTAATTTTGAATTAATTAAAATAATAAATCTCAAAATACTTTCAATAAAATCAGAATACATGATCAGAAAACTGATTCTTGAATAAAGGCTTGCCTTGATATACAACGAAAATTACAATATATACTTACTTATTCAATATGCTATGTTTATTATACCACTATGATATGAATGCTATTGCTTAGCTTTTATGTTTTGTTTAGTCAGCTTTATTTAAGTTAGATATAAATTGAAGACTGGATAATTGAAAATAAAGAGAGGGGAAGATCTAAATACTTTCCTTGAGTAGTTATTTGTAATATCAAGTTGTTTTTACAGTGGGCACTTAAAAAAAATTCTAAATTATTATTTATCTAAATTTATGTTAATGTTATTTTACTCCTTTTTTAAAAATAAAGATGACTTAGATCATTAACTTTTGGTTATACGTCTTCCATTCATAAAATGTGTTATTTAATTATGACTACAGATGTGAATTCGTGTTAGTTTATCACCTTAAATTATTTAGAAGTTACAAAAATTTAGCATGCATTTGCTTAAAACTACAAAACACAAAAGTAATATAATGACCAAATAAAAAAAACAGATCATATACTGTGATATCAATATCGCATTACCTTTTCATTTACAATGTAATTTATACATTTCTAAAAATTTTATATGATCTATTTATGAAATGCATCACAAGAACAAATTTGTAAACAACAAAAACATCAATTACAAAGATAAGAAATGGCGATTTAAAAATAGGCATTAATTAAGGGAAATTTTTGATTAATTATTCACACTCACTAGATAAAAAAACTGTTTTTGAGAAAAACCGATATCCACATTCACGTACAAAAGCAATGACAACGTTTTCCCTCATGCTCATCGAAACACGATTCAATTGAACCGCGAAAAGTGTTGAGCTACAACTCAACATTTAAAAGACAACAGACAACGCTTATCCCTTGTGCCTCTCTCACTCAAACGTACCTACCTGTGAAAAGTACGGTTTGTGATGGACTTGCCTATCCCATAGGGATAAACGTTGCGATTGAGACGCTAGTCCGAATTTATTCAACAAAGCTGATAATCTTCTGGGTTAAAAAGCATGCAGTTGTGATATCTTCTTTTCTAATTTTGAGCCATGGATTAGGGGAAAACATAGTGAGAACATCGCCGTTAGATTCTTGATATTTGCTATTTTGGAAGATATGATTCGTTTTTTGTAGTGAGATTTCCTGATAATAAGAAATTAAATCTTCTGAAGTAATCCACTCCAGCAATGAGTGCGACTCCGTGACCATTTTTGCTAGTACGTCCGCCTTTTCATTCCATCTGTGAATGCCCTGGAGACCACACCAAACATATTCTCTGATTTCATTTTCTCCTTGCTTCAATTTTGCTAACTAATCTATGAATGATTTTTGGAGATTTAATTGTAAGGGATTTTAGAGCTTGAAGGGCCGAATAGCTGTCTGTCAATAAAAGCAGATTTCTTCCTGTTACTGAAAATTTATGCAGAGCTTGGCAAAGTGAAAAGGCATCCGCTGGGAATATAGAATTGATAGAGGGAATTCTATAAATGAAGGATTGATTACAAGAGATACCTACAATAGAAGTGAAAGATTGGGATTTAGATGCATCCGTAGCGATAATATAATAATCTTGGAATTGTTTGCATACAGTTTCTTCTGATATTCTTGATCATACAACTCGGAGAACTTTATTTTGAAAACTAAAGTCTGAAAGATGAATTTCACAAAAATTGTTTTGGGGGACAATGGTGTCTGGCAGGGAAATAATATGATTTGTCGTAGCATTCAGGTTTGCAAATAGATCTTCATTTATTATTTCGCCTTTTTTAACTAATTTGATTCCGGAATTGGGATTATGGTGATAAATAGGTAAATGAATGTCATTGGCAAGTTGTCTGAGAAAAAAATTGTACAGCTTATCTTTTAATTTTTTCTTATAGCATTTCCTGACCCACGATTTTCATTAAAACAATATTTGGGGTCCATTTAGGCAGCCCAAGTGCTTTTCTAAGAGCTATAGTTTGAGTCGAATTGCAGGTTTTGTATTGAGTTTCGGAGAATTTATTGGTGTTAGAGCTGCTATGATAAAATAGACTTAAAATGCTATTATTGGTTATGTTTACGAGATCCCTTGTTCTGAAACCATAAGTTTTATACGCTATAGATTTTAAAATATTGATTTTTCTAAGTGCTTTATCTCGTATATTTTTAATATAGCCCCATTTTGGTTGGTTGTTTGATGTCTAGATATTTAATATGTTGTTTCCAAGAGTGAGGAAAACCAGCGCATGTAATTCGAGGGGTCTATTGCAATTTCTTTTTTGATAAGTCAGCAATTGAGCATTTCTAGGGGCTCATTTTAAGTTTCCAATTATTACACCATTTGTGGACGTTTTCCATTATATTCTGCAGCTTCTTGGAAATGTAATCCAGAGATATATAAGCACAAAAGACAAAAATGTCATTAGCGAAAATTGAGTATTCCACGCCAACATCGAGAGTTTCAAAGAAATCCGCAAGAAAAATTACAAAGAATATGGGTGATACAACACTACTATGAGGCAAATCCTTCTGAGAAGTGTTTCTCCTAGAAAGAGAATTTCTCCAACGAAATTGAAAAGTTTGGTTTTGGAGAAAGTTGTGTATGGCGTTTGAAATTGATACCAAGCTGAAGGCACTTCAGCATAAGACCATAATTGTAAACGAGTCACATGCATTTTTAAGATCTAAAATAATGCGATCAAGTATTTCTTTAGATCGTGGGCTTCTGTAATGGATGTGTGTATTTTATATACTACAATCTGATTATCCCTGAAGGGAAGGAAACCATTCACAAAAGGAGAAATTTTCTCGCAATTATTAAATGATCAGTAATACACTGAATCAAAATTCTTTCAAAAGTTTTTGAGAAAACAGATATGAGGGCTATTGTTCTATAAGAAGTGACTTTGTTTTGTCCTTATTAAATTTAGGAATTGGGACAATGTTTCCATTTCTCCGGAATAAAAGATGTTGTAAGAACCTCTTGAAAGATGTTTGTCATGTTTATTAGATCTGTGATGCTAAGATTTCTAAACCAATTTGCTAAAATACCATTAGCACCATGTGTGGAATGCCGTCCTTTTTTTTTTTTATAGCGTATCTGACTTCCTGTAGGTGAATAGGGTATTAAAACAAGAAATGTAGTCTTCGCTATAATCAAGTAGAACTGGTTCGTGCTCAAAACTACTGTCTTCAAAAAAAAAAAAAAAAAAAAGCAAAAAGATTGCTTTTTTGAGATATATTTGCGATTAAACGATTTTTATGTTGAATGAGATTTTAAATATTCAATTCTAGGCTTGAATGATTATAAAACTTATTGAGCATCGAGTAAAACATTCTAGGATGTTGCAAATTTTGTCCCAATAATTCCGACTAGCCTTTTCGATATGAAAACGTAGTCATGCTGCATATTTTTTGAGTTTTATCCAGTCTGGTTCTGAAACAAAACGAAGGGCTCTTTTTCGAAACAGAATCTTCAATTTTTGACAAATATGATAAGATAGTTCAACCAGGGAGGATAATTATTAGTCGAAATGGTATTAATTTTGTGTTTTCTTTTATAACTTCCGAAATCCTGCGTGTCAATACATTTAGATAAGTTCTTGTAGTCAAAACTTTTACGGATTGCTCAATAGTCCGATTCCAAACTATTGTTTTTATATACTTTGCACTAAGTTCTAAATTTGACCATGTGATTATGACCGAGCAATGATCACTTTCAAAGGACGAATCCAAAACATAACAAGTAACGCCATGAGATGTAGATGCAGAGCAGATCGAGGAGCAATGCTGATCTAGTACAAGTGGCATACGTAGGGTTCGAAGTATTAAGGAGGACAAAAATGGAGTTTTTAAGCCTTTCTACGAAATTATTACTTAGAAGAGATGATTTATTTCATCCCCAAAGTGGGTGATGGAGATTAAAGTCACCGAATATAAAAACTGGGATGGAGAAAGAATTAAAAAAAACACTTTACATTTTTTATAATGAGTCCTTCGGGGGGGCATATAAGTTAATTATAATAAAATTTAAACCTTTATGGTAAACTCCAGTTGCAAGAATTTCAAGATTGGTATTGTGTGTAGCACTAATTGGAGTAATTCTACCATATGCGTTTTTCGGAATGCCGGTAATTGAACCACCTCCAGGTCGATCTTGCCTGTCGAAATAAAACAAATTTTTAGTTGAACAAACAAAGTGATCTTCCTTCTTGAAGAATGTTTTTGGAAAATCCAGAATTCGCACATATAAAAAGAGGAAACTTTGAGCCAATTTTTTTTAAGACCTCTACAATTCCACTTACGAAAGTCATTGTAAAAAAGAAACCAATAAAAGTTCAAAAAAAAATCAATCCTAATGCAATTATGGGAAAAAGAAAAGGACAAAAAAGGAATGAGGGAGTCCAAGAACTAACCAAAAGCACCTGCATTTAATTGCATTGGAATAGAAGATGTTTTACGAATCTTCTGTAATAATTTTTTCTTTCTTGATGGCGAAAGATTTTGGTCTCCAACTTCGCGTCAAGATACTCATGACGGTTAAGTTAGGCGACAACGATTCCAACAATTTTTCGAACATCCCAAGGACAATGTTTATTTGCTCTTCCATTTTGATTTTAATTGTTTGGATGATTGAGTAAATCCTTTCGTTCATTTTATTGAGCGTAGTCAGTCTCCATTTTTTAGCTTATTTTTTCTTAGACATTTTTTCTTGTGGGTATTTATTTTTACAGCTACTGCGTAGCTAAAATTCTTTGACTGATTATAGATTCGTCTTGCCTCAGCTGTTATGATATGGTTTTTACATTTTAGTTCTAAAATATCCTTTTCTTTGATAAAGAATGGGCATCTCGACGTAACCGAATGCTCTCCCTTACAATTTCTGCATTTCTGTTGTGAATGACAGATACCCGCGTGAATGTCGCTACACAGATGACAAATCTTTTCCTTTTCACATATCCTTGAAAGGTGCATGAAACTGTAACAATTTGTACATTGCCGAGGATTATCAATGAAAAATATCGTGTTTCTAGTTTCGTGATAAATACGGGTGATGAGAGTCGCTTTGTTTAAGAAATCGCCTCATTTCCACAATTTCTATTTCATTATTTTTGTTACTTCTTCGGCACTTTCCAGCAACGAGACTTTAGAGGGGATATCATAGAGGAGAAAACGAGTTTATATTTTCCCATATGATATCCGTCGTAACTGGAATGTTTACCAATGTGTCTAGGCTAAGTAGCTGGGCTGCACAAACAGGATCCTGCGTTGTAAACATGATTTTCCTCTTGCGGGTAAATTTTATGCTTAGTATATTTGCATGCCGATTTATTATTTCTTTTATGAAAGCTTGTAGCGTAAACGGGTTCATTTGGGGAATTCTTAATTTCGGATCAGCATTTGTCATTACAATATTTATTTCTTCCTATTCGTTCTGTCCAAGATGTGATACTGTTAGGAAATTTCGGCATTAAGGTTCTAAATTCCAAATTCTTTCGTCTCCCGTACATTATTCTAAAATGATGCAATGCATTTTGAGCCCGCTAGTGTGCGTCATTAGTTTGAGTAAATCACTTCACTTGACATTAAACATATAACTATTTAATCGGTATTGTATTTTTATTTAACCCGGTAACCGTAGCTAATATGCAAATATAAGACATGATATGAATACGTGTCATTGTGTTTGTAATTTGGCTTGGTTCGGTGCTGGTCTCGGGTCCTGTAATGACCTTCTATGTATTTATAAGTTTTTTCATCATATCTGTAAATAGTTCATCATGTTTTCAATTTTATTTCCTCTTAATAAATTATGTTAAATTAAACCTTTCATTTTGTCGGACCCAATCATTGGAGACTTTATTTGTCATCATTTCCACTGCAGTGCTCTAACATCAAACGGCTGAATCCACAGCCGTTATATAAGATATCACTTTAATAGATACCAATTCATTTGGGGATTTTCTACACTTGAATAATTTTTCTGACATTGAGGATTGCATAATGCTTACAGGGAAGCAACTATAATTTTCTTCCACTACCATATCCTAGGAATGACTCAGTTTTTCTAATTTTCAAAAACAGTAGGGAAAAAACTGCACAGGTGTCACCTGACTTCAATGCCCTATGTCAACCACCAGGTGAAAATGGAACTTCTAATAAAACACAGGAAATAATGGCAAGTTCTTTTGCTTCAAAAATAACACTATAAAACTATTCAAAAGTGCAGTCACTCTCGGCCGACTAACCAACCGCCCATCTCTATTTAACAATACAATAAGAAAGGGATGGCGAACCAGTGGTACACGTGCCATTGATGGCACGCGACACAATATTTTGGGCACGTCACCGATCAAAACGGTGTGCCTTTTCGTTCAAAATAACAAAGTTCACTATGAAGTTATTCGAACAAACACGAGTGATCGGTCGCGGTACGCGGAGTGCATATTCCCATTCCCTGCAAGTGCAATAAAAGACAGAGATGAATAATCGATGTCTATGATTATATATGTAAGCATAAATTGTCATCTGAGCGCTGCAAGTTACTTGTCTGCAAATGTCATTAATCGGCATAGTAAGCCTTTTCAAGAGGTCGAGTTTTTGAAGGACGCCTGGTTAGCATGTGCGTCCTCACTTTTTGAGGATTTTGATATTAAAGGTAAGATAATTCAGCTCATCAAATTGATAGAATATCAAAATCAATTGATATTCTATCAAGAAACACAATAAAAGAAAGAATCTTAAAACTGGTCGGAAATGTAACAGATGACACACAAGGACACAAGGAAAAATGTTTGGGGCGCCGGCGCCCGATTCAATTCTGGAATTTCACTGCATTATTCACTAACAAGCCTAGTATGATAAGAGAGGTTTAACATCTTTTGATAATCTAATGACGTTAGTCACAAAAGTAGTCAACCTCATAACGTCGCAGGCTTTAAATAAACGAAAGTTTGATGCTTTGTTGGATGAAGTCAACTCGATGTACAATGGCTCACTAATGTATAATAATGTTCGCTGGTTGAGCAGCAGGAACGTACTTCAAAGGTTTGTTGACTGCTTGAAAGAAACATGATTGTTTCTGCAAAATGAGGGGGAAATTGAATAATACCTATAGCTGTTGGATATTATGTGGCTTTCTAAAATGATGTTTTTTACAGACATATGCCAACATTTCAATCATTTTAACGCAAAACTTCAAGGCAAAATTTAAAAAATTATCGCTATGATGAATTTCATTCACACTTTTGTCGCTAAACTGCGTTTTTTCAGAAATGATATTATTACAAGAAACTATTAACTTGAAAATAAAATATCAAAAATATCACTTCCCAAACTTGAAAAAACTATCAATATTATATATCATATTTAGATGTATATGAGAAACCAGCTACTTAATGCTACTAGTTCTCAACTCGTATATGATACTACATTGCGTTTACCATCTGATCTTTTGAGTGATGATTCTATTGTGAATGCAACTGTAACACCCACTTATGTGACAAATTTAGTTTCATTAATGAAAAAACGAAATCCAACAAATCCTATTCTTCATGGAAATTCTAAATTTTTCGTAAATCCATCCTTAGCTTCATGTAGTCACATATTCCTCAGAAATGATAAAGTTTAACCACCATTAACTCCTCCTGATTCTGAACCTTGCTTGATCAAATCTCGAACAGATAAAAATTTTATTATAGAAATAAATGATAAATATATAACTGTCACCATAGACAGATGTAAACCTGCCTATGAAATTTCGGAAAAAATTCACCACCAAAAGCAGCTTTGCCAAGCAAAATGGTAATTTTAAAAATTTAAAAATAACCATATATGGCAGAGTTATTAATTTTCCTAAGCGACTGGGCGAGGAAATTTAAAACATATATTATTTAGATTTTTTTTTCAATATCCTTTAATTCATTTTTTTCTGGTAGTAAAATTATGTTTTAATCGATTTTTTTTAATTTAGTCTACTGGGATTATTGCTTTACTAAACAAAATAAGTTATAAATTATAAGATTATCATTTTTGGTCAATTATAGTTTTTTCCCTCGATTTTTCATGATTTGCACATTTCATTATCATCATATTTTAGAATAATATAGTAATTGTTAAGTACAGTTGAAATCAATTTTGAATATAATTTCAAAATAAAGTAAAATTTGATATATTCAATTTCAATTTAAAAAATTCTGTATAGTTTATAATGTAACCTTCTTCTCTATTGTATTTTTATGATATTGTTATGCAGCCTCTTCAAATAAAAATACTTTATTTTAAATTTATTCCTATTTTCTCTTATTCTTTATTTTAAGAATTATTGAAGTTATATATCGGAATATGTAATAAAATAGATGAAGGAAAAAACTTTTGATTTCTACGATTAGAAAATGAAGAAACTAACAAATTAAATATATAAGCTTGATCTCACACATTTCGAATTTAAAAAAAAGCAGAAAATCCTTAATATTAAAGCGGAAAGTCACTATTTGCATTTCATATTTAATTTGTATTTTAAAGTATAAAACACCATTGTGGAAAAAAAGAAAATTAATTTAATTTAAAAATCGCTTAAATATGAATTATCTGCGAAAAAAGATAATCTAAATAAAATATTGAAATGGTTGAATTAATAGAATTCATTAAAATCGAAATAAAATGTAGAGAAGCCACTATGTTGATTAATAACTCTAAGGGTTAACTGAACCCTTGAATACATGAAATACTGATGAACAAAAAAGAATACATTCGAACACATCCACAAAGAAAAAAAAATTCTCTGTCCTTTGAACTAATCTCAAAAAGTCGAAACGATTCGTTCAAAAAAAAAAAAGTTTTATTTATTTATTTTTTTACGAATTTATTGAGATTTACATAACGTATCAATATCACACGATCCTAATTCACTGCAAGGTCAAATATCTTCATTTGTTGCGAAATTTATGGGAAATGAGAAACCTAATGCAAGCAGATGACTCCTTAAGTGAAAGCAAAATACGTATTTTGAATGGATTAATTTTGGAATAAATATTCAATGGGTCGAAATATCTGATGATTTGTAATTTATTTCATAAGGGGAGGGCACGGGGTTGAGATCGAGATGAGATTTAATATAATGATAGTATACATTTAGAATGTTCATTCATGAAAATATTAAAACGTAATGGCCAGCCAATTTCGAGAAAATGGTCCTCAAACTTTTGGGAAAGCTTATATACAGATAATTTGACTCCCGGTGCACTATTCCGATGGCATGGTTATCTAAGAAATCATCTCGTATACGGAAAGTCAGGGTTCGAACCTGGCTTGTTTTTTTTTTTTTTCTTTTTTTTAATAATTCTTATTCAATTAAAAATTTACAAATACTTTTAATTAATATGTTTTTAATTTTTTTTATCCAAAAATAAATAATTATCGAAATACATAACTATAAAATCAAAATTTTAAAAGAAAAAATTATAAATACAAATGTACTTTAAAAAAAATAAAATTATTTAATTTAATTAACAATTTACAGTTAGTTTTAATTCATACGCTACTTATTTTTATGCAAGGATAAATGCTTATTCTTTTAATACTTAAATTATAATTTAATGTTTAAAGAAAAAATAATTAAAAACGTAACATTAATGGCACAATATGTTGCACACTTGCATTAAACTGTATTATATCTGCAAACTTCGTAAATTTCAAAACTCGTCGATTATTCCAGTTAAGTTTCATTTTCTTTTCTTTCCATGCGCTATTACCGTTCCTAACCTTATTTTGGTTCTTGATCAAGTTGGGACCCTCTCAGACGCAGGGCCCCGGTGCATAGCATCCGCCGCACCCCCCCCCCCCCAGAAGGCCGGCCCTGGAGAGGGGGGAGGGATAACAATTTTATTATAGATCGTCGTAAAGAAAGTTTTGGACAGACCACTCCCGTTAGTTAAAATAAATATTTGACAAAACAATGGTCATATATAAGATGGAAAAAAAAAAAAAAAGAAAGAAAGAAAGGAAATCAGGCTTAAAAATCTCGATGAAAAGAGTTACGATTGTATCAAAGCTTAAAAGAGTCATATAAAAATGTTGTGCGGCCTGTAAAAGAAACCATCGGTTACTTCTGAAGCATTTTATTAAAACCTGTGGGATTTATATCTATTTTTCTCGTACACTAATACACTAAGCATGTTTTGTGTTTTGATTTGTCATATAATGAAGATAATCTAGTTTAGATTTTTTATTTCTAATCAATTTAATTTAATATTTAGTAACAGCTCGACAATTAAGGTAAAATTTTGTATGCGTCAAAAAGGCATACAAAATTTTATTCATTTAGCTGGATGCGTTTTTGAATTCCAGGCACGACAACAGATATATAATTCAGAAACAATATTTCATGATAAAAATAAAAATCTCTCTATATAAATAAATATACAAAATTTATTTGATTTATAAAGCAAAATCTGTATATATATTAAAAAAAGAATTCAAAAGGAAGTGTCTCCTGAAATACTCCTACAAGTGTGCCCAACGTTAAATGGGGTTTATCGGATTATGTTATGACGACTTAAAAATATTCTTAAAAATATATAAAATGAATAAGAAAACCAATTTGAATTAACATATTTCACTAAAACGTGCTGAACAATTATTTTAAAATATAATTATTTTTATTTATCAAAAATTAGGGCTTTATTTTTTAATTTATTTCCAAATATTGAAGACGTGATAAATTTTTTCAGACGAAAACGAATTCACCAAAATTTTCGTCTGAAAGTATCAAGGTAATTTTACTGATGCCAATTCCCGTCAAGTTTAATTCCATAAATCATAAAAACATCACTTTTCTCCACACTCTGCTCCCAACTGAATATTGATTTTTGCTCTCCCTACTATCGACCCCGGGATTTTAAAGGTGACTCACATGCTACCGTCGTCATGGTTACCTTCCAGCCGATGCCTTGGCAACAGTTCTGCACATGTGCCTTGTTAAATCTTTTTATAAAAAATGTATTTCCAAAATGAAATTGAGAAAGCGCAGAAAACAGGTTGAGATTCCCCTCACCCTCTTCTTTTTCAGTAAATATTTTCAAAATTTTCTGACTAGTTCCGTAGCTTTAATGAAAAATAAGTGTTTTCTCAGAAAACTTTTAAGCCAAGTTTTTTCATAGAGAAGTTATGTATATCGCTTTAAATGATATTTAAAAATACCCGACATTCGCTATATGCTTCCCAATTTTTGTGGTTGGGGTGGAGGGAGTAGGTGATTTAGGCATACGTTTGTGACCAGGGACTTTATATCGAATGTAACGGCATAAAAATTCCGTTTAGAACGTTTTTTGGTATGAAACTCATACCAAATTAAACCGGTCAACTAAATATAATTCAAACTAGCTGGAATTTCCTCTCCAAATTTTCACACCACATTAAAGCTCCGCTTTTAGTAGACCTTCATATATATATATATATATATATAATCATAAAAAGTAAATATCTATGCGTGGCATATTTATTTATGCCTCTTATTTGAATGCATGCATCGTCTTTCTGGGGGGGGGGGATTTTTTTTTCTTTGCAAATTGGAAAATTACTAGAATTTGAAATAGAATTAGTATTTATAGCTGTAGTACATATTAAGTAAAATTTGTATTCATCTTCTGCAGTATTTACGCTCTACAACTTTTCGGTTGATCAGTTTTTGGATTGAATGTGTGATTTTCGAGTAATTTAGGGAAAATCAAACATCATTTCACTTCATTTTTTTCCAAGTAGTAACTAAATTTCATATCTTCGCAATGAACGAACTGGGAAAAATCATAGGGGATCTTTGCTGAAGTGACTAAAGTTATAAAATTTTAATCATAATATATTTTTAAAAAATCCTCGATTACTAACTTATATTTAAATTGCTAAAATACAACATTCTTACTTCAAATAAATAGGCAAGCATAAAGCTGGATGTCGCAAAATTTTCAAATATCATTTTAAATGATTTAAATACTCTTTATGAAGAGAGAAAAACTTGGTTTAAAATTTTTCCAAATAAAAGTGCTAAAGTTACTGGTCTAGAATATAATTTCTGTGACCTTCATTAAAAAATATTTAATGTGATATAATTAAAAACTCTATTAATTTTAACGCTTTTAATATGAGTCCGTAAATAATTTGATTTCTTTTCTTTGGTTCTCTTTGCTATTAAGATAATATTTGAACACCATTTATAATTCGAATTTAGTTTGATTTATGTTTGTGTTTCTGTATTGTTTTCTGTTGTTATAAATGTGCCCATGTCTGTGTTCTCGGTGATAATTAAGCGAATAATCTTCTAAGACAGTTCAATTCAATCGAGAACTTTATTGCGGTATAATCAGAGACAGCCTTTTCTATGAAGGGGCCCGGATGTAAGAAACCATTTGGGACTAAAGTAATAATAATAATAATGCGTGATTTTGTTTTTGCTGTTAATCGCCTCAGGAAAATTACAATTTTTTTTTGCAAGTTCTTTTTCGATGCTTAGCATAGTAAGTGCATTTAAGCGTTATGCTCACATAACCGAAGACAATTCTTTATTAATTTAATTTGCTGAAAGAGCGTTCAGCACTTATTATATTAATTGGCAATGTAAAGAAAAGTTTTAACGCAATTTATATAACTCAGAAATAAATCATTATAATTATTAATTAGTATGTATTGTAATATGTGTTGAGCGATTCTTATATCCCTTTCATTCAAAATCACATTCAGTAGCAAAACAATTATTTGGATCATTATTTTTCATTTACATTTTTGTTTTAAAACTTTACAAAGTTTTTGGAACATTTTTCTAATTCATGTTTTTCTTAAGTTTTTACATCAGTGATTAATTTGAAATACTTTTAAATCTATTTCCTATCTGTACAATAACAGTATCAGTTACAGAGTTAAAAATAACATCAATAATAAATTCCACAACCAGGTTTTCTATAATTTCATCTTCTGCTCTATCGAAATATAATTTTTCTCTCTTTTCGAATTTGTTTTTTAGGAAAATGTTGGGAAAGATTCAAATCACGTACTGTTGCTTTTGCTTCGTCTATAAACGAGTTAAATTTTAATTTTATTGACTAAATTAAATGCCCTAGCGAGAACAATTGTTTTTACTTGAAACAATTTTTTGATAGTGCTAATTTTGGAAAATATTGTAAACCATACAAATAACCTTTTGCACTCGGAGAAGTAATTCGATGCATAATTATTCACCTAAAACGACGACTTGTTAGCTTAGTTATATTAACGTCCCGTTTTAAAGCAACACTAGAGCTATTTTGTGACGGATCTCGTAATTTTGAACCGCTGCTGGTTGACGAGGACGACACCCAAGCTGGCACCCCCATCTCCACACCACGCCAGCGGTAGGACATTTAACGTGCACCAAACCCTCTTACATGACGGTTCTTCGATGGAATCGGGTCTCGAACCTGAAACCCTTCGGTTTTGAAGCCGAGACCTTACCACCAGGCCATCGCGGCCTACAAAGACATGTCTATTGCTCTGAAAAATAAATATACATAATTGTTTTAAGTTGAATTCTTCCGTATAATTAATTAGCAACTTCTAACTACTCTGCAGGCATTTTTAACAATCAAAATTAATTAAATAAATAAAACTTCAAAATGATGCACCGCCTTGAATGGCGACTGAAAGTCACCATTCGAGTGCAAAAGGTTAAACATAAAATAAATGTCATTTCTTGTATTGAATCAATAAACTTTTAATTCGAATATCGCTGTATTATTTTTATTTGCATCAATAAATTCTTCTAAGGCATTACAGGTTTGTTCAAACTGTATATACACTGCTTTAACAGTATCTATTTTGGCTTCCCAACGAGTGTCGCATAATGGTTTAAGAATAATATTTAAATGTCTTTGCGGAATTTTCCATCTTTTTGTACATGCAGAAAATAAGCAATATAAACGTTGCAATATCAAAAAAAAAAAAAAAAAATGCAATATATACTGCTGGAAGTGGTATCACAAATTAATAAATTAAAAGAATGTGAAAGGGAAGGCAAAAAATGCAATATATACAGCTGGAAGCGGTATCACAAATTAATAAATTAAAAGAATGTGAAAGGTAAGGCGCATAAATTGCATGAAGGTTTAGAGCAATTATTTTAGATGTACCCCTTTCATGTTGCTATCATTGTCGTATGCCTGTCCACTACAATCCATAATATTTAAATCTAGCTCACTTAATATTTTTTGGTAGTCCTTCTCCAGTCCCATCAATTACTTTAATAAATCCTTTAAATGACTCATTTATACTTAATTTTTTTCTTCAAAATTTGCATACTCAATAAAGATTGAAGTTTGTTTTTTATGGGAAAATATCAGGAGTAGAAACCATTTGGATAATGTAATACATGGCTACTTTTGCATCATCTTTAATTTTGTTAAGAACATTTCCTAACGCAGGATTAACTTGTTCTTGTGATGTATGTGCTAAATCATGCACAATTCTATTTTTGGTATTTTTTATTCTGTTTATATGATCCATAAGCATAGAGTCGTATTTATTTAATTCAATTAAAAAACTTTTTCCATTACTAGGCGTTCCTATTATTTCATCGTTTCCTCGAAGTTGCAGGCTAAAGATAAAATCACATCTACAATTCTTTGAAATAGTAATTTAAATCGTTCCGCTTCCTTATTTATATTAACTTGATTTGTTTTATCAATAGTCGAACATACACTTAGTCGTTTTAGTAATTTTTCCAAGCAATAAATTAATTAAGTGACAAACAGAATGCCCATGATCCTGAATTACAGTTGATAACTTTTTTCAGTTATTATACACCTATAAATCGCGTATATTTTCATTTCCTCTGAAAAATAATGTATAGCAAAAATAAAATACTGAGTCTTGCGTTTTTGAATAAATCAACCAGCTGCGAAGCTGGTATACAATACAAGTATACAATAATGAATCTGAATCGCGCATCGAATTACTAAATTTTTAATTTTTAATCTGCATTAAGTAAAAATATTAAATAATTTAAAATGAAAAAGTCACTTGAAAACGCAGCATTACCTCAAATGTTTTTATAATATTCTAGGGATTAAAATAAAAATAATTCCCCCAAATAAGATGTGCCATCTAATTAGGAAATAAGTAAATTAGTATGTCAAGGGGTTAATTTATATGAATATTCTATGAATAACTATTTTAATCATCATTTTATTAAGACATCTTTATTCAAAGTCTATTAAAAATTTAGAAACATCTCAAATTATATAGTTTTTGCCGTGAATAGTAATTGAAAGAAAAAAAAATAAAAACGATACATTCCGCGGTTGCATAGTCGTAATATTGAATGCAGAGTCTGAAGAATTTAGGTAGCAATTTATTTATCAAATTTAGTGCATACTTTGACAAAATCTTTGAGTATAGCTAAATTTCTACTATACCAAAAATATTTTTTTGTCATCTATTGTAGTCGGTAATATTTCTTTAGTGCAATAATTGATAAATTAGATTGCAAAAGAAAACAGATACACTACTGTTAAATAAACTTAATTCATAATTATACAATTTACTTACTCCAGTGATTTATAATGAATTCACATAATTTGGCTACAGCAAAGAGACTCTTCTTAGCATGCATAAGCATAAGTGTCAAAAGAAAAGAGTTTTTTACTAAATTTAGTTTAACCGTTAACTAGATTTTAGGCAGACAATTCTCATAATGAAAATAATAAAATAAGTTTCCTAATTCGTTATCGAGGAAGTAACAATTAGGTAAAAAAAAGTGACGATTAATTTTTAAACTTTTATTTTATTGAATTTTGAATTAGGAAAAACAACTTTATCGCCCTATTCATGTATAATATCAAAGTATATTTCTCTAATAACTCTGCTTGCAGGTAATCGAAATGCTCGATAAAAACTATTTTTTTTTCCTTCTAACTTATGATAATATCTTAGCCGAAAGAAAAAGATTAGTTGGCAAAAATGAGACGTCTTTTTCACTTGTCAGCTTATTGATTATTCTGTTAAATATAGCACAAATTATAAGCTTGATGAATGACATTTAAATCAGTTGTCTGAAACTCTGCGAACTTAACATTGTCGGTATCCATCAAATTGAGTTCTTAGTCAACCGATCAAAAATGTTTGGCAAAATGCGATATCTTATTCACCTGTCACTTTATCGGTTATACTGCAATACATAGTACAAATTATAAACTTAATGAACGCTATATGAATCAGATGTCTAAAATTCTGTGGATTTCCATCGCATTTAGTTCATAGTTTGTTTCGGCAGGCTAGAAATTGTAAGCAGAATGCAATATCTTATTCACCTTATCGAATAAACTACCCAAAGTAATTCAGATTATAAGCGTAATGAATGATATTTCAATCAAAAGCCTAAAAATCTGTGTATTTAACTTCCTCGATATCCATCGCATTGCGTTCATAGTCGGTCGATCAAAAATTGTCCACAAAATGCGGCATCTTAATGACCTTCTATCCTACAGATTATTTTGATAAATCACACTGCTTTAACCGTTACTTGAATATTTCGACTGTTTACAATATATTATGTTTAAGGTAGTTTTTAAATTATTATATTCGAGAATGTGCAGCTCTTCACAACCATCCTGAAGTGGTGAAGATTTTCGCCGACGAAACTCTCAATCTCTCGCCGACAAGGGAACAATTGCCCCCCTGCTAATGCCACCTTTGACTTTATGTATGTTTACTTTATATTACACTTAACTAAACTGTAATATATTTGTAAACTTCGCATATTTCAAGACCCATGGATTGTTCCATTTAAATTTCTTCCTCTCTTTTTTCCATTCCGAACAATATTCAGAACATTATTTTAGTTCTTGATCATGTTGGAGGCCCCTTCAATTGCGGGCCCGGTGCATAGCATCCGCTGCATCCCCCCCCCTCCAGATGGCCGGCCCTGTGTAGAACGTGCTAATTATTCTATTTATTAAATAATTCTATTATATTTTCAGTTAGTTTATGCCTTTATAACACAGAAATTTAAATTTAATACATATGTCTATTCATAATGAAATATTTCAGCACCCTATCTCAAAATATGTAACCTTTATAAATGAAAATGTTCAATATACATGTCTTTCTTCTTTGAGAATATTTCTTCATAAATTATATATAATAATCCAGAAATAACAGATTACTTTTAGATGGAACAGTGGTTTTGACTATGCGAATAGAATTTTTAAAATTAAAAAAATAGTTTAGAAAAAATTTTCAGGTAAAGGTATGTTGAAATGAATTTATTTTGAAAATTGATTTGTATAAAATGAATTAAAATATTTTCCAATGAACAAGATAAAATTGCTCTAACATGAAATTGGTATTCTGAACGAAATTTCATTATTAGCTTCTAGTAATATTTTTTAATTAACGATCTTAGCTATTTCGTTGCATGTTTAAATATTCAACTTCACTTAACAAAAATATTGAAAATAAGAGACATGAAATTTAATTCTGAGTTAAAATAATAAAAAACGTTTCAATTTATGACCATTTAAGGTGAAAAAACGCTCCTGTAAAGGATTGAGCTTTTTCATGCTCTCATTGTCTTTGATCACGAATTACATTCATAGTATGAGATTCATGAAACTTAAATATGGATTTATATGATTAAATCATATTTTCTCCTCTTTTATAAAGAAAGAATGGGTTTTACCTTTCTTCAAAAATATGAATTCAACAAAAGTATGAATATTCTTGGAGTGTAACTAATCTTTCATCTGTTTGCTAAAACCTATTGGACGAAACCGTCTTTTCAAAAGCAACCTTAAACCTTAGCCGCTTCCATGATTTCCAATACAATAAACAACAAATTAAACGCATTCCTGCAGTAAATAAATTATATGCATTTCTAAAAGATTTTTGATTTATCCATGATTTTTAATTAGACGCAGAAAGCTTATTCTTAAATTCTTCTCATTTATACATCAGATCACACCAATCCCATAAAATTTAAGGAAGATTATTTTTTTGCAGCTTTTCTCCCGATCACCAGTTGCACACTTGGAGGTGTGTATCTCTCCAGCCAATTGGCAGGCCTCTGATTTTTAACCCTACCTTTAAAAACCGGTGTCCGAAGCTCAACAGGTTTTCTTGCTTTGTTGCTATAAGCCAGTAGGTAAGCGTATAGTAAAGAAGCGCTCACATTGTCTTTGTATATTTAAAGGTAAACTTCTACAACTTAACGTAACCTAGATTCTTATTTATAAATTAAAATATTTATTTTTGCAAAAATTAAAGAGAAAAAGAATTAAAAATTAGGTAATTTACAAAATTTCTCATATTGTGAAATATTTCGTTTTCGATCGATTTTATTTTTAGTTAAAAATTATTTCTTATTGCTGGAAATGGCGAAAAATCTTTTTGGAAGTTTCTAAACATTGATGAGCTAGGAGTAATTTAATAATTAATGAATGCATCATTATTTAAATAAATAATATTATTTGAATCTCCTAAGTAATTCATTTGCATTTAATAAGTACTTTAGACAAGTCCAATGGTGGATGCCCGATCCGGCTATTTTTTAAAGGTTCTAGGAAAAAGGGCAAAGTAGACACGTTTTATAAAAAAAAAAAAAAAAATATGCTTTTACCCTGGTTGTCAAATAAATGAAACTAAAAAATATGAATTTTTTGTTATTATAAAATATTCAGATAATAATATGACTGCACGTTGGGTTATTAAATTGATTGCATATTATATAATTAGTTATCATAACTAATATTTATGGTTAATTTTTCACGAATTTCATTGCTTGAATCATTTTTTTCATGACATGCGTATTAAACAAAAAACATTCTTACAAAAAAATTACTAAAATGTATCATTAAACTAAAATAAATCTTAGTATGTTGATTAAGTTAAAAATGAATTGAAATGGGAAGCTAAATAAACCAATAGTTAATATAAGGGCCTCATAATGTATAAAGTCTTTGGCCACAAATCGAATCTGATTTTGAAAAAAAAAAAAAAATGTTATTCTGAAAAATCCTGCAAAAAAAAAAAAAAAAAAAAAATTAAAAACAAATCCAAATTCATAAAGAAATAAAATCTATTATTTGTAATCTATAAATTCAGCTACTACAAATTCATAACATACAGTAAAGTAAAATTCTCAATTAAAGTTATATGGAATGTAACGAATTTTTCTAAAACAACAAAAAAAAAAAATCGATCTTGAATTTCGTAAAACATTAACATAAACTTCACTTAAGATATTCGACTAGGTCCTGTGGGTTTAAAAAAAAATGAATAAATAAATAATGTTTATTTGGTGGGTATTTTTTAGTTAAAATATGGAAAAAATGTTCAATAAAAGTGAAATTATTTAAATGGAAGCAAAATAGATTTTGAAGAAAAAGTATATTTTCATGTAAATTTTTTGTGTTTTAAATATGAAATTATATATGAAATTTTGGAATGTTTTTCAACAATATTTAAATTTAAAAAAATCACAAATCGACTTTTAGAGCATTCAACATCAAATCCATTGTTCATTAGAATCTGTATTGCGTAACGAGTCGTAATTATAAATTTCATTAAGATATCTTGATTATTTTGTGTGATATAACGATACTTAAACAGTAAAATTATGAACGCATTTAAAGTTTTTAAATGCTTATAAATAAGCATTACTTACATGTCAATGGTGTACTATGACTTGTTTCTAATTGACAAAGAGACAAAATAAAGATACCACTGGAGACAAAAACATGCCTATTTTTTAAAACTAAAAAAAAAAAAAAAAAAAAAAAAAAAAAAAAAATCGATTTTTTTTTTTTCCCAAATTTAAGTTTTGAACTTAGCCGGATACCTTAAGTTTCGACAGTAATAACTACTGTTACAAATTATATTTTTAAAATTTTAAAAATTAAAAATTGCAAAGTAAGAAGAAAGAAATATTTCTCCAAATATATACCACAGTTTTTTATGATATTCTTTCTTTTCCTCCAGATTTATTTAATCTCTTTCTTTTTTTAAAAAAAATTTTAATTTCAGGAATATTTTTATTGTTGTTTTCTTGTCTAATTAGTTTTTATTACAATTTATTATTCAATTGGCATCTACATATTTGAATACTTCTTCAGACAACTTACTTGAACACTCCTATTATCTAATCGGAATATACTTTTAGCGATTGAACTTATTATAAGTATTCTTTACATACTTCCCAAGCAATTTTTGTCAAAAATTACAGCATCAGTAGGAAATCTATATATTACACTTTTTAAAAACTACCTAAATTGGTAACAATGCAGCCAGCGAAAGACAAACTAAGTCATACTGAAAATATTCCAAAATATTAATAACCGATACATTGCGTTACTAACAAAAGCATTAAAATATACTAAAAATGGTTAAAAAATTCTTTCTTGTATTATTATTTATTATTCCATTTTCCAAATGTTAGATTATGCTAAAATGTCTTGAATTTTAAGTTTAATTATCGTAAAATAAAACAAAAACAATTTTGAGAACTTAAATAATAATCTTTCAGATAAAATACAAAAAAGGATGCTTTATATCAAGATAAGAAACTCCAAAATTTCCGTTTAAAATTATATATACTATTTTTTAAATTAAAGTATTGAATATTCATACATTAATCTAAGAATTTTAATTTACAGAGTAAGGTTTTTTACTAAAAATAAAAATAAAAATAAATGTGTGGTTGTATTTGCGTCTGTCTGTTTGTTTTACAAAATAGATCGCGGTAAGTAGGAATACTAAATTTAGTACAAATATATTTTGGAGGATGGAGAGCTCTTTTTTCTAAGCTTTAATATAAATTTCGTTGTATTAAATACCAAGCAAATTTTGGTTTTTTTATTGATAACCCAAGCTATTAATGTTAAAAAAATGCCATCTTTGACGTAAGTATCTTAAATTAAAATGAATTAATTTTATTGTTTCATCAGTCTTAAATATATATCTTTATTCAGTTAAATTAAATCTTAAATGTCATATATACTTTTAGTCAAGGTATTCCGTTTATATTTATTTGTGTATGAAAAGTTTTCATATATAAATATAAATGTTAGTTTTTTAAGTATGAGATTTGATGCATTGTTTAACTTTATTGGGTTTGTTAAGTGATTTATTTTATGTGTATATGAATTATTTATTTCATTACCAGGAATCCTAAGGTTTTGGATGTATTTAATTTCAAATAATAAGAAATTTATTAACTATTAAATTCTGTTGTTGCTTTAAGTGTTATTAATTAATTAAAATGTAGTCTAAATGTTCCTGTTATCTTAAAATAATTAGAATCGTCAATGACTGTAATAATTAAGTTCATGTATGTAATAAAATAGAATATCACACATTTTAAACTTTTTTTTACAGTTTATTGATTTTCAGTATAGAACTATATTTGACACACTTTAATTGTGAATGGCTATGTTTATAATTGCTATACTAGAGTTTATAAATGTTCTTGATACATTTAAACTTATATTTTCATTGAAGAAATAATTTTTTTAATTTTAAGATACTATAAAAACAGTTTTTTTTACTTTAATATTTTCGAAATTTATCCTGAAAAACGACATTATTTCGCTTAATTTTTGATTAATTCAAATTCTAATAACAATTTTTAAAAACCGCTCTGAAGAGCAAATTTTTACTCTCCAAACTATATATTTGCCGAATTTGATTGCTGTAAGTCAAATGGTCGGACAGCAGTCATATGATTAACAAACTTGAACTCCCTAGCCCCATTGTTCAATGAGTTACGAATGATTTATTGGTCGTTTTTGACCCGTACGAAAAAGTCCTGTATGGAAAAGTCCCAATACCAAAACTGATAATTATCCTTTAAGAGCATGAGAATCATCTTTGAAATTTTATCTCTTGATTTGGTGTTCGGTGGGTCTGCTTCCTCCCCCTTCCGTTGTTTTGATTGGCTTTTAATACTGATATTATAATGGTATTGAAATTTTCGAAACATCAAAAGTAGAGCCATCATAGTTGTATAATGGATATCAATGTCAAAACCATTGTAGTAGCATTAAGAATGTAATTGCATGCCACTGATTTAAACAAAAAGTCTGAAAAGAGTAAAGTACTTTTGAAAACAAAATACAGCCTGAGTAAAAACTTTAAGGCCAGTAAAAATTTTTGAGAAGATGTAAAATTAAATAAAAGGGATTCAAATAATATTAATTATTAAATTTCATTGATAAGAAATAAATACCATAAACATAATTTGTAAATACATAATTATGAGAAACATGTGGTTATTTAAAAAGTTAGTATTTCTGCCTGAGTAAAAACTTTAAGGCCACCAGTCATTTTTAAAAAAAATAAATGTAATATAATCGTGTAATTACCATTGCAACTACTAGCTTGTGACAACGCTGCAATTTTCGTATTTGTCATACGTTGCTTCGAAGTATTGGTGATCTTTATGAAGATGGCGAAGGGTAAGAAGTTAACTGATCGTGAAAGAGGACAGATCGAAGCTTTGTCTTCAACAGGAATGAGTAGTCGTGCTATTGCGATAAAGATAGGAAGATCAAAGACTGTAGTCAACAATTTTTTAAAATTGAAAGACAATTATGGTAAAAAGAATACTGGGGGAAGACCTAAAGCGTTGTCCTCGCGTGATGAAAGGAGAGTTTGCCAACTTGCATCTACTGGAAAGTACTCAACCAGGAAACTGATTCCGACGACAGGTTTAAAAGGTAAATCAAAAAACGATTTATAACACAATTAGAAGGTCTGGAAGGTTCACTTATACAGCAAAATTGACTAAGCCTCAGTTACTGCAGAGACACAAAGTAGAGCGTTTGCACTTTGGCCATAAAGTCATGACCTGGGACAACCAATGGATAGAAATTATTTTTTCTGACGAAAAAAAATGGAATTTGGATGAACCAGATGGTTGGAATTTCTACTGGCATGATATAAGAAATGAAAAAGAAATATTCTCCAAGCGCCAATTAGGTGGAGGGTCTGTCATGACTTGGGGCTGTTTTGCTTACAATGGTGTGGGCTCAATCGCATTCATATCAGGTAGAACGAATTCACAAGGATACCAAAATGTCCTAACAAATCATCTTTTGCCAAATGCTGAATGTCTTGCTGGAGAAAATTGGAAATATCAGCAAGACAATGCATCGATCCATTCGAGTAACAGCACAAAAAATTGGTTCCAAGTCAACAATGTTGAAACTGTGAAATGGCCAGCTAGATCACCTGACCGCAACCCAATCGAGAACCTTTGGGGTGACTTAGCAAGAAGAGTTTATGCAAATGGGAGACATTTTACATCAACAACAGAGCTGAAATCTACTATTGAAGATGAATGGTATAAAACCGACACCACCCTTTGTCAAAAACTCGTTTCATCCATGAAAACAAGAATATTTGAAGTAATTCGAAGAAATGGCTCCTACACAACCTTCTAAGAATTTTTAATTTTTTTCTTATATGTTATTTTCTATGTTGGCCTTAAAGTTTTTACTAAGGCTCAAATATTCATCTGTGTGTTCTGTAATATTTTCTAATAATAAAATATTTGCAAATTAATTTTTCTACTTTTTTTACTTTTATTTAAGCTCAATAATTATCAATCAAATGGTATTTTAATTTCTCAGTTTATATGTTTCCATTTTCAAAAAAATTTTTACTGGCCTTAAAGTTTTTACTCAGGCTGTACAACTGTTTTCTCTCCGAAATTATTCATTTTAGGAAACCGGATGAAGCAAATCGGCATCAAGAAACTTGTAACAAAAATTAGAAGGAGAGAGTTCGTAAGACTGATGAATGTGTCTCAAGTGTATATCAAGAGGAAATATCTCCCATTTTTCAAAGTGAATATGAATTTTTGAAGGATATGAATATTTGCAAATTATAAATTTAAACAACATTCTTGTTGTATAAAAATCCCTATTTTTTTAGATATTCAATAAATATTTCGATTATAGAAATTGTTCTTAATATAGATACCATAATGTAAATTGAATAATTGTATAACAATTTTAGCAGTTTGCGAAATATGGTCTTCGACGGAAAATGGGACATTTTATTTTTTTAATTTTCTAAATGTAAGACAAACAATTTTAATTTATCACCAATATTCGGAATTTTTAACAATCAAAATAAAATATTTATTGTCAGATTAAATTAACATCACTAAACATATTACCGTTCCAGAAATACATTTGATTTAATCTTCCAACTATATAATTTAACGCATATTTAATGCAAAATTAGTATTTATATAAATAATTAAAAAATTTAAAGCAAAGAAAAAGACGAAGAGATGGTTATATGTCTACAGAAATAGAATATAAACTTATTTTACTCTGCTATCGTTTATTGGATCTCTATTTTAAGTGGATGTTCTTTTTTAAAGGAAGATATTTCTTATAAATAAAAATAATTAATTTGTTTTTTTAACGTTCAAGTATTACAAATATATTATAGGGAATATTTCGAAAATATGTTGAAGGCGAAAGTTTAGCTTGAATGTTTCAACTGCTTTATTTGTAAAAACATTAAACTTTTATTAATTTGTCATGATATATTTTGAAGTAAATACTTTTTACTTAGCTTCTTTATCTATGTAATTTCATCAACATTTGAATTCACTTTAAAATTTTGATATAATTAATGCTTCGATGACGAAAATAGGATATTTCCTTCAGTACTACTTGGTCTGTCAGAATATTATACCATAAAAGGATGTAATTTATTCTAAATATTGGAAAAAATAATTTAATTCATTACCTAACTGAAAGGTAGATTTGAAATAATCTTTGAAATGTAGACACTAAAACTGTAAATATATCAAATTTTAGAATAACAAACATTTCTAATATTTATTATAATTAAAAAGGTATCGAAAATGTTAATATCAGTAACTTCCAATGCAGCATTTTAGCAAGAGTAAAATTATCTTAACATTTAATTAAACCAGCCATAATACAAAAAGAATTGAATTTTTTAAAAAAATGTGCTTAAGTGCATTGTGCATATTACTTCGATCATGGGATTCTGCAAAATATTACTTTTAAATTATTGAAAATTATATTTTTTTTCATTTCTCAAAAAACAAAACAAAAAAAAAACTCAATTATGTACAAAGGCAGACATTTTGGTATTTAAATAAATAGCATTGAAAAGCAAAACAAACTCAAGCATTTTTTCAAAATATTATTCCTTGCTTTATGAAGAATCTATGAAGAATCTTTATGATATCTTATGAAGAATATATATTTGCAACAGTCAAATAATAAATTTCTAGGATTCTTCTGAACTTTATGTAATGCATTATTTAGGAAAAAAATCATTGTTTACTTCAATAAACCTTTATGAGGAATTTTTTTAAAAAAATATTTTAAATCCAATAAATTCTATTCACATAATCAATAATGCTTTTTTACCGAGAAATACCATATTATCTTTGATACATTAAATATATTTTATGGAAAAAAATCGTAATAAATTAAAAACAAATAGATGTCTAAACATATGAAATTTGAAGATAATATATTTGACAGAATATGGAATTTTCGGTTCATAACAGGATGTATGTTTTAGCTATAAGTCTTGGTTTCAGTGATACAACTATCTAAACTAATAAAAAAAATCTAACTTAATTGTTTGGTAAATAGAATGATTAACGCATTCAATATAATTATCATTCGATAAAGCTTCGTTTCGATCATAATTCTATTGGGTACTTTTAGAAGAAGAAGAATTTATTGTTGTTTGCTTTAAATAGGATATATTTAAAACAATCGAAATAAGTAAAGTTTGTCGTATTTAAATCACCTAAGCATTTAAAATTTTTTTAATGGAAAATGACAGAAAATTAATTTTAATAAAGCAAAAGTAGTATGGTATTTTTTGTAGCTTCTTTGTCTTTAAAAACGGAATACATTTTCTGAGAAATACACTTTAAAGTTGAATAAAGCAAAGCCTATTAAAATTGTGTTATCTGTCTATTGAAAGCTAATGGCCCCTCAAATTACATCACCAATGTCTTTAAGCTCAATAAAGCAAAATATGTTTTGATTTTCAAGATCATAACAGCAGACAAAATTTGATAGTTTATGAACTGAATTATTTATTTATTTTTCTTCACTACATAAAAACACAGAACCTTCGTTTTCATTCTATTTGAACAACATAGTAGTAATTATTTTCATGTGTATCCATATTCAGTTGTTTGATTGTGTTCATAACTATAGCATCATCAATCAGTGAAAAAAAATGAATACCGAATTCTTTTTGTCAGGCGGGATACTTTCTTAAATCTACAAAAAAGGAAATGATAAGCAACCTCACCTGTCAGCAATACAAATTAAAGAGAAAAGCTATCAATAACACTTGCGAGAAAACATACGGTCGAGGACCAAGGATTGAAGGCACAAGGAACGGAAAGAAAGAAACCGTCACTTACGTGGTCATGTGTATTCCATGCAGAAGATAGGCAATAGGGATGGCAAATATTTTACGAACTGTTATTATGAATGAACGAACTGCTACGAAATAAATATCAAAAAATCGCAATTATGAGTGATCAATACTTTTCAAAGAGAGATGTGATTCAAATCCTTGATATGATATTTCGATTACAAGTCGTGGAAGACGATAAAAAGTAACAATCTATACGATCAGTCCAATTAAAGCTAAGAACAACAATTCTGTCATTCATAGGAAAAGTCCTATACAAACTGACGGATATTCCAGGAAAAGACCTTCCCCCCCCCTCGTAATTATTGTTGTGGAACTTATTGGTCACATACAGAGAGTTTCCCATTTCACAAAGAGAGAGGGTAAAGCTCTTCCGAAACCATGCCTGATAATGACTATCACTGGAAGCAATAATCTGTTTATCTCATTTTGCACAAACCAGATTTCTTTCACACTTAAGCTTCTGCAGAAGCATATATATTTTGTTAAAGAGGTTTTCGCAAATATTCGATGCTTCAAACAAACTCCGTATATGATATCCCTTAAATGGATATAAATGCCATAATTACTGTTATACATTTAATATTTTTTCATGATTGAAACTATTTGATATTCAAATAATTAAATTGTCTGTGCTCAGTTAGTGGGAGAATTCCACTGCTTCCAAAAATTACCCAGTTGTTTTTAAACAAACGATTGGCTTAATAGCCCTTTTAAGAATAAAAGTGATATTTCCAAATAATTTGCCATCTTTAAATTTCATTTCATAGATTTTTAAATACGTATTGGATGATGCATAGAAATTCATCCAAATGTGAATACTTTTTTAAATGTATAACAGAAAATCTAAATATTGACATAAGATATATATCAATAATTTTTATACATCATCAGTAATATGGTTGGCAGTGTAGTAAAGAAAACTGTTTCATTTATAAAAATTCGTTCATTAAAAAAATTAAAGTTTTTATTATAATATTAATTTCGTTTTCAATGTGCCGTAAATTTCTTTCTAAGGGGAAAAAAATATCATGTTCGCATTAAGATTGTTTAATTTAACTATTTTTTTTTCAATAAACTAATTTTTTGTTTAAAATATTTTTGATAGTAATACAAATAAATAAATTGACACGTTAACATTATGTTTTTTTTTTGTTTTTTTTTTTGCTACAAAGTGCTTGAAAGGTACATAAAAAAGAAATGAAATCATTAGTTTTGTAGAATCAGCATAAACCTATTAATTTGTGGACCAGTTTACAGCCTATAAATTTGCAAAAGAGTTGTCTCAAGAAATTACCGATAATATTTAATGTATCTCAGCATCTAAACAAAAGATTTAAAAAAGAATTAAATAAAAATGAAATTTTTGAAAATCAAAGAAGATGAAGAAGAGTTGCTACCCCCTTTTCGACTGTCTATTATCTTCAACTATCTATCATACCAGTGAGTAATAGCTACATATCATTATTATTTGAATTGTATATTATTTTCTCATAGAAAGTTTTAATAAGGAAAACGCATATAGAGCTCATTAAAAAATCACGAAGTTTTATTAATTACAAAATATTAATTAGAAAAACAAAATTTCTTCAAATTACCATTTTTAAATGTTAAAATAAATCTTACATTTTTTAGAAAATTTCTATTATAAATTTTTGAGAAATTTTTCAATAAGTTGGTATCGTGTATATGTTGGGCACAACTAGATGCTGTGTTTGTGGCTCTCAAAACTTTATAGTTTTAGAAGTTAAAAAAATTTAACACGAAAGTTAATATATTATTTCTCTAATATAAATAATGATAATTAAATATAATAGCATTAATAATTTCATATTTAAAAATAAATCTGAGATTTCAAAATACTATGCAGTAAAATCGTGAAAGGTTTTAAAGATCGTAATTTGTTAAAGTCTCATCCTCCCTTTGATGAAATAGCCTTCAGCATATATATAATAGATAAAGAACTGACTTGGAACTGAAATAAAAGTTTATTAATACTTCTAAGCATTTCCAATGTATAGGAGAGTATGAAACCACTTTTTAAAGATAAATTTCATATTTCAAAATTGCGCAACTCTACTACAGATAATCTTAACACAAATGTTTAGTTCATTTTCTAGACAATGGTTCAAAAAAAAAAAAAAAAAAACGTACGGCATTTCAGTCAGATATTTTAAACTGAATTTCAGTTATTGTTATCTGTTTTAGTAAATTGTGTGGAAAACTAAAATATATATATATATATATATATATATATATATATATATATATATATATCGATCAAATAAGTCAAAGAAATTTTTATTATTCTTCATAGAGAACTGAAATTCTGTAAAAATTGCTGTCATTGCCATATTTTGATGTAGGAAAGTATGTTAAATAGTATAGTACTGTTATTCATATAATAATACCTAATAAAATTGAAATGCATCTAAAAACATGAAATAACTTGTAAAGATTTAGAAAAAGAATTAGATTTTTGTTTTGCATAGTGTTTATAAGCAATTATAATATTTTATGTTTGATACATGGTGCCGGAACAACGAGTGCAGCAGCAAAAAAGAGATATGAAAAAGTGAAAAATAATTTTTAGAAAGCTAAATTTTAAAAGAGAATTGTTTCAAAGTTCATAATTTGAAAATAATTTTATTTGCCTTAATTTTATTAGAGAATTTTGTTACATTTCAATTCATTGAAGCAGTGTTTCCCAAACTTTTGATATATGCGTACCCCTTCTATAATTTTCGTAACGCTGAGTACCCCCTCGTCAAAAAAAAAAAAAAAAAATTGATACATTTTAATAACAATCAAAAATATATTTATTTTTTCTTTTTCTGTGATATAAACAAAATAATAAGAAAAGAGAAATAAAATTATTTATTATAAAATATAAATAAAAGTTATATTGTAAGTAACATTTATTTGGATCAATGAGAAGGATGAAATTGTTTGTGCTGAGATGACAGATTGTCTTAATTTGGTTCCCTGTTTGTTAATTTTAATCTGATGATGCGGTTCCACGTCCAAAAGTCTGTTCCTTTTCTTCGACTTAATCTCTACAAATGCTGAAAAAGCAACTTCACATAAATATGAAGTTGGAAAAGGTAAGATGTATTTCAGAACTTTTTTTGTTAAGACCGGATACACATGTTGCATTTGTAACCAGAATGATGTAAACGTACTCTCCCTATGTTTAATTTTCAAAAATCCGTCTGAAGCTAATTCCAACAATTGCTCTTCTTCTGCATGCGTCAAATCTTCTGGCATGGATGTTGTGTCAATGTTAAACGGATATCTTCTCCATTCAATATTTTTGTTTAAATCAGGGAAATAGTTTTTCAAGCCCACTTGCAAACTCTCCAAATGCTGTGTTATGCATTTCAGAGTATCAGCATAATTTTAGTAGTCGAACTTGTTATAAACTCACGAAGAGAAGGAAACGAGTCTACTTCTCCGCTACCAACTCTCTTTTGCCATAAATTTATCTTGAACGTGAAACAATGAAATTTCTTGTAACGATAAGTTGAGGCAATTTAAAACAGAGAATATATCTGCTAAATATGCTAGTTTATAAAGCCATTTCCAGTCATGTAAACAATTTCTCAACTCAAATCTATCATTAAGGAAACATTGAAGCTCATGTCTAAGTTCAAACAATCTATTCAGAACCTTTCCTCGAGATAGCCAACGAACATCGGTATGAAAAAGAAGCTGGATACGACTACTTCCTATTTCTTCAAATATTTGCGAAAAAAGTCGTGCATTCAAAAGACGACTTTTAATGTAGTTAACAATTTTCACGCTTTCATCTAGAACTTTCTGTAGTTCAGTGGGCATCTTACGTGTTGCCAAAGCCTCTCTGTGTACGCAACGATGTGTGGATATGACATTCGGGCAACATTTCGAATTCTTGCAACGAGTCCTTTATTAATTCCCACCATACTTTTTCTCCATCTGTGCTTATTCCAGCACATTTATTCCAATCAATTTTGTTCTCTTGCATAAATTTATTCATAACATTAACGATATCTTCTCCTGTTGTGTGACCTAATAAAGGCTGGCAAAATAAAAAGTCGTCATGAATTCAAATCAAAGGTTTCTCCGATTTCGGTCAAGTGGGAGGGACAGTGGACCACAGATGATTGGGCCTTCTTTCATTTTGGACAGTGTCACGTTATTTTCCTGGGGTTGACTTTTGTCTCAGTTGTACCCCAATCAAATTCTTATTGTAACCCTGGGGGTACGCGTACCACACTTTGGGAAACACTGCATTTGAGTATAACGTTAATTTTTAAATGAATGAATTCAAGGCATTTCACTTATTCAATAATAATTCATAAAGTTAAGTTATAATAAATAATACACTATTTATAAATCCTAATTTTATTATTAGAAATAGATATTTGTAAAATATGCGAAAACATTTGTATCATTTTGAAACGTTGCGAGTGACGTGTTGAAAAACATAAAAGAACTATTTCTCAGAAACCTCAAATTTTCAAAACCATGGGATTTCAACAAGCTTAACCTGATTTTGAGAATATCTTTAAACTAGCTGTTAAAAAAATTCTGTTTAAAAATAATCACCTCATTATTAGATTAATAATATCGGTAAATAATTTCGGGAATCGAAGAAAATTAAAAAGAAAACACTTTGCTCTTAAAAAAAAATTACTCAAAATGTTACTAAGAGATTTCATTAAATAAATTATAAAAAAATATTAATAGTTTTATGAAAAGAATAGGTAGAATCCCAAAAATCTATGGCTAACCAAAATCAATTACCTTTTCTTCTTTTAGATTAGCAGCATTCATTATTACTAAATTCATATTAAAAAGATATTAATGAATTTTTAAGCGAATTTTTTCCCTCTTTCATCTTTCGAAAAGCAGTATTCTATAAAAAAATTTCAGAAAATTTGACCTTTGGCACAGTAATTATGTTTTAAGTATACAGTTTTTTAAACCGGTAAGAAACTGTCTAATTTTAAATCATAACGTAATAAATTTTCTTTTCTTTTTGGAAGAACTTTAAGACATTTTTATTGGCTATAAGTATAGGATATAACAATTCAAAACCTTCCATTTGCACAAAATAATTTCCAAATATCTTATGAATCTAACTTCGCATAAAAGAATTTTTTGATTTTAATTCCTCAAAATTTTCATTAATTAATATTCAAAATCCTAACGTGACCTTTTTTTTCCCTTGCGGTGTTGTATAAAAAAAAATTACATATTTTCTTTCATTTCAAATTCGTTTTGAATTTCTTTAAGAACAGTACAAAGTAAAAGAAAAATTCATATGCTTGAAAATTCACATTTTTGTTGAAATTTATAAATGAAACCAAAAATGATAGACTACATAAATTTTATTGCAAAATTTACGTGAAAATTTGAAATTACGAATTTAAAATTAAGAAAAATTTACTCAAAAATTCAGCGTCTCTATTCATATTACTAGTCTAAGGAGTTTTCAGGTTTTCAATAGATATACTCAATGGAATTCCGAGTCTCTTGGCAGCGATTGATATGTCATTTCGTCAACTAATTCTGTCGGAACTCAGAAGGGTTGAACTCGGAAGGAAACGTTCAGGCAAACTCATAAAACATTAGCCAGTAAAAAGAAAAGTTAAATAACACGATATTTTGTGCTTATTTTTATTCTGATTGCCATCAGGAATGTTTTTACTTATTTTGTGCATAATATATAAAAAAAGACATCTAACCTTTTTAAGTTTAAAAAAAAAATGCTTTTTTCTTACAATTTTTTTTTATTAATCATTTATTGACACTGACTAAATCGGATATTTCAGGGGTAGGAATTTTTTAGATAATACGCTTTTTTTGTTATTAAATTTAATTAAATTATATTATCAATTGAATTATTATTTTAGTTTGAATAGCTTTCAGTTTGTAAGTAATCTTCACAGGAAAATAAATATAGACAATATTAACGCCTTTTACTCATCGGATTTATTAAAATTTTTATACTATACAGGAACCAAATATGAGAATTACTTTCATTATTTAACTGAATTATTAAATTAGGTAGAGAGAGTATAAGACTATCTCATAGCTCAGCTGGATTTTGAATCAAATCAATCGTTATTTCAAATGACGTTTATGCTCTGTTTAGAATACTAAATTAAGTATGATACATAAATTTTTGACATTAAGAAAATAATCAATATAATTTTAAAAAGGCTAATTCTTATAAAATAAGAAATAATCGAAAATACAATTTCTTAAGTAATTATAACACTGATTTAAGTTAAAATCGTTCATAACAAAGGTGCATCAAAAATCTTTTGACCACAGAGGTGGCGGCAAAAATTTTTCAATAAAGTCGGGGACAAGCAAAATTTCTTTAATTTTTCATCAAAATAACACAGTAATTAATTTCATATTTATATAGAGTATTTATTAGCTAATTCAATTATAAAAAATAAATTATTTGCAATAATCAACTATTTGCATGGCGTTGTGGAATAAGAATTGAACAAGGTTCACACAGCACCGGCAGAGCCAGAAATGTAGAAATCATCCAAAAAACAGGGAAATTGAAAAATTTCCGTAAAAACCGGAAAAGTAGAGGGAATGCTAAGTTTCTTAGTACTTCCCCTCCCCCCTTTTTTTATTTAAAAAATGCCGATCTCTCTTGCCATTTGGAAGGATAAAAGATCGCAGCTATAGCTCCAAAAATGAAGCAACATCTAACATTTTAGAAAAAATAAAAGATGATCTGCGGCTCCTTCGACACGATATTCGTCATCCGTGGTTGACTGAGACTTGTTCACAGATAGTCCTGGTTTGGTCTTCTGAATTTTTATAGGCTTCAAATATTGCTGTGTAATATATGTCCTATAATCTATTCAGTGATATATCGGTAATACTTTCACATACGTTTACTAATAGGGAAATAGCCAAAAAAATGTGAGTCCTACAAAATTGTGGACCATTATTTTTTATGATTCATTTTTTTAGCAATCACTTATTAATCTTTTAAACTATAAAAAAAATTGTAATATACTTTGCGGAAGCTTTGAACAGCCCTATACAAAAATTCCAAATAAATTTATTGCAGAAAATTAGTGTGTGTTCAATACGTTGCTACCAACTCGCCAAATTGGCGAGCTCCCATTCTAGGGTTGCTCTCTTTCCTAACTGCGCGGGTCATGACCCACTGAAACACCGAAAGCGATGCTGTACTGTTGGCAGCGGGGTGACTCCATGCCCCTTCTCATAGTCCAATAAACCGCATTTTATAGCTACACTACAATTTTTAGCATCATTTTCATTAGCTACACAGCAATCATTACTTCATTTTCATTATCATTTGTAGAGCCATCATCGGCTTCTACAGTATGAATCAACCCAACACAGTCTCCACAAGATATTGGAATTTGATATTTTTAAAGCATATCTATGATCAAGAAATGTTTGAGAATTTTAAAGAAATTATATCAAGTATGGACGTATAGTTACATTTACGAATCAGCACGGATGGACCAAATATAAATTAAAAAATTTTTAAACATGTCGAAGGAGAACTTTCGTGTGAAAATGACTGTAAAGGTATTGTGAAAAAGAATCTAGGTATATGAGGACTGCACATAATCCATGGAGCGTTCCAGCGTGGACATAAGTCTACTGGATGGAAAGTAGTGGCTAAGAGTAATGTATAAAATATTTATAATTCAGTTAGACATACCGATTTCCTACAAGTTACAGATTCTTCTAAATTTCCATTGAAGTTTTGTTCTATCCGCCGGATAGAAAATTTCAGTGCTCTAAAAGTTTTTCACACATAGAGAAATACATAGATTTCAATCAAAAACTATGCCTGGGTCTACCACGAGTGATAATATAATAAATGCATGTCATGATAAATTGATTGTGGCTGAAATTTGCTCGTTCTCTTATATTGCTAATATTCTTCAACCATTTCTTTAAAAATTTCAGACAAATGAACGAATGGTCTCTTTTTTATATGAAACTCTTTTCATTCTTTTTAAGCAATTGATGAAGAAGCATAAACGAAGAAGCAAAAACAATAGACAGATTTTTTTGATAGAGCTTGGTGATCCTAAAAATCTAAAACTGAGAAAAAATACAGTTATCGGAATAGTGACTACAAGTTACAGGTGGTTATCAATATAATGGAAACACCTGTAAATAAAAGTGACATTTTCAATGCGCTTCGTAAGCATTAAAATATAATAATGGCACAATTTTTTTTTTAAATAACAATATGTATATATTTTGGTAGGATATGATAACTTTATTGAAATTCTGCAATTCTTTGATTTTTTTTTCAAAAGCGTAAAATGTCGGACCTCTCAGATTTTCAAACAGGCCAAATTGTAGGAGCCCGTCTAGCTGGAAAAAGTGTGACTGAAACATCCCAACTTTTAGGCGTTTCTAGAGGCACGGTGTCTAAAGTCATGACATCATACATACAGCACGGCAAAGCAAAATAGTGGGTGGAAAAAGAAGCTCAGTGAAAGAGACCGACTGGTATTGAAGGGGATTGTAATGTCTAAAAAGGGAACAACTGCCACAACTGACCGCAGAGATCAATCCCCATCTGGATTCTCCAGTGTTAGTGATTACAGTTAGAAGGTACCTTCATAAACAGAGCATTTATGGCAGAGCAGTAATTCCCAAGGCACTTGACATAGATGTTAATGGTAAACGTCGTCTACAGTGGTGTCATATTCACAAAAGCTGGTCGATTGAAGTGGAAGAAAGTAATATGGTCTGACGAATCGTGTTTCACACTTAATTTTTAATGGGAACATTATTGAAGTTTTTTCCCCGTCAAATTCCCATTTCCAAAAAATTTTAATAAACGAAACATTTTTCTTTCCCACATTGCCAACCGTAATATTTATGATATATATATATATATAATGCCGGCATTTAGATTTTATGTTATACATTTAAAAAAGTATTTACATTTTTTAAAATTTATGAAGGAACATTTATCATTGGCAATTTATTTAAAACATCATTTATTTTTAAAAGAGCTTAAAAATAAACAATAATTGTGTTTTTTAAAAAAACTAAACAATCTTTCAGAGCAGCGGGGTTCTCATGCGAACCGGTCCCGGAATAATTTAATTATTTCAATATCAAATCTTTTCAATCAAGGAAAAATATTAAATGTATCATACTAATTATGGTGTTTATATCCATTTTAGGATGTCATACTTGAAATCTGCTGAACTTCTTAAAAAAGCAAATAAATATTTTTATGTGGAAACTTGGGTGCGAGAAACATCTTCTTTTCGAACAGTGAAACAAGACACTTAGTGCTTCAAGCGATAGTCAGTATCAGGCATGGTTTTAGGAGAGCTTTGGTCTACCTCTTTGTGAAATGGGAAACTCTCTGCATGTGGTCAGTAAGTGCCGCCTCGACTATTTGCGGGTTTAGTTTAGTTTAGCTTAGTTATTTTAATGCCCTGTTTTAGAGCAACACTAGGGCTATTTTGGGACAGACCTCGTAATTTTGAACCGCGGTTAGATGATGAGGACGACATTTGAGATTGCAGACTACCTTCCAACCTTCTGCACCACACTAGCGGGAGGATGTTTGGCCCCGACAGATTTAACGTGCACCGGGCCCTCTTACACGATGGTTCTGCAGTGGAATCGGATCTCGAACCTGAAACCCCTCGGCCGATATTTCTGCGGTGGAAACCCTTACCTCCAGGCCACCGCGGCCCAACTATTTGTGGTAGGTCTTTTCCTGAAACGTGCAACAGAGTGTAGGGGACTCTCCTTGTGCATGAAGAAATTCTTGTTCGATAGCTTCAATTGGATAGATCGTATCGATTGGTTCTATCGTGATCCAAGACCTGTAATCGAAATATCACCAGTACAATCATATCAAGGATTTGAATCACACGTCCCTTTGAAAAGTATTTATCTATACTTATATAAAGCTCAATGTGTGTGTGTGTGTGTGTGTGTGTGTGTGTGTGTGTGTGTGTGTGTGTTGACGCTCTACAGGCCAGGCCATTTGACCTACAGCTACCAAATTTGGTACATGTATACCTTAGAGGTCGGGAATGTGCACCTGGGGTCCCTTTTTTGCATTTTTAATTAGAATTTGAATTATTAATTTAAAACTAACTTTCCCACCAAAAAATCTTCCATTTTCCCCACCACCAAATTAGTAAGGCTTCAGTTTTTTCCCCAACAGTAATGAGGCTAGGGTTAACATTTTTCGGTCGATTATTTCAAACGATTCTGTTCATTTTCTTAATGTTTGATGCATTTAAAATTAAACATTATTAATTAATCGATCTTTCAGATTCATTCTGAAGTACTTTTGAATTAAAATAACACAGAATAAAGGAAATTAAAAATGTCTAATCTGCATAGCGTTACCCCAACTGGCGTAGAAAAATTCACGTATTTGCGTTACCGTAACTGGCGTTGAAAATTCACGCATGCGCATTGTGTTCTGATTGTTGACAATATTATCAACGGATGGTTCTTGATTTAAATTATTTTTAGGTTGGTTGCATGCTTTTGTAATTAAATTGTATTTATGTTAGTTATATATTTTTTGTATATGCTTATAGTTTTAAGTACATCGTTTTTTAAGTAGTTTTAACGATTCATTTTATTTTCTTATTGTTTCATGCATTTAAAATTAAATATTGTTAATTAATCGATCTGTTCATGATTAATCTGAGAAAATTTTGTTGACAAATTCTTGAGATATTACATAAATTAAAAAAGATATTCTTTAGCGCCCATAAAGTTTAAACCCTCAGTGACTCTGTTATAAGTAATCATATTATAAAAAAAATGCTTTGTTTCAGTAAAAAATATTATTATATTAATTGCAGATTAATTCTTTCCACTTTAATTTAAAGCATAAATTTTACGGGAGCTAACAGAAAATTAGAGAGATATTGTTCGTTCACCAGAAATTGGCACTTGGCTCCGCCCTCATCACGTAGGATCAGACGATACTATTTCGATGATTTCGGAAGGAGAAATTGATGAGTGTCAAGAAAGGTTGCCAACTGGCGATCGTTAGCTTTTATCCTTTTTTATATTATCATTTCAGTGAGACAATTGATGAGTTATTGACTGACATTCAACATACCACACAAAATGTACATCTTTTAAGAGATTTTAGTCTTAATTTGTTGTCTTTTTCTAGCTGAAAACAATGCTGAATAAAATCTTTGTTTTCAGCTGATCAAAATAAATAAATAAAATCTAGCCATAAGGATATTTATTTTATATTAGCTTGGCATATGCTGTCTGTAATGTAAATAGAAATAACACTAACCACTTCTTTTAAAATTGGAAAATATTTTAAAATTTTTTTCATTACTGCATATCAAATTATCAAGGAAAATTTCTAAAAAGAGATAGACATCAATTTTATCAATGCTACCATATTTTATAAAACAATTTATTATTTCATGTTTAATCTGTGCACTATTAAAAATAGATAGTTCTAATTTTAAAATGATATACAATACTTAGTATTTTCAACACTGAAATTTTGTTGCTGAAGTTGACATTTCCATTTATAAAATTTATTAAAAGTTGCAAAAAATATAAATTTGGTTTAAAATATATTTTTCTTAAATTTGATAAATAAGTTACAGTTATTTTTTTTAATGAGACATAATTCAGAATCTAGTTATAATGAAGAATCCTGATTTAAATTATTTCATGAATAAAAATAGAATTTAAAAAAATTGCATTACCTTTGTAATATTAGAACTTACTAATAAATAAAACATCAACTAGGCATTTATTCATACTGCTTGAACTGATTAAATTTTATTCAAATGTTTCTAATTAAAAATAACCAAGACATTCTTAACAAAGGAAATGAAAACTGTAGGAATTAGAATTAATGTCCATCGTCATAACTATTATCAGTGTCATCATCACTAAAATTGCTCTCGCTATCAGAATCCGAATTGATGTTGAAAGAAATGTTTTCCACGACTTCTTCGACAATGCCGTCAGTTTCCCAATACTTTTTTTCAATGTGTTCTATATGTTTGCAATGTTTTTCCCATCTCAGATTTCTAATATTTATCATGGCTTCCGAAGCAAGACTTTCAAGACGTTGAAAACTCATGTCGGCAGTCGCATTTCTCTCTCGCAAGTAACGTTTAACATCCGCCCAAATTAATTCTATTGGGTTTAAGTCACAGTGGTATGGGGGAAGTCCCAAAACATCATGACCTTGTTCTTTTAGAATTTCGTCAATGAAACATTTTTTTTTCGCCACTTGCATTTGCAGCAATCAGTTCAAGTAACTGAACTTTTCGCATTTTTTTATCATACGGGATTTGCTTTTTTTCCAACCAGGCACACATTTTATCCTTTTTTGAGCTTTTTGTGGGAACGGGATCCATCACTTTTGTGTGATAAGTTGCATTATCCATAACTATTTCTGAATTCGTTGGAATATTAGGTAGAAGCTTCTCAACTATTCATTTTTTTAAATTATCAGAGTTCATCTGCCCGTGATAATCTCCAGTTGCAGATCCAGCTTTAAATATTAATCCGGCATTTGGAACGAAACCAGATTCTGATCCAGCATGAACCACAATCAGACAATGACCTGAGCTATCTTTGATGGCAGCGCCAATTTTTTCATCTCTCCAACATTTCTCGAATGAAAGATTGCTGTCCAACCACGTTTCATCTATATAAACTATGTTTCTCTTTGCTTCTCGGGATTTTTTCATTTCCCTAAGAAAACGAAATCTCCAGGCTACAATGTGCGATCTTTCAATTAAGATCTGTCTCTGGTTTCTGCAACGTTTGTACTGAAAACCTGCAGTGTGGAGATATTTCCATAGAGTTCCTCTTTTCCAAGGAAAATTTATTCTTTCCTTCACCACGGGAAGCAATCGAGATAAAGACGGAATTTTGTTGTTTGCATAAAACTCATTCACAATATTTCGAAGAACACACTGATCAAAATTGTCCAATATTGCATTTCGAGTCTCGGGAAGCTTTCGATGTTTCTCCGGCGTAGATAATTGTTCATTTGTAGAAATATCTTCATTTTTAATTCACTTAATTGTTCTAAGTGAAACACCAGTCGCTGAAGCAGCACGTTTTTGGGCTTGGAAAAGGGGAAACAAAAGTGTTCCAGCTCTAGCCTCATCTTCACAAAATTTAGTAACGTTGTTTATTATATTTCTCTCTTTCGAGTGAATAGTTCGCCCTTTTAAAGACATTTTGCAGTTGTTTGCTTTGAAAAAAGAAGTTTTGAAATTAAATATATATTATTTATTAATAATTAGCTAGAAGAACGACTTCTAGCAGACGATAAAAGTAAGTGATAAAGCGTAAACATTCGCTGTTTGGCGCGCATTTAGGGTTGTCTCATAAACAAGAGTGGGGGAGTTTACACGTCTTCCCCGCGCTGAAATGAACTCTACCTCCAAGAAGGCAGATCGAAATGCCTTCTCCTGGTGAACATAGAATACATATTACGTTATGACTGAAGGTCTTTATAATATTATGAATGAATTATATGACTATCAAAATATGAAGTTTTAAAATATTTTGATGAAGAATCTATTAAAGCAGGAATTGCGTAAAATATTTAATTATTAAAATTTAAACGAACATTAAGATTGGCGAACCAGCTGGTCGCCAAGGGCGGCTAGTAGCTAATATTTGTGACTTTTTGGTATTGGTTGCATAATAACTGTTCGTAAAATATTTGTCATCTCTGGGGTGCAATACAATACATGCTCAATTTAATTACAGTTTTTAGCAAATTAAAAATTTATTACTTAACAAATTGATTCAAAACATTCCTTGTGTTTCGGAATACTTTTGATGAAAATAGCAAATAAATCTATTCGCTATTTTAGATTTCTGGGGAGTTCAGAAAAAGAAAAATTTCCGTTTTATTTATTCTAGATTCTGCTTCATAGTTTTAGTTTCTGGCATCAACACGAATCCGCAGTCCGCATTGACGCTAACCAAACTAACAAATCGAAACACTTATTTGGAGGTGCGTTACTGATTTGCAGCTATTTAATATTGATCAAGGTACTTTTATATGAATTTTTAATTACTTTGAGCAGAATCTTTTTGCTACCTTTTATTTTTCGTAAGGTTTTCAACCAGTAACATCCAAAACAGTTTCAAATTAAAACGTTATGTGGTTTGGTTCAGCTTTAATTCAGAAAGTTGACTGATATAGCTCAATAATGTGAAAACGGAATTTGTAATCGACCAATAATGTAATTCTCTCTTTATCAAATTTTTTTTAATGCACACCGTTGGAAAAATTTGCCCATTTTTGGTTTAAATTTCATTCATTCAGTTTTGTAGAAATCTAATCAAACGACTTCTAATATTCTTATAAAATACTTTTACCCTTTTCAGTATTTTCATTTGGTAAAAGCGAGTTTAACGGGGCATTTATGTTTACTTTTTATGGGTAATCTTTCGGAAAAGGAATTTTAATATTTTTTAGAGGAGATAATAAATATTTCTTATGCTTTGCTCAAAAAATGAATTAAAAAAAAGTTACAAAAGTTTGCAATGTTAGCATTTTGAAGATTTTAGTTGTCCAACCCATCGCAAAATTAATTTCATTATAAAAGGTTTCTTAATGGTGGTTTGTGATATTTTATATATAAAATTATATATTGATTTTTATTCATATGCATATTTTCTTCAGAAAACTTGTTACTTGAAGATTTTTATTTTTCATAGATGCTGGTAATTTTTTTTTTTCACTTTTCCCTAGGTTTCAACATAACGTAGATTATACCTGGGATATTCAGTGATGTTTTACTATTTCGACGATTATTTATTTTGAAAAAATGTTTGTTTAATGAAGATGAAATGTAGAATTTAAGCGTCGATTAAGAAAAGTTCTCAGAAAGATTACAGCAAGTATTAAACAAGTGGTATTATGCATGTTTTAGTGTGTTACTGTACATTATAATATTTTAAGATTTTAAAATCCATGTAATTCAAGCGGCTGAATTATATAATATTGTTTGATAATACATATTGAGACATGTTATTGTGAACCACTGCTCAATATCTTTGTTTTACTGATGTTGTAATAATACTATTTAAGTGCTGAATAGTCTTAGATTTCTAAAATGTTCTTGGGTATTTTTTTATTTGCTGGCACTGTAAGTTTTTACACGCTAAAAGAAAGATTGCATATTCTTTGTCAAATTGTTCCTTTCTTCCTATCTACTGTAATTTTTTAAATGAAACATTTACTATTTGGAGTTAAAAATGAAGTATGTTCAGATTTTAAAAGTGTTAAAATGAGGAAAATCATGTAACTGCTTTATTTTTAAAATTTAAAGTAATAATGATTAAGGTGACTTTTTATTGTTACTTTTGGCAAAAGATATACTGATTCTGGTAGTTATCCGTTTCACTGGCGCTAATCTCACCAAGCAGATTTTATTGGCATACACATAAAAAAAAGTATTAATAAATGCTAGTTCTAAGATTTTCTAATTCTAGTATGGCAGTAAAAGGTTACCTGCAGGAATAATTCCGTTTGACGTCAGTTGTATAATTTTTGGCAGCTTTATCGCTTGACGAAAAGTGAAAGTATCCTGCTTCATTTTTTAAAAAAAATGTGTTTATGTTCAGGTACAGCTTTTTAATTCTGATAAAAAAATTTCTATAAAAGTTATCAACTTGTAATATTGAATTATTTAGGGATGTATCGTATAAATGATGTATTGAATAATTATCATATTATATCTTTCAAAATTTATCTTTTGATCTTGTGTCTTTGTGTTTATTTTCTTTGTAGATTGAATGGCAGATTCTAATGTTTATTACTTCATGGACCAAGAAAATATGATCTTTAGCTGACAAGTTCTTATCAAGTTATATATGTGAAAAAATTGGTGTATTAAAAATTTTTAGAAACCACAATACTAAATTGGAATTAAAACGTGATATTCAAAATACCTTACACCATCAAGGAGATAATAAACTACATCATGTGCTAATAGAGGAGGCTATAGAACAAGGATATAAGAATGGAAAAGTAGGTTTTTTAATCATTTATTAAGTAAGTTGTTAAAACAAGAATTTTGTTTTTTGTGCAAATTTTGTTGTATAAAATTGTGTCCAGACATTTAGCAATATTTAGTAACAGTATTAAAATTTTGAGAAAGATTGCAAGAAAATTAATAACTGCATTGTTTTCAATGATTACAGAATTCCTTTGTGTTTAAGATAATTTTGAGCAAAATCTTAGCAAATGATATTGATTCGCCAAAATTAGTTGTAATGTATATAAATTATATAATATATTATAATATTATTGCATATTTTTAAATTGACTTATTTATGAAAACAGGTCAATTTTTGTAAAGATGCATTGCTTATCTTTTGTGGCTTAGACTAGTACATTTAAGTTGCATCTTTTTATGAAAACATAATAGCAAATTATATTCCCAATTAAAAGAGAAATTGAATATTAAGGCCATTTATTTTAATATTTTTCTGTTTTTCATATCATAGAAATTTAAACCAGTTCTATTTGCATATCATGGCAATATCATCACTTTAAAAACATTTATATTGTCTTTCAGTGAAAATTCTTGTAATGTTTAACCATCTAAAAATACAAATTTTATTAAGTGGTTTAAAAGAAACTATTTCAAAATTCTAATAAAATTGTTAGGAAAGGGTTTAGATTATATATTTGAAGTTACTAATGTTAATGCAGGTTCAAAAAATGACTATAAAAATTATTTCAAATAATGAAACTTGAAATTATTGCATAAATTATCTGAATACAAAATAGTAATAAAAGATAATAATGCTGGTGTCCAGGAATTCTAATACTGCAAATTTTGAATGTTGCTATTGGAACATAAACTATTAACTAAAGTTTTTTAGTGTACCATTTTAACTAAAATTTTCTGTATTTTCCATTTATATCTATGATAGGAACAAATTTTTTTATTTAAATTTATTAAAATCAAGTTATTTTTTTTTTAGAATTCGAACTGAGATTTTTCTTTACTCTTAAAATTTTTTGGTGAATTGAATCAACTTTTAACTCTCACTAACTTGTATCTTTTCATTTATATAAGTCCATATTTGTAATGTCTGTTACTCTTGACTTGCCAATTTATTAGCACTTTGTTATTCTCTATGTTAAAACAACAAATAGACTTTCGCTCATTCACTTTACATTTTTACTGGCCGAATTCTCTGCTATATTCACCAAACAGTGAATCACAGACGTCCTTAAGAAATTCATACTCAAAAGTACTTCCTATTCTGAAATGCTAGTTCCATGATCTATGTTTGACTCGGTACATCTTTTCATGTTGACTTTAAAGTAGATTTTCACTGGTTGAAATATCTTGTATGATTGACTAATATTCAGCAAATAATCCTTTTCATGTTTGTCGTTTACACTTTTGTTCTAATTTATAATTGAATTTTAAATTGATTTTAAAACTTTGGATTGAATCAGAATTAAGAAAGAAACAATCTTTCCTTTCTTCATTTATCATATAAGAATTTGTATTTGAAACTATTTGGGAAATTATATCTACTGTAATTTTCTTTACCAGTTCAGTCAGCAACAAAAAGGTTGTTTTCTTTAAAAAAAAAAAAAAAAATTATTTGTATTTCAAAACAAAAAATGTTTTTAATTTTTAAATTCTACTAGTACTTGAGTATCTTCTTTTCATAGGTTTTTTGGAGATCATGTTTATATTTGTTCCTCTGTCTTCTTAATAATTTGTTACTTATTGAACTCTTAAGTTAATAAGTACTATAATCTCAAAATTATTAAACAAAGCATATTTCTTGATTTCATGAAACAATTTTGAGGAATATTTAGAAAATTTTTATTTAGAATATTTTGAGCACTTTAACAAACAACACGGTAAGAAACTGAATTTAAAATATAAGGGAAAAGAAGTTCTAAATGAAATATTTCTATAAAACAAATAACCTTTTATGCTATTAATCTATTTTAACTTAACAAAATATTGTATTGTAAAGTCTATATCAAATTATTTTTTCTCTGTAGGTTTTCACTTATCATTTTCTTTCAAAGAAAGCAATTTTATCATTATGGATTTTGCCAATTAAATAATTTCTTTTTAAAACTCTTTTTTTACATGAGAATTTTTTTGATTTCTAATGAAAGTCCACTACTATTTAATATATAATATAAGCTATTAATCAAGCCATATGAAAAACTTTTCTGGGAAAGCCTTTTGTACTGCATTATCTGAGCTCGGTTGAATTTTTATTACAAAAATAAGCATGTTTCATATTGAAATATTAACTCTTATTCTAATATTTTTCTAACTGAACTCTAAAACACATCTCTGCACTTAAAACTGTGTGCTAAGTTCTAGTTCTATTCATCACTTAGTGAATCAAAATTTGATTGCAAAAGGATAGCATTGAGAATAGTTTTTTCACAGCTGCAATTTAGATTATTTGAGACCTATTTTGTCTGAATATTTTAATCCAAATATCATGTTTCTAATCATGTAGTCGAAAACCCCCAATTTGTTAAACAATCATCACAATCAACTTATGCCAGACGAATCAGTATTTTAACAGAATGTAATTTACTTCATTTATACAATGTAATTTACTTCATTTATAATTAGACTTTTATATTGAATGTAGAATCATAACACAACATGGTTTCAAATGGATAAAATATGACTGTTAACTGTGTATAGATTGATAAAGAAAATGCTGTAAAACTAACAGCTAAAACACAGCCTTGTGAATTAATTTCCTTGAGTATTGTGGCCAAACTAATTGAACTGGGAATAAACTAAAATCCTGGGATAAGGAACTAAATTTACTGCTATTTGTTTCCAGAATTGTTATATTAGTTAAAAAATCATATTATTTTCAGAAGTTTTGAAAATATAGGTAATAGCTAATAATCTCCCAGTAATTATGTGAACAAAAGCGGAAGTAATAATCATGAGAACAGTAAGCTGCTAAAAGTTCATGAATCATGCACAATATTGGCCAAAGAAATCGGTTTGAAAGGATGACATAAAAAAAAAAGGCAAGTTCCAGATCTAAACCGATAGGTGAAAACAACTTTTAGACAATCAACAACTATGGAAAATAACGTTTGTTTTATCATAGTAAACAACAGTCATATTTTCTCAAAAATTGTTTTACAGGGTTTTTATTGTTATTGTTTTGTTTACAATATCTTATAGATGAATTGCTGTCTGTTGTTAATCTTTAATCAAACCTAATTAAGGAAAAAATTGCAGTTTAATTCATGAAATTTTTTTGAATATATGGTAATAGATATTTAATCGGAATTATGACAGCATTTTATCTATGGAAATCATCACATATGTCAAATGCTGTCTTTTAATCTTTGCAAGATGAATCAAACTAATGATTGGAAATTTAGAATTATAAATTGTGCCTTGTAAATATACATATTTTCACATATGTTCACTGAAAGTGCAATAGTTAAAAAATATTCATTAATCCATACAAAAATTTCTTATCTTATTTGTTAAGGGTTAGCTCCATGATACTAATTTTTGAAGAATCCGCAGAAATTGATGCCCAGATAAATGAATTAGCAAAAATGAATAAATAAAAAAAAAATCTTGCTTTGTAATGTTTTTTTTTCTCGTTAATTATTAAATGATTTGTATCATGATAACATAAAGATGTTTTGTTTTATTTCACCGAATTCTTTAATTTTGTGTGACTTACAGTTAAAGAGTACGAGAGTGATCAATATCCCCATCCCGTAATATGTAAATTTTGTCTTGCTAAGATTTAGGCTAAATAAAGAGAAATTTTCCTTTTATATATATATAAATATAAACCTTCTTTTAATATGCTATTATTTTGAATAATGTTAAACTTTTGCTCCTTTTCGTAGCCCTTTCCACTTCTTAAAATCATATTGCATTATAACTAGCATATATGTGCTATTGCCTCTTTTTTTTATATATATCTTGAATTACATATAGGGAAAAAATATGCAATATTTCTTCCAGATTTCAGTGGCAACCATAAAAGTGTAAGTTCATTACACATATGTATCTCTGATGTATTTTTCATTGCACTTTTTGCATAGTAGATCATTTCTATATGTTGTAGTTAGATGAGAAAAAGAAAACATTTGATGTTCTTGTTTTGACTTATCCATAAACAGATGCAAGTTTTGTTGAGTAAATCAAACCTTGATAGATTCGGAAAAGATTGTTCCAAAAATTGTTAATACTACAGACTGGGATGGATCTATGGTATTATTTTTTGAGTTGAAATGCTTATGTTTTCTTCATTTCTATTCTATGGTTATTTGGACTAGCACTCTTTTCAATGTTTTGAAGTAAAATTCTTGACTTAAAACACTATGTTTAAATCTAATTGAAATTTTAAATGCCAATTTCATCGCTTCAAAATTACTTTTTGTTGAAAATTTGTTATTCTAAATTCATTGGTCTTGGCTGTTGTATTAAAACAGCCACATACACATTCGATTTTATTGTTAATAGAGATAATAGCTGCCGTTAGCACCCAAAGATTCAACTATCAAACTAATACGATTAATTTATACATTAATTACTTCAATTAATTATTTCAAATAATTTTTAAGTTAGCTGAAAAAAGCTAATATAAAATTTTAAAAAATGCATGGGGTAACTTTATATCATTTATAAAAAGAAGAAAAATCTCGATTTGATGAAAGTGATTAATCTGTAAATTTCAATACATTAATGAAAAATATCATTACAAATTATGCATAGAAATATTTTAAAAAGTTTTTTAATTTGTCTCTTACGTGAAAAAAAAAAAGAAGCTTCATATCAGAAATTTGATATTTTAAAATTGTGAATAACATCATTTCTATTTAATAACCTTTGCAGAAGTTACCAGGAAGAAATAAAATTCGGATTAATACTGAATTTCAATTTTTTTATTGGGAGAATTTTCTTGCAAATTATATTGGCTGAATTTGATAACATATGCAATTGCCTACTCTGAAAATAACCAATGTACATAAGTGTTCTCAAATTCGGTGTTATTATTAATAAACATTGTGATGAGAAACGATTTATATTCTTTATTGTTAGGTTTAATTAAGTTATTTAGTTTCCTTATTTACTTGAAAATTTTCTGAACTAAACAATTCATTGCTGACGTAGAATTGGTGTATCGCATGTTTAAAGAAATTTTTATTTATTGAGCGTCTACAAATTTCTGTTAACAAGCTGTTCTGGCACAGATCTATCTCATTCGAGTAGCTGGTATTAAATAGATTATGCATTGCTAATATATGTATGGACAATTATATATCATAAAGAAGTCCTAGAAAACATTCCACTCATTTTGTGTAACAGGAATCTACTCCTAAGCTTCCAAAGCTCATGGGAAGTGATGAGATTTATGTATGAAACTTATTTAGTTTTCTATCTAATATAGAAAATTAATCGAGTAAAAGTTTGTTAACTGTAGCTTAATTATTTTGTAGAAATTAATTTTGTTAGTATTTTTTTAAACCTTAGAATACCAGTTCAATTTTAATACTCTCATATCAAAAATTTTAGATATTTTATATAAAAATGGCAAATATTGTACATTCTTTTGTTTTCTTTTCTTCTGTAGGTTGCTGCTCAGTTTAACTTCGGAGCTTCTGCAGGCGAATGCAGAAACGATCTATTGTATCATAAGATTAGGATATTTCTGATAACTATCAGATTCTTTTTCATTTGATGGAATTAGGCACCATAATAAATAAAAATATAATTAACTTTAGAATCATAACATCGGCTTATATTGTTTTAGATATCACTGATCGTTTTGTAATCGCCTTCAGTGGGGTCGATTCTTTTGAAGTATGTCACATATCTTCTTTGGCTGCGCATGTTATCCGAGGTTTCTTCCACCAATGAAACATTTTTTTTTTCTCATTGTAATTTTTGTTATTTTCCAATATTTTATGGAAAGAAATCAACTAAATTTTAATGGTCATATTTATTATTTTTCTATCGTTCTTAATACTTTACCATATTTCTGTGTGAAAGTCTCATAAATAGACAGTTTCATTACATGAAACGAATTTCTAAATATGCTATTAAACAATTACTTAGTATTAATTTAAGCTGCAGTGTGTTTGTTTGGTTTTACATTGTAGAAGACTTTTTTTTTTATTTAATACACAAAATGACCATGTCTTTAAACTATATATAATTTTTGTAATAACATAATGTTGATGGAAAATAAATCTCTTCTTCATGTGGGAAATACTTTATTTTGAAACTGTTATGGTTTTTTCACTGCCACCTCCTAGCTTCATTTATTTTTAAAAAATACAACAAAAATTATCTTAACCACTTAAATTTTTATTCACTTAAAAATTTACAAACTACCTTTTTTTTTTTTTTAAATGTAGGTATCAAATTCTAAAATGTACCTAAGATATAACATGTTAATTTTTTTTTTTTTCAAACTGATGCTTATTTAGTAGTATAAAAGCATCATACTTAATGAATGGATTTGTACTTGGAATTTTAAAAGTTGCCTGAACAGATATTTTGCAGTGCAGTTTTTACCAACTTTTAATTTGTATCTTATGTAGATGAAAATAACACTTATGTAGTGTTATTTTCAAATTCATACACTTCCACTTCTGATGTTTGAATACAGTAAAAGGATTTATTGGAATTTTTTTAATATCAGAAAGAAAAATTGTAAATGCTATAATTACATGAATGGCAGTTAAATGTAACAATGGCAAGGTGATGATTATTTTGAATTTCCATCAGTTAAAGATGCATTCTAAAATCCACAGCAATCAAAATACATTTGTCTTTTTGAAATGCGAAATAAGTTCTTAACATCCTTCACAGTCCCACAGAATAGAATTATTTGAATAAAGCATACTTTGTAATACTGGATCATGGATAAAATGTATAGTATTCTATAGATTGAAAAAAAAAAACAACTATTGTTATAACACTTATTAAGTTGGTTTCGAAAATAGTAAATGGTTGAAGATCAAAATAGCCCCTTTTTTTGTTTTTTGCTTTAATGCATTTCAAAATTATTTCGTCAATAAAATACTTCCATGGCTAGAAAAATAATTTGTAATGGATTTACTGTTGGAATTTTCTTTCTTGTAAAATGCACAGAACTGTGTTCAGTCATGTATAATGAAATAGAAATTGGAATTAATTATGTCAATTGCATTTCTCTTTTTTTTATTATAAATAAAAAAAAAATGTTAAATTTTTTATAATATATTAGAATTATAACTTGATAATAATTGATTAATTAATGCAAATGGTCCTCTACTCTTTAAAAATCGTATTAGTGGTATTTAAAATTCAGTTAATTTCGCTGTCACATTTCGGTCTCCTGATTTGATAACATTATCTTATGACACTAAATAAGGACTTTTTTTTTGTAGGAAGATTGATGTGTAAACTTATAACTAATACATCAAGGCAAACTAATTTTTAAAAAGTAATCTAATAATAAATTTAAGTAACATTTATCATTAATTCCTAAAACGTTGATGTAACTCAAATTAGAGTAACTCCAATTATGCAAACGAACAACAAGAAATTGATTCTACCGAAAGAGCAATCTGAAATGCATTGGAAAATGATATTAAATAAAATAATATTTATAAATTAATATTGATATTGGCCTTTTTTACGCGCCTGTAGCAGTACGAATTACATCTACACGTACGTTGTTGTCTTTACCTAGAATTACTTCTACAATGCTACATAATGGCCATTTACACAAAGGGATATTTATTATCTTCTTTCAAAATAGCCATGTTACCTAGGACTATAATATGTATTAAAGTTCCATTTGTATCTCTGCAGGAGGTGATTTAAATAATCACGCTGCCAGTTTTTCCAAATTGTTTGTACAAACTTGGTTACCAATTTCCATCTACTTAATCTATTTGAAGGTATGTTAATTTCAGGTTCTGCTATTGCAGTTATAGGGCGACCAATTAAAAAATGGCCTGGAGTAAGAACATTAAGATCATTGGGGTCGGCCGATAAGGGAGTAATTAGTCTAGAGTTTAAGATTGATTCAATTTGATTACTAACAATTAAGAATTCTTCATACGTTAATTTAGTGGTTCCCACTACTCTTTTATAATAGAATTTAAAGAATTTAACACCCGCCTCCCAGATGCCTCCAAAATTAGGTGCCCTGGGGAGATAAATTTCCACATTATATATTCAGATGAACAATGATCAGTTATCTTATCCTTTGATTTTTCAACTAATTTATACAACATTTTTAGTGCTAAATTAGCACCCACCATATTTGTAGCGTTGACGCTAATTAAAACACTACTTTTTACACGACGAGCAAAGAATCTTTTTAGACAAGCAATTAGCTCTTCTGAAGTTAAATCATCAGCCTTCTCTAAGTGGACAGCCTTTGTGGCTAAGCAAACAAATATTGTGAGGTAAATTTTATGATAAATTCCTTTGCGTTGGTTTCTATATTTAATTAATAATAGACCAGTAAAATCGATACCTGTTTTCTTAAACACTGCACCAGGATTAACTCGATCTGGTGGTAGACTTCCCATTATTTGGTTAGCAACTACAGGTTTTTGTTTTAAACAAACAACACAATCGGGAAAAACTTAATAGATAAGTTCCTGCCTTGTAAAGGCCAAAACTTTTCTCTAACAAAATTTAATAAGGCTTGTGACCCTGCACGCAATTTTTTTGCATGATAGTGTTGCACGATCAAATTG